>NC_138300.1:56240000-56892500 GCF_965601325.2 Salmo salar
AGAGTTGTATTACTACTACTACCACTACTACTACTACCACCAGTAATACTGCTATTACTACTACTACCACCAGTAATATTACTACTACTACTACTACCAGTAATACTACTATTACTACTACTACCACTACTACTACTACTACTACTACCACTACTACTACTACTACTACTACTACTACTACTACCACTATTTCTACTACTACCACTACTATTACTACTACCACTACTACTACCACTACCACTACTACTATTACTACCACTACTACTATTACTACCACTACCACTACTACTACTACTACTACTACTACTAATACTACTACCACCACTAATAACACTACTAACACTACTACCACAAATGCTTGGGCTTTAGTATGGCACCAGGATTAGGACTACCTCTCAGGTGTCTGGATAACTGGTAAGCCTGGCCCTCTCTTTTTCCATAACCACTACACACAGGCATTACCATACCTCAGGCTGCTGTTTGTGGTATAAACTGTAGTAGCCCTTGCTCTGCCTTAACAAATGTATATTTTGTGTAATATGGCTTCGTTAACACTCTACATTGCACTGTATTCAACGAAACGGTCAGTAAACAAAGCAATATTGTCTTTATTTAAACACACTATTTTAACACACATAGAAGAGAAGTGTTGACCAGACTCCACCTACAATACAGAAAGAGAAGTGTTGATCAGACTCAACCTATAATACAGGAAGAGAAGTGTTGATCAGTCTCCACCTATAATACAGGAAGAGAAGTGTTGACCAGACCACCTATAATACAGGAAGAGAAGTGTTGATCAGGCTCCACCTGTAATACAGGAAGAGAAGTGTTGACCACCTATAATACAGGATTTCATTTCTACAATGTGAGAGAGACAAAGACAAAAACAACCAATACATTACCTCTTATATTACACACTTGTTCATATTACCTCTTGTATTACACACCTGTTCAGATTGCCTCTTATTTTACACACCTGTTCACATTAGCTCTTATATTACACACCTGTTCAGATTGCCTCTTATTTTACACACCTGTTCACATTACCTCTTATATTACACACCTGTTCAGATTACCTCGTATATTACACACCTGTTCAGATTACCTCGTATATTACACACCTGTTCAGATTACCTTGTATATTACACACCTGATTACATTACCTCTTATTTTACATACCTGTTTACATCTGTTTACATTACCTCTTATTTTACATACCTGTTTACATCTCTTTACATTACCTCTTATATTACACACCTGTTTACATCTGTTCACATAACCTCTTATATTACACACCTGTTTACATTACCTCTTATTTTACATACCTGTTTACATCTGTTTACATTACCTCTTATATTACATACCTGTTTACATCTGTTTACATTACCTCTTATTTTACATACCTGTTTACATCTGTTTACATTACCTCTTATATTACACACTTGTTCAGATTACCTCGTATATTACATACCTGTTCACATTACCTCGTATATTACACACCTGTTTACATTACCTCTTATATTACACACCTGTTCACATGACCTCTTATTTTACAGACCTAAACCACTCATATGATCTTCTACATGGATGATCATACAGCACGGTGTATCCTGCCTCGGGGATAAGAGCCAGCCACTGAGACGGAGACTGTGTCCCAAATGGCACTCTATTCCGTACGTACTGCACTACTTTGGGCTCTGGTCAAAAGTAGTGCACTATAAATGAAATAGGGTGCCATTTGGAACGTAGAAAGAGATCCTGGGTTCCAAGGGAGGCTGTGAGGGACAGAACCCCCAGAGGAGGCTTTCACTCAGGGGAAGATCACCTGACTAACGTGTTTGTCTGGGCACCAGGAAGGTGTATGTGAGTCTGTGAGACTCAGGTCAGGAAATGTTGATTTGGATCTTATCTGTGGCCGGTGGATTTAGTAAGGAGGGAAGTGTAGTGATGTTTGGCTGAGGAGGGGTTGGGGTTTGGGAGTGGGTGAGGAAGGGGGATATAGTGGGTGAGGTAGGAGGAATATAGTGGGTGAGGTAGAGGGAGTATAGTGGGTGAGGTAGGGGGGATATAGTGAGTGAGGTAGGGGGAGTATAGTGGGTGAGGTAGGGGGGATATAGTGAGTGAGGTAGGGGGATATAGTGGGTGAGGTAGTGGGGATATAGTGAGTGAGGTGGAGGGGATATAGTGGGTGAGGTAGGGGGATTATAGTGGGTGAGGTAGGGGGGATATAGTGAGTGAGGTAGGGGGAGTATAGTGGGTGAGGTAGGGGGATATAGTGAATGAGGTAGGGGGATATACTGGGTGAGGTAGGGGGGATATAGTAAGTGAGGAAGGGGGGATATAATGAGTGAGGTAGGGGGATATAGTGGGTGAGGTAGGGGGGATATAGTGAGTGAGTTAGGGGGGATATAGTGGGTGAGGTAGGGGGGATATAGTAAGTGAGGATGGGGGATATAATGAGTGAGGTAGGGGGGATATAGTGGGTGAGGTAGGGAGGATATAGTGGGTGAGGTAGGGGGGATATAGTGGGTGAGGTAGGGGGATATAGTGAGTGAGGTAGGGGGGATATAGTGGGTGAGGTAGGGGGAATATAGTGGGTGAGGTAGGGAGGATATAGTGAGTGAGGTAGGGGGGATATAGTGGGGGAGATGGGGGGGATATAGTGGGTGAGGTAGGGGGGATATAATGAGTGAGGTAGGGGGGATATAGTGAGTGAGGTATGGGGGATATAGTGGGTGAGGTGGGGGGGATATAGTGGGTGAGGTAGGGGGGATATAGTGGGTGAGGTAGGGGGGATATAGTGAGTGAGGTAGGGGGGATATAGTGGATGAGGTAGGGGGAGTATAGTGGGTGAAGTAGGGGGGATATAGTGGGTGAGGTAGGGGGGATATAGTAAGTGAGGAAGGGGGGATATAATGAGTGAGGTCAGGCGATGTGTGCTGTGCCTCTGTTTAATCATATCAGTTTGGCTGGTAATGAAATTTGATTATGCCTCTAAACGTGGGCGAACGCTAGCTGGGGGGGTAGGGGTCACAGGGGTGGGGAAATATAAATATTTTCTTAGATGATGCATGAAACCCTGGTGCGTAATTTACCTCTACTCGCCTTGTCCGCCGCCAAATTGTTAGCACTTCATCATTAGCATGGAACTTGTACATTTCCATTCGTCTTTCTGTAAGGCGGACCATGTTTGATTAATGCAGATACTGATTCATTAGTTTATCATCACTGTGGTTTTAACTGATCACTGCAAATCCATCACCCCCCGAACAGGGCCCTGCAGTGAGGAGAGGAGTACACACACAGCCATCCTCTGAGGTTGCGTCCAAAATAGCACCCTATTCCCCATAGGGCTCTGGTCAAATGTAGTGCACTCTACTATAGTGAATAGTGAACCATTTGGGACGTAGTCAGCAAGGCTATCTCAGGGAGATATTTTGGTAAGTCCTGATGGTGAGGGGTTGGTCATAACTCAGTCTGCCATGGGCCAAGCCCACTAGACAAAATGAGCTGCGATTGTGTGATGGTGTGCTTGTGACCATGCACAACGTGCTATTAAAATGTGTCCATGCACACCCAGCTATTAAAACGTGTCCATGCACACCCAGCTATTAAAATGTGCCCATGCACACCCAGCTATTAAAATGTGTCCATGCACACCCAGCTATTAAAATGTGTCCATACACACCCAGCTATTAAAATGTGTCCATGCACACCCAGCTATTAAAACGTGCCCATGCACACCCAGCTATTAAAATGTGTCCATGCACACCCAGCTATTAAAACGTGTCCATGCACACCCACCTATTAAAACGTGTCCATGCACACCCAGCTATTAAAATGTGTCCATACACACCCAGCTATTAAAGCGTGTCCATGCACACCCAGCTATTAAAACGTGTCCCTGCACACCCAGCTATTAAAACGTGTCCATGCACACCCAGCTATTAAAACGTGTCCATGCACACCCAGCTATTAAAACGTGCCCATGCACACCCAGCTATTAAAACGTGCCCATGCACACCCAGCTATTAAAATGTGTCCATGCACACCCAGCTATTAAAACGTGTCCATGCACACCCAGCTATTAAAACGTGTCCATGCACACCCAGCTATTAAAATGTGTCCATGCACACCCAGCTATTAAAACGTGCCCATGCACACCCAGCTATTAAAACGTGTCCATGCACACCCAGCTATTAAAACGTGTCCATGCACACCCAGCTATTAAAACGTGTCCATGCACACCCAGCTATTAAAACGTGTCCATGCACACCCAGCTATTAAAACGTGTCCATGCACACCCAGCTATTAAAACGTGTCCATGCACACCCAGCTATTAAAACGTGTCCATGCACACCCAGCTATTAAAACGTGTCCATGCACACCCAGCTATTAAAACGTGTCCATGCACACCCAGCTATTAAAACGTGTCCATGCACACCCAGCTATTAAAACGTGCCCATGCACACCCAGCTATTAAAATGTGTCCATGCACACCCAGCTATTAAAACGTGTCCATGCACACCCAGCAATTAAAACGTGTCCATGCACACCCAGCTATTAAAACGTGCCCATGCACACCCAGCTATTAAAATGTGTCCATGCACACCCAGCTATTAAAACGTGTCCATGCACACCCAGCTATTAAAACGTGTCCATGCACACCCAGCTATTAAAATGTGTCCATGCACACCCAGCTATTAAAATGTGTCCATGCACACCCAGCTATTAAAACGTGTCCATGCACACCCAGCTATTAAAATGTGTCCATGCACACCCAGCTATTAAAATGTGTCCATACACACCCAGCTATTAAAATGTGTCCATGCACACCCAGCTATTAAAACGTGCCCATGCACACCCAGCTATTAAAACGTGTCCATGCACACCCAGCTATTAAAACGTGTCCATGCACACCCAGCTA
Organism: Salmo salar; assembly: GCF_965601325.2. NCBI lineage: Eukaryota > Metazoa > Chordata > Actinopteri > Salmoniformes > Salmonidae > Salmo > Salmo salar. Next base: position 56,244,931 of record NC_138300.1, read on the forward strand.
TTAAAACGTGTCCATGCACACCCAGCTATTAAAACGTGTCCATGCACACCCAGCTATTAAAACGTGTCCATGCACACCCAGCTATTAAAACGTGTCCATGCACACCCAGCTATTAAAACGTGTCCATGCACACCCAGCTATTAAAACGTGTCCATGCACACCCAGCTAATAAAATGTGTCCATACACACCCAGCTATTAAAATGTGTCCATGCACACCCAGCTATTAAAATGTTCCCATGCACACCCAGCTATTAAAATGTGTCCATGCACACCCAGCTATTAAAACGTGTCCATGCACACCCAGCTATTAAAACGTGTCCATGCACACCCAGCTATTAAAACGTGCCCATGCACACCCAGCTATTAAAATGTGTCCATGCACACCCAGCTATTAAAACGTGTCCATGCACACCCAGCAATTAAAACGTGTCCATGCACACCCAGCTATTAAAACGTGCCCATGCACACCCAGCTATTAAAATGTGTCCATGCACACCCAGCTATTAAAACGTGTCCATGCACACCCAGCTATTAAAATGTGTCCATGCACACCCAGCTATTAAAATGTGTCCATGCACACCCAGCTATTAAAATTTGTCCATGCACACCCAGCTATTAAAATGTGTCCATGCACACCCAGCCATCACATTAATGTATAAAAGCAATAGAGAGTACAAGTTAATTTGATGCAGAAGCATATCCCAGTACTTACCTAAATGAAGGAAAAGAATATCAGTGCTGAACTCTGCAAATGATAATAGCTGTTAATGAATCATAATAGCTGTTAATTAATGATAATAGCTGTTAATTAATGATAATAGCTGTTAATTAATGATAATAGCTGTTAATTAATGATACTAGCTTTTAATTAATGATAATAGCTCTTAATTAATGATAACAGCTGTTAATTAATGATAATAGTTGGTCATTAATGATAATAGCAGTTCATAAATCATAATAGCTGTTCATAAATGATAATAGAAGTAACACAGTTTTTACATTGTCATATGTTTGCAAGTTGAGAAAATGTTAACAATATTTTGGGATGGCATTGAAAACAAAGTGTGTCTTTTTCAAGAATATAGACACTAAGTTTACTTCTTATAGTTTTCAGTTGAAAGGTTAAACAGGGTTGTTTTTTCAATCCACGGCTGTTTGCTCATCAGTGTTGGTTAAAGGATGCCTCTCCGGAGACTGAAGGACATGAGTAGAAGAGGAATGAAGCTGCAGAAGAGGAAGGGGAAGAAAAGTGAATAAGCTATTGAGATTCTGGGCTCCCGAGTGACGCAGCGGTCTAAGGCATTGCATCTCAGTGCTATAGGCGTCACTACAGACCCTGGTTCCATTCCAGGCTGTATCACAGTGGTGTAAGACACTGCACCTCAATGCTAGAGGCGTCACTACAGACCCTGGTTCAGTTCCAGACTGTATCACAACCGGCCATGATTGGGAGTCCCATAGGGCGGCGCACAATTGGCCCAGTGTCGTCCGGGTTCGGGTTTATGGCTGGGGTAGACCGTCATTTTAAATAAGAATTTGTTCTTAACTGACTTGCCTAGTTAAATAAAGGTTAAATAAAAAAAAATCTGACCTCCATCACCTAGGATGTGACAATGGTTAATCAAATCTTCCCACTTTGTGCTCGGTTTTGCAGGCTTTCTCATATAGCTGCAACTGTACATGCATTTGTAAATCAAGACCTTTCTTGAGTTGGGCTCTGGGATGGTGCAACTGTTGAGAATCTGGTTGTTGTGAAGGGAAGTGGGTTGAGTGTGTATGAGTGTGTGTGTATCCCACAACGGTTTCGAGGGAGTAAAAGATGTTAGTGCCAGTGTGGTGCCAGGACAACAACCTCTCCCTCAATGTGAGCAAGACAAAGGAGTTGATCGTGGACTACAGGAAAAGGCGGGCCGAACTGGCACCCATTGACATTGACGGGGCTGTAGTGGAGTGGGTCGAGAGTTTCAAGTTCCTTGGTGTCCACATCACCAACGAACTATCATGGTCCAAACATACCAAGACAGTCGTGAAGAGGGCACGACAAAACCTTTTCCCCCTCAGGAGACTGAAAAGATTTGGCATTGGTCCCCAGATCTTCAAAAGGTTCTACAGCTGCACCATCGAGAGCATCCTGACCGGTTGCATCACCACCTGCTATGGCAACTGCTCGGCATCTGACCATAAGGCGCTACAGAGGGTAGGAAAGCCCATAACATTGTCAGAGACTCCAGTCACCCAAGTTATAGACTGTTTTCTCCGCTACCACACGGCAAGCGATACCCAAGCGCCAAGTCTAGGACCAAAAGGCTCCTCAACAGCTTCTACCCCCAAGTCATAAGACTGCTGAACAATTCATATAATCGCCACCGGACAATTTACATTGACAATTTACATTGACCCCCGCCTCCCTTTTGTACACTGCTGCTACTCGCTGTTTATTATCTATAGTCATATCATAGTCACTTCACCCCTACCTACATGTACAAATTACCTCAACTAACCTGTACCCCCGCACACCTACTTGGTACCAGTGACCCCTGTATATAGCCTCGTTATTGTTATTCATATTCATTTCATTTCATTTCATTTCACGTTAAAGTCTACACTTGTTGTATTTGGAGCAGGTGACAAATACAGTTTGATATGATTTGTTAGGGACAATATAGGATGAATCACAATAATTGTTTGCTAAAATAATAATTGCTTGCTAAAACAATAATTGCTTGCCATAATGTAATTTTGGTAAAGGCGAGACTGGCGAGAGGTAAAAATCATTTCACGATAACAACACCCACCCGTAGCATACGTTCAAGCAGGTAATATCTCACTGATCATCCCCAAAGCCAACACCTCTTTTAGCCGCCTTCCCTTCCAGTTCCCTGCTTCCAGTGACTGGAACGAATTGCAAAAATCGCTGAAGTTGGAGACTTTTATTTCCCTCACCAACTTTAAACATCAGCTACCTGAGCTGCTAACCGATCGCTGCAGCTGTACATAGTCCATCTGTAAATTGCCCACCCAATCTACCTACCTTATCCCCATACTGTTTTTATTTTATTTACTTTTCTGCTCTTTTGCACACCAGTATTTCTACTTGCACATCATCATATGCTCATTTATCACTCCAGTATTAATCTGCTAAATTGTAATTATTCCTTCCTATGGCCTATTTGTTGCCTACCTCCTCATGCCTTTTGCACACACTGTACATAGACTTTCTTTTTTTCTACTGTGTCATTGACTTGTTTATTGTGTTATTGGCTTGGTTATTGTTTACTCCATGTGTAACTCTGTGTTGTCTGTGTCACACTGCATTGCTTTATCTTGGTCAGGTCGCAGTTGTAAATGAGAACTTGTTCTCAACTAGCCTACCTGGTTATTAAATAAAGGTGAAATAAAAATTATAATTTTTTGCATAAATTGCCAACATTACTACATATATTAATTGCTAATTATGGAAAATAAGATAAACAGGATTTTTAAAATATATATATATATATATACATTTTTAATGGCTATATATAATACAAATGGAGGTGAGGGCGATGGAAATGCATTTCGCAGTTGATCTGCTGCTGTTCTGTTGGTGGCACTGTGTGCTCTTTTCCAAGGATGGGTCCCGGTCTCTCCGGGGCCATTGGATCCGGGGGGTCGGGGGTGGTCTGCCGGGCATTGGAATGACAACCCAACTCGAGATGAGAAGAGGTTTTAGCAAGTTGAATAGTGGGGACCAATTGAAGGTTTACTTAGTAGCAATGCAAATATCATGGTACTGCTATATAGACACTCAATCATCATGTTACTTTTTAATGGTACATTTACAAACAGATATTATGATGAATAGAATTGAAACTTGTGTCTCATTATGGTAATTGGTGAAATAAGTATAGCCAGTTATAATTGTAATGGCTTGGCAGATAGTAAGAAAAGAGAAAGAATATAATATCTATTGATTACAGGAAACTCATTCAACAATTTTAGATGAAGTTTTGTGGAAAAAGGACTGGGGGGTGAAATATATTTCTCCCATGGGTAAAGAAATTCAAAAGGGGTGATGATATTAATTTACAGTAATTTTGATCCAAATGTGCAAATTGTCCAAACAGATCCTCAAGGTAGATGGATTATTTTAAATATGTTATTGGACCATAAACAGATATGGCTTATTAACCTATACGGTCCAAATAATGATGATCCAAGCTTCTTTGAAAATATATATAAGAATTTATCAACCCTACAAGCAACATTAGATTCTAGTATTATGGTGGGAGATTATAATATGGTTTTAAACACCTCTATGGATCGTAAAGGAAATCACACTACAAACTATCACCCTCAGGCACTTAAGGAAATCATGAATGTCATGGATATATTGGAATTAGTGGATATATGGAGGCTTAAATACCCTGACCTAGTGAGATATACATGGCGAAGGCTTAATCAAGCTAGTCGTCTTGATTACTTTCTTATGTCATTCTCTCTGGTACCAAAAAGTTAAATAGTGTTGAATACGGTCGGACCACCACATAATTGGCATATATATTACTCTTACAGAATTTCCACGAGGGCGAGGATATTGGACATTTAAGCCTACTGGATGATAACTTGTTTTTAACTAGGACAGAATAATTTATAACTGACTTTTTCCGACATAACATAGGTACAGCAGATCCCCTTATTGTATGGGACACTTTTAAATGTGCCTTTGCCCCCCAAAGGGGGGCAAAGTACTGTCACGTCCTGACCAGTAAAGGGGTTATTTGTTCTTATAGTTTGGTCAGGACGTGGCAGGGGGGTATTTGTTTTATGTGGTTCAGGGTGTGTTTGTGTATGTGTTCATGTAAAGGGGGTATTTGGTTTATATGGTTCGGGGGGTTGTTTATGTAGAGGGGTATTCTATTTATGTATTCCGGGGTTTTTGGGTTATCGTTCTACATTAGTTAATTTCTATGTTCTGTCTAGGTGTTTGTATTTCTATGTTTTGGTAATGGGGATTGGGGCCTTCAATTGGAGGCAGCTGTCTATCGTTGCCTCTGATTGAACGTCCTATATTTAGGAGTGTGTTTGTCATGGGATTTTGTGGGAGATTGTTTCCGTGTATAGCTTCATGCCTTACAGGACTGTTAATCATCGTTGTGTTTTTGTATATGTGTTTGTTTTTGGTTTTCCTTCTTTGTCCTAAATAAAAAAAGAAGATGAGTATACATTTTCCCACTGCGTTTTGGTCTACACCCTACGACACCCGTGACAGAATCTCCCACCAAACACGGACCAAGCAGCGGAGGAGGGAGCAGCAACAGAGCCCAGTGGAATCATGGACATGGAAATTCTGGACGGGGCTGGACCATGGCACCAGGCTGGGGAATATCGTCGCCCACCGGAGGAGATAAAGGAAGCCAAGGCGGAGCGGCGCCGGTATGAAGCTTTGTACGCGCCGATGGGGAAGCACGAGAGGCACCCCCAATAAAAAAAAATTGGGGGGGCACACGGGTAGTTTGGCTGGGCCAAGGGTGAGCCCTAAGCCAGCTCCCCGTACTTATTATGGGAAGCATTTGGAGTGGAGAGCGCCGGAGTATGCGGTAGTGCGCACGATCTCGCCCATGCGCACACACAGTCCGGTGCGAGTGATCCCAGCCCCTCGCAAGTGTCGTGCTAGTGTAGGCATCCAGCCTGGAAGGAGGATGCCTGCACAGCGCATCTGGCCACCAGTGCGCCTCCTAGGCCCAGGCTATGTCGTGGAAAATTGTCTTAAGAATAACACTTCTTACAAGAACTTGTAAATTCAATATAGACTTTAATACAGAGTAGTAAAGCCGAGCCGGTCCGCGGAACATCAACTGCCTTCCTTAGGCCCCGGCTCTGCTTTTATGCATATACAATACCTTTATGTAAATGAAGTAAAACCCCCTATGCATTCTGCCACCATTTTCTTTCAACCCAATGGATAACGCCCTCATCTGCTTTTAGCTCTAACATTGTAGTGGCTGGATAACGCCCATATCTGCTTTTAGCTCTAACATAGTAGGGGGCTAGTCTCTCCTCATATGGATATGAAACTAATGCATGCATTGCATGCTTACGCTTGGCATATATTTAGTCGTGGCCATACATACAGCTTGCCTGGCCTTTGCGTGGTTCCTGCTTGGGGATGTATAGCCATCTGTTATTTCCACTCAGGGCCTGCAGTCAGTCTCCTCTTTCGCTAGCTAATGTATTTCTATCTTTCTTTCCTCAGCAAGTCTACCTTTCTCCCACAGCTACCCTACGCCTGCTCTACGCACGGCAATCATCAGGCCTCTGCACAGCCCAGTTCGCCCTGTACCAGCACTCCGCTCGTGCAGGGCTGCTATTTCCATCCAGCCAGGACGGGTTGTGCAAGAGGTGCGCTCCAGACCTCCAATGCTTACCCATATCCCAGTGTATCCAGTTCCTGCTTCTTGTGCTGACCCTGAGGTGCGTAGTCTTGCGTCTCCTAAACCAGCACCACGCACCAGGCTTCCAGTGCGTCAGCCCAGTCCAACTCGTCCTGTTCCTGCTCCCCGCACTAGCCCTGAGGTGCGTGTCCCCAGTCTGGTACCTCCACTACCAGCCCCATGCATCAGGCTTTCAGTGTGTCAGCCCAGTCCCGAGCATCCGACGACAGTGCCTCGTCCAGAGTGTCCGGTAACAGTGCCTCGTCCAGAACTTCCAGCAACAGTGCCTCGTCCAGAACTTCCGGCAACAGTGCCTCGTCCAGAACTTCCGGCAACAGTGCCTCGTCAAGAACTTCCGGCAACAGTGCCTCGTCAAGAACTTCCGGCAACAGTGCCTCGTCAAGAACTTCCGGCAACAGTGCCTCGTCCAGAACTTCCGGCAACAGTGCCTCGTCCAGAGTGTCCGGCAACAGTGCCTCGTCCAGAGTGTCCGGCAACAGTGCTTCATCCAGAGTGTCCGGCAACAGTGCCTCGTCCAGAGTGTGCGGCAACAGCGCCTCGTCCAGAGTGTGCGGCAACAGTGCCTCGTCCAGAGTGTGCGGCAACAGTGCCTCGTCCAGAGTGTGCGGCAACAGTGCCTCGTCCAGAGTGTCCGGTAACAGTGCCTCGTCCAGACTGTCCGGAACCAGGAGAGACGGCCCACTGTCCAGAACCAGGAGAGACGGCCCACTGTCCGGAACCAGGAGAGACGGCCCACTGTCCGGAACCAGGAGAGACGGCCCACTGTCCGGAGCTCCCAGAGTCGTCCTACGGTCCGGAGCTCCCAGAGTCGTCCTACGGTCCGCAGCTCCCAGAGTCGTCCTACGGTCCGGAGCTCCCAGCTGTCTATCGTTGCCTCTCATTGAAGGTCCTATATTTAGGAGTGTTTGTGATTTTGTGGGAGATTGTTTCCGTGTATAGCTTCATGCCTTACAGGACTGTTAATCGTCGTTGTGTTTTTGTATACGTGTTTGTTTTTGGTTTTCCTTCTTTGTCCTAAATAAAAAAGAAGATGAGTATACATTTTCCCGCTGCGTTTTGGTCTACACCCTACGACACCCGTGACAGGCACAGAATAAGTTAGAGGAAAAACAAAAAGAAATGGAGGAACTTATTCAAGAAAGATCCAGTGTAATATATTATAAAAATAAAGCGAACTGGAAGGAATATGGGAAAAAATCTTTTCAATCTTCAACATAGAAATGCTACCCCAAAAAATGTATTGAAAGTAAGATGTATGGATTTTTTGATATACTCAGAGGACCATTATTAGCATGTTTTAACTACTCCTATATAAATGGTAGATTATTGGACATGCAACAAGAAGATCTGATTTCATCATTACTGAAACAGGATCCAAGTGGTATATATAAAGATCCAGTCCATTTTAAAAATTGGAAGACTCTTACACTGCAAAAATTGTAGCTAAATGTTTGGCGCATAGAATTAAAAAGCTTTTGTCAGATGTTATTAATTCTAATCAGACAGGTATTTTAAATGGACGATACATTGGAGATAATATAAGACAAGAGCTGGAAACAATAGAATACTATGACATATCGGGGACACCAGGCCTGGTTTTCATAGCTGATTTTGAAAAACCTTTTGATAGAGTATGACTGGAGTTTATATATAAATGCCTGGAATATTTCAATTTTGGAGAATAGTAACCCTACGTGTAAAATAGTAAATAATGGCTACATCTCAGAAAGTTTTAAACTGTCAAGAGGAGTAAAACAAGGTTGTCCACTATTGGCATATCTATTTATTATTTCCATCAAAATGTTAGCTGTTAAAACTAGATCCAACAATAATATTAAGGGATTATAAATCCTTGGCTTAAAAACAAAGGTGTCATTGTATGCTGATGATTCATGTTTTCTTTTAAAACCACAATTACAATCCCTCCACAGCCTCAGAGGATCTAGATACTTTTTCTAACCTCTCTGGATTAAAATCAAATTATGATGAGTGTACTATATTACGTACTGGATCAATAAAAAAATGCAACTTTTACATTACCGTGTAGTTTAACAATACAATGGTCTGACGGGGATGTGGACATGCTCGGTATACAAATCCCAAAAGAAAGAAATGATCTCACTCCAATAAATCTAAATAGAAAGAGCAAAAATAGATAAGATCTTGCTACCATGGAAAGGAAAATACCTGTCTATTTGTGGAATTATCACCCTGATTAACTCTTTAGACATATAAGAGTTGACCTATTTGCTTATGGTTTTGCCGACACCTAGTGACCTGCTTGGAATGGCAAGCCAGCCAAAATTAAAAGGGCGAATTTATATAACAAATATGAATTCGGAGGGCAGGAATTATTCAATATTAAAGCATTAGACCTCTCACTAAAGGCATCAGTCATATAAAAGTAATACTTAAATCCGAAATGGTTCTCTAGTAAATTAGTAAGAATGTCTCACCCCATGTTCAAGAATGGCCTTTTCCCCTTTATTCAGATTGCAACTGCTCACTTTCGGTTATTTGAAAACAAAATCATCTCCAAAATATACTAATTGATTAAAAAAAACATATTTTTCGATTAAATGTTTAAAAAGGTATACTCTTTGTAAATGATATCATAAAAAGGACTGGTGGAGTTATGTCACACATGCAGCTAACACAAACATATGGAAATGTCTACTCTACCCAAAATTACAACCAACTAATTGCAACATTACCACAAAAATCAAAGAGTGGAAGGAGGAAAAAGTAAGGAACTTGTCTGTCAGCCCTGCATTAAAGACCAAAAATGGTTAAAGAAAATTGTGATAAATAAAAATATATACCGTACCAGTTTCATTTCAGGACAACATTTTTTACAGCTGTGCCATATAAATTTCAAAACAGTTGAGAAGAGATTTTCAATGTACTGCTTCCATGGCACATGGTTTATGAATTGACACGCAAAACGACGGCGGATTCAAAACATTGAATTTTTCTATTTATATTATTATTCAAAATTCTTGCAACCAATAGAATGTTATATATATGGGGGATACAACCTTCCCAGATCTGTAGATTTTGCTGCGAGGAGGCAGTGTCATTAGATCAATTATTTTGGTACTGTCCATATGTAGCTAGTTTTTGGTCACAGATTCAGGAATGGATGAAGAATTGGAACATTTACCTAGAACTAATGCTGCAGATAGCAATACTGGAAGATTTGAAAAGTCATATTCAATCGATCAATAATATAATTATTTTAGCAAAAACATTTATCTTTAATTTACAATCTGTAGAAGCTATGAGAAGAGAAAGGTTCAGTACTGTTGTGAAGCATCACAGCACAGTTGAAAAATATATGGCAAATATAAATCCAAAATGGATGATGTTGAGAGATAGATGGGAGGGGTTGAATGGAGCTGAAGGCTGGGACTAATAACAACAAGGTAACCAATGTAAAGCATATGGGGACTGTAAAATGTATATAAGTTCAGAAATGTTGTGAAATAGAACAATTACAAATAGAAATCAAACTGATGGACATCAGAAATAGAGGAAGGCCAGGACTAAAAACAAACAAAACATAACTATTGTAAAATAGATTGTGTCTGTAAAAAGTGTAGACTATGTATAAACTGAAGGTAGAAGCCTAAGTGTTATTGTTTATTAGTTTACTCCAATTGGGGGAAGGGTGGTAGGGCTTGGGGAATAATAAAGGTATATTCTAAATAAAGTGTGTATATGTATACTACCGTTCAAACGTTTGGGGTCACTTAGAAATGTCCTTGTTTTTGAAAGAAAAGCACATTTTTTATCCATTAAAATAACATCAAATTAATCAGAAATACAGTGCAGACATTGTTAATATTGTAAATGACTATTGTAGCTGGAAGCGGCAGATTTTTTATGGAGTATCTAGAAAGGCGTACAGATGCCAATTATCAGCAACCATCACTCCTGTGTTCCAGTGGCACGTTGTGTTAGCTAATCCAAGTTTATCATTTTAAAAGGCTAATTGATCATTAGAAAACCCTTTTGCAATTATGTTAGCACAGCTGAAAACTGTTTTTCTGATTAAAGAAGCAATAAAACTGGCCTTTAGACTAGTTGAGTATCTGGAGCATCAGCATTTGTGGGTTCGATTACAGGCTCAAAATGGCCTGAAACAAAGAACTTTCTTCTGAAACTTGTTAATCTATTCTTGTTCTGAGAAATTAAGGCTATTCCATGTGAGAAATTGCCAAGAAACTGAAGATCTCGTACAACTCTGTGTACTACTCCCTTTACAAAACAGCGCAAACTGGCTCTAACCACAATAGAAAGAGAAGTGGGAGGCCCCGGTGCACAACAAAGCAAGAGGACAAGTACATTAGAGTGTCTAATTTGAGAAACAGACACCCCCAGATCATCACCGATCCTCCACCAAATTTTACAGTGGGTGCGAGACGTTGTGGCTTGTGGGCCACTCCTGGTCTCACACAGGGAGCAAGGCTGGAATCGGGCAGATTTGTCTTTGTGAAGGACGCATGAATCAAGCCTTGTACAAGGTTGTCCTGGAAGAAAACTTGCTTCCTTCTGCTGTGACAATGTTCCCCAACTCTGAGGATTGGTTTTCCCAGCAGTACAATGCTCCATGCCACACAGCCAGGTCAATCAAGGTGTGGATGGAGGACCACCAGATCAAGACCCTGTCATGGCCAGCTCAATCTCCAGACCTGAACCCCATTGAAAACCTCTGGAATGTGATCAAGAGGAAGATGGATGGTCACAAGCCATCAAACAAAGCCGAGCTGCTTGAATTTTTGCGCCAGGAGTGGCATAAAGTCACCCAACATCAATGTGAAAGACTGGTGAAGCGCTTACCAAGACGCATGAAAGCTGTGATTGAAAATCAGGGTTATTCCGCCAAATATTGATTTCTGAACTATTCCTAAGCTAAAACATTAGTATTGTGTTGTTTAAAAAATTTATATGAACTTTTTTTCTTTGCATTATTCAAGGTCTGACAGCAATGCATATTGTTTTTGTTATTTTGACCAGTTGTCATTTTCTGCAAATAAATGCTCTAAATGACAATATTTTTATTTGGAATTTGGGAGAAATGTTGTCAGTAGTTTATACAGTAGAACAAAATTGTTAATTTTACCCGAATAAATATTTAAATAGTAAAACCAGAGAAACTGATACTTTTGCTGTGGTCTCTTAATTTTTTCCTGAGCTGTATATATTTACCCAAAAAATATATGGCGGATTGGAAATGATGCAGACAATTATATTGATGGAAGCAACAATCTATCCTCAATATTAAAGCTGATCCACACCCTACATTTTTTTAAATATATATATTTTTTTAAATAACTGGGAAAGAAGACAAATTAATTGGTAGATGGTGTCTGTGAATTAGCTGAGCTTCTCATTATTGTCATTTAATATATCCTTGTGGACCAGGATCCATCTTCCCAAAGGAACATTGTGAGAGTAGCCTGAGTCACCTCTTACCAGACCTCATCATTGATGAAAATGTATAGCACTGTAAACCAAACATGATAATTGTGCTTAATAGTAAGACCTTGAGTCTTTTGTCTCTATGAAGCCATGTAGCAAAATGAAAGGCTTTTGAGAGGGAGTTGATCATCATCCGCTTCATTTCTGTCTCCTCTGCCCCCTCTCTTCGCCTCAGCCTGGAATGAAAGGACTTTAATTGACTTCAGGGGCCAAATCTGGTGATGGTCTCCTGGCTCGCATCCACGGAAGCCTCAAGCAAAGATCAGAACGCCCTCTTCTTATTTACAGTTGATTTATCAAATGTTACAACTTCTGAGAAAGCCATGTTGACAAGGTTAGGAGGTGGAACTTCTCAAGGAAACGGGTGGAAGTCGAGGTGAACAACAGGTGATCTCAACAGTCTACCTCTGCTCCCTGTGTGTCCCAACAGTCTACCTCTGCTCCCCATGTGAGTTCCAACATCCTACCTCTGGACCCTGTGTGAGTTCCATCATCCTACCTCTGCTCCGCATGTGAGTTCCAACATCCTACCTTTGCTCCCTGTGTGAGTTCCAACATCCTACCTCTGCTCCTTGTGTGAGTTCTAACATCCTACCTTTGCTCCCTGTGTGAGTCCCAACATCCTACCTTTGCTCCCTGTGTGAGTCCCAACATCCTACCTCTGCTCCTTGTGTGAGTCCCAACATGCTACCTCTGCTCCCTGTGTGAGTTCTAACATCCTACCTTTGCTCCCTGTGTGAGTCCCAACATCCTACCTCTGCTCCCTGTGTGAGTTCTAACATCCTACCTCTGCTCCCTGTGTGAGTTCTAACATCCTACCTCTGCTCCCTGTGTGAGTTCTAACATCCTACCTTTGCTCCCTGTGTGAGTCCCAACATCCTACCTTTGCTCCCTGTGTGAGTCCCAACATCCTACCTTTGCTCCATACAGTAAGTGAGTCAGGTATGTCTCTGTTACTATGGAGGGTAAGTGGCTGTCCAGGTGACATCGTTCCACATGAAAACACAAGCAGTAGGCATGCACCGTACCACTTTAATGGGAAAATTCAAATATTTCCCAATCCTTGTGCAGACAGTCATAACATTGTCACACCACAGTGCAGTATTAACTGACGGTTGGCGATAACAGGGTCTGAGTCCGGCAACAAATCCCACCCGCGTTCACTCAGCGTGGCCCAGAGAGCAGCTCTCTCTCTCTCTCTCTCGTATCAGCCTAGGCCGGAGCAGACATGGGCTTACAGCATCAGAAACTTAATGAGCACTTGGCGCCACTTAACACCGAGTGCTACCAGATATGCCGTTTAATATCTCTTCCTGCTAGTCAGGACTCCTTGCCATAATACTGTCATTTCAGTTTTGTAATCCCATCTATTAGTGTGAGGTTTGAGGTTAACGCCGAAGCAAAGGCATGTAACACTATAGCCTTTTAATATCTCCCCTAGTACTGCATTAGGCTATAGTTTAGCTGGTCCACTCAGCTGGGGTTGGTGTCCCACTGCATTAGGTTATAGTTTAGCTGGTCCACTCAGCTGGGGTTGGTGTCCCACTGCATTAGGTTATAGTCTAGCTGGTATCCTCAGCTGGGGTTGGTGTCCCACTGCATTAGGTTATAGTCTAACTAGTACCCTCAGCTGGGGTTGGTGTCCGACTGCATTAGGTTATAGTCTAACTAGTCCCCTCAGCTGGGGTTGGTGTCCCACTGCATTAGGTTATAGTCTAACTAGTCTCCTCAGCTGGGGTTGGTGTCCCACTGCATTAGGTTAAAGTCTAACTAGTCCCCTCAGCTGGGGTTGGTGTCCCACTGCATTAGGTTATAGTCTAACTAGTCTCCTCAGCTGGGGTTGGTGTCCCACTGCATTAGGTTATAGTCTAACTAGTCCCCTCAGCTGGGGTTGGTGTCCCACTGCATTAGGTTATAGTCTAACTAGTCCCCTCAGCTGGGGTTGGTGTCCCACTGCATTAGGTTATAGGCTAACTAGTCCCCTCAGCTGGGGTTGGTGTCCCACTGCATTAGGTTATAGTCTAACTAGTCTCCTCAGCTGGGGTTGGTGTCCCACTGCATTAGGTTTTAGTCTAACTAGTCTCCTCAGCTGGGGTTGCTGTCCCACTGCATTAGGTTATAGTCTAACTAGTCCCCTCAGCTGGGGTTGGTGTCCCACTGCATTAGGTTATAGTCTAACTAGTCTCCTCAGCTGGGGTTGGTGTCCCACTGCATTAGGTTATAGTCTAACTAGTCTCCTCAGCTGGGGTTGGTGTCCCACTGCATTAGGTTATAGTCTATAACTAGTCTACTCAGCTGGGGTTGGTGTCCCACTGCATTAGGTTATAGTCTAACTAGTCTCCTCAGCTGGGGTTGGTGTCCCAAGGCATTAGGTTATAGTCTAACTAGTCTCCTCAGCTGGGGTTGGTGTCCCACTGCATTAGGTTATAGGCTAACTAGTCCCCTCAGCTGGGGTTGGTGTCCCACTGCATTAGGTTATAGTCTAACTAGTCTCCTCAGCTGGGGTTGGTGTCCCACTGCATTAGGTTATAGGCTAACTATTCCCCTCAGCTGGGGTTGGTGTCCCACTGCATTAGGTTATAGTCTAACTAGTCTCCTCAGCTGGGGTTGGTGTCCCACTGCATTAGGTTATAGTCTAACTAGTCTCCTCAGCTGGGGTTGGTGTCCCACTGCATTAGGTTATAGTCTAGCTGGTCCCCTCAGCTGGGGTTGGTGTCCCACTGCATTAGGTTATAGTCTAACTATTCCCCTCAGCTGGGGTTGGTGTCCCACTGCATTAGGTTATAGTCTAGCTGGTCCCCTCAGCTGGGGTTGGTGTCCCACTGCATTAGGTTATAGGCTAACTAGTCTCCTCAGCTGGGTTTGGTGTCCCACTGCATTAGGTTATAGTCTAGCTGGTCCCCTCAGCTGGGGTTGGTGTCCCACTGCATTAGGTTATAGTCTAACTAGTCTCCTCAGCTGGGGTTGGTGTCCCACTGCATTAGGTTATGGTCTAACTATTCCCCTCAGCTGGGGTTGGTGTCCCACTGCATTAGGTTATAGTCTATACCTAGTCTCCTCAGCTGGGGTTGGTGTCCCACTGCATTAGGTTATAGTCTAACTAGTCTCCTCAGCTGGGGTTGGTGTCCCACTGCATTAGGTTATAGTCTAACTAGTCTCCTCAGCTGGGGTTGGTGTCCCACTGCATTAGGTTATAGTCTAACTATTCCCCTCAGCTGGGGTTGGTGTCCCACTGCATTAGGTTATAGTCTAACTATTCCCCTCAGCTGGGGTTGGTGTCCCACTGCATTAGGTTATAGTCTAACTAGTCTCCTCAGCTGGGGTTGGTGTCCCAAGGCATTAGGTTATAGTCTAACTAGTCTC
Organism: Salmo salar; assembly: GCF_965601325.2. Lineage (NCBI taxonomy): Eukaryota > Metazoa > Chordata > Actinopteri > Salmoniformes > Salmonidae > Salmo > Salmo salar. The sequence continues at coordinate 56,260,213 of NC_138300.1, forward strand.
CTCAGCTGGGGTTGGTGTCCCACTGCATTAGGTTATAGTCTAACTAGTCTCCTCAGCTGGGGTTGGTGTCCCAAGGCATTAGGTTATAGTCTAACTAGTCTCCTCAGCTGGGGTTGGTGTCCCACTGCATTAGGTTATAGGCTAACTAGTCCCCTCAGCTGGGGTTGGTGTCCCACTGCATTAGGTTATAGTCTAGCTGGTCCCCTCAGCTGGGGTTGGTGTCCCACTGCATTAGGTTATAGTCTAACTAGTCTCCTCAGCTGGGGTTGGTGTCCCACTGCATTAGGTTATAGTCTAACTAGTCCCCTCAGCTGGGGTTGGTGTCCCACTGCATTAGGTTATAGTCTAGCTGGTCCCCTCAGCTGGGGTTGGTGTCCCACTGCATTAGGTTATAGTCTAACTATTCCCCTCAGCTGGGGTTGGTGTCCCACTGCATTAGGTTATAGTCTAACTAGTCTCCTCAGCTGGGGTTGGTTTCCCACTGCATTAGGTTATAGTCTAGCTGGTCCCCTCAGCTGGGGTTGGTGTCCCACTGCATTAGGTTATAGTCTAGCTGGTCCCCTCAGCTGGGGTTGGTGTCCCACTGCATTAGGTTATAGTCTAACTAGTCTCCTCAGCTGGGGTTGGTGTCCCAATGCATTAGGTTATAGTCTAACTAGTCCCCTCAGCTGGGGTTGGTGTCCCACTGCATTAGGTTATAGTCTAGCTGGTCCCCTCAGCTGGGGTTGGTGTCCCACTGCATTAGGTTATGGTCTAACTATTCCCCTCAGCTGGGGTTGGTGTCCCACTGCATTAGGTTATAGTCTAACTAGTCCCCTCAGCTGGGGTTGGTGTCCCACTGCATTAGGTTATAGTCTATAACTAGTCTCCTCAGCTGGGGTTGGTGTCCCACTGCATTAGGTTATAGTCTAACTAGTCTCCTCAGCTGGGGTTGGTGTCCCACTGCATTAGGTTATAGTCTAACTATTCCCCTCAGCTGGGGTTGGTGTCCCAAAGCATTAGGTTATAGTCTAACTAGTCTCCTCAGCTGGGGTTGGTGTCCCACTGCATTAGGTTATAGGCTAACTAGTCCCCTCAGCTGGGGTTGGTGTCCCACTGCATTAGGTTATAGTCTAACTAGTCTCCTCAGCTGGGGTTGGTGTCCCACTGCATTAGGTTATAGTCTAACTAGTCTCCTCAGCTGGGGTTGGTGTCCCACTGCATTAGGTTATAGTCTAACTAGTCCCCTCAGCTGGGGTTGGTGTCCCACTGCATTAGGTTATAGTCTAACTAGTCCCCTCAGCTGGGGTTGGTGTCCCACTGCATTAGGTTATAGTCTATAACTAGTCTCCTCAGCTGGGGTTGGTGTCCCACTGCATTAGGTTATAGTCTAACTATTCCCCTCAGCTGGGGTTGGTGTCCCACTGCATTAGGTTATAGTCTAACTAGTCTCCTCAGCTGGGGTTGGTGTCCCACTGCATTAGGTTATAGTCTAACTAGTCTCCTCAGCTGGGGTTGGTGTCCCACTGCATTAGGTTATAGTCTAACTAGTCTCCTCAGCTGGGGTTGGTGTCCCACTGCATTAGGTCATTTTTTTGCCATCTTAAATTATTTTATATTTTGCTAATTTCCCTAATGTGGACAGTTTGTGTCACTACTTTTGTCCTCAGATTGGTGACGTTAGTATAAAAGTTTATAGTTATCACAATGAAATAAGATCCATTGTGTCACGCTCGTCGTCGTAGAGAGAAAGGGACCAATGCGCAGCGGATTTCGTGCTCAACATATTTATTTATAAAATAATGCGAACACCACAGAAGAAAACAATAAACAAACTAATGACATGAAACAGTGAAAGCAGGCTCAACAAAAACCCGACCGGCTGGCGGGTGTCTCTGGCTGCGCCCGGCTGGCGGGCGACCCTTGCTGCGCCCGGCTGGCGGACGACCCTGGCTGCGCCCGGCTGGCGGGTGTCCCTGGCTGCGCCCGGCTGACCGACGACCCTTGCTGCGCCCAGCTGGCGGGCGACCCTTGCTGCGCCCGGCTGGCGGGCGGCGATGACTGCGCCCGGCTGGCCGACGACCCTTGCTGCGCCCGGCTGGCGGGCCACTCTGGCAGATCCTGCACGGCGGGCCACTCTGGCAGATCCGGCACGGCGGGCCACTCTGGCAGATCCGGCACGGCGGGCCACTCTGGCAGATCCGGAACGGCGGGCCACTCTGGCAGATCCGGAACGGCGGGCCACTCTGGCAGATCCGTAACGGCGGGCCACTCTGGCAGCTCCGGACAGGCGACAGGCGGGCCACTCTTGCAGCTCCGGACAGGCGGGGCACCCTGGCAGATCCGGACAGGCGGGCCACTCTGGCAGCTCCGGACAGGCGGGCCACTCTGGCAGCTCCGGACAGGCGGGCCACTCTGGCAGCTCCGGACAGGCGTACCACTCTGGCAGCTCCGGACAGGCGGGCCACTCTGGCAGCTCCGGACAGGCGGGGCACCCTGGCAGATCCGGACAGGCGGGCCACTCTGGCAGCTCCGGACAGGCGGGCCACTCTGGCAGCTCCGGACAGGTGGACACTCTGGCAGATCCGGACAGGCGGCCGCTCTGGCAGCTCCTGACAGGCGGGCGGCTCTGGCAGTTCCTGACTAGCGGGCGGCTCTGGCAGCTCCTGACTAACGGGCGGCTCTGGCAGCTCCTGACTAGCGGGCGGCTCTGGCAGCTCCTGACTGGCGGGCGGCTCTGGCGGCTCCTGACTGGCGGGCAGCTCTGGCGGCTCCTGACTGGCGGGCGGCTCTGGCGGCTCCTGACTGGCGGGCGGCTCTGGCAGCTCCTGACTGGCGGGCGGCTCTGGCGACTCCTGATTGGCGGGCGGCTCTGGCAGTTCCTGACTGGCAGGTGGCTCTGGCAGCTCCGGACAGGCGGGCCACTCTGGCAGCTCCGGACAGGCGTACCACTCTGGCAGCTCCGGACAGGCGGGCCACTCTGGCAGCTCCGGACAGGCGGGCCACTCTGGCAGCTCCGGACAGGCGGGGCACCCTGGCAGATCCGGACAGGCGGGCCACTCTGGCAGCTCCGGACAGGCGGGCCACTCTGGCAGCTCCGGACAGGTGGACACTCTGGCAGATCCGGACAGGCGGCCGCTCTGGCAGCTCCTGACAGGCGGGCGGCTCTGGCAGTTCCTGACTAGCGGGCGGCTCTGGCAGCTCCTGACTAACGGGCGGCTCTGGCAGCTCCTGACTAGCGGGCGGCTCTGGCAGCTCCTGACTGGCGGGCGGCTCTGGCGGCTCCTGACTGGCGGGCAGCTCTGGCGGCTCCTGACTGGCGGGCGGCTCTGGCGGCTCCTGACTGGCGGGCGGCTCTGGCAGCTCCTGACTGGCGGGCGGCTCTGGCGACTCCTGATTGGCGGGCGGCTCTGGCAGTTCCTGACTGGCAGGTGGCTCTGGCAGCTCCTGACTGGCGGGCAGCTCTGGCGACTCCTGACTGGCGGGCGGCTCTGACGGCTCCTGACTGGTGGGCGGCTCTGGCGGCACCAGACTGGCGAGGCTGGGCTGACGCACTAGATGCCTGATGCGTGGGGCTGGTACAGGATGTGCCAGTCTGGGCACACGCACCTTGGGCTAGTGCGGGGAGCGGGAACAGGCCGAGTCAGACTGGGCTGACGCACCTCAAGGCTCGTGCGTGTAGCAGGAAACACTGGACCGTAGAGGCGCACTGGCGGTCTTGAGCGCAGGACTGGCATCACCCCTACTGGCTGAATGCCCACTTTCCCCTGGCACATGCGGGGCGCTGGTACTGCGTGTACTGGCCTGAAAATGCTCGGCCTCGCCACCGTACCCATCACCCCAAAGCACGGGACCTGTCCAGTTCGTCTTTGCCTAAAAAGGGTACGGGGAGCTGGCCTGGGGCTCCATCCTCGCCCCGCCAAACTGCCCTTGTGCCCCCCCCAAAAAAATGTATTGGTGCTGCCTCTCGGGCTCCTTTACCAGCCGTGTTCCCCGGTCCTCTCCAGATATCCTCCGCTGCTTTGTCCTGGTAGGGTGGGTAGTTCTGTCACACTTGTCGTCGTAGAGAGAAAGGGACCAATGCGCAGCGGGTTTCGTGCTCAACATATTTATTTATAAAATAATGCGAACACCACGGAAGAAAACAATAAACAAACTAACAACATGAAACAGTGAAAGCAGGCTCAACAAAAAGCAGTGCTCTCAAACAACTACCCACGAAAAACAAAGACAAACACACCCTACTATATAGGACTCCCAATCAAAGGCAACTCAACACACCTGCCTTCAATTGAGAGTCCAACCCCAATCAACTCGACATAGAAACACAGACATAGACCAGTGACAAACCCCCTAATAAATACATCAACTAACCTCTGCCACGTCCTGACCAAACTACAATAACCAAATATACTCTATACTGGTCAGGACGTGACACATTGCTTAAAACAGATCAATATCTATGGTTTCATACCGTTGATGTTGTTTCACGCTGGGGTGCGCAGGACTTAGAACCCAGAGTTAATTTTACCAACTCTTTACGGCATTAGAACATTTCGGCTGGTCTCTCTTTAGAAGTCGATGGCCACACACCAATATATGAATTTGACAGTCAAACTAACAGTTAATAAATAGCAGCCAACCGTTGTCACTGTTGATATCCTATGTCGCGTTGTGATTTGTTGAAGTTTTACTTAACAGAAAAAGTGGTTTGATACCTTTTCCGTGATGGCAACCTCCCGAAATCAACATCCAACATTCCAAAATATAGAAATAAGTCTTCTAGAAGTTCTCATCTAACCAATCATGTATAGCTTATTCCAAGTGTCTGTGTGGTCTTTAAATAGTGTTAGTATAAACAGCGCTACACCCCCTCTGTATTATTGATTTCAACGTGATTTCAATGGAAAACGATTAACAAAGAAAGTGTTGCATTACACTTACCTACTTGAAACAAAAATGCAACACTTCAAAAATGTAGCTAGCTGTCTTCTACAAAGTCTCCTCTTAACCAGTGACGTACACATTATTCCCCAAATTCCCTGTGGTTTTGGGACCTCATCTCCCCTCATCAACCTCATCTAGATTTCAACATGATAATCAATATGAGTGATTGACAAAAGAGTGTGTTTCTCTTTCTGTTTTGGTGAGCCCCATATCAAAATGTAGCTGACTGCATCTGCAGGTTGTCCTCTAACCAGTGATTAAAAATATCACCGGTTTCCATGTGGTTTTTGAGTTGTGGTAGTTTCAACAGCACATAGCCCCCCGTAATCGATGACTGATTTATTGCCACTTGTCAAAGCAACAGGGTTTTTGGTGCAAGGTGCTTTAAAAAACACAAGTAATATGATTCCTATACTATGTATGCGTAGATAGTCAATTGTATGTTTAGGTTTTCAACATATCACAAACTGTTTCCTCATATTGGTTATTGATTTGGACACTTTTAAAACTGTGTTTTGACATTGGGTTATTTATCAACATGTCTTGTCAACAGGAAGCAACGACAGCATCATTTTCAACTTAAGTTTTAGGAATATAAATCATTCATTTCCACTGGTATTATACATAATCAGGGTTTAAAAAACAACAACTGCTGAATGAGTCCAAAAGTGTGCTGTGATCGATTGATGTTTTGATGATACACCCGAAATCACCAAAACATTCTCAATGGTTTCTAACAAAACGGAAAACCTATATGATGAGTAGACATGTTACAACATGATGTATAACCAGGTTTTCCTTCAATAAACCCACCTCTACTCTGTCATCTATATTATTTCAGAATAGCACGAGTAGTTCTGTCTCTTCCTTTTGCATAAGCCTTTCCTACAACAACAACAAAATTCATTCAATCTCAAGTCATACTTTGTTGAATACATTGGTAATCATTGGTGTGTTCCTTCATACACAGAAAAATTACATGTAACTATAAAATAAAATATAGTTAACCAGAAAACGAATGATATTTAACCAGAAAACTAATGATATTTAACCAGAAAACTAATGATATTTAACCAGAAAGCTAATGATATTTAACCAGAAAACTAATGATATTTAACCAGAAAACTAAAGATATTTAACCAGAAAACGAATGATATTTAACCAGAAAACTAAAGATATTTAACCAGAAAACTAATGATATTTAACCAGAAAACTAAAGATATTTAACCAGAAAACTAAAGATATTTAACCAGAAAACTAAAGATATTTAACCAGAAAACGTATTAAATTGCTTTAAAAAAACAACACCTGTTTTAGCTTGACTTTAATGGTTTTGGGGGATGAATTATCCTTCTTCTTTTGGCCCTGACACACAACCAGCAGCTCTCCCTCTCTCTCTCCCTGCCTCTCTCTCTCCTCTCCCTCTCTCCTCTCTGCCTCTCTCTCCCTCTCTCTCCGCCTCTCTCTCTCCTCTCCCTCTCCCCTCTCTGCCTCTCTCTCGCTCTCTCTCTCTGCCTCTCTCCTCTCTCTCTCTGCCTCTCTCCTCTCTCGTCTCCAGCACGCCTCTAATGCGTCCTAATCCCGGCTGAAGACAGTCGCGGGCTGTGTGTAAGAAATATCTCTCAGCTTTTTCTGCCTCAGTTCATTATTTCTCTTTCTTGTCACTTAGTGTGATAGGTTGGACAGAGGCAGATGAGCAGTGAAGACACAGTCACAAGGCCTTCATCTAGTCTTTAATGCGTGACTTCAGAGATGTCATTTATCTTGTGACTGCAGCAGGCGTCCACAAAACTTTATCTCTAATCATATATTGATGGATTAAAGGGGTCAGGCAGGAGACCAGCCAAGAAAAATTGCTTATTGACATCAAAATACAGTGCCCCAAAACCTGATAAACATAGGGACAGGAGACTGGAAGTCAGAGAATGAGAGAGAGGGAGAAGAGACGAGGGGAGGAGGGGGGGATGAGTTGGGCCATTGTGAATGTTTGCACCCGGTAATTTCCTTCCTTCACAAGAGCCTCTGGTGGTCTGAGCCCTCGGCTTGATAAAAAAACCCAGCTCTTTTGCTTTGCGAGCTAGGCACTGTGCAGTTTACTGCTAGGTGGTGGCTTCCTTCCACGTTTATCTTGACATACACCCTCCCCACACACAACCACACACAACCACACAACACTGCACCTTATTAATCACACTTAAGTACCGTGTGAGACTGGAACACTCGTGTGTGTGTGTGGGGGGGGGGGGGGGGGGGAGGCCTGAACGTGAGCTATTATACAGAAGCACTGCGGTACCAACTTGGTAGACTTACCACAGATAGTTCTTTTCATTTGCTTCCTCCCACAGCCAAGAGTCAGGTATAATGTGGAGTACAATATAAGTGGAGGCTCATAAAATAAGAGTTTTTTTGTCAGCATGATTTCCGGAGGGCTATGGTGAGACTATATATACAGAATATATGAACCAGTAATGAGGCATAATCATATATAAAACGGACATATATCTTGTGTCTGGTTTCATCAAAATAAAGGACATAACAACTAAGCAGTGGTGAAAGCTGGACCGGTATTCAAAGGAATGTCCATGAAACAACTTCCCTCATTTATCAAACTGTATTTGGTTATTATGTTAATAAGAAATTCAATATGGTGTCAAAATAGACAAACTATTGAGTAGACAGATGTGTAATCAACAGCTCTATTTACATGATGATATTTGTACACCTCATAGACCTAAATATCGAAAGAAATATAATGACAATCTGTCACAAGGCATTTTAGGCCAGACATTTTAAACCTCCTGTAAATATATATATAAAAAAAAAATATATATATATATATATATATATATATATTTTTATTTTTTATTTTTTTTTGTACCAGCAAAATGCATTTGTAGAAAATCTGGTTTGGGATTCTTAGCTAGACCAAAATGCACCGAACTGAATTTACTCAATCTATGCAACTATGGCCCAACTCCAAACTACATTTAGGTTAAACTGCTGCGGCCATATAAGAAACGCATGTGGTTAGCGGCATCTGGCATTTGGAATCAGGGATTCTTACACAGAATATTACCAAGTGGACTTTGAAGGCCATTTTCAATAATGCTTTCTGAGACACTTTCTCTGAGAAACTCTTTAATTACGGAGATTCCTTTGCTCATGATGGATTTTGATAAATCGGTGTTTATGATATCTAGGAATTGCAAGGGTGTTTTTTTCTCTCTCTCTCTTCATCCTTCATCTTTCTCTACTCCTCATGTGAAAAACGTGTTTGGAGTCGGTGGCAAGCAGCAGTTTCAATCCCAAATAGTGTCAATTCTAACCCTCCACACACTCTGCCAGTCCAGGAAAATTAATACACTTTACTATTACAAGATAAAGCTAGGGGACATATTACACCAGGCATATCTGCAAGCCTATAATACCAGAGTCAGCATTCAATAAAAGACATTTGCAACCAGGCGTTTCTCTCTACAACACTTGCAAAAGATTTAAAAGCTGCTAAATTAGGTGCGGCTAGCGAGCGAAAGGTGCCTGGTAAGCAGGGCGATGCTTACTTAAAATGACAGAGTTGTTTATGAGGGGGGAGCCTCTCTCGCTCCGAGGTGGAGCGCTGCTGGGACAGTTTATGATCCACACACTGGGTTATTTAGCCTCAAACACTGTGCATAATGTTGCCTGACAATCAGCGCACATAACTCACAGCCTTCTTTAAGTGATCTCCCACTTCATAACACCGCCTGCTGAATGCTGATTTCCCTTCTGATCAGGAACATTTATCTGATGTTCCAACGGCTGTTAGGCTTGGTTGATTTCTGCTCTATCCATTTATTTTTCGATATGGTTCAAAGAGCAAACGCTTCTAATTTGTACTCTCATCTGAGAGGTGAACGGAGCATGTTGTAGGTGCGGGAACTGTTGCAGTCCAAACTGTTTGACGATACGCTGAGTGTGAACAAGAACGGAAATTTATTCGAAATAATATTTTCTCATATTATTGCAGCGCTTCTTTTACGACCCACATAACTACCCATGGAGCCATTCAAAATGTAATCCAGCCCCGGTGTGTAGCTATATACAGTATCACCCATTATACTAGGACCTGTCTGAAAATAAATAAAAAATTATGAAGGAGGCGATAGTAGTCAAGAGAAAGCCTTCAGAGTCTCCCTGTGATGGTTTTGTATCTCATGACTGGCCTGGAGTGGGACACTACATCCAATATGATATGTCCTACAGTACAGGTAGGCTACGTTTTAAAAACGAGTCGAAAGATCAGTACATTCAATCAGTGATAAAAAAAGTGCATTAATTGTTCAACAACACACACAATGAATAGTATTTAAGTGTATTTCCTGTAAAGAAAAAAAGTAAGAGCAGACGCCCATTTTGTCAAATGTGCCTTATCAAATGAAGCTATTATCTGAGTTAAGTTTCTAATGACTATTCAGATGATCCATTAATATTGACAGACAACAGGAAACAGGGATTTCAGATGATCCATTAGTATTGACAGATAACAGGAAACAGGGATTTCAGATGACCATTAGTATTGACAGACAACAGGAAACAGGGATTTCAGATGATCCATTAGTACTGACAGACAACAGGAAACAGGGATTTCAGATGATCCATTAGTATTGACAGACAACAGGAAACAGGATACCTCAGTGTCACCTGAAGGACAACCCTGTCTGTGTCCCAAATGGCACCCTATTCTTTATGGGCTCTGGTCTAAAGTAGTGCACTATATAGGGAATAGAGACCCAGCTCTCTGGAAAAAAAACACTTTAGAGGTAATAAAGCAGGTTTACAGCCAAACTAAAAGCAGCTGGTGAGGCTGGGCCCTGCTGTGACAACAACATGGTTTATCACATACAAATATAGTGCACTACATTTGACCCGAGCCCTATGGATCCTGGTCTAAAGTAGTGCACTATATAGGGAATAAGGTGCCATTGGGGAATGTAGACTGGGACACCTTTTAATATCCCAGCACCATCACCAACCAACAGCAGAAAACTGAGGCTGTGTTTTACCATGTTGAGGACATTTTTATCACAGAGAGACATTTACATCAAGGGAAGAATAACAAAACAACAAAGTCCATCTGAAATGACACTCAGGATCCATCAAAAATATATATATACAAAAATAAACATTTCCTTGAATACAAACGGTGTTCTTTATTTGGTTCCTAAACAGAGGGCTTCACGCCCTGGCCCAGCCCAGACAGCGGGGTTACCATAGTGTAATCTACCTCACGGCCTTGGTAGCTATATTAATTCCATTTCCATATTCAGTGGCTGGGTGCTACGTTCCAAATGGGACGCTACTCCCTAAATAGTGCACTCCTTTTGACCAGAACCCATAGGGTAAGTAGTGCACTATATAGGGAATAGTGTACCATTTAAGATACATCCAGGGCAGTGGGTAGGGGGAGGGCTGAGCCAGCGGGGCCCACCAGGCGCTAGGCTAGGCAGCTCCACAACCTGGGAATACCCCAGAGCCCGCGCTAGCCCCCAACGCTACATAATTCCAGCCAGCCTCATTATTTAGCATGTCACCACTATTTTACATGTTAAAGCCCCTTCCATCGGCCATCTAATTTATTACTGGAATATCAAACGGGCCAGACTGGAATGGGGTCACCTGAATTCACGTGGCACACCGGGAAATACATATACATACAGTCAGTCAAGTCAAGGTGAAAACCTGTTTCAACAAGATGCATTTATAAGGCATTTTACTGGAATGACCATAACCTGAGAAAATAACAGTGGGTATAGGTTGATCTGAATAGCAATAAACTATAAAGTACAATATAATATTACTTTTCTTTTATTCAGATCTTTACATATTATTGTGTTACTATAGCAACTTTAATCTTTATGTCCATATAAAAGAAAAGAAAAGTCAGGTTCTCCTCCAGTAGAAAAAAAAGAACAGTGTCGTTGTCGAGTGTTGAATTGGCTTTGATGAGATTTAACTGTAATTATTTCTCGACAGTAACAATAAGAACAACAGCAGCAGCAGTGTTAATCTGCCAGTGAGAGGCCTCTACTCTACTTCCTGGTGACAGTGATTAGAGCCTAATCTAGTTTTCTCAACACACACCACCCCTGTTTTGTTTGAGAGTTTAATATGTATAGCTATGAATTAGACGTTTAATCCACATATGGCATCTGATCTGACATTGGACATTTTTTTTTGGGGGGGGGGGGGTTGAATTAGTTTCTACCTGTTTTTATGGTGATAATCTCATAATTGAATCATAGACCCGGCCTGTCTTTAGCAAGAAGGCCATTTGAATGTCAGCAGGCTTGTGACTATGCTTAAGTATTGGTTTAGTCACTCACTATGGAAAAGGCAAGATCCAACAAGTCAAAACGAGAGCTTTGAAATGAATGTATGCTAAGTTATTAATTCACATAGCTTCCACTCTGGGTATAAGTCATTCATATCTCAAAATGTCAGATAATTCCTTTAGATAAATAACTGGCCCTGATAGCCTGATAATGCACTCCGTGATGACACAGCACCGTGTGAAATCTTCACTAAGAACACAATGGAAATGATCTGTTTATTGTTTATTGTCTTGAGTCGACTTGGAGACCGACTGCTAAAATCCTCTATAATCTTGAAAAACACACACATGCTTTTCACAAAAACCTGAGGAGTCAAGAAGCACTGCGTGTTGTGTAGTCGGGAACATTACTGTCACTGTGCCTCATTACTACAGTACCACCATACAATTCCCCCACTAAAACACCCCAGAAACAGACAGAATGGAAGGAGAGAGAGGGAAAAGGAGAAAGGGATGGAGAGAGAGAGAGCGAGAGAGGAGGTGAAGGAGAAAGAGGTGGAGAGTGAGGAGGAGGTGAAGGAGAAAGAGGTGGAGATAGAGAGAGAGAGAAAGAGAGAGAGAGGATGTGAAGGAGAAAGAGGTGGAGAGAGAGAAGGAGAAAGGGATGGAGAGAGAGAGGGGAGGTGAAGGAGAAAGAGGTGGAGATAGAGAAGGAGAAGGAGAAAGAGGTGGAGAGAGAGAGGAGGTGAAGGAGAAAGAGGTGGAGATAGAGGAGGAGAAAGGGATGGAGAGAGAGAGGGGAGGTGAAGGAGAAAGAGGTGGAGATAGAGGAGGAGAAGGAGAAAGAGGTGGAGAGAGAGAGATGAGGTGCAGGAGGAAAGGATGGAGAGAGAGAGGAGGAGAAGGAGAAAGAGGTGGAGATAGAGAAGGAGAAAGGGATGGAGAGAGAGAGGAGGAGGTGAAGGAGAAAGAGGTGGAGATAGAGAAGGAGAAAGGGATGGAGAGAGAGTGGAGGAGGTGCAGGAGGAAAGGATGGAGAGAGAGAGGAGGAGAAGGAGAGAGGTGGAGATAGAGAAGGAGAAAGGGATGGAGAGAGAGAGGAGGAGGTGCAGGAGGAACAGATGGAGAGAGAGAGGAGGAGAAGGAGAAAGAGGTGGAGATAGAGGAGGAGAAGGAGAAAGAGGTGGAGAGAGAGAGATGAGGTGCAGGAGGAAAGGATGGAGAGAGAGAGGAGGAGAAGGAGAAAGAGGTGGAGATAGAGAAGGAGAAAGGGATGGAGAGAGAGAGGAGGAGGTGAAGGAGAAAGAGGTGGAGATAGAGAAGGAGAAAGGGATGGAGAGAGAGTGGAGGAGGTGCAGGAGGAAAGGATGGAGAGAGAGAGGAGGAGAAGGAGAGAGGTGGAGATAGAGAAGGAGAAAGGGATGGAGAGAGAGAGGAGGAGGTGCAGGAGGAACAGATGGAGAGAGAGAGGAGGAGAAGGAGAAAGAGGTGGAGATAGAGAAGGAGAAAGGGATGGAGAGAGAGAGAGGAGGTGAAGGAGAAAGAGGTGGAGATAGAGAAGGAAAAAGGCCATATGTCAGGGCGCTGCAGGAAGAGGATTGCTAAGCGGTGTGAACATTTAAAAAAAGAAAAAATAGATGTTTTGTGGCTGAAACATCTTGCTTACAGCAGCAGGGTATGATCCAAGCATTATGTGTAAATACATCCGTAGTCCTGGACCCCCCCCCCCCGCCAAGCGCGCGCGCGCGCGCGCAAACACACACACACACACACACACACACACACACACACACACACACACACACACACACACACACACACACACACACACACACACACACACATACACACACACACACACACACACACACACACACACCGGCATCTCCCAAATGCACCCTCTCTCCTCCCTCCCCTCCCACCCTTCCCCATCTTCTTCTACAGAAGTAAATTATCACAACTGTGTTTGAAAGTGAATGAAGGGTGACTCGCTCTCTCTCCCTCTCTCCCTCTCTCTCCTTCCCGCTTTGACATCTCTGTTTTTTTTTCTTACTTGCCACCGTTTCTGGGCTAGGTGATAACTGCCGGTAATAGGATTAACATTGATTTCTTTTTGCAAGAACAGAGATGTGCCAGTTCCTGCTATTTATTGAACTGCCAGCTTTGAACTATGAAAACTGACTGCAGGAAAAGACCTAATGCAGCATTTTAAAGGAAAGAAAAGCCTCTGTGCAATTCTTTCTTTCTCTTGTTTTGTTATTCCTGCCTTCTCTGTCTCCTTCGCTTTTTTGTTGTTGTTGATGTTGTTGCCCGGATAAAAGGGAGAATGGGGTGACTGTGTTCTAAGCCATGGTAATGATTATTTATGGACATTGTTTCCTTCCCCTATCCAGTTGAATGTATGATGATGATTCCATCTGGACTCTGCTATTGTGTTTCACCTTGAAAGGGGAGATCCATAAACACCTTTAAACGTTATTAGCATCCCATCTCTTTTTCTTTTTAATACGTTTGATGTGAGCCACTGGTTCACAAATAACCTTTATTGGTACACTTCAAGTTATATACCAGGGCGGGCTGCCTAAGTGTTTTTTTTCCCCTGTGGCCGCCTATGTCCAAACAGTAAAATAATTATATTTTAAAAAAAATACATATTTGGAGAAAAAAAATTCTAATAATCCTGGTTGGACAAACGTTTTCATTGTAACCTTAAATGACTAAAACCAGATATAAAGAATGTAAGAAAGATAATGGACCTATATATTATTTTATAAAATAATCTTTAAGAACTAACAATCACCAAAATAAAAGCTCGACAGTCAGGGAGAATTAAAAAATTCCAAAAAGGATGCATTCAGGAGTATTTTTTTCATGACATGGGGCCTCCATTGATTTTGTTATAATGTTCGAGTCACGCAGACAGCATAAGCCATGACAAAAGGTGTAGAATTACAGGAAATTAAATTTAAAACAGCAAAAGATAAATCACTGAGACTAACAGGAAGGGCTATACACATTTCGGTCGGCAACCGCACCGTTGGCCACTCCCCCTGTCACGCCCACCACGTAAACCCTATTTTGATCCAGAAAACCCTTGTCTACATATCAAATGAAGACAATACATACAAGGTAGTGAGTGCTTTCTCTTATGAATGTCTCTTTCACAGTAGAAGAACTCAATAAACGTTAATGACTTCATTGACTAAGACCTGTGGGTTATAAGAGTAGTACACCAGCCTCTGGTAACCCTTTGAGGCTAAGGAATCATCAAACATGTATTCAACTAGACCGCTCATCCATTAGATCGGTGTATTCAACTAGACTCATCCATTAGATCAGTGTATTCAACTAGACTCATCCATTAGGTCAGCGTATTCAACTAGACTCATCCATTAGGTCAGTGTATTCAACTAGACTCATCCATTAGGTCAGTGTATTCAACTAGACTGCTCATCCATTAGGTCAGTGTATTCAACTAGACCGCTCATCCATTAGGTCAGTGTATTCAACTAGACTCATCCATTATGTCAGTGTATTCAACTAGACCGCTCATCCATTAGATCAGTGTATTCAACTAGACCGCTCATCCATTAGATCAGTGTATTCAACTAGACTGTTCATCCATTAGATCAGTGTATTCAACTAGACTCATCCATTAGATCAATGTATTCAACTAGACTCATCCATTAGATCAGTGTATTCAACTAGACTCATCCATTCGGTCAGTGTATTCAACTAGACCGCTCATCCATTAGATCAGTGTATTCAACTAGACCGCTCATCTATTAGATCAGTGTATTCAACTAGACTCATCCATTAGATCAGTGTATTCAACTAGACTCATCCATTAGATCAGTGTATTCAACTAGACCGCTCATCCATTAGATCAGTGTATTCAACTAGACTCATCCATTAGATCAGTGTATTCAACTAGACCGCTCATCCATTAGATCAGCGTATTCAACTAGACCGTTCATCCATTAGATCAGTGTATTCAACTAGACTCATCCATTAGATCAGTGTATTCAACTATGACTCATCCATTAGATCAGTGTATTCAACTAGACTCATCCATTAGATCAGTGTATTCAACTAGACCGTTCATCCATTAGATCAGTGTATTCAACTAGACTCATCCATTGTGTCATGATTCATGAACCAAGCTGAGGAGTCAACTGGTTCACAATGATTCATGAACCAGGCTGAGGAGTCAACTGACAGAGATAGAGAGAGATAGGTAGAGATAAAGAGATGGAGAGAAGAGAGAGAGAGATAGGTAGAGAGAGAGAAAGAGAGAGAGAGATAGGTAGGTAGAGAGAAAGAGAGAGGGAAATAGGTAGAGAGAGATAGGTAGAGAGAGAGAAATAATTATATTTGTCCCTAAACTGAAAGTACGCAGTTGCAGAATACCTGATCACTGTGACTGACCCAAACTTAAGGAAAGCTTTGACTATGTACAGACTCAGTGAGCATAGCCTTGCTATTGAGAAAGGCTGCTGTACACAATAATTTCTTATTAAAAGCAGGAATACCAACAAAGACTGACGAGCTCAAATATTTAACCTTTATTTAACTGGTAAGTCAGTTAAGAACAAATTCTTATTTTCAATGACGGCCTAGCGTAACCGATGTGAAATGGCCAGCTAGCAAGCAGGGTGCGCACTAATAGCGTTTCAATCGGTGACGTCACTCGGTCTGAGACCTTGAAGTAGTTGTCGCGGAGCAATGGGTAACAATGCTTTGTGGGTATGAGTTGTTGATGTGTGCAGAGGGTCCCTGGTTTGAACCCAGGTAGGGGCGAGGAGAGGGACGGAAGCTATAATGTTACACTAGGAACAGTGGGTTAACTGCCTTGTTCAGGGGCAGAAAGACAGATTTTTACCTGGTCAGCTCGGGGATTCGATCGAGCAACCTTTCGGTTACTGGCCCAACGCTCCAACCACTAGGCTACCTGCCACCTGAATGATGGAAGAAGGAAACTCAAGCTACTGTATTTATTTGGTCTTTATTTGCACAACTCAAACATAAGTACTTCTGTAATTGAAAGTAAAGATAAAAAATGTAACAGATAATGGATTCTGTATTTAGAAAGCTTGTATGTAGTAAAAACATATTAAAGGGGAAGGAAGCCAGCTTTTTGCCATGTGAGGCTGTTTGTTTCCATGTACTGTCAGTACGTTGTCTTCCTTTCCTCTTCACTGTAAGTATTTGCTTGATAGTATCTAGAAAAATGTACTTGAAAACATTTCTGTATTTATAAAAAAAAAATCTAAAACCATATTTTTCGATTTACAGATAAACGGTTCATCGTGATGCGCGTAACACTTTTTAATGTTCATGAATAAACCATTTATAATTTTTTTTATTTTTAAACTATTACTAAATAAGTATTTCATTATTTGTAAAAATGTATCGTTAAGGCTTATGCATTATAAGCGTTACATTTAACTAGGATTTGTAACATTCAGCATCATTTAAGAAGCATGTATGAGCATTTATAACCATGTATAATAGCTTATTCCAGAAAGTTAGTATAAAGTGTTAGGCTAGAGTTACACAAAGCAACATTCATGCAATTTTTGCTGCAGTCGCAAGTGACATAATTTTTTGCAACTTTGCTGTTACAAGAAGCAACTCAAATGCAATAAAAATTGGCAATCAAATTTGGGCTCCCGAGTGGCGGCAACCTACCAGCCACTTATGTAAATATTTATTCATACAGCTCCCGTTGTCTCTTCTATCAACCTTCATCGTGCTTCCTGCAGCGGTGATAGCTGTGTTGACATGACAACTGGGTCGGAGTTCTGAAATCCAAACCTTCGAATGGATCATGTGACAAAGCATTCGTTTTGACTGGCTGTTTTTTTTTTTTTTTTGTAACTGGAAGCAAACAAGTTGCAGATGAGTTGCTTATCAGTTGCTGGGGAGGTTTCACGAAGCAATCAAGAACTCAGTTAATTGCAAGCAACTAAAATTGTGTGAAAGTTGGTTAGTGTAACTCCAGCCTTACAGATGCTCTCTGTTAACTTTTACTTGTTGTTTTGTGTTGCTGAAACACAGTAGAAAGTGCAAAGGGATAAATAAAATGAATAAATAGACGCATTTTTACTAACAATGTTTTCGCTGCAAGACCAATGAAACAAAATGCTGTTGAAAACAGGATAGAAACATTTAATTTTGCGGGTTTAGACTGAAGGAGCGGTGGGGTCACATTCTCCGGAGCCACCCGGTTGTGTTTAGAAACACAATAAATGATAAGTAATATTGACAACACTGACCTGTATACCACCTGTACTCTTAGGGAAATCCCCACCTACATCTGGTTGAAGAACGGACATGCTTTGGGTGGGCTCACTGCTCAACAACACTCTGTCTTGGCTAGAAAGGAAGACAGCTACTCCTGTGCTGTTAAAGGCTACAAGAATGTCCGTGTTCTGTGTTCTGGATCTCTGGATCAGAAGTGTATGAGTGTGACCATCCGATCACAAGCATTTCGCTACACTTGCATTAACATCTGCTAACCATGTGTATGTGACCAATACAATTTGATTTGATGTTGTGCCTTGAAGGCGTTGTTTGTGGACATGTCCTCCACTTACACCAATCCCAATTGGTAGGACGTAACATAAGTACTCTGGTTTATTAATCAATGGGAGTCTGGCGTGACTCAAAATCTGACCTTGAACCTACAATATGAGGGTCGTGTGGAGTACAGTGGGACCACAGAACATTCTACACTGAGAATCATTGACCTGTACAAGTTCAGGTTAAGAACACAGTACGTAGTCAGTATATAGCCCTTCTGGATCAACTCTGTCTATCACAGACCTGCAAGTGAAGTGAACATAGCCACTCAGGTCACATCAACTGAGGGACAGAGAGTGACACTGACCTATAGCACCTCCTGCACTCTTGAGTGACAACTCAAGCCTTCATCTGGTACAAGAACGGACAACCTCTTACCAACACAAAGAGCAAACATATCCACACCAAGAGCTTGTACATAGAACCAGTCAGCAGTGAGGATGTAGACAGCTACTCCTGTGCTGTAGAAGGACATGAAGATCTCTGCTCTCCTGAAGAGAGTCTTAATGTCACATATGGCCCAAAGAATACCTTAGTGTCAATCAGTCCTTGTAGTGAAATAGAAAAACTTAGTGTCAATCAGTCCCTCTAGTGAAATAGAATACCTTAGTGTCAATCAGTCCCTCTAGTGAAATAGTGGAGGGCAGTTCAGTGAATCAGAATTGCAGCAGTGATGCCAACCCATCAGTGGACAAATACACCTGGTACATGAAGAACCTCACCAAAAGCATCTGGACAGAGTTACACCATCACTAACATCAGCTCTGAAGACAGAGGAGAATACTACTGTGAGGCCCGGAATGAAAGAGGAGCTTTGAATTCTACAACTTGGATGGTCATGCCTGAAAGAGCAGTGTCTTCCTGGGTTCCAGGGTTGGAAGTGGCGGCAGTCCTAGGTGCTGGAGCTCTACTAGTCCTCACCTACCACACACTGAAGAGGAGATCCACGAGAGGAAGTGAGCAGCCTTTCAGAGAGACGCGCAGCCCTAAGTGTATGAAACCATCCAGAGTAGAGCACCACCGAACCTGGACTGAAGAGAACCACCACCGAACCTGGACTGAAGAGAACCATCACAGAACCTGGACTGAAGAGAACCACCACCGAACCTGGACTGAAGAGAACCACCACCGAACCTGGACTGAAGAGAACCATCACAGAACCTGGACTGAAGAGAACCACCACAGAGCCTGGACTGAAGAGAACCACCACCGAACCTGGACTGAAGAGAACCATCACAGAACCTGGACTGAAGAGAACCACCACAGAGCCTGGACTGAAGAGAACCATCACAGAACCTGGACTGAAGAGAACCACCACAGAGCCTGGACTGAAGAGAATCCATCACCGAACCTGGACTGAAGAGAACCATCACAGAGCCTGGACTGAAGAGAACCACCACCGAACCTGGACTGAAGAGAATCCATCACCGAACCTGGACTGAAGAGAACCATCACAGAGCCTGGACTGAAGAGAACCACCACCGAACCTGGACTGAAGAGAAACACCACAGAACCTGGACTGAAGAGAACCACCACAGAACCTGAACTTAAGAGAACCATCACAGAGCCTGGACTGAAGAGAACCACCACCGAACCTAGACTGAAGAGAACCATCGCAGAGCCTGGACTGAAGAGAACCATCACAGAACCTGGACTGAAGAGAACCACCACAGAGCCTGGACTGAAGCGAACCACTACAGAACCTGGACTGAAGAGAACCACCACAGAACCTGAACTGAAGAGAACCATCACAGAGCCTGGACTGAAGAGAACCACCACCGAACCTGGACTGAAGAGAACCATCGCAGAGCCTGGACTGAAGCGAACCACTACAGAACCTGGACTGAAGAGAACCATCACAGAGCCTGGACTGAAGAGAACCATCACAGAACCTGGACTGAAGAGAACCACCACAGAGCCTGGACTGAAGAGAACCACCACAGAACCTGGACTGAAGAGAACCACCACAGAACCTGGACTGAAGAGAACCACCACAGAACCTGGACTGAAGAGAACCATCACCTAATCTGGACTGAAGAAGAACCATCACCTAATCTGGACTGAAGAGAACCATCACAGAGCCTGGACTGAAGAAAACCACCACAGAACCTGGACTGAAGAGAACCACCACAGAACCTGGACTGAAGAGAACCATCACCTAATCTGGACTGAAGAGAACCATCACAGAGCCTGGACTGAAGAGAACCATCACAGAACCTGGACTGAAGAGAACCACCACAGAGCCTGGACTGAAGAGAACCACCACAGAACCTGGACTGAAGAGAACCACCACAGAACCTGGACTGAAGAGAACCACCACAGAACCTGGACTGAAGAGAACCATCACCTAATCTGGACTGAAGAAGAACCATCACCTAATCTGGACTGAAGAGAACCATCACAGAGCCTGGACTGAAGAAAACCACCACAGAACCTGGACTGAAGAGAACCACCACAGAACCTGGATTGAAGAGAACCATCACCTAATCTGGACTGAAGAGAACCACCACAGAACCTGGACTGAAGAGAACCACCACAGAACCTGGACTGAAGAGAACCACTACAGAACCTGGACTGAAGAGAACCACCACCTAATCTGGACTGAAGAGAACCACCACTGAACCTGGACTGAAGAGAACCATCACAGAGCCTGGACTGAAGAGAGTCATCACAGAACCTGGACTGAAGAGAACCACCACTGAATCTGGACTGACGAGAACCACCACAGAGCCTGGACTGAAGAGAACCACCACAGAACCTGGACTGAAGAGAACCATCACAGAACCTGGACTGAAGAGAAGCATCACAGAACCTGGACTGAAGAGAACCATCTCAGAGTCTGGACTGAAGAGAACCACCACAGAACCTGGACTGAAGAGAACCATCACCTAATCTGGACTGAAGAGAACCACCACAGAACCTGGACTGAGGAGAACCACCACAGAACCTGGACTGAGGAGAACCACCACAGAACCTGGACTGAAGAGAACCATCACCCAATCTGGACTGAGGAGAACCACCACAGAACATGGACTGAGGAGAACCACCACAGATCCTGGAATGAAGAGAACCACCACAGATCCTGGACTGAAGAGAACCACCACAGATCCTGGACTGAAGAGAACCACCACAGAAGCTGGACTGAAGAGAACCACCACTGAATCTGGACTGAGGAGAACCACCACCGAACCTGGACTGAAGAGAACCACCACAGAACCTGGACTGAAGAGAACCATCACCTAACTGGACTGAAGCGAACCACCACAGAACCTGGACTGAAGAGAACCACCACAGAACCTGGACTGAAGAGAACCATCACCTAATCTGGACTGAAGAAGAACCATCACCTAACCTGGACTGAAGAGAACCACCACCTAATCTCGACTGAAGAGAACCACCACAGAACCTGGACTGAGGAGAACCACCACAGAACCTGGACTGAAGAGAAACATCACCTAATCTGGACTGAAGAGAACCACCACAGATCCTGGACTGAGGAGAACCAACACAGAAACTGGACTGAAGAGAACCACCACAGAACCTGGACTGAAAAGAACCATCACCTAATCTGGACTGAGGAGAACCACCACCGAACCTGGACTGAAGAGAACCACCACAGAACCTGGACTGAAGAGAACCATCACCCAATCTGGACTGAGGAGAACCACCACAGAACATGGACTGAGGAGAACCACCACAGATCCTGGAATGAAGAGAACCACCACAGATCCTGGACTGAAGAGAACCACCACAGAAGCTGGACTGAAGAGAACCATCACCTAATCTGGACTGAGGAGAACCACCACCGAACCTGGACTGAAGAGAACCACCACAGAACCTGGACTGAAGAGAACCATCACCTAACTGGACTGAAGCGAACCACCACAGAACCTGGACTGAAGAGAACCACCACAGAACCTGGACTGAAGAGAACCATCACCTAATCTGGACTGAAGAAGAACCATCACCGAACCTGGACTGAAGAGAACCACCACCTAATCTCGACTGAAGAGAACCACCACAGAACCTGGACTGAGGAGAACCACCACAGAACCTGGACTGAAGAGAAACATCACCTAATCTGGACTGAAGAGAACCACCACAGATCCTGGACTGAGGAGAACCAACACAGAAACTGGACTGAAGAGAACCACCACAGAACCTGGACTGAAAAGAACCATCACCTAATCTGGACTGAGGAGAACCACCACCGAACCTGGACTGAAGAGAACCACCACAGAACCTGGACTGAAGAGAACCACCACAGAACCTGGACTGAAGAGAACCACCACCTAATCTGGACTGAAGAGAACCACCACCGAACCTGGACTGAAAAGAACCATCACAGATCCTGGACTGAAGAGAACCATCACAGAACCTGGACTGAAGAGAACCACCACCGAATCTGGACTGAAGAGAACCACCACAGAGCCTGGACTGAAGAGAACCACCACAGAGCCTGGACTGAAGAGAACCACCACCGAACCTGGACTGAAGAGAACCATCACAGAACCTGGACTGAAGAGAACCACCACAGAACCTGGACTGAAGAGAACCATCACCTAATCTGGACTGAAGAGAACCACCACAGAACCTGGACTGAAGAGAACCACCACAGAACCTGGACTGAAGAGAACCACTACAGAACCTGGACTGAAGAGAACCACCACCTAATCTGGACTGAAGAGAACCACCACTGAACCTGGACTGAAGAGAACCATCACAGAGCCTGGACAGAAGAGAACCATCACAGAACCTGGACTGAAGAGAACCACCCCTGAATCTGGACTGACGAGAACCACCACAGAGCCTGGACTGAAGAGAACCACCACAGAACCTGGACTTAAGAGAACCATCACAGAACCTGGACTGAAGAGAAGCATCACAGAACCTGGACTGAAGAGAACCATCTGAGCCTGGACTGAAGAGAACCACCACAGAACCTGGACTGAAGAGAACCATCACCTAATCTGGACTGAAGAGAACCACCACAGAACCTGGACTGAGGAGAACCACCACAGAACCTGGACTGAGGAGAACCACCACAGATCCTGGACTGAAGAGAGCCACCACAGAACCTGGACTGAAGAGAACCACCACAGAACCTGGACTGAAGAGAACCATCACCTAATCTGGACTGAAGAAGAACCATCACCTAATCTGGACTGAAAAGAACCATCACAGAGCCTGGACTGAAGAAAACCACCACAGAACCTGGACTGAAGAGAACCACCACAGAACCTGGACTGAAGAGAACCATCACCTAATCTGGACTGAAGAAGAACCATCACCTAATCTGGACTGAAGAGAACCATCACAGAGCCTGGACTGAAGAAAACCACCACAGAACCTGGACTGAAGAGAACCACCACAGAACCTGGATTGAAGAGAACCATCACCTAATCTGGACTGAAGAGAACCACCACAGAACCTGGACTGAAGAGAACCACCACAGAACCTGGACTGAAGAGAACCACTACAGAACCTGGACTGAAGAGAACCACCACCTAATCTGGACTGAAGAGAACCACCACTGAACCTGGACTGAAGAGAACCATCACAGAGCCTGGACTGAAGAGAGCCATCACAGAACCTGGACTGAAGAGAACCACCACTGAATCTGGACTGACGAGAACCACCACAGAGCCTGGACTGAAGAGAACCACCACAGAACCTGGACTGAAGAGAACCATCACAGAACCTGGACTGAAGAGAAGCATCACAGAACCTGGACTGAAGAGAACCATCTCAGAGCCTGGACTGAAGAGAACCACCACAGAACCTGGACTGAAGAGAACCATCACCTAATCTGGACTGAAGAGAACCACCACAGAAACTGGACTGAGGAGAACCACCACAGAACCTGGACTGAGGAGAACCACCACAGAACCTGGACTGAAGAGAACCATCACCCAATCTGGACTGAGGAGAACCACCACAGAACATGGACTGAGGAGAACCACCACAGATCCTGGAATGAAGAGAACCACCACAGATCCTGGACTGAAGAGAACCACCACAGATCCTGGACTGAAGAGAACCATCACCTAACTGGACTGAAGCGAACCACCACAGAACCTGGACTGAAGAGAACCACCACAGAACCTGGACTGAAGAGAACCATCACCTAATCTGGACTGAAGAAGAACCATCACCTAACCTGGACTGAAGAGAACCACCACCTAATCTCGACTGAAGAGAACCACCACAGAACCTGGACTGAGGAGAACCACCACAGAACCTGGACTGAAGAGAAACATCACCTAATCTGGACTGAAGAGAACCACCACAGATCCTGGACTGAGGAGAACCAACACAGAAACTGGACTGAAGAGAACCACCACAGAACCTGGACTGAAAAGAACCATCACCTAATCTGGACTGAGGAGAACCACCACCGAACCTGGACTGAAGAGAACCACCACAGAACCTGGACTGAAGAGAACCATCACCCAATCTGGACTGAGGAGAACCACCACAGAACATGGACTGAGGAGAACCACCACAGATCCTGGAATGAAGAGAACCACCACAGATCCTGGACTGAAGAGAACCACCACAGAAGCTGGACTGAAGAGAACCATCACCTAATCTGGACTGAGGAGAACCACCACCGAACCTGGACTGAAGAGAACCACCACAGAACCTGGACTGAAGAGAACCATCACCTAACTGGACTGAAGCGAACCACCACAGAACCTGGACTGAAGAGAACCACCACAGAACCTGGACTGAAGAGAACCATCACCTAATCTGGACTGACGAAGAACCATCACCGAACCTGGACTGAAGAGAACCACCACCTAATCTCGACTGAAGAGAACCACCACAGAACCTGGACTGAGGAGAACCACCACAGAACCTGGACTGAAGAGAAACATCACCTAATCTGGACTGAAGAGAACCACCACAGATCCTGGACTGAGGAGAACCAACACAGAAACTGGACTGAAGAGAACCACCACAGAACCTGGACTGAAAAGAACCATCACCTAATCTGGACTGAGGAGAACCACCACCGAACCTGGACTGAAGAGAACCACCACAGAACCTGGACTGAAGAGAACCACCACAGAACCTGGACTGAAGAGAACCACCACCTAATCTGGACTGAAGAGAACCACCACCGAACCTGGACTGAAAAGAACCATCACAGATCCTGGACTGAAGAGAACCATCACAGAACCTGGACTGAAGAGAACCACCACCGAATCTGGACTGAAGAGAACCACCACAGAGCCTGGACTGAAGAGAACCACCACAGAGCCTGGACTGAAGAGAACCACCACCGAACCTGGACTGAAGAGAACCATCACAGAACCTGGACTGAAGAGAACCACCACAGAGCCTGGACTGAAGAGAACCACCACCGAACCTGGACTGAAGAGAACCATCACAGAACCTGGACTGAAGAGAACCACCACAGAACCTGGACTGAAGAGAACCACCACCTAATCTGGACTGAAGAGAACCACCACCGAACCTGGACTGAAAAGAACCATCACAGATCCTGGACTGAAGAGAACCATCACAGAACCTGGACTGAAGAGAACCACCACCGAATCTGGACTGAAGAGAACCACCACAGAGCCTGGACTGAAGAGAACCACCACAGAGCCTGGACTGAAGAGAACCACCACCGAACCTGGACTGAAGAGAACCATCACAGAACCTGGACTGAAGAGAACCACCACAGAACCTGGACTGAAGAGAACCATCACCTAATCTGGACTGAAGAGAACCACCACAGAACCTGGACTGAAGAGAACCACCACAGAACCTGGACTGAAGAGAACCACTACAGAACCTGGACTGAAGAGAACCACCACCTAATCTGGACTGAAGAGAACCACCACTGAACCTGGACTGAAGAGAACCATCACAGAGCCTGGACAGAAGAGAACCATCACAGAACCTGGACTGAAGAGAACCACCCCTGAATCTGGACTGACGAGAACCACCACAGAGCCTGGACTGAAGAGAACCACCACAGAACCTGGACTTAAGAGAACCATCACAGAACCTGGACTGAAGAGAAGCATCACAGAACCTGGACTGAAGAGAACCATCTGAGTCTGGACTGAAGAGAACCACCACAGAACCTGGACTGAAGAGAACCATCACCTAATCTGGACTGAAGAGAACCACCACAGAACCTGGACTGAGGAGAACCACCACAGAACCTGGACTGAGGAGAACCACCACAGATCCTGGACTGAAGAGAGCCACCACAGAACCTGGACTGAAGAGAACCACCACAGAACCTGGACTGAAGAGAACCATCACCTAATCTGGACTGAAGAAGAACCATCACCTAATCTGGACTGAAAAGAACCATCACAGAGCCTGGACTGAAGAAAACCACCACAGAACCTGGACTGAAGAGAACCACCACAGAACCTGGACTGAAGAGAACCATCACCTAATCTGGACTGAAGAGAACCACCACAGAACCTGGACTGAAGAGAACCACCACAGAACCTGGACTGAAGAGAACCACTACAGAACCTGGACTGAAGAGAACCACCACCTAATCTGGACTGAAGAGAACCACCACTGAACCTGGACTGAAGAGAACCATCACAGAGCCTGGACTGAAGAGAACCATCACAGAACCTGGACTGAAGAGAACCACCCCTGAATCTGGACTGACGAGAACCACCACAGAGCCTGGACTGAAGAGAACCACCACAGAACCTGGACTGAAGAGAACCATCACAGAACCTGGACTGAAGAGAAGCATCACAGAACCTGGACTGAAGAGAACCATCTCAGAGCCTGGACTGAAGAGAACCACCACAGAACCTGGACTGAAGAGAACCATCACCTAATCTGGACTGAAGAGAACCACCACAGAACCTGGACTGAGGAGAACCACCACAGAACCTGGACTGAGGAGAACCACCACAGATCCTGGACTGAAGAGAACCACCACAGAACCTGGACTGAAGAGAACCATCACCCAATCTGGACTGAGGAGAACCACCACAGAACCTGGACTGAGGAGAACCACCACAGATCCTGGACTGAAGAGAACCACCACAGATCCTGGACTGAAGAGAACCACCACAGAAGCTGGACTGAAGAGAACCATCACCTAATCTGGACTGAGGAGAACCACCACCGAACCTGGACTGAAGAGAACCACCACAGAACCTGGACTGAAGAGAACCATCACCTAACTGGACTGAAGCGAACCACCACAGAACCTGGACTGAAGAGAACCACCACAGAACCTGGACTGAAGAGAACCATCACCTAATCTGGACTGAAGAAGAACCATCACCGAATCTGGACTGGAGAGAACCATCACAGAGCCTGGACTGAAGAAAACCACCACAGAACCTGGACTGAAGAGAACCACCACAGAAGCTGGACTGAAGAGAACCACCACAGAACCTGGACTGAAGAGAACCATCCCCTAATCTGGACTGAGGAGAACCACCACCGAACCTGGACTGAAGAGAACCACCACCTAATCTCGACTGAAGAGAACCACCACAGAACCTGGACTGAGGAGAACCACCAAAGGTCCTGGACTGAAGAGAACCACCACAGAACCTGGACTGAAGAGAACCATCGCCTAATCTGGACTGAGGAGAACCACCACCGAACCTGGACTGAAGAGAACCACCACAGAACCTGGACTGAAGAGAACCATCACCTAACTGGACTGAAGCGAACCACCACAGAACCTGGACTGAAGAGAACCACCACAGAACCTGGACTGAAGAGAACCATCACCTAATCTGGACTGAAGAAGAACCATCACCGAATCTGGACTGAAGAGAACCATCACAGAGCCTGGACTGAAGAAAACCACCACAGAACCTGGACTGAAGAGAACCACCACAGATGCTGGACTGAAGAGAACCACCACAGAACCTGGACTGAAGAGAACCATCACCTAATCTGGACTGAGGAGAACCACCACCGAACCTGGACTGAAGAGAACCACCACCTAATCTCGACTGAAGAGAACCACCACAGAACCTGGACTGAGGAGAACCACCAAAGGTCCTGGACTGAAGAGAACCACCACAGAACCTGGACTGAAGAGAACCATCGCCTAATCTGGACTGAGGAGAACCACCACCGAACCTGGACTGAAGAGAACCACCACAGAACCTGGACTGAAGAGAACCATCACCTAACTGGACTGAAGCGAACCACCACAGAACCTGGACTGAAGAGAACCACCACAGAACCTGGACTGAAGAGAACCATCACCTAATCTGGACTGAAGAAGAACCATCACCGAATCTGGACTGGAGAGAACCATCACAGAGCCTGGACTGAAGAGAACCATCACAGAACCTGGACTGAAGAGAACCACCACAGAACCTGGACTGAAGAGAACCACCACCGAATCTGGACTGAAGAGAACCATCACCTAATCTGGACTGAAGAGAACCACCACAGATCCTGGACTGAGGAGAACCAACACAGAACCTGGACTGAAGAGAACCACCACAGAACCTGGACTGAAAAGAACCATCACCTAATCTGGACTGAGGAGAACCACCACCGAACCTGGACTGAAGAGAACCACCACAGAACCTGGACTGAAGAGAACCACCACAGAACCTGGACTGAAGAGAACCACCACCTAATCTGGACTGAAGAGAACCACCACCGAACCTGGACTGAATAGAACCATCACAGATCCTGGACTGAAGAGAACCATCACAGAACCTGGACTGAAGAGAACCACCACCGAATCTGGACTGAAGAGAACCACCACAGAGCCTTCCAGACATGACCGTGCAAATAATTTGTGAACATGACTATATATTGTCACTATAACGTTATAACGTTACTACATTGGTACTATATTGCTAGTCACGCTTGTTTTATAATTAAACTACACACACACACACACACTGGTGATGCGCTGGTCAGCTTTTTGTTCACCCACACCTGCCAGCAATTCCTAATAACCCATCTGCAACTGCCCGACTATATGTTATAAAGTGAAAATCAGATGCCCGCTCCAGACCCGAACCCGCTAATATAGAAAATGTGCTGTTCAGTCATGATAGAAAACGAATTGGATAGACTTGGCCTACGTTTCTGCTTATAATTTCCAACATTTTGCTAAGCTATTTGTTAGACATCTTTGTCTCTAATTAGATACATGAAGCTTCTCTTCTTCCATTACTTGTTGCCCTAGAAGACTAAATAAACACTTGCTCACCAGAATAATGTCATCAATTGATAGAATGAATGCTTCCATCTACTTGACATCAGTAAAGTTTGTTTTCTCTTCCCTCTTTGATCTCTGCTTCTCTCGAGGCAAAGACATTTAGGGAAATAAGTTTGATTAGTTTTAAGGAAATTAAAAGCTGTTAAAACGACCCAACATGTTTTTGATAAGATTTCAGTTCCGCTTAAATTTTTATTTCATGTGGTTTGAAGTACTATCAGGTTTTATGATGCTGATAAAGATAGCACCGTCACCTTTACAGACGGTCCCTAACCACACTATCAGGTTTTATGATGCTGATAAAGTTAGCACCGCCACCTTTACAGACGGTCCCTAACCACGCTATCAGCTATTATGATGCTGATAAAGATAGCACCGTCACCTTTTTACAGACGGTCCCTAACCACGCTATCAGGTTTTATGATGCTGATAAAGATAGCACCGCCACCTTTACAGACGGTCCCTAACCACGCTATCAGGTTTTATGATGCTGATAAAGATAGCACCGCCACCTTTACAGACGGTCCCTAACCACGCTATCAGTTTTTATGATGCTGATAAAGATAGCACCGCCACCTTTACAGACGGTCCCTAACCACACTATCAGCTTTCAAGCGCAGGACAGCAGATATGAGTAATCAACGTATTTACTCAAGTATACGCAAAATACAACACAATATACCGAGCCCACAAAAACGGACCGTATACAAGACAAACAATTACTTACAAACAAACATGGGGGAACAGAGGGTTAAATAATGAACAAGTAATTGGGGGATTGAAACCAGGTGTGTAAGACAAAGACACAAAAAATGGAAAATGAAAAGTGGATCAATGATGGCTAGAAGGCCGGTGACGTCGACCGCCGATCGCCGCCCGAACAAGGAGAGGGACCGACTTCGGCGGAAGTCGTGACAACTGTTCTGGTCCTTTCTTCTGTAACATCAGACTACTGTTCTTGTTCTCTCTTCTATAGCAGACTACTGTTCTGGTCCTTTCTTCTATAACATCAGAATACTGTTCTGGTCCTCTCTTCTATAACATCAGACTACTGTTCTGGTCCTTTCTACTATAACATCAGAATACTGTTCTGGTCCTCTCTTCTATAACATCAGACTACTGTTCTGGTCCTCTCTTCCATAACAGACTACTGTTCTGGCCCTTTCTTCTATAACAGACTACTGTTCTGGTCCTCTCTTCTATAACATCAGAATACTGTTCTGGTCCTCTCTTCTGTAACATCAGACTACTGTTCTGGTCCTCTCTTCTATAACATCAGACTACTATTCTGGTCCTCTCTTCTATAACATCAGACTACTGTTCTGGTCCTCTCTTCTATAACATCAGAATACTGTTCTGGTCCTCTCTTCTGTAACATCAGACTACTGTTCTGGTCCTCTCTTCTATAACATCAGACTACTGTTCTGGTCCTCTCTTCTATAACATCAGACAACTGTTCTGGTCCTCTCTTCTGTAACATCAGACTACTATTCTGGTCCTCTCTTCTATAACATCAGAATACTTTCTGGTCCACTCTTCTATAACATTAGACTACTGTTCTGGTCATCTCTTCTATAACATCAGACTA
The DNA here is from genome assembly GCF_965601325.2 of Salmo salar. Taxonomy (NCBI): domain Eukaryota; kingdom Metazoa; phylum Chordata; class Actinopteri; order Salmoniformes; family Salmonidae; genus Salmo; species Salmo salar. The sequence continues at coordinate 56,290,828 of NC_138300.1, forward strand.
CTGTTCTGGTCCTCTCTTCTACAACATCAGACAACTGTTCTGGTCCTCTCTTCTATAACATCAGACTACTGTTCTGGTCCTCTCTTCTACAACATCAGACAACTGTTCTAGTACTCTCTTCTATAACATTAGACACATGTTCTGGTCCTCTCTTCTGTAACATCAGACTACTGTTCTGGTCCTCTCTTCTATAACATCAGACAACTGTTCTGGTCCTCTCTTCTATAACATACTGTTCTGGTCCTCTCTTCTATAACATCAGACTACTGTTCTGGTCCTCTCTTCTATAACATCAGAAAACTGTTCTGGTCCTCTCTTCTATAACATCAGACTACTGTTCGGGTCCTCTCTTCTGTAACATCTGACTACTGTTCTGGTCCTCTCTTCTATAACATCAGACTACTGTTCTGGTCCTCTCTTCTATAACATCAGAATACTGTTCTGGTCCTCTCTTCTATAACATCAGACTACTGTTCTGGTCCTCTCTTCTATAACATCAGAATACTGTTCTGGTCCTCTCTTCTATAACATCAGACTACTGTTCTGGTCCTCTCTTCTATAACATCAGACTACTGTTCTGGTCCTCTCTTCTATAACATCAGAATACTGTTCTGGTCCTCTCTTCTATAACATCAGACTACTGTTCTGGTCCTCTCTTCTATAACATCAGACTACTGTTCTGGTCCTTTCTACTATAACATCAGAATACTGTTCTGGTCCTCTCTTCTATAACATCAGACTACTGTTCTGGTCCTCTCTTCCATAACAGACTACTGTTCTGGCCCTATCTTCTATAACAGACTACTGTTCTGGTCCTCTCTTCTATAACATCAGAATACTGTTCTGGTCCTCTCTTCTATAACATCAGACTACTGTTCTGGTCCTCTCTTCTATAACATCAGAATACTGTTCTGGTCCTCTCTTCTATAACATCAGACTACTGTTCTGGTCCTCTCTTCTATAACATCAGAATACTGTTCTGGTCCTCTCTTCTATAACATCAGACTACTGTTCTGGTCCTCTCTTCTATAACATCAGACTACTGTTCTGGTCCTCTCTTCTATAACATCAGACAACTGTTCTGGTCCTCTCTTCTATAACATCAGACTACTGTTCTGGTCCTCTCTTCTATAACATCAGAATACTGTTCTGGTCCTCTCTTCTATAACATCAGACTACTGTTCTGGTCCTCTCTTCTATAACATCAGACTACTGTTCTGGTCCTTTCTACTATAACATCAGAATACTGTTCTGGTCCTTTCTTCTATAACATCAGACTACTGTTCTGGTCCTCTCTTCTATAACAACAGACTACTGTTCTGGCCCTTTCTTCTATAACAGACTACTGTTCTGGTCCTCTCTTCTATAACATCAGACTACTGTTCTGGTTCTCTCTTCTATAACAGACTACTGTTCTGGTCCTTTCTTCTATAACAGACTACTGTTCTGGTCCTCTCTTCTATAACAGACTACTGTTCTGGTCCACTCTTCTGTAACATCAGACTACTGTTCGGGTCCTCTCTTCTATAACATCAGACTACTGTTCGGGTCCTCTCTTCTATAACATCAGACTACTGTTCGGGTCCTCTCTTCTATAACATCAGACTACTGTTCTTGCCCTCTCTTCTATAACAGACTACTGTTCTGGTCCTCTCTTCTATAACAGACTACTGTTCGGGTCCTCTCTTCTATAACATCAGAATACTTTCTGGTCCTTTCTTCTATAACAGACTACTGTTCTGGTCCTCTCTTCCATAACAGACTACTGTTCTGGTCCTCTCTTCTATAACATCAGACTACTGTTCTGGTCCTCTCTTCTATAACATCAGACTACTTTCTGGACCTCTCTTCTATAACAGACTAATGTTCTGGTCCTCTCTTCTATAACATTAGACTACTGTTCTGGTCCTCTCTTCTATAACATTAGACTACTGTTCTGGTCCTCTCTTCTATAACAGACTACTGTTCTGGTCCTCTCTTCTATTTATTATCAAATTTCCATTTCACAGCTTGTCTCTTATTTAATTAAACTCTGACATCATTGTCCTTTTGGCCTAAGTGGATCAACGTGGATCAACGTAAACTTCATCTGCCCAACTTTCCAAAAGCATTTGGCATCTTAGAGTTAAGCTAAAGCTGAGGTTACAATAACACCAGATACAGTTAGACTCTATAGCTGAGACTACACACAAGATACAGTTAGACTCTATAGCTGAGACTACACACTAGATACAGTTAGACCCTATAGCTGAGACTACACAGTAGATACAGTTAGACTCTATAGCTGAGACTACACACTAGATACAGTTAGACTATATAGCTGAGACTACACACCAGATACAGTTAGACTCTATAGCTGAGACTACACACTAGATACAGTTAGACCCTATAGCTGAGACTACACACTAACACAAGATACAGTTAGACCCTATAGCTGAGACTACACACCAGATACAGTTAGACTCTATAGCTGAGACTACACACTAGATACAGTTAGACCTTATAGCTGAGACTGCACACTAGATACAGCTAGACTCATTAGCTGAGACTACACACTAGATACAGTAAGACCCTATAGCTGAGACTACACACTAGATACAGTTAGACCCTATAGCTGAGACTACACACTAGATAGAGTTAGACTCTATAGCTGAGACTACACACTAGATACAGTTAGACCCTATAGCTGAGACTACACAGTAGATACAGTTAGACCCTATAGTTGAGACTACACACCAGATACAGTTAGACCCTATGGCTGAGACTACACACTAGATACAGTTAGACTCTATAGCTGAGACTACACACTAGATACAGTTAGACTCTATAGCTGAGACTACACAGTAGATACAGTTAGACTCTATAGCTGAGACTACACACTAGATACAGTAAGACCCTATAGCTGAGACTACACACTAGATACAGTTAGACCGTATAGCTGAGACTACACACTAGATACAGTTAGACCCTATAGCTGAGACTACACACTAGATACAGTTAGACTCTATAGCTGAGACTACACACCAGATACAGTTAGACTCTATAGCTGAGACTACACACTAGATACAGTTAGACCCTATAGCTGAGACTACACACTAACACCAGATACAGTTACACCCTAAAGCTGAGACTACACACCAGATACAGTTAGACTCTATAGCTGAGACTACACACTAGATACAGTTAGACCTTATAGCTGAGACTGCACACTAGATACAGCTAGACTCTTTAGCTGAGGCTACACACTAGATACAGTTAGACCCTATAGCTGAGACTACACACTAGATACAGTTAGACCGTATAGCTGAGACTACACACTAGATACATTTAGACCGTATAGCTGAGACTACACACTAGATACAGTTAGACCGTATAGCTGAGACTACACACTAGATACAGTTAGACCCTTTAGCTGAGACTACACACTAGATACAGTTAGACCCTATAGCTGAGACTACACACTAGATACAGTTAGACTCTATAGCTGAGACTACACAGTAGATACAGTTAGACTCTATAGCTGAGACTACACACTAGATACAGTAAGACCCTATAGCTGAGACTACACACTAGATACAGTTAGACCCTATAGCTGAGGCTACACAATAGATACAGTTAGACCCTATAGCTGAGACTACACACTAGATGCAGTTAGACTCTATAGCTGAGACTACACACTAGATACAGTTAGACTCTATAGCTGAGACTACACACTAACACCAGATACAGTTAGACCCTATAGCTGAGACTACACACCAGATACAGTTAGACTCTATAATAGAGACTACACACTAGATACAGTTAGACCCTATAGCTGAGGCTACACACTAGATACAGTTAGACTCTATAGCTGAGACTACACACTAGATACAGTTAGACTCTATAGCTGAGACTACACAGTAGATACAGTTAGACTCTATAGCTGAGACTACACACTAGATACAGTAAGACCCTATAGCTGAGACTACACACTAGATACAGTTAGACCCTATAGCTGAGACTACACACTAGATACAGTTAGACCCTATAGCTGAGACTACACACTAGATACAGCTAGACTCTTTAGCTGAGGCTACACACTAGATACAGTTAGACCCTATAGCTGAGACTACACACTAGATACAGTTAGACCGTATAGCTGAGACTACACACTAGATACAGTTAGACCGTATAGCTGAGACTACACACTAGATACAGTTAGACCGTATAGCTGAGACTACACACTAGATACAGTTAGACCCTTTAGCTGAGACTACACACTAGATACAGTTAGACCCTATAGCTGAGACTACACACTAGATACAGTTAGACTCTATAGCTGAGACTACACAGTAGATACAGTTAGACTCTATAGCTGAGACTACACACTAGATACAGTAAGACCCTATAGCTGAGACTACACACTAGATACAGTTAGACCCTATAGCTGAGGCTACACAATAGATACAGTTAGACCCTATAGCTGAGACTACACACTAGATGCAGTTAGACTCTATAGCTGAGACTACACACTAGATACAGTTAGACTCTATAGCTGAGACTACACACTAACACCAGATACAGTTAGACCCTATAGCTGAGACTACACACCAGATACAGTTAGACTCTATAATAGAGACTACACACTAGATACAGTTAGACCCTATAGCTGAGGCTACACACTAGATACAGTTAGACTCTATAGCTGAGACTACACACTAGATACAGTTAGACTCTATAGCTGAGACTACACAGTAGATACAGTTAGACTCTATAGCTGAGACTACACACTAGATACAGTAAGACCCTATAGCTGAGACTACACACTAGATACAGTTAGAGCCTATAGCTGAGACTACACACTAGATACAGTTAGACCCTATAGCTGAGACTACACACTAGATGCAGTTAGACTCTATAGCTGAGACTACACACTAGATACAGTTAGACTCTATAGCTGAGACTACACACTAACACCAGATACAGTTAGACCCTATAGCTGAGACTACACACCAGATACAGTTAGACTCTATAATAGAGACTACACACTAGATACAGTTAGCCCCTATAGCTGAGACTACACACTAGATACAGTTAGACTCTATAGCTGAGACTACACAGTAGATACAGTTAGACTCTATAGCTGAGACTACACACTAGATACAGTAAGACCCTATAGCTGAGACTACACACTAGATACAGTTAGACCCTATAGCTGAGACTACACACTAGATACAGTTAGACCCTATAGCTGAGACTACACACTAGATACAGTTAGACTCTATAATAGAGACTACACACTAGATACAGTTAGACTCTATAATAGAGACTACACACTAGATACAGTTAGACTCTATAATAGAGACTACACACTAGATACAGTTAGACTCTATAATAGAGACTACACACTAGATACAGTTAGACTCTATAGCTGAGACTACACACTAACACCAGATACAGTTAGACCCTATAGATGAGACTACACACTAGATACAGTTAGACCCTATAGCTGAGACTACACACTAGATACAGTTAGACCCTATAGCTGAGACTACACACTAGATGCAGTTAGACTCTATAGCTGAGACTACACACTAGATACAGTTAGACTCTATAGCTGAGACTACACACTAACACCAGATACAGTTAGACACTATAGCTGAGACTACACACCAGATACAGTTAGACTCTATAATAGAGACTACACACTAGATACAGTTAGACCCTATAGCTGAGGCTACACACTAGATACAGTTAGACTCTATAGCTGAGACTACACACTAGATACAGTTAGACTCTATAGCTGAGACTACACAGTAGATACAGTTAGACTCTATAGCTGAGACTACACACTAGATACAGTAAGACCCTATAGCTGAGACTACACACTAGATACAGTTAGACCCTATAGCTGAGACTACACACTAGATACAGTTAGACCCTATAGCTGAGACTACACACAAGATACAGCTAGACTCTTTAGCTGAGGCTACACACTAGATACAGTTAGACCCTATAGCTGAGACTACACACTAGATACAGTTAGACCGTATAGCTGAGACTACACACTAGATACAGTTAGACCGTATAGCTGAGACTACACACTAGATACAGTTAGACCGTATAGCTGAGACTACACACTAGATACAGTTAGACCCTTTAGCTGAGACTACACACTAGATACAGTTAGACCGTATAGCTGAGACTACACACTAGATACAGTTAGACCGTATAGCTGAGACTACACACTAGATACAGTTAGACCGTATAGCTGAGACTACACACTAGATACAGTTAGACCCTTTAGCTGAGACTACACACTAGATACAGTTAGACTCTATAGCTGAGACTACACACTAGATACAGTAAGACCCTATAGCTGAGACTACACACTAGATACAGTTAGACCCTATAGCTGAGGCTACACAATAGATACAGTTAGACCCTATAGCTGAGACTACACACTAGATGCAGTTAGACTCTATAGCTGAGACTACACACTAGATACAGTTAGACTCTATAGCTGAGACTACACACTAACACCAGATACAGTTAGACCCTATAGCTGAGACTACACACCAGATACAGTTAGACTCTATAATAGAGACTACACACTAGATACAGTTAGACCCTATAGCTGAGGCTACACACTAGATACAGTTAGACTCTATAGCTGAGACTACACACTAGATACAGTTAGACTCTATAGCTGAGACTACACAGTAGATACAGTTAGACTCTATAGCTGAGAATACACACTAGATACAGTAAGACCCTATAGCTGAGACTACACACTAGATACAGTTAGACCCTATAGCTGAGACTACACACTAGATACAGTTAGACCCTATAGCTGAGACTACACACTAGATGCAGTTAGACTCTATAGCTGAGACTACACACTAGATACAGTTAGACTCTATAGCTGAGACTACACACTAACACCAGATACAGTTAGACCCTATAGCTGAGACTACACACCAGATACAGTTAGACTCTATAATAGAGACTACACACTAGATACAGTTAGCCCCTATAGCTGAGACTACACACTAGATACAGTTAGACTCTATAGCTGAGACTACACAGTAGATACAGTTAGACTCTATAGCTGAGACTACACACTAGATACAGTAAGACTCTATAGCTGAGACTACACACTAGATACAGTTAGACCCTATAGCTGAGACTACACACTAGATACAGTTAGACCCTATAGCTGAGACTACACACTAGATACAGTTAGACTCTATAATAGAGACTACACACTAGATACAGTTAGACTCTATAATAGAGACTACACACTAGATACAGTTAGACTCTATAATAGAGACTACACACTAGATACAGTTAGACTCTATAATAGAGACTACACACTAGATACAGTTAGACTCTATAGCTGAGACTACACACTAACACCAGATACAGTTAGACCCTATAGATGAGACTACACACTAGATACAGTTAGAGCCTATAGCTGAGACTACACACTAGATACAGTTAGACCCTATAGCTGAGACTACACACTAGATACAGTTAGACTCTATAGCTGAGACTACACACTAACACCAGATACAGTTAGACCCTATAGATGAGACTACACACTAGATACAGTTAGACCCTATAGCTGAGACTACACACTAGATACAGTTAGACCCTATAGCTGAGACTTCACACTAGATACAGTTAGACCCTATAGCTGAGACTACACACTAGATACAGTTAGACCCTATAGCTGAGACTACACACTAGATACAGTTAGACCCTATAGCTGAGACTACACACTAGATACTGTTAGACCATATAGCTGAGACTACACACTAGATACAGCTAGACCCTATAGCTGAGACTACACACTAGATTCAGTTAGACCCTATAGCTGAGACTACACACTAGATACAGTTAGACCCTATAGCTGAGACTACACACTAGATACAGTTAGACCCTATAGCTGAGACTACACACTAGATTCAATTAGACCCTATAGCTGAGACTACACACTAGATACAGTTAGACCCTATAGCTGAGACTACACACTAGATACAGTTAGACTCTATAGCTGAGACTACACACTAACACCAGATACAGTTAGACCCTATAGATGAGACTACACACTAGATACAGTTAGACCCTATAGCTGAGACTACACACTAGATACAGTTAGACCCTATAGCTGAGACTACACACTAGATACAGTTAGACCCTATAGCTGAGACTACACACTAGATACAGTTAGACCCTATAGCTGAGACTACACACTAGATACAGTTAGACTCTATAGCTGAGACTACACACTAGATACAGTTAGACTCTATAGCTGAGACTACACAGTAGATACAGTTAGACTCTATAGCTGAGACTACACAGCAGATACAGTTAGACCCTATAGCTGAGACTACACACTAGATACAGTTAGACTCTATAGCTGAGACTACACAGTAGATACAGTTAGACTCTATAGCTGAGACTACACACTAGATACAGTTAGACTCTATAGCTGAGACTACACAGTTGATACAGTTACACTCTATAGCTGAGACTACACACTAGATACAGTAAGACCCTATAGCTGAGACTACACACTAGATACAGTTAGACCCTATAGCTGAGACTACACACTAGATACAGTTAGACCCTATAGCTGAGACTACACACTAGATTCAGTTAGACCCTATAGCTGAGACTACACACTAGATACAGTTAGACTCTATAGCTGAGACTACACACTAGATACAGTTAGACTCTATAGCTGAGACTACACACTAACACCAGATACAGTTAGACCCTATAGATGAGACTACACACTAGATACAGTTAGACCCTATAGCTGAGACTACACACTAGATACAGTTAGACCCTATAGCTGAGACTGCACACTAGATACAGTTAGACTCTATAGCTGAGACTACACACTAACACCAGATACAGTTAGACCCTATAGATGAGACTACACACTAGATACAGTTAGACCCTATAGCTGAGACTACACACTAGATACAGTTAGACCCTATAGCTGAGACTACACACTAGATACAGTTAGACCCTATAGCTGAGACTACACACTAGATACAGTTAGACCCTATAGCTGAGACTACACACTAGATACTGTTAGACCATATAGCTGATACTACACACTAGATACAGCTAGACTCTTTAGCTGAGACTACACACTAGATACAGTAAGACCCTATAGCTGAGACTACACACTAGATACAGTTAGACCCTATAGCTGAGACTACACACTAGATACAGTTAGACCCTATAGCTGAGACTACACACTAGATACAGTTAGACCCTTTAGCTGAGACTACACACTAGATACAGTTAGACCCTATGGCTGAGACTACACACTAGATACAGTTAGACTCTATAGCTGAGACTACACACTATATACAGTTAGACTCTATAGCGGAGACTACACAGTAGATACAGTTAGACCCTATAGCTGAGACTACACACTAGATACAGTAAGACCCTATAGCTGAGACTACACACTATATACAGTTAGACCCTATAGCTGAGACTACACACTAGATACAGTTAGACCCTATAGCTGAGACTACACACTAGATACAGTTAGACCGTATAGCTGAGACTACACACTAGATACAGTTAGACTCTATAGCTGAGACTACACAGCAGATACAGTTAGACCCTATAGCTGAGACTACACAGTAGATACAGTTAGACTCTATAGCTGAGACTACACACTAGATACAGTTAGACTCTATAGCTGAGACTACACACTAGATACAGTTAGACTCTATAGCTGAGACTACACACTAACACCAGATACAGTTAGACCCTATAGCAGAGACTACACACCAGATACAGTTAGACTCTATGATAGAGACTACACACTAGATACAGTTAGACCCTATAGCTGAGACTACACACTATATACAGTTAGACCCTATAGCTGAGACTACACACTAGATACAGTTAGACCCTATAGCTGAGACTACACACTAGATACAGTTAGACTCTATAGCTGAGACTACACACTACATACAGTTAGACCCTATAGCTGAGACTACACAGTAGATACAGTTAGACTCTATAGCTCAGACTACACAGTAGATACAGTTAGACCCTATAGCTGAGACTACACACTAGATACAGTTAGACTCTATAGCTGAGACTACACAGCAGATACAGTTAGACCCTATAGCTGAGACTACACAGTAGATACAGTTAGACTCTATAGCTGAGACTACACACTAGATACAGTTAGACTCTATAGCTGAGACTACACACTAGATACAGTTAGACTCTATAGCTGAGACTACACACTAACACCAGATACAGTTAGACCCTATAGCAGAGACTACACACCAGATACAGTTAGACTCTATGATAGAGACTACACACTAGATACAGTTAGACCCTATAGCTGAGACTACACACTATATACAGTTAGACCCTATAGCTGAGACTACACACTAGATACAGTTAGACCCTATAGCTGAGACTACACACTAGATACAGTTAGACTCTATAGCTGAGACTACACACTACATACAGTTAGACCCTATAGCTGAGACTACACAGTAGATACAGTTAGACTCTATAGCTCAGACTACACAGTAGATACAGTTAGACCCTATAGCTGAGACTACACACTAGATACAGTTAGACCCTATAGCTGAGACTACACACTAGATACAGTTAGACCCTATTGCTGAGACTACACACTAGATACAGTTAGACCCTACAGCTGAGACTACACAATAGATACATATAGACTCTATAGCTGAGACTACACAGTAGATATAGTTAGACTCTTTAGCTGAGACTACACACTAGATACAAAGAATGAGGGGGAGGGGGGGGGGATTAGCTTGTCTACACCCCTCCATTCAATCTCTGCTCAATTTAGCCATTGGAAAGTAAACCCAATATATCTGTAACCCATCCCAGTGTTAGGGGCTGTCTGCATCTGTTGCATTCTACCGTTCTGTTCACTGTTGTCTAATCGGTCCTGAATGGTGTCATCGATTATTGACACAAATCCATTGGAGACACCAATTACAATGGAAGGCAGGTAGTAATTGCCAGCTAATCGTTGGGCACTTTGCGATTCTCCCAGTCTCATTCATTTGGTAGTAGTAGGTATGTAGACACACATACAGTGGATTCAGAAAGTATTTGCACCCCTTCACTTTTTCCACGTTTTGTTGTGTTACAAAGTGGGATTAAAATGGATGTAATTGTCATAATGTCAAAGCGGAAGAAATGTTTTTTTAATTTTTTTAAATGTTTTATTAATGGAAAATAAAATACAGAAATATCTAATTTACATAAGTATTAACACCCCTAATTCAATACTTTGTAGAAGCACCTTTGCCAGCGATTACAGATATGAGTCTTTCTGGGTAAGTCTCTAAGAGCTTTCCACACCTGAATTGTGCAACATTTGCCCATTATTCTTTTCAAAATTCTTCAAGCTCTGTAAAGTTGGTTGTTGATCATTAATAGACAACCATTTTCAAGTCTTGCCATAGATTGTCAGTCCGATTTAAGTCAAAAACTGTAACTAGGCAACTCAGGAACATTCAACTGCAGTGTGTATTTGGTCTCGTTTTAGGTCCTTGTCCTGCTGTAAGATGAATCTGTCTCCCATTGTCTGTTGGAAAGCAAACTGAACCAGGATTTCCTCTAGGATTTCACCAGTGCTTAGCTCCTATTCCATTTATTTTTATTCCCAGAAAAAACTCCCTAGCCCTTGCCGATGACAAGCATACCCATAACATGATGCAGCTACTACCATGCTTGAAAATACTAATCAAATTGTATTTGTCACATGCGCCAAATACAGTAGACCTTACCGTGATGTGTTGTGTTGGATTTGCCCCAAACATAAAGTTAATTTCTTTCCTTCTTTTCACTCTGTCATTTTGGTTTTCTCCTATCACCGTTAAACTCTGTAACTGTTTTAAAGTCACTATTGGCCTCATGGTGAAATCCCTGAGTGGTTTCCTTCCTCTCCGGTAACTGAGTTAGGAAGGACGCCTGTATCTTTGTAGTGGCTGTGTGTATTGATACACCATCCAAAGTGTAATTAATAACTTCACCATTCTCAGAGGGATATTAAATGTGTTTTTTTTTACCCATCTACCAATAGGTGCCCTTCTTTGCGAAACCATTGGAAAACCTCCCTGGTCTTTGTAGTTGAATCTTTGCTTGAAAGTCATTGCTCGACTAAGGGACCTTATGGATAATTGCATGTGTGAACTACAAAGACAGGGGTAGTCATTTAAAAATCAAGTTAAACACTATTATTTCACACAGAGTGAGTCCATGCAACTTATTATGTGACTTGTTAAGCAAATTTTACTACTAAAATTATTTAGGATTGCCACAACAAAAGGTTTGAATACTTTTTGATTCATTTATAAACAATTCTATATAAAAAAAAACATTTATAACAGAATTCAACTTTGACATTATGAGGTATTGTGTGTAGATCAGTGACAAAATCTAAATGTAATCCATATTAAAAATCAGGCTCTAACATAACAAAAGCTCTGATGAAGGCCTTGAGGCCGATACGTAAAGCTTAGTAAAGGGCAGTGATACTAGACAGAGCAGTGTGCAGGTTTCTTCTTTGTTCTCATCTTATTCAACTGTTACCGTGCAACTGCAACAAGGATAGCTCAGATGTGCCAGTGCCTTTTTGAATTTAGGCTCTAACACAACAAAATGTGGAAAAAGTCAAGGGGTGTGAATGTTTTCTGAAAGCGTTGTAGATCCTATGGAATGAATACAGTGGGTATCATAAGTATTCACCCCCTTGGGTTTTTAACCACATTTTGTTACGTTACAAAGTGGGATTGAAATAGATAACATTTTTTACATTGATCTACACAATTTAGTTTTTTTACATCATGTCAAAGTGAAAATAAAATTCTACAAATTTGTAAACAAAATAAATACAATCTAGTTGTTGCATAAGTATTCACCCCCTTTGTTTAGGAAAGCCTAAATTAGTTTAGGAGTAAAAATGTGGTTTAACAAATCACATAATAAGTTACATGGACTCACTCTGTGCGAAATAATAGTGTTTGACATTTATTTTTGATTTTATGACGACTACCCTTTTAATCTGTATGGTCCCTCAATCAAATCTTGAATTCACAGATTTATCTACAAAGACCAGGGAGCTTTTTGAAAGCTTCATAAAGAAGGGCAGTGATTGGTAGATTGGTAACAATAACAAATCAGACATTGAATATCTCTTTAAGCATGGTTAAGTTAATAATTATACTACAGCATGATGCATTAAAGATACAGTCGTCCTTCTGAACTGAGCTGCAGGACAGAATGAAACTGCACAGGGATGTCACCAATGGGTCATTAGTGATTTTAAAACAGCTACGGAGTTCAATGGCTGTGATGGGAGGAAACTGAGGATAGATCAACAACATTGTAGTGACTAGGCTTGGGCGATATACTGTATATACAGCATAACTGTATACATGGGGCGGCAGGGTAGCCTAGTGGTTAAAGCGTTGGACTAGTAACCGAAAGGTTGCAAGATCGAATCCCTGAGCTGACAAGGTAAAAATCTGTCGTTCTGCCCCTGAACGTGCCCACTGTTCCAAGGCCGTCATTGAAAATAAGAATTTGTTCTTAACTGACTTGCCTAGTTAAATAAATGTACAAATAAATACCGACTGTCTGATTTTCAATGCTGCGGGAGGGGTGTGCTACAACACTGCTTATAACTATAAGAAATCTAAGATGTGTTAAATACATTACATCCAGCTCAGGACTCCCGGGGCCTCACTTATAGACCGTGCGTACAAAATATGCATATGCCAGTTTTAACAAAAAAGTTATCATTTATTAAAAAAATTGTCTCACCTCCCCGCAAACTTTCAAGTTTCAAGGTTTTATTATCATGTGGCATAAGTACAGTGAAATGCCTTCTTGCTTTGCACTTTCCCAACAATGCAGTAATAAATATCAGTAGTACGATAAAAAATAAATTAAAAAAATTAAGTAGAACGAAAATAAAACACGAGAAATAGAACTGTTACTACTGTAAGTACAGTAATTACATTTATTTCAGTAGCCTGGACTACAATGTTTTAGAAGTCATAAAAATTGTTGAATTCAAACGTTCTACTTACAGGTCCATGAATATTTACCGTTGTTTTCTCATTCAGAAAAAGACAGTCCTTTTCCAGATAAATTACTGCTAAAGATTAAAATATTCTGCCAACACAGTAAATAGACTGGTAGCTTATGGAAAATATTTGACAATATGGGTAGGCTACAGTATTGCTGTGTGATAGGAGCGCAACATCATTGACTATTTAACCTCTGAGCCTATACCAAGACAGGACATATAAACCCAATAATCAATTGATAAACTAAATATTGAACAACAATGCTGTGGCCTAATGCCAATACTTCCAAAATATACAGCAAATAAAGGGTGTTATTGTCACCATAAAAGGTGACTGGAGGGCGTTATTGTCACCATAAAAGGTGGAAAAAGGGTGTTATTGTCACCATAAAAGGTGACTGAGGGCTTATTGTCACCATAAAAGGTGACTGGAGGGTGTTATTGTCACCATAAAAGGTGGATAAAGGGTGTTATTGTCACCATAAAAGGTGGATAAAGGGCGTTATTGTCACCATAAAAGGTGGATAAAGGGTGTTATTGTCACCATAAAAGGTGGGAAAAGGGTGTTATTGTCACCATAAAAGGTGACTGGAGGGTGTTATTGTCACCATAAAAGGTGACTGGAGGGCGTTATTGTCACCATAAAAGGTGGATAAAGGGCGTTATTGTCACCATAAAAGGTGACTGGAGGGCGTTATTGTCACCATAAAAGGTGGTTAAAGGGTGTTATTGTCACCATAAAAGGTGACTGGAGGGCGTTATTGTCACCATAAAAGGTGACTGGAGGGCGTTATTGTCACCATAAAAGGTGACTGGAGGGCGTTATTGTCACCATAAAAGGTGGTTAAAGGGTGTTATTGTCACCATAAAAGGTGACTGGAGGGCGTTATTGTCACCATAAAAGGTGGATAAAGGGTGTTATTGTCACCATAAAAGGTGGATAAAGGGTGTTATTGTCACCATAAAAGGTGGATAAAGGGTGTTATTGTCACCATAAAAGGTGACTGGAGGGCGTTATTGTCACCATAAAAGGTGGAAAAAGGGTGTTATTGTCACCATAAAAGGTGACTGAGGGCTTATTGTCACCATAAAAGGTGACTGGAGGGTGTTATTGTCACCATAAAAGGTGGATAAAGGGTGTTATTGTCACCATAAAAGGTGGATAAAGGGCGTTATTGTCACCATAAAAGGTGGATAAAGGGTGTTATTGTCACCATAAAAGGTGGGAAAAGGGTGTTATTGTCACCATAAAAGGTGACTGGAGGGTGTTATTGTCACCATAAAAGGTGACTGGAGGGCGTTATTGTCACCATAAAAGGTGACTGGAGGGCGTTATTGTCACCATAAAAGGTGGTTAAAGGGTGTTATTGTCACCATAAAAGGTGACTGGAGGGCGTTATTGTCACCATAAAAGGTGACTGGAGGGCGTTATTGTCACCATAAAAGGTGACTGGAGGGCGTTATTGTCACCATAAAAGGTGGTTAAAGGGTGTTATTGTCACCATAAAAGGTGACTGGAGGGCGTTATTGTCACCATAAAAGGTGGATAAAGGGTGTTATTGTCACCATAAAAGGTGGATAAAGGGTGTTATTGTCACCATAAAAGGTGGATAAAGGGTGTTATTGTCACCATAAAAGGTGACTGGAGGGCGTTATTGTCACCATAAAAGATGGATAAAGGGTGTTATTGTCACCATAAAAGGTGGATAAAGGGTGTTATTGTCACCATAAAAGGTGACTGGAGGGCGTTATTGTCACCATAAAAGGTGGATAAAGGATGTTATTGTCACCATAAAAGGTGGATAAAGGGTGTTATTGTCACCATAAAAGGTGGATAAAGGGTGTTATTGTCACCATAAAAGGTGGGTAAAGGGTGTTATTGTCACCATAAAAGGGGACTGGAGGGCGTTATTGTCACGATAAAAGGTGGATAAAGGGTGTTATTGTCACCATAAAAGGTGGATAAAGGGCGTTATTGTCACCATAAAAGGTGGATAAAGTGCGTTATTGTCACCATAAAAGGTGACTGGAGGGCGTTATTGTCACCATAAAAGGTGGATAAAGGGTGTTATTGTCACCATAAAAGGTGACTGGAGGGCGTTATTGTCACCATAAAAGGTGACTGGAGGGCGTTATTGTCACCATAAAAGGTGGATAAAGGGCGTTATTGTCACCATAAAAGGTAGATAAAGTGAGTTATTGTCACCATAAAAGGTGACTGGAGGTGTTTTCCAGGTGGAGTTTTAATGCATGCACAGTTTTACAATAGGTCTGATTCATAATGAGAAACATGGGTATGTATGGCGTACGCCAAGTTGATAAATGTCAATGTTTTTGTACGTGCTCAGACTTTTCATAACTGCTGCACGCAGAAACGTAGTGTGAAATGTACACAACGGTTATAAAATGAGGCCACATCAATGCATTTGGTTTGCTAAACTTGCTAGCTAAGTGGCTAGATGTCAAAGGTCAAGCTTCTTGGTTACAGATTCTGGATCAACATCCCCGTTACCTATTGTTGTGTGCGTTTCTGTTAATACAGAATAACCTCCAGTATGGTGCAGAAACGGTATGACAGTATTAAAATGTGAATAGCACTCACTCTTAGTAGTGACTCCACAATAATGACTTAAATGACAGAGTGAAAACAACAATACAAGTATACAGAATAAAACAAATATTGCAAGATATGTATCGGGTATGGAACAAGGCACGAAAGTAATACTGCAAAACAAAATCACGGCAAAGGAAGCCTTATGTTTGGGGCAAATCCAACACAACACATCACTGAGTGATAGACTGTTCTCTCTACTACCACATGGCAAGCGGTACCGGAGTGCCAAGTCTAGGACAAAAAAGCCATAAGACTCCTGAACAGGTAATCAAATGGCTACCCGGACTATTTGCATTGTGTGAATTGATTTGACTTGTTATGTTTAAGCATGGTGGTGGCTGCATCATGGTATGGGTATGCTTGTCATCGGTAAAGATTGGAATAAACGAAATTTAAAAAAGGAACAGGGTGAAACTAACCACAGGTAAACTCCTAGAGGAAAACTTGCTTCAGTCTGCTTTCCATCAGACACGGAGATGAATTCACCTTTCAGCAGGACAATAACCTAAAACACAAAGCCAAATCTACACTGGAGTTGCTTACAACGAAGACAGTGAATGTTCCTGAGTGGCCAAGTTAGAGTTTTGACTTAAATTTGCTTGAAAATCTATGGCAAGACCTGAAAATGGCTGAGCTTGAAGAATTTTGAAAATAATAATGGGCAACTGTCGTACAATCCAGGAGTGCAAACGTCTTTTGGAAGAAGAAGACACAGCTGTAATTGCTGCCAAAGGTGTTTTTAACTTAATACAAATCAAGGTAAATTTGAGTTTGGGGGGGGGGGGGGGGGTAATACCCACTGTATATGGAATTCTATCTCACTCCTTCGACCAAAAGGTTAAGCATTGTAATGTTCTCATCAGTGGATGGCAAATAATCTTGTTTCTATCTATCATTTCTCATAAAATAGGCTACATTGGAGACTCTTAAAGTGGCAATCTGCAGTTCAGACAATAACAAAGCACTACCTTGCCTCTGTTTTGGTAAAGAGTTGAGGGATGAGGCTGAAGAAATGTAACCACTCTCAAATGCAATGGATATATACACTGAGTGTACAAAACGTGCTCTTTCCATGACATAGACTGACCAGGTGAATCCAGGTGAAAGCTATGATCCCTTATTGATGTCACTTGTTAAATCCACTTCAATCAGTGTAGATGAAGGGGAGGAGACAGGTTAAAGAAGGATTTTTAAGCCTTGAGACAATTGAGACATGGATTGTGTATGTGTGCCATAAAGTGGTTGTTCCACTGGATATTATAAGGTGAATGCACCAATTTGTAAGTCGCTCTGGATAAGAGCGTCTGCTAAATGACTTAAATGTAAATGTAAATGTAGAGGGTGAATGGGCCAGACAAAATATTTAAATGCCTTTGAACGGGGTATGATAGTAGGTGCCAGGTGCACCGGTTTGTGTCAAGAACTGCAATGCTGCTGGTTTTTTCACGCTCAACAGTTTCTCGTGTTTATCAAGAATGGTCCACCAGCTAAAAGGAAATCCAGCTAACTTGACAACTTAACTGTGGGGAAAGCATTGGAGTCAACATGGGTCAGCATCACTGTGGAACACTTTCGTTGTAGCAATCGCAGATTGACCATTTAACTATGACCCATTGTATATAAAATTAGTATGAACATTTTAACAGACAATCATGATACATCCTTCCCTTCTTCAAGTTTCTTTCAAAACTATCCATCTAGTAATAACTGATTACACAGTAGCATTGGTGGTAGGCCACCGCATTGGGCTACTGCGTTGGGCTACTGCGTTGGGCTACTGCGTTGGGCTACTGCAGGCACTGATACAGGGGAAGTGACAGATGTCTTAGTTAAATGGTGGTGTTGTATTGTGACTGACCCTTCTCCCCCCTACAGCGCAACACGCCTCTAACAATCAGCTCTGTCCAAACAAGAAACAACTACCACTGTCACTACCAACGATCCCCTACCCGGAACACTGTCACTATCAACACCCCCTACCCAGTCCAGACTCCTGTCAGCTAGCTAATGTCCCCTGACAGTGAATTAGAATAGCCACTAAAAAAATTGGGAGAGTGAGTGAGAAAGAGAGAGAATGAAAGAGAGGGAGAGAGGGACAGGACGGGAGGGAGAAAAAAAAGAGAGAGAGAGAGAGAGAGAGAGAGAGAGAGAGGGAAGAACTCATCTGTGTCACAAGCTACCCCCTCGGGCAATCAAGGGAAAGAGAGAGAAAACGCAATCATTAGCAACTGGTGGTCCTTGCTCCAGCAAATGGCAGTTTGAGAGGAGATTTATTCAGACTCCTGGCTGGAAGTGATTTATTTATTTCAGCAGAGGCTGTGAGATCATTAACCTCCGCTGTGTCTCTGGGGAACAGGCATCTGCCCCCCCCCCCCATGCTGCTCACACAAAAATGCCCCCATGCGACACGCCTGCCTCTATGGCCCAGGCTGGAGGATGGAAGAAGGGGCTATCTGGCTCATTTCCACTGGCAGAACCAGGAGGAACCAGGACAAAGAACTAACGAGAACAAAGCACATTGGACCAGAGGCCTGGGTGAGGGGGCTGTCCAAAGAGCCAGAGGAAGGCTGGGGTCCCTGGTGTGTCTTCTAATGGAAGATGTGGAGGGTCAGGGAAAGACCAAGCTCACTTGTTGATGTGTCTCCATCAGTTTCAATTTATGGCCATCTCCTGATTTAATATGAGCATCAATATGGAGCCATTTTATCACAGGATCATCTATTTATCATAGCTTTGATTAATAATCAATCGTTGACAATATAGCACGTTCTTATATTTCTAGACATCCTCAGACTGCATTGTGGTGGTCACATCTGTGTGGGTCTGAAATAGAGAATCGCAGTACAATTCACCTCAAAGGTGTCTCAAAAGCACTGCAACATCCAAGTTTGCATCACTAATGTATTGTAACTAGATGTAACTCATACCAACTTACCAAAATGAGCTGAAATAATCAGAACTAATAATGCAATGCTTATTTTTCCAATAACTTATTGTGATTAATCAAATCAAATGAAATGTTATTTGTCACATGCTTGGTAAACAACAGGTGTAGACTAACAGTGAAATGCTTACTTACGGGCCCTTCCCAACAATACAGAGAGAAACATATAGGAAAATAATAACATGAAGAATAAATCCACAATTAGGGTGGGTCCAGGGTGTCTGTGACGATAGTATTGATTTTATCCATGACCAGCATTTCAAAGCACTTCATGGCTACAGATGTGAGTGCTACGAGGCGATAGTCATTTAGACAGGTTACCTTGGCGTTCTTGGGCACAGGGACTATGGTGGTCTGCTTGAAACATGTGGTTATTACAGACTGGGTCAGGGAGAGGTTGAAAATGTCTGTGAAGACAATTTCACATCGTCTCGAAGAGAGCATAGAATACATTTAGCTCATCTGGTAGGCTCGCATCACTGGGCAGTTCGCGGCTGGGTTTCCCTTTGCAATCCGTGATAATTTGCAAGCCCTGTCACATCCATCGAGTGTCAGAGCTGGCGTCGTAGGATTTGATCTTAGTCCTGTATTGACGCTTTGCCTGTTTGATGGCTCGTCTGAGGTCGTAGCGGGATTTCTTATAAGCGTCCAGATTAGTGTCCCACTCATTGAAAGCAGCAGCTCTTGCTTTTAGCTTAGTGCGGATGTTTCCTGTAGTCCATGGCTTCTGGTTGGGTTATGTACGTACGGTCAATGTGAGGACAACGATGCACTTATTAATGAAGCCGGTGACTGATGTGGTTAACTCCTCAGTGTTATTGGATGAATCCAGGAACATATTCCAGTCTGTGCCAAAAGGAGGGCGAGGGAGGGCCTTGTTGCTGTGTGTGGTGTAAATGTTTTCTGTGTGTGGAGTAAATGTTTTCAGTGTGTGGTGTAAATGTTTTCTGTGTGTGGTGTAAAGGTTTTCTGCGTGTGGTGTAAATGTTTTCTGTGTGTGGAGTAAATGTTTTCAGTGTGTGGTGTAAATGTTTTCTGTGTGTGGTGTAAAGGTTTTCTGTGTGTGGTGTAAATGTTTTCTGTGTGTGGTGTAAATGTTTTCTGTGTGTGGTGTAAATGTTTTCTGTGTGTGGTGTAAATGTTTTCTGTGTGTGGTGTAAAGGTTTTCTGTGTGTGGTGTAAAGGTTTTCTGCGTGTGGTGTAAATGTTTTCTGTGTGTGGTGTAAATGTTTTCTGTGTGTGGTGTAAATGTTTTCTGTGTGTGGTGTAAAGGTTTTCTGTGTGTGGTGTAAATGTTTTCTGTGTGTGAAGTAAAGGTGATCTAGAATTTTGTCACCTCTGTTTGCAAAGGTGGCATGCTGGTTAAAATGAAGTAAAACCAAATGTCATTTTCCCTGTGTTAAAATCACCGGCCACTAGGAACACTGCCTCTGGGTGTGCATTTTCTGGTTTGCTTATGGCCCTACATAGCTCGTTGAGAGCTGCCTTAGTGCCAGCATCGGTTTGAGGCGGTAAATGGACAGCTCCGAAAAATATAGATGAAAACTCTCTTGGTCTGCAGCTTATCATGAGGTATTCTAACTCAGGTGAGCAAAAACTTTGAGACACACCCCTCCTCCCCTCATCTTACCCAAGCCTGCCGAACGGCCTTGACAATGAAATGGAAAAGCCAGCAAGATGAACTGTATATTATCCACGTCCTTGTTCCGCCACGACTCCATGAAACATAGAATATTACAGTTCTTCAGGTCCCGTTAAAGGATAGTCTCGAACAGAGCCACTCCTCCAGTTTGTTCCCTAGTGACTGTATGTTCGCTAACAGAATGGAGGGTAGAGGCGGTTTATTTGCTCGCCAACATAGTCTCGTAAGGATTCTTGCTCGTCTGCCTCTTTTGCGCTGTAATTTCCTAAATTTCGAGTCCCGGGGATTACGGCCTGGTCCGGAGTAAGCAGTATGTCCAGAGTCATCCAAATCGAGGTTAGTTATATCTGTTCTGATCTCCAGAACCTGTTTTCGGTCATAGGAAATAATGGCGGAGACATTATGTACAAAAAAAAAGTTTAAGATTGAAAAACTTTTTTTTTTAAATAGCAGAATTGGTCAGGAGACTGTAAAACGGTTGCCATGACTGCAGCGCCATCTTTTAATGTTAATGTGATAGATGTTGGGAGTATAAGGTCCCAAAGTATTCGGTAGTGTGTGTCTCTGTGGGTCTCCAGGTAGGATCTTAGTCCAACATGTCAATAGGTTGTTAAATCACATGTACCAGTATATCCATGTCCATCTAATTAGAAAAAATTGAGGAGATCAGGATGAAACTCAGAACGGATTTCATTTACATACACTCAAGTGGCAGGAGGAGAAATTACAACGCTGAAGGAAACGACAGCATTAATCTGAAATTAATCAGGACATGAACTTAACTGGGGGGCACTGCAGCATCATCTGTGCCTTTTTTTAAAAAATATGTGTAATTGAACACTTATGGCAATCTCATAGCTGCCGCAAAGAGCATCTGCATCAACCTACGGCACCTGGAGTGGGGTAGTAGTGGACTGAATCATTTAATTATTTCATCACTCTCCCATCTCCAATGCTGTGATCTTTTAATTTCATTTGATTCCAGAATTACTCTAATATACGTTTATATGCCTATATGGGGGGCTGGGGGTTCTGCGTTAAGGGAGAGAGGGAGGGAGGGAGGTAGGGAGAGGTGGGGGTGGAGGGAGGCAGGGAGGGAGGTAGGGAGAGGTGGAGGGAGGGAGGGAGGGAGGGAGGGAGGGAGGGAGGGAGGGAGGGAGGGAGGGAGGGAGGGAGGGAGGGAGGGAGGGAGGGAGGGAGGGAGGGAGAGGTGGAGGGATGGAAGGAGGGATGGAGGGAGGGAGGGATGGAAAGAGGGATGTAGGGAGGGAGAGGTGGAGGGAGGGATGGATGGAGGGAGGGAATATGGATGGAGGGAGGGATGGAGAGGTGGAGGGAGGGAGGTAGTTGTGGAGGGATGTAGAGAGGGATGGAGGGAGAGATGGAGGGAGGGAGGGAGCGGTAGAGGGAGGGAGGGTTGGAGGGAGAGGTGGGATTGTCATTTTGCTGGCGATTATTCTGCACCAATCTTATCAAGCAAACACTTGAGAGCTCTACAAATCAGGGTTTTATTGGGCGACATAAAGATGAGTATCCAATTGGAGATGAAGAGTTCAAACTCAGAAGACATTTTTACAGTGGCATAATTTCCTACCCGTCTGGTAAAATGTTAGGATTTTAAAGTTATATTACAATAAAAATGTATGCTTTAACTAAATATACCATTTTCTATGAGCGTAAATATGCCAGGTGCTGATACAGTAAATATATAAGGCCTGTTGGTTATTAATGACCTTTTGTCCCTGAATTTGACCAACAGATTTATAAAGGAACCACATTATTCACCTGAAGCAAAACATGATCAGTTTGATCAAACTTTTATTTCAAATAATAAGAAATAAATCTGTGTACCATGTCTAAAGGAATAAAATTCAGTCGTTAGCGAAAGTCTTGCACAGTATT
The DNA here is from genome assembly GCF_965601325.2 of Salmo salar. Taxonomy (NCBI): domain Eukaryota; kingdom Metazoa; phylum Chordata; class Actinopteri; order Salmoniformes; family Salmonidae; genus Salmo; species Salmo salar. Next base: position 56,314,043 of record NC_138300.1, read on the forward strand.
CACATTTTGCTGCCTTAGAATTAAATCTAATAAGGGATACTATCAACAGGAAAACCCACCTCAGGTTTTTGAAAACCTAACCTTGGGATTTAGTGAGCCTATTTTTATGACAAAGAATGGCTTTCCAAGAGGTATTGAGTGTTCCTGAGTGGTCTAGTCTCAGTCCTGACTTAAATTTGCTTCAAAATCAGAGACAAGTTTTGAATATCCCTACCTATATGTACATTTACCTCAATTACCTCTTACCCATTGTACATCGACTCGGTACTGGTACCCCGTGTATAGAGCCAAGTTATCGTCACTCATTGTGGATTTATTCCTTGTGTTATTATTTTTATATTATTTAAATGTTTTCTCTCTTTGTATTGTTGGGAAGGGCCTGTAAGTAAGCATTTAACTGTTAGTCCACACCTGTTGTTTACAAAGTATTTAACTCTTAGTCCACACCTGTTGTTTACAAAGCATTTAACTCTTAGTACACTCCTGTTGTTTACAAAGCATTTAACTGTTAGTCCACACCTGTTGTTTACCAAGTATTTAACTCTTAGTCCACACCTGTTGTTTACAAAGCATTTAACTCTTAGTACACTCCTGTTGTTTACAAAGCATTTAACTGTTAGTCCACACCTGTTGTTTACAAAGCATTTAACTCTTAGTCCACACCTGTTGTTTTCAAAGCATTTAACTCTTAGTCCACACCTGTTGTTTTCAAAGCATTTAACTCTTAGTCCACACCTGTTGTTTTCAAAGCATTTAACTCTTAGTCCACACCTGTTGTTTACAAAGCATTTAACTGTTAGTCCACACCTGTTGTTTACAAAGCATTTAACTCTTAGTCCACACCTGTTGTTTACGAGGCATTTCACTGTTAGTCTACACCTGTTGTTTACAAAGCATTTAACTCTTAGTCCACACCTGTTGTTTACGAGGCATTTCACTGTTAGTCCACACCTGTTGTTTACGAGGCATTTCACTGTTAGTCCACACCTGTTGTTTACGAGGCATTTCACTGTTAGTCCACACCTGTTGTTTACGTAGCATTTCACTGTTAGTCCACTCCTGTTGTTTACGAATATTGAATATTGCTGGCCATCAATGATTCCCAACAAAATTTACTGAGATGGAACAATTATGATGAAAACAATATACAAAAGTTGCCTTAGTAGTTGTAAAAAGTAATAAAATATGATTCAAAATGATTTATAGCTTTAATGGCTGCCAAAGGTGCTTCCACCAAGTATGAACTCTGGGCCGTGAAGACAAATGCAATCAGGACATCTTCGTTTTTTATTTTTATTTTGTATTAACTTTCACTTGAATTTTTTAAATAAAATTTTAAGGCAGCAAAATTTGAACACTATGCAAGTGGTGTGTAGACTTTCACTAGGTACTCACTGTACATTAAGTGATTTCTGTCACGGTGTGAACTGAGTACTGACAGTCACTGTACATTAAGTGATTTCTGTCACGGTGTGAACTGAGTACTGACAGTCACTGTACATTAAGTGATTTCTGTCACGATGTGTACTGAGTACTGACAGTCACTGTACATTAAGTGATTTCTGTCACGGTGTGTACTGAGTACTGACAGTCACTGTACATTAAGTGATTTCTGTCACGGTGTGTACTGAGTACTGACAGTCACTGTACATTAAGTGATTTCTGTCACGGTGTGTACTGAGTACTGTCAGTCACTGTACATTAAGTGATTTCTGTCACGGTGTGTACTGACTACTGACAGTCACTGTACATTAAGTGATTTCTGTCACGGTGTGTACTGAGTACTGACAGTCACTGTACATTAAGTGATTTCTGTCACGGTGTGTACTGAGTACTGACAGTCACTGTACATTAAGTGATTTCTGTCACGGTGTGTACTGAGTACTGACAGTCACTGTACATTAAGTGATTTCTGTCACGGTGTGTACTGAGTACTGACAGTCACTGTACATTAAGTGATTTCTGTCACGGTGTGTACTGAGTACTGACAGTCACTGTACATTAAGTGATTTCTGTCACGGTGTGTACTGAGTACTGACAGTAGGCTAGCTGAGTTTGAGGCTTAGATCTTAAAGTTGTACATTTTCAGTATCTGACGTTTATCACAAAACCAATCTAATGTTTATTCTGTGAGGTTGCTGTATGGTGCAGTACTTCCCAGGCTCCAGTCAGTCATCTCTATAAAAGAGAGAAAATCAACACAAATATAGAGAAACAATAAAAAAAAGCAGCAGCAATGGAGGCAGAAATCAATTAATCCCCACAACAACACCACAACATTTCCTAATTTAATAAATTAAGTGGGGAAAATATGCAGAATAAGATAGGGGAGGCGAGAATAATTTTGGCAGGGTTAAAAACAATGTGGCGTGGAGAGAGAGAGGGGTAGGGGTGGTAGGGTGCAGGGACAGAAGGGTAGGGGTGGTGGTGGTGGAGAGAGAGAGGGGTAGGGGTGTTGGGGTGCAGAGACAGAAGGGTAGGGGTGGTGGTGATGGAGAGAGAGAGGGGTAGGGGTGGCGGTGGTGATGTGCCGTGGAGAGAGAGAGGGGTAGGAGTGTCGGTGGTGATGGTGGGGTGGTTCAGGGATAAACAAATAAACCTTGACAAGGGCAACAGAGGAGAGGGAGAAAGAGAGAGAGAGGGGGGCGGGGAGAAGCCCTGTCCTGTTCTGTTAGAGACTGTTATGTTAGAGAAGGGGGTTTGCCTTGCCAAGAGACGGCCCTGAACTGCGGCAGCGTGGCGGGAGCAGCCTGGCTGCACGGAGCAGAGAGCAGGCTGCCAGCACCGGCTGATTTATCAGGGGGCCAAACGCCAGCCGCCACCTCGCTCTCCCCAGCGCCCTCCCTTTATAAAGAGCCTCCCTGACGGCTACGATAGTGCAATCAGGGCCACGGCAGAGCCAAGGCAATTTCTCCTTCACTCTCTGATAACCCTGCGCCTTATTGAAAGCCAATAGCAATGGCAGCAACAACAACTCAATTGGAAAGAGTTGGTGTGTTTTGAAGGGGGGGGGGGGTAGAAAAGGTTACGCCCTGACACAATGAGGGGGAGGAGAGGGATGTCTGTCTCAGTTGGTGTGAAAGGTCCCTTTGTCCTCCAACAGGTGGCGTCATTCCATGTAGCTACCACACTGGTCATTCAACCAACCTGTCCATTCCTGTACGACCACACTGGTCTTTCAACCAACCTGTCTTGAAGACTGTGAATGGTCTTTGAAAAATAAACAGGAGTGATTCCTGTTGATTCCTCCAAAACTCTATGACATCATTTTTGGAATTCCTGTGCACAATACCTGCAATAAAACAAATCTTACTCGCATTTTCACAGATTTCTTCTAATTGTAAATTACAAGAACATCTCATGAATTTCAGAGCAGAGAGTTCCTCTCTTCTTGAAACGGAGGTAGCACTTCCGGAACCTTACACTTCTGTTCCATTTTTGTTAAAGCTTACCATTTGCAGCTGGCTAGTATTTCTTATCATAAGTTTTAAATTGACAATAGGCCTACAATTCAATTCATATACATATAAAGTTTCTTGAGAGATTCTAAGAATAAGGAGGAACCCTGAGGCTCATTGAGATTTTCAATTATTACTCATTGAAAAAAAAAACGAATTGAAAGAATATAATGTGTACTTCCAAAATGATAATGTTAGATGATGATAATCCAGTCTTTTTTGAACATATTTTTTTAACATGTATTTTCTTTTGGATGTTTTTTCCACAGTTGTTTCCTTTGGAGGTTTATGTCAATTTAAACTGTTTGTGGAATGCTTTCAGTCTAACACAACATGGTCAAGTCGATGATATGATCTTTCAGAGGAAAACATACAGTAGGAGCAGACTGGAGCTCTATCACTCCCTACTCTACAGGAATTGGATTTTTACAGTAGTGGTGAATCTCTTATCTTTGACAATCTTGCTCTCCTATTGTGCACCCATGGCTCTGGGAGAAAAAGGCTTCCAGACGGTTTTACTTTGCGACTGATTTTTCATTTATTTTAGCCTTTAGAATCTTTGGCCACTTGTGGCTCACAATATTGACCCCTTGCTGGTAATGCCGGGAGAATGGTGGTATTGACCCCTTGCTGGTAATGCCGGGAGTGCTGATAATGCTGGGAGAATGGTGGTATTGACCCCTTGATGGTAATGCCGGGAGTGCTGATAATGCTGGGAGAATGGTGGTATTGACCCCTTGCTGGTAATGCCGGGAGTGCTGATAATGCTGGGAGAATGGTGGTATTGACCCTTTGCTGATAATGGTGGGATAATGGTGATATTTAACCCTTGCTGGGAGAATGGTGGTATTGACCCTTGCTGGTAATGCCGGGAGAATGGTGGTATTGACCCCTTGCTGGTAATGCAGAGAGAATGGTCCGATATTTTATTTTTGTATTCATGGCAGCTAAAAGATTAATTGCATATATAAAAGCACATAAACTACAAAAAAACAAAAAACAAAACAATAACATTATAACACAGGATGTAAGTTAGGGACTGGAAGGATGAAAGATGAATTGAAGCAGATATGATGGCATAGAGATGGAACTTCAGTCATGGATGTCACGGAGGACGGAGCCAGTACGAGTCAGTAAGACAGTCAGGTCCGCAGCCTCAGCAGCGCACCTCGATATCCTGTCCTCAACGTCCGTGCTCAGGGCTTTGTAGCTTGATGGTTAGCTAACTAGCTAGCTAGCTACTCCTCCTCTCCACTAACTCTGTGTAGCAGCCACTTGGGTGATGCTAACGTTACTGCTGCCAACAGGGGCGCTAAAAGCTCACCACACATAATTAAAAGTCAAGAGTATCTTCACTAGTATCAGCATCTCCGTATGCAGTTCTCTACTTCGGGCTTCTCATCAAGCCGGTATTGAGGGATTCAAATCAAAACAGTCCAAACGGCTAGCTAGCTATACCAAACAACACAACATAAGTCTTCAATCTTGGTCATGATTTCCAATTCCAACAAATTCAAAAGCGCAAATAGCTGACGGAAAAATGTAGATACAAAAAAAAACACGTAAAAAAACAAAGAAAAAAAATGTGATACAGTGGTTGCTCAATTAAAAGTTTTGAGATTATGCTGCGGGAGGTAGAAGTAATTTGTGGTTTAGTACGGTACCCTGCGTCACCAGTTCATTGCTTCAGACCAGCGCAAGGGGGAGTTAGATCACTGGTTATGGTTTTGGGTCCCAAGGCGCTACTGTGTCTCTAACTGACAATGAATGGGCAACATAAACCTAAATAGAAACTGATAATTGTGTACGACTTCAAAATGTAATTTCAATGAACTGAATGATGAGGATGAAGAAGGTGGTTGAACTTAGAACAATAGTGTAAGAATTGCTATTCCTCCGTCCTGCGCGCGCACACCCTGAATAATACACTTATTTTTATTTTTGATTCTAGTCATCAGTATTACTTACTAAAACTGTTGTTACACTAAGGTTTTATTCTAAGAGAAACTAAAATGTTCAATTATATTTCATGATATTCTTAAGATATATGTGTTGACTGAACATAAGCAAGTGATGTCTGCTAAATAATGAAGCTGAGTGACTCAGTCATATAGCCTCAGGCACCTACATAAAGCTGAGTGACTCAGTCATATAGCCCCAGGCACATACATAAAGCTGAGTGACTCAGTCATATAGCCTCAGGCACCTACAAAAGCATAGTGACTCAGTCATATAGCCTCAGGCACCTACATAAAGCTGAGTGACTCAGTCATATAGCCTCAGGCACCTACATAAAGCTGAGTGACTCAGTCATATAGCCTCAGGCACCTACATAAAGCTGAGTGACTCAGTCATATAGCCTCGGCACCTATATAAAGCTGAGTGACTCAGTCACATAGCCTCAGGCACCTACATAAAGCTGAGTGACTCAGTCATATAGCCTCAGGCACCTACATAAAGCTGAGTGACTCAGTCATATAGCCTCAGGCACCTACATAAAGCTGAGTGACTCACTCATTCATGGCTTTGGATCCAAATAAATAAGTACCAACATTCTTTCTGATAGTCTTTAATAAAGATATGTTTTGGTTATCCTGACCTGGACACCATGTATTATAATAACCCATTATGGGCTGTTAGCAGGACAATAGACTCTTGCCAACACCTTTCTGCATTTTGATACTTTGTGCAAGGCAATTGATCAGCATTAAAAACTTTGTGGATGGGGCCTCCCGAGTGGCTCAGCGGTTTAAGACACTACTGCGTTGCTACAGATGCAGGTTGGATACCCATGTGGTGACATACAATTGGCCCAGTGTCGTCTGGGTTAGGGAAGGGTTTGGCCGGCCGGGATGTCCTTTTACAAAAAACAGGCACGGTGGGCTTTTGGTTTCTCTCCCTCTAAAAGCAGAAATATTTATTCTAGCAAAAGGGATAAGCAAAAGGCAGGTCGGGTATAGGCGAGAGTTCATTAACCAGGTCAGAGTCCAAACGGTACCAGGCATTTAGGCAGGCTCGAGGTCAGGGGCAGGCAGAGTGGTCTGGCAGGCAGGCTCAGAGTCAGGACAGGCAAGGGTCAAAACCAGGAGGGCGAGAATAGAGAGACTGGGGAAAAGCAGGAGCTGAGACACAAAAACGCTGGTTGACAAACAAGACGAACTGTCAGAGAGAGACAGGAAACACACCACTGAGAGGTACAAGGTTGCCATGGTCATTTCCCTGCTGACCGGACGGGCATTGGAGTGGGCTACGGCTGTCTGGGAGACAGGAGATGAGGAGCTATGTTCCTAAGAGAGGTCCATGGCTCTGTTCAGGGTGGTCTTCGAACTATCCAACTCCAGCAGGGTGCCCAGACAGCTGCGGAGTATGGCCTCACCTTTCGGACTGTGGCAGCCTCCAGCAGATGGAATGAGCCGGCGTTCTGCACTTGCTTCCGGAGAGGACTGCGTGAAGAGGTCCAGACAGAGTTGGCCTATTGGACAACCTATCCTTGGACGCACTCATCGTGATGGCCATCTGTCTGGATAACCTTCTTCGGGAGCGGCGGTGCCCACCTCGCCACTCGCCTCCCTCCTTTGGCTGTCCTAAGGCAGAGCCTGAATCCATGGAGGTAAGGGCCACACACCTCGCTGGAGACTGCTAGGGCTCTGTCCCTATTGCGGCCAGGAGGAGCACCAACTTCAGTGGTGTCCGGTGTGTCCCAACCCGGGGTCCCCCCTGACCTTCCGTCTCCCAGGGTAGGCGTGAGTATTCCATCGTCTTTTTCCACCAAACCCTTTCTGGTTCCTATTTCACTACCCGGGTGTCCCTCAGGTGTTGTCTAGTGGACTCCAGTGCCGCAGGGAATTTCATCAACCAGGCCCTTGCCTCGTCCCTGAACATAACTTTGTGCCCACTCTCCTCTCTTTTTCCGGTCCAAGCCCTGGATAAGCAACCATTGGGGATTCAGCACAATCACGCACATTACAGCACCACTCACCCTCACCAGGAGACCCATGCACCAGCCCTCCAGTGGCTCCAACGTTATAACCCCACCATCTCCTGGTAGAGGATGAGAATCACCGCCTGGGAACCAGGATGCCAGAAGACCTGCTTTCCTATACACTGTGGTTCCATGCCGGTCGAGAGTCCTGTAAGTGCCCTCCAGCCCATCAATCGGTCATCCTGTATCATTGGCCACGTGTTTTGGGACGTAGATGTGGACATCCGCCAGGCTCTGGAGCGTGAACCCGCTCTTGCTATCTGCCCTCCGAACATATCTATGGGGGTAAGAGATCTACTGTTGACCTCGGCACACATATCCCTCACCTTTAGACACCCAGGTATCACCCGCACTATCCAATACCTCTCCGATAAATACTGGTGGCCCACCTTGGCGCAGGACGTCACCTGCTATGTCAACTCCTGCTCCATATGTTCCCAAACCAAATCTCACCAGCACGCTCCAGCAGGGAAACTACTTACCCTTCCCGTGCCTCAGCAGCCTTGGTCCCATTTAGTCCCGTTTTATCCCTCTCTCTGGCCACTCTACCACTCTCCAGGTTGCTGAGGCACTGTTCCAGCAGTTCTTCCGGCACTATGGTCTTCCGGAGGACATCGTCTCCGACAGTGGCCCCCAATTCGCGTCGCGGGTATGGAGCCTTCATGGGGAAGCTGGGGTCCATAGCCAGCCTCACATCCGGGTACCGGCCTCAGTCCAACCGGCAGTTGGAGAGGACCAACCAGGAACTGGGGAGGTTCCTAAGGAGTCACTGTCAGGACCGACAGGGGGAGTGGGCCTAGTTCCTTCCCTGGGCGGAGTACGCTCAGTACTCACTTCATCACTCCTCCATCGGGCTGACTCTCTTCCAGTGAGTCCTGGGAAATCAGCTGGCCCTGGCTCCGTAGACACCGGGCCAGACAGAGGCCCCTGCAGTGGACGAGCATTTCTGCAGCTCTAGCCTTTAGCTCAGTGCGGATGTTGCCTGTAATCCATGGCTTCTGGTTGGGGTATGTACGTACAGTCACTGTGGGGACGACGTCATCGATGCACTTATTGCACTTATTGATGAAGCCAATGACTGATGTGGTATACTCCTCAATGCCATTGGAGGATTCCCGGAACATATTCCAGTCTGTGCTAGCAAAACAGTCCTGTAGTTTAGCATCTTCATCTGACCACTTTTTTATTGATTGAGTCACTGGTGCTTCCTGCTTTAATTTTTGCTTGTAGAATTATGGTCAGATTTGCCAAATGGAGGGCGAGGGAGAGCTTTGTATGAGTTTCTGTGTGGAGTGAAGGTGGTCCAGAGTTTTTTCCCCTCTGATTGCACATGTGACATGCTGATAGAAATTTGGTAAAAAGGATTTCAATTTCCCTGCATTAAAGTCCCCGGCCACTAGGAACGCCGCCTCTGGGTGAGCATTTTCCTGTTTTCTTATGGCGGAATACAGCTCATTGAGTGCGGTCTTAGTGCCAGGATCGGTCTGTGGTGCTATGTAGACAGTTACGAAAAATACAGATGAAAACTCTCTTGGTAGATAATGTGATCTACAGCTTATCATGAGATACTCTACCTCAGGCGAGAAAAACCTTGAGACTTCCTTAGATATTGTGCACCAGCTGTTATTTACAAAAACACATAGTCCGCTGCCCCTTGTCTTACCAGACGCCGCTGTTCTATCTTGCCGATTCAGCATATAACCAGCCAGCTGTATGTTGATAATGTCGTCGTTCAGCCACGACTCCGTGAAGCATAAGATATTATAGTTTTGAATGTGCTGTTGGTAGTATAATCTTCGGCGTAGGTCATCAATTTTATTTTCCAAAGGTTGCACGTTTGCTAGCAGAATGGAAGGCAGTGGGGGTTTATTCAATCACCTACGAATTCTCAGAAGGCAGCCCACCCTACGGTCCCTTTTTCTCCGCCTTCTCTTCACGCAAATGACGGGGATCTGGGCCTGTTCCCAGGAAATCAGTATGTAATTCACGTCGGGCTCATCGGACTCGTTAAAGGAAAAAAAGGATTCTGCCAGTTCTTGGTGAGTAATCGCAGTTCTGATGTCCAGAAGTTATTTTCGGTCATAAGAGACGGTAGCAGCAACATTATGCACAAAATAAGTTATCAACAAGGCAAAGAAACAAACAAAAATACACAATTGGTTGGGAACACGTAAAACGTCAGCCTTCTTCTCCGGCGCCATCTTTACATGGACCTACCTTGCCGATGTCGTGGCTTCAGTACCTGGAACGGCCCAGAGGAGCGCTGTTGGGTTCCGGCGGCCGACATCCTGAACCCCAACATTGTCCAGAATTTCCATCTCCGCCGTCCGGATCGGCCCGCTCTTCGCCCTCGGGCCGTCCTCCTGGCCGGCGTTGTCCTGTGGCTGGAGCAACGCGTTGGGGGTGGGAGGGGGTTAATTGTCACGCCTACTCCCGCTCCCTTTCTCCAGCGCTCGACATCGCCAGTCTACTAACCATCGGCCCTGGCAACCATTATTACGCACATATGCTCCCCATCATTACGCACACCTGGACTTCATCATCACCTTGATTGCCTTCCCTTTATTTAGCCCTCAGTAGCCTCATTCATCAGGCCATATTGGTTTGTTTTCATGTTCAGTACGCATCTCCTGTTTTGTTCATTTGCCTCGCATCTTTGTTATTAAACTCTCCTTTCTGCACCTGCTTCCTGACTCCCTGCGAATACTTGACAATATCAGCTGTCTTCTTCCCACACTTTACCAGTTGTCTTCTTTCCACACTTCACCAGCTTATAACACCTGCATGATTACACCCTAGCTGATCTGATTATCTCTGTCTCTGCTCCAAGCTAACTTGACTGTTCTGTGGTGGAGCTGGCATTCTGCTAGCCATGCTCCTGCTTTTTGATGGATGGGGGGGGGGGGGGGGGGGGGGGGTGTATACTGATATCATCACAGATTGAGTTGAATGACCCTGAAGCTTCATATACAATCTTTCTACAAACAATTGACCTACTCAAATAGGCCTACATTATCCACATCATATGGTCCCCATTAGCCTATTACATGGGAACATCCTTTTAAGACTGATGCTTTGTGTATTATAATCATGTGATTGATGCTCAATTCCACCTGTTAGTTTCCTGCCTGCACTGGGCATGTAGTGTGTGTGTGTGTGTGTGTGTGTGTGTGTGTGTGTGTGTGTGTGTGTGTGTGTGTGTGTGTGTGTGGTGTGTGTGTGTGTTTCAAATCAAATCAAATTGTATTTGTCACATACAAGGGTTTAGCAGATGTTATTGCGGGTGTAGTGAAATGCTTGTGTTTCTAGCTCCAACAGTGTAGTAATATCTAACAAGTAAAATCTAACAATTTCACAACAATACACACAATACACACAAATCTAAAGTAAAGAAATTGAATTAAGAATATATAAATATTTGTACGAGCAATGTCAGAGTGGCATAGACTAAGATACAGTAGAATAGTATAGAATACAGTATATACATATGAGATGAGTAATGAAAAATATGTAAACATTATTAAAGTGACTAGTGTTCCATTTATTAAAGTGGCCAGTGATATCAAGTCTATGACTCAATGTTACACAATACATGTATGTTTTGTTCGATAAAGTTCATATTTATATCCAAAAAAACCATTTTACATTGGCGCGGGATGTTCAGAAAATGTTTTGCCTCCAAAACATCCGGTGAATGAGCACATCAATTTACAGAAATACTCATCATAAACGTTGATAAAATATACAACAGTTATTCAAAGAATTATAGATACACTTCTCCTTAATGCAGCCGCTGTGTCAGATTTCAAAACAGCTTTACGGCGAAAGCACATTGTTCAAAATTCTGAGTACAGAGCTCAGCCATCAAAGCAAGCTATACAGTTACCCGCCAAGTTTTGGAGTCAACAAAACTCAGAATTAGTATTATAAATCTTCACTTACCTTTGTTGATCTTCGTCGGAATGCACTCCCAGGACTCCCACTTCCACAAAAAATGTTTGTTTTGTTCGATAAAGTCCATCATTTATGTCCAAATACCTCAGTTTTGTTCGCGCGTTCAGATCACTATTCCAAAGGCACAATGCGCGAGCGCAAAACCCTAGACGAAAAGTCAAAAAAGTTCCATTACCGTTCGTAGAAACATGTCAAACGATGTTTACAATCAATCCTTAGGGTCATTTTATCATAAATCTTCGATAATATTCCAACCGGACAATAGCGTATTCATTACAGAGGAAAAAGAAGGAAAGGCGTGCCTGTGTGACCGCGCAGTAAACAACTCATTGGCCTCAGCCTAGTCCACTTGTTGAATCACCTCTTATTCTCTCCCCATTCACAGTAGAAGCATGAAACAAGGTTCTAAAGACTTTTGACATCTAGTAAAAGTCTTAGGAAGTGCAAAATAACCCCACAGACACTGTAGTTTGGATAGGCAATCACTTGAAAAACTACAAACCTCAGATTTCCCACTTCCTGGTTGGATTTCTTCTCAGGCTTTTGCCTGCCATATGACTTCTGTTATACTCACAGACATCATTCAAACAGTTATAGAAACGTCAGAGTGTTTTCTATCCAAATCTACTAATAATATGCAAATATTTGACTCTGGGCCAGAGTAGCAGGCAGTTTACTCTGGGCACGCTTTTCATCCGAACGTGAAAATACTGCCCCCCTGTCCCAAACAGGTCTCAGCTGTGATGCACCTGTACTGACCTCACCTTCTGGATGATAGCGGGGTGAACAGGCAGTGGATCGGGTGGTTGCTGTCCTTGGTGATCTTTTTGGCCTTCGTGTGACATTGGTTGCTGTAGGTGTCCTGAAGGGCAGGTAGTTTGCCCCCGATGATGCTTTGGGCAGACCGCACCATCCTCTGGAGAGCCTTGCGGTAGCGTGTGGTGCAGCTGCCATACCAGGAGGTGATACAGCCCGACAGGATACTCTCAATTGTGCATCTGTAAAAGTTTGTGAGTGTTTTAGGTGCCAAGGCAAATTTCTTCAGCCTCTTGAGGTTGAAGAGGCGATGTTTGCGCCTTCTTCACCACACTGTCTCTGGGGGTGGACCATTTCAGTTTGTCAGTTATGTGTACGCCGAGGAACTTGAAGCTTTCCACCTTCTCCACTGCGGTCCCGTCGCACCCTCTGCTGTTTCCTGAAGTCCACGATCAGCTCCTTTGTTTTGTTGACTTTGGGTGAGAGGTTATTTTCCTGGCACCACTCTCCCAAGGCCCTCACCTCCTCCCTGTAGGCTGTCTCGTCATTGTTGGTAATCAGGCCTACTAATGTTGTGTCGTCTGCAAACTTGATGATTGAGTTGGAGGCATGCATGGCCATGCAGTCATGGGTGAACAGCGAGTACAGGAGGGGGCTTAGCACGCATCCTTGTGGGGCCCCAGTGTTGAGGATCAATGAGGTGGAGGTGTTGTTTCCTACCTTCACAACCTGGGGGCGGCCCGTCAGGAAGTACAGGACACATTTGCATAGGGCAGGGTTCAGACCCAGGGCCTTGAGCTGATGAGCTTGGAGGGTACTATGGTGTTGAATATTGAGCTATAGTCAACGAACAGTATTCTTACATAGGTATTCCTCTTGTCCAGATGTGATAGGGCAGTGTGCAGTGCGATGGCAATTGCATCGTCTGTGGATCTATTGGGGCGGTAAGCAAAGTGGGTCTAGGGCAGGCCTGGGCAATTCCAGTCCTCGGGGGCCTGATTGGTGTCACACTTTTCCCCCATCCCTAGCAAACACTTCTGCCCTATGTACAAAATCATGGAATCACTGGCCACTTTAATAATGGAACACTAGTGACTTTAATAACATTTACATACTGTTTTACTCATTTCATTTGTATTCTACTCTATTCTACTGTATTCTAGTCAATGCCACTCCTTCATTGCTCGGCCTAATATTTACATATTTCTTAATTCAATTATTTTACTTTTTGATTTGTGTGTACTGTTGTGAATTGTTAGATACTACTGCCCTGATGGAGCTAGAAACAACAAGCCTTTTGCTACACCCGCAATAACATCTGATAAATATGTGCACAATTTGATTTGATATAATTCTCTCTCTCTCTCTCTCTCTCTCTCTCTCTCTCTCTCTCTCTCTCTCTCTCTCTCTCTCTCTCTCTCTCTCTCTCTCTCTCTCTCTCTCTCTCTCTCTCTCTCTCTCTCTCTCTCTCTCTCTCTCTCTCCCTCCCTCCCTCCCTCCCTCCCTCCCTCCCTCCCTCCCTCTCCCTCTGTCGACCACAAGGTGTTGAAAGCTTAATTCGAGGGACCTTCTGGGTGGCATGTAAATAGGGAAGAGCTGATGGGTGCAATGCAGTCCCAACCTAAGCTAAGTTAAGCTAGTGATTGTTGTTGATTTGCAGACGGTGGGCCTGGCATTGTGAGGGCTTTATGTTGTTTTTATAGTCCTCCTCCCAGAGACACCTGCATGGGCGACGTGTTGCTTTTATGGTCCTCCTCCCAGAGACACCTGCATGGGCGACATGTTGCTTTTATGGTCCTCCTCCCAGAGACACCTGCATGGGCGACGTGTTGCTTTTATGGTCCTCCTCCCAGAGACACCTGCATGGGCGACATGTTGCTTTTATGGTCCTCCTCCCAGAGACACCTGCATGGGCGACGTGTTGCTTTTATGGTCCTCCTCCCAGACACCTGCATGGGCAACGTGTTGCTTTTATGGTCCTCCTCCCAGAGACACCTGCATGGGCGACGTGTTGCTTTTATGGTCCTCCTCCCAGAGACACCTGCATGGGCGACATGTTGCCTGGGACATTTTTCTCCTTCCCTCTCTTCACCTCTCCTTTTCTTTGTATCATTAGTAGAGCAAGGGACTCGTGAATCATTTCCTTCTCTCCCCCCTCGCTCTCCTTTCTTCCTTCCTCTCCAACCTCCCTCCCAAACCCCCCTCTCCCGCCCACCCTAACCCCACTCTCCCTCCCTAACCCCCTCTCCCTCCCTCCTCTGGGGTGCTAACCGGCTTGACAGGAGGGTACCCAGACCGTTGGCAGTAGCGATCGACTGGAAGGGAGAAGCTGCCAGGTCTCCTTGATGGATAGGCTCATTTTCCAGCCGGCAGCAAGTCTCGGCGAAGCATCCGTGTCATTTGTAATGTCAGCCAACAAAATGTAATCAAACATTCCAGCGGTTTAATCACAGAGGGCTGCTCGAGAGATGATTGTAGTGTCAATATAATGCTATTTCATTATCTGTTTGTATTTTATATTGACAGTGTCAGATAAACAGTGTGGAAAATTAAGATTAAAAATATGGTAATTTCATTTCAATCACCCCTGCTACAGTTGCTGGCCCATTATGCGATTGATTACTTCTGAATTAAATTTGGGGCTGAATGTAAAGTTTAATCTTCTTTCTTCTCTGCAATTCAGCTCCCCAAAGGCCTCTTAGTAAGTAAGTACCCATTTCATTTGATCTTTAATGAAAAGTAATGGCCCAAATGAATTGTATAAATCAGCCGTTGTGTATACCTAGTTGACATTCCGTTTTTTTTCTCTCCCATTTTTCTTCCATGTGATTGCACATACCACCACCCCAAACCCTTTAACTACCCCCTTCCCTTTAACTACCCCCTATCCATTTAACTACCCCCAAACCCTTTAACAACCCCCTATCCCTTTAAATACCCCCAAACCCTTTAACTACCCCTAAACCCTTTAACTACCCCCTATCCCTTTAACTACCCCCAAACCCTTTAACTACCCCCTATCCCTTTAACTATCCCCTATCCATTTAACTATCGCCTATCCCTTTAACTACCCCCAAACCCTTTAACTACCCCCTATCCCTTTAACTATCCCCTATCCATGTAACTATCGCCTATCCCTTTAACTACCCCCAAACTCTTATGCTTTCTCTTTAAAAAAAATCATCCAATCTCTTTAATTCAAGGGCAGAGTGGTGTTTATATTATAAAAACAGAAAAAGAGGTAGGAATTGAAGTACTTTACGAAGGTGCTTGGCACTGAAATTAAATGGACTGTTTTATAGCCTAGAGTGTCATTTTTAGAAGAAATATGCAGCCCCCTAAACCGCTAGCGTGGTGATAGACGTTTTAATTACATGGTACATTTTGATATTTCTCTCTTCTTATAACCCCTCTCTAGAACTCACAGGCTCTGTGCCTCAGCTTTTCTCTGGCATACATTTTCTACAGTTTTTTCTATATCTATAAAGTGACACAACTGTTAAACGGTTAACTGTAGAAAAAGGGGGTGGGAAAAAAAAAGCTCTTCTTTGTGAGTCCCATTCAGAGCGATTTGTCCCCCTTTGTAGTCCTAATTATGTGCCAAAGTAGGATAACAGAAGTTCTCAACTCGACCATTATGCCAGCACAAAAAAAAATAGACGCATACAAGAAGCTGATCACTTTGGAATTAGCAAACATGATACTATACGGGGAAAAAAATATCATTAATACCGTCAGGGATTAGAGGTTCTGATTAAAGGGTAGCTTTTACCGTATGCAAATTAGTGATAGGCATTTATCAGAGCCTGGGCAAGCTGTCTTAGCTGCAAAGCCACATATGTTTTTTAGCTGATTAAAAAACTGCTTGAAGTTGCAGGCTTTTTAATGGGGGAGAGAGGGAGAGGGACAGAGAGAGAGAGAGCAAGAGTGAGAGAGAGGGAGAGTGAGAAAGGGAGAATGTGTGTGAGTGAGAGAGATGAGGAGGGAGAGAGAGCTTGTGGAGGCAACTCATTTCCTTTTGGCTAAATTCCTGCGATTGCTCTGAGCATTTGCCTTTAATTCCCTCTTTTATTAGTCACATTCTTTTGTACATAATTAAAACGTTTCTCAAGTGAGCATGTGCGTGCGTGTTTTATTTGTGCATATCCTCGTGCCATGGTTTTCATCAGTATACATATCTATTTCCTTTCTACAACAGCCACTGTGCATGCTGGGATTGTTTTCCCTCCCCCTTTTGCTTCCCTTATGTAAAGTGAGAAAACAAGTTTAAAATAATGAATATGAGGGCAAAATTAGGGGAGTATTTATCAGCAGTCCACCATTGTGTGAGGGTCTGCGTGTCGTTATATTTCCTTTCATATGGAGGTGACCCCCTTTGTGTTAACAAAGAAGACGGGGATGAAACTGAGCTCTCTGTGCCTCTCGCCTGGCGCTGATAATGCCTCCGTTACCCAGCACCCCCCTCTTCTCCTTCAGGGAGCACCTTTAATTCATGTTTTTTTTTCATCTCCCTGGGCTGGGGACTGTGTTAACCTGCTCTATGTGCTACTGATTCAGGAAGGGAAACCTCTTACGCACATCAAACTGCTGCGTCAAGTCTCTCTCTTTTTTTTTAACTAGGCCTAGTTTGAACCCCCCCCCTTAGAAGGTTAGGTTTGTTCTTCATGCAGTTAGTTAGCTAGCACACCAATAGAATAGTGAGTCTAATGAAGTTAACAAACAAATGTGTATATATATATATATATATATTTAAATTAAGGCCTAACACAACTGGGCTACAACTGTTGCTATTGTGAATGTAGCCAATGCACTTCCAATGACTGATTGACAATTGTTGACTGACCATGGTAGTCAAACAAATGCTTGTAAACTGTCAGATAATACATTAAAAAGGCCCAATACAAAATATAATCTGTTCTGAATATATAAGCCTGTTTATTTTAGTTATTGGTAAAGACACTGAATAAGTTATGAAAAGTTATATTAATAAAGATATGAAAAGACTAGCAATGTTCAATCATGGTAGAATGTTCCCGGTCCAAACACATCCCAGTTTTTATTAAGTGAGCTTATCCAGCAATTTTTTTTAGATTCAGTTTTTTCTCATTAGAAATAATTGCTTATGGGTACCTTCATGTGTGTGTAAATATTATTGTTCTCAGTATGTTTTATTCACGTGTTTAAAAATGTAAACGCTATATCCATTGTTAAACTGGAACGTACGGTATCCTGTACGAACATCGGCTAAATTACAAAAATGTCAAATGTTTTACATACAGATCTCATATTACTGAATTTAAATTATTATAATAATTTTTATATTGATTTCTTTATTTAAAAAAAAAAGTTATTTGTTACAAAACTAGCAGTGCTTCCTCTGAGAGTGAGGCGGTTATATAGCGTTTTGCAACTGATAAGATGTTGGTCACTGAACAATCCCATGCCATGATTAGAAAGTTAAAAAGCATACCATTGTCTTTTATAAGTTCATTAAACAATAAAAGATAATTTACTAACATTTCTAAAAAATGTATATATATATATATATATATATATATATATAGCATTTTGGAATGAAACTCTTCACATAAGAAATATAGGTAAAATAAAATAAAAAAATAAGAAACTTAAGGTAAAGGCTACATTTGAACAGGCCCCCAAAGCCCATACTACCTACTCTGTAACATAAGGCCATGATAATCATATTAAATTCATATAAACATTTAACATTTTGAAATTGAAATGGTGCTTTTCTCCTTTAAATAGTTTGCCTTCCAAGCAGGTGTGTGAAGCCAGATTAAGAAATGGGAGAGTATGTTCAGTGCCAAAGAAATGGCTGCAAGAGAGCACTGGGGAAATTCAGTTACCATATGACGTGAACCAAGTAAGTGGTTATTTAAAATAGTCAAGCAGTGTCCAAAAGCATGATAAGATTTCAAATAAACTAAGAAATAAAGCCATTATTTGCCCGGTGAAGATAAAGATTTGACCGTTTTTTTCCACTGCCTTTCTACTGAGAGGAAATCCAAGGAATCCAAAGGAACAAGAGAAGAAAATGCAATGTGTTGGAAGATTTTGTAAATTCCAATTTGTGCTTATGCCGGTGTTTCTGGGGATAAATGAGTGTATACAAGGTGTGCAGATGTGTCTCTGCTGTGATAAAGGCTGAGTGGCAGCCTGCCCCCCCTACAGCCCCATGCCCTGCCGCACCTGCAACCCCCCCCCCCCCCCCCCCCCGCCCCGGTCCTCTTCCTCCCTCCCAGGACTCCCTGCTGGTTCTTCACTGAGACCCACTGTTCTCATGTCAACCTGCAGGCCTGCACATCTTCAACACACTCACAACACCTTTCAAACACCCTACTGTATGACCCATGACCAGAACTGCAACATAGACATATTTTCTATAATATGAATAAGGCTATAACCTTAAAATCCCACAATGTAGTGTCAACAGACATCGCACATTCCCACCACACTGCTCTGGACGTTGGAGAGGAAAGACACACGAACCATGACCAGAACTGCAGCGTATTTAGTTCAGGTTGGCCTATGAGTTAGAACCTAAAATCCAAGAATACAAAACAGCCACACACCACCTTAAAGATGTGCTGCATATGTACAGTATGTACCTTGTAATGCTAGAGATCTTCTATTACCATTATAAGTTACTTAAAACCTGAATGATTCTGTGCATGGAAACTTTCTACTTTAAATTATTTGAGCGATTAAAATACTCTTTATGTTTTCTTTATTAAACAGTAATAATAATGTCATCCACAATTTACAATGTGTTTAAACCCCAGCCCAGGCCAACTTACAATGTTTTTAAAGCCCAGCCCAGGGCAATTTACAATGTGTTTAAACCCCAACCCAGGCCAACTTACAATTTGTTTAAACCCCAGCCCAGGCCAACTTACAATGTGTTTAAACCCCAGCCCAGACCAATTTACAATGTGTTTAAACCCCAGCCCAGGGCAATTTACAATGTGTTTAAACCCCAGCCCAGGACAATCTACAATGTGTTTAAACCCCAACCCAGGACAATCTTTTAAACCCCAGCCCAGGACAATTTACAATGTGTTTAAACCTCAGCCCAGGGCAATTTACAATGTGTTTAAACCCCAACCCAGGACAATCTACAATGTTTTTAAACCCCAGCCCAGGACAATCTACAATGTGTTTAAACCCCAGCTCTGGCAACAATGCGTTTAAACCCCAGCCCAGCCCAATTTACAATGTGTTTAAACCCCAGCCCAGAGCAATTTACAATGTGTTTAAACCCCAGCCCAGGACAATCTACAGTGGAGGACTAAGGATTAAGAGAGGACAGGCCACGAGAAGAGAGAAGAGAAAACACCTCCTTTGATCCCCTTCTAAATCCTAATGGGTTTGATATGAACAAATACATGGACAGGCAGAAGGCCCTTGCATACATTGAATAGGACACAAATGTCAACATGTAAGGTTATGAGGTCGGACACGGTATCACATTGGTAGTATGCATTTGGTGTTAAAAAGCATCAATTCACCAAAACGTCTGAAATTATCTCTGTCCGACATCGACTGCAACGGTTTGTCACCAAGGATTTGTCTCATTTTGAAGCATGTCCCCAAAAAACGAAATGTATTTCACCTTGGATTCATTTTTTTGTCTCAGTACGGACCATATTTACCATGAAACAATGAAACACTGTATAGGCTAACAACCGAATAGGACTTGCGATTGTCGTTGAAAAGAGACGTTATCAACAGTAAAACGTACAGACAAGCATCCCTGTGGCTCAGTTGGTAGAGCATGGTGTTTGCAACGCCAGGGTTGTGGGTGCGATTCCCACGGGGGGCCAGTACTAAAAAATGAAAAATAAAATAAAATGCATGAAATCAAATGTATGCATTCACTACTATAAGTTGCTCTGGATAAGAGCATCTGCTAAATGACTAAAATGTAATGTAAATGTAAGTTTGTATAAAAGGTACATTACCCACAATGCATATAAAGAGATATCTGCTCACTAGAATTATGATGTACAGCGTAAACCTTAACAAGGCCCCAACAAGAACATTAATTTACAGTACAAAGAAGTAAATTCTGGACTTTTCCCATATATTGTCCACAAACATAATAATACCAGATCAACTCAAAAGGTGTGGTGTTATATAGAAGGTAAAAGTATAAAGCAAATCACACACATTACATTTTGTATAACTTCTTAGGATTTCATTCAAGTTAGGTCCACACTGAGCAAGGTTGTTGCTTATCTGTTGAGGTTTATTAGAATTATATATGAAGCATCAACCACGTACATGAATCCAAACACAGAACAGATGTATTAAGCATGATAAATGTGGCTTTATGAGAAGTTCCAGGAAAGAGCTATATAAACATCAATACGAGTCGTTTTCTTTTCAATGCCTTCAATCTCTTCCAAAATACACCGCTGACGTATTGAAACCAGACTTGAAGGGAGTCATTTTGCAGACAGACATCTGAATAGTGTCTTTGACCAGGCAGAGCAGAGCTTTGCAGCCAAGCAACTTCAACTGAATAGATGAAGCTAAAGGTTTAATTACAGCAAACATATTAAAAAAAATCTTACAATATGTGAAGAGTTTCATTCCAAAAAACGCTATACATTTTTTTGAAATGTTGGTAAATTATCTTTTATTATTAAATTATAAATTATGAAAGAGATAGGTGGGTTTTTTTTCACTATCTAATCATGGCATTGGGGTTGTTCAATGACAGACATGTATTTATTTAAAATCTAATCACTTGATTGTTTCATTTCAGAGAGACAAATTATGTTTGTTTTTTTAGCTAAATAAGTAGTACTGCTAGGTTTTACACAGTCGAATGTAAGATGTGTTTTTTATAAAGAATTGTACACATTTACATGTTTGTAATTTATCAGACACTCTTGTCCAGAGTGACTTATACAGAAGGAGCATTTTGGGTTAAGTGCCTTGATCAAGGTCACATCGGCAGATTGTTCACCTAGTCGGCTCTGGGATGCGGACCGGCAAAGTTTGCGTTACTGGCCCAGAGCTCTTAACCACTAGGCTATCCGCCCTACATTTGTGACATCAATTCATATATACAGTATATAGACACACGTTCACATTCAATACAGTAATATGAGATCTGTACGTAAAACATTTGACATTTTAGTTATTTAGCAGATTATCTTATACAGAGCAATTTACAGTAATTCATCTAAGATAGCTAGTTGAGACCACCACATATTACAGTCAAATATACAGGATACAAACATTCCATTCCAGCTAAACAATGGATGTACAGCATTTTGAATAAAAAAATAAAAAATTGTCATAAAAATCTGAAAACAGTAATATTTTCCACACACATGAAGGTACCCAAAAGCAATGATTTCTGATGACAGAACAGAATGTGAAAAATTGGTGGATATAGCGTTTTGGAAATAAACTCTTCATGTGTATTTAGAGGAAGAAATCATTTTAGTGAGAACCTCGTAATAACTGTTCTCTTTCTGGGTTTTCTGAGAAGACCCCCACCAGGGATGAAGCCAGGCCACTGATTAGGCTGTGTACCACCAGGGATGAAGCCAGGCCACTGATTAGGCTGTGTACCACCAGGGATGAAGCCAGGCCACTGATTAGGCTGTGTACCACCAGGGATGAAGCCAGGCCATTGATTAAGTTGTGTACCACCAGGGATGAAGCCAGGCCACTGATTAGGCTGTGTACAACCAGGGATGAAGCCAGGCCATTAATTAGGCTGTGTACCACCAGGGATGAAGCCAGGCCACTGATTAGGCTGTGTACCACCAGGGATGAAGCCAGGCAATTAAGTAGGCTGTGTACCACCAGGGATGTAGCCAGGCCATTATTTAGGCTGTGTACCACCAGAGATGAAGCCAGGCCACTGATTAGGCTGTGTACCACCAGGGATGAAGCCAGGCCACCAGAGATGAAGCCAGGCCACTGATTAGGCTGTGTACCACCAGGGATGAAGCCAGGCCATTAAGTAGGCTGTGTACCACCAGGGATGAAGCCAGGCCACTGGTTAGACTGTGTGCCACCAGGGATGAAGCCAGGCCATTAAGTATGCTGTGTACCATCAGGGATGAAGCCAGGCCATTAATTAGACTGTGTACTATCAGGGATGAAGCCAGGCCATTAATTAGGCTGTGTACCATCAGGGACTGTTCTTACTCTCTTAGTAATCAAAACAACACCTATAGTGCTGATGACATCTGCATTAACCTATTTAGCCCTAAAGTACACACATTAAAAATATAATCTGGAAGAAAATAGATATCAGCAACGTTACAACTTACTGAATTTATTTGTTAAGTTTCACACAAAATGTGAAATAATTTCAATGAAGGTTTGAAGGGTTATGTCTGTTTTCTCATCTTCTGAACTATAATTTTTTAAAGTATACATTTTGGGGGGCCAGATATAAGATGGGCACATATTCCTTCTGCTTTCTGGTCTTGTATTCCCCTTCTGGACATAACATGAGCAGACCCTGTACTGCTGCAAATTCTTACAAAATCAGTCCCTAAATGCCATATTAAAGAAAGACCCTTTTCTTACGTAAGCCAGGCAGATAATGATAGAATTTCCATTATAATATACTGAAGCTAGACCATGTATACATTATGGTTAAATATACTGAAGCTAGACCATGTACAGAAGACAGAAGATATGTGTTTCAGTAGGAGTTTTAGTATTTCTTTATTCTTTTTTTTAGTTTAACAAGACTAAAACTAGCCAGCGAAAGGCTTTGGCCACTATTGGATTTAAAAAAAACATGGAGAACCCCAGATATCCCAACAAGTACATAAGAACTGGCTTCTTATTGTTCCCTATGACATTCAACTCCTTATTATTCCATATTAAATAGAGAACACAAATGCTGTAAATGTGCATAACCTTGAATAATACCCTTAGGTCTTTCAATTATACATAACAACAATTCAATGAACCATGTGAAGTAAAAGAAAACCCATATATTTTAAAGCCTATACATTGTAAAACCCATACATTGTAAAACACACAGGGTTAACTCCACAGAGACTTTGAATGACGGAAATAATGAAGCCAAATAACCTACAGTCCAAAGATGTGCCATTGCTAGCCTTGGAACAGTCTGAGATGGAAGACCTAAAGAGCAATCAACTGAAAAGCTCTATTGTTGTTAATGAAAGAAAGCCTGTATATCTCTCAAGGCCGTGTAATTAGCACACAACAGCTGAACCATTTCAGATGGTAATATCTCTGCCATTAAATGCTTCATATTGTGTTTTATACTTCAACGGAACATTAGTAGGTTTTTCTTTCAGAAAGCTTTTAGATTTCATTATTTAATTAATTCTTCATTGTTGTTGTTGTTTTCTCTCAGACAGAAACCTCTTCAAAACAATAGAGAAAAAAAGAGATTGAACAGTAATGTAGAGAAAATATTAAACACATTATATATATATCTTCCAATCTGCAGATCACATCTATGTTTGAGATACCCTTTCAGTGCTCATCACAGTGAAATTGCAACGCTATGTATTTGTACTTGAAAATGGGAATTACCTAAACTTGAACTTTTAGCCATTTAAAGTGGCCACTGTACCTTTTTTACCATGACAGCTGTTGGTTTGAGAAGATGTATATTTTTTTTTACAAAGGCTCTCCTAATTGACAAGATGAATTGAGATGTGGAAACCTGGGTTTGAAATGAAATTCTGCATGAAGATTTGTTAGACGGTTCAGACTGTAAAGAAATGTGCCGCACCTTTACCAGGATCATAACAAGGATGTCCCCGGTCGACATGTAGATATTCACACAAGGAAAAGGGTTGAGGCCCATACTCCCTCTCTCTCACACACACACACAAACTGGTGCTATGCATCGGATGTGTTTCCACTCCCTTGGGGAGAGTGTAAAATCAATAGTCGCCGCGTTAAAGATGCGACTGGCCATCTGACCTGTCCACCCCTCGTCTTCATCACCGGGCCAAGAGCTTTTTCTTCGAAGGCCCATCACCTTCGTAGCCCCCCCCCCCCCCCCCTGCTGCACCCGTACTGCTCTCCTTGACAAGACACAAATTGTCCGGGACACTCAATCCCATACTGAACTGAATCCGGCGTCCACAGGTTGGCTGGGATCACATGTGAAGCGATGGAGGGTCAAAGTTCAGACAAAAGACTTGATATACCCCATTAATTTTAGAGGGAGGGGATGGGTTAGTATAAATGCCCTGGGAGTCCTTAGCCTTTTGATTTGGGAGTCAGTGAAGGGGGGGGGGGGGGGTGAAAGGAAGGAGGGAGGATGGAGGGAGGGAGGAGGGTTTCTCTATGGCAGAAAATGGTATTAAACTTAATGACCAAGTGATTCCCAGAGGGGTAGTCCATATTACAGCTATTCCAGCAATGACAGCACGTAACCTGACTGATTAATAACTAAATGGTGCTCAAATATGAATAACAATAAGGGTCAGTCAAATATAAGGAAAAACATTACCCATCTGGACATACTAGTCCAGAATAAAGAACATTGATGAGTACCGTGACAGTCATATGCAATAAACAGAAGATATCTGGAAGTGAGTGTTAGTATTATTTTACCGCTTAGAAATTATTGTTCTTTTGACACAAAAAAAACGATTCACTTCTCCCAGTGTGCTTTGCAAGGTGAGAAGACAGAAAACACACATATTTGTACTGAAGAAGGATGTGTTGTTTGTGTATAGGGTTGATGATTAAGTTTCTCTCTATATGTGACATACTGTATATCGATGCATAATTGTCATCAGAGAAGAAAACAATGCATGTATGTAGGGCCTACAAAAAATGTACAACATATTGAACACATCAACCCAAAGCAGCGGAGACATATTGAACACATCAACCCAAAGCAGCGGAGACATATTGAACACATCAACCCAAAGCAGCTGAGACATATTGAACACATCAACCCAAAGCAGCTGAGACATATTGAACACATCAACCCAAAGCAGCTGAGACAACAACACAACAAAACACATGCCGACTATAGCCCATTAAAAGTCTATTTGTATTCAGGGATGCAGCTGAATGCTTTCTGTGTGTGTGTGTGTGTGTGTGTGTGTGTGTGTGTGTGTGTGTGTGTGTGTGTGTGTGTGTGTGTGTGTGTGTGTGTGTGTGTGTGTGTGTGTGTACCCCGGCTGAGGCTGAGATTTACCACTGGCGGCCTGGCCCTCCTGGAGGTGACAGGGGCAAGGCCACATCCCACGTGTCCAGCTGGGGAACCGATTAAAGTGCTCTGAAAACCCAGCCTCTGGTCCAAATGGCATCCTATTCCCTATACAGTGCATTACTTTCAACAGAGCTCCACGGGGGGCCCTGGTCAAAACTAGTGCACTACATACTGTAGGGAATAGGGTGCCATTTGGGACGTAGCACCCACAGATTGCTGCAATGAGAAACATAATAATGTGAACATGGCCTTCCCTTTATGACGCTAACAACACATTCTCCAGAGACCAATCTTTTTATCAATACCCAAAGAATGACAAATGACACATAGCCCTACCCAAAGCCAGGGTTCTACAAACCAAACACATGGGAGGGGGATTTATGGTACTTGTGTCCTGAAGGAAACGCTTACAAAGGCAGTAAGACATACTACGTCCTTCATTCATCATCCATACAGATGGATCAACTGTTTCGTCGCATCGGTCAAAATGAACATGGCATCGCTATTATGGTGAAATCTTCCTCTGCAAATTGTTTCAGGCAGGGTGGCTATTGTGATCACAGTATAGCCCATTCAGTAGTATACAAACTGTATCAAATAAGTATTCATGTAAGAATGAATCTGAAAAATATTTAAATAAATGTGTCTTTTGAAATAACAAAACGATGTAAATATTTAGAGATAGGATACCTCCTTCTCAGTCTTTCCATTAGATAGCAATTTAACACCTTTTCCCAAACAACTTATTGCTGTGTCGGAATGTCAGTACAAAATAACATTTACTAAATCCTTGCACGATGTCATCTCAAACAGCTATTCCTCAGAGAGGTATTTTCTCCTGTGTGAGAAAAGGCAAGGCAACACAGGCCCTGATCTGATCTAAGGCATCGCGTCAGTCCAGTGGTAAAACAGTCATACTGCATGGTTGACTCTAGAGGGAGCTGTAGAGTCAGCTGAGCTGTCACTACAGAACAAGCACAGAGCTGCTATAAGATTAGAAGGAATACATTTGTAGATAGATAGTGGTTAGGGTGCAGTAGATCGGGGTTATTGGTTCTAAGTTGTCAACGTTAAACTGTATTATGACAATGTTTACACTAAAAGTCATATTCCATTTTCTAGGGATGATTTTGACAGATGTCCATTTTATTTCAAACAACAGCCACTTCCATGTAAGGGGAGGGTCAGCTCTTTATAAAACACTGCATTGGGTTACTGAGATCAAGGCAATAACAAAATCTAGTATTTCAAAACAATTAAGCTAACAAATGAATGACGGAAATAACACTGGTAATAATAAAAATATATTTCTGAATACGGTTATGCACAATGTTTTGTGTTCAGGCCTTTTAGGTGTTAGGAAAGCATTCAAATATGCCTGCAACAAAAAATGGCAATTGATGCCATATTGCAGAAGTTAAAAAAAAGAGATGTAAGAGAATGAATATTCATTGTTATTGTGATGCATCCATGTGTGAAACAACATCATTTCCCAGATAATGCTCGTTGACTTCTTTTTGACAAATCGGGAGCGTTATTTGTGTGCACGACCTTTTGTTTATCCAGTCTTTTTTGTTCTGCGATGACAAAAGCATCTAAAAATCACAGCCCTAAATCTAGAGAGAGGAACTCACATGCCTGCGATTAAGATGGATTTTAATTGTAAGACGTTCCTCTGATACTGTTTTCTCTCTCTCTCTCTCTCTCTCTCTCTCTCTCTCTCTCTCTCTTCCCTGACAAAAATCTGACAGTAGCTTTGCATGGCAAACCTGTTTAATGAACCACTAATCCAGTAAGAACGTATTATGGCAAACTGTCACACACTGCATTGTGGCAATATTAACTTGAATTTACATCATCATCCTCTGGTAATGCTGGAATATTTGGATTTCCATTAATGCAGGCAGTTCTTTTGCTGAAAAGGAAACAGTGGTGAACAAAATCTGTTCCCCCCCTCTCTTCTTTTGATTGGGTGCCGGTGTTAAAGGGCCAGTGCAGTCAAAATTCAGCTTTTCATGCGTTTTATATCATATTGTAGAAAAGCGGATGAAACTAACACTGTAAAAGTGTGAACAAATTTCACAAGTGTTATTTCCTGATAGTTGCCGGTTGAAAATCTACACAGGGCCTTCTAATCAGCAGGTTTGTATGGGCGGGAGTTTCGGCTTTCCATGGTGACGTCACCATGCAGTAAATTGGTTAATAGACCAAATACAAAGAGAGTTCCAAACCGTTCTGCCAATAACTCGTTTTCAGTTTTCCCCTACCACTCAGAACACTCCCAGACAGTTCTAGCAAAATTCTTGCTTGAGAAATAGTTTATAGTAAAAAATTACTGTAAGGTACTTAATTGTTACCCAGAAATGATTTGATATTGACATAAAAACGGCTGATTTCGGGCCTTTAAGCAATACACGGATGAGCCTTCTTTATTTGGACGACAGCTCCAAGCTTTTCCCACTCATCGCAATCAAGCCCCATAAACAAAAGAGCTTCGCTCACATTACTTAAGACAATTCTGAAGCAGCCTAGCTCTATATTCAGCCCAGTGTAAAGCCAGGGTGATATTACAGCTTTGTACATACTGCTGTAAATCAACAGGAACAATGGGGGGAGGCCGATGCAATCATCCATATCAAATACAACAAGCAACAGAGAACAATGAATCAACACACTCCATG
The DNA here is from genome assembly GCF_965601325.2 of Salmo salar. NCBI lineage: Eukaryota > Metazoa > Chordata > Actinopteri > Salmoniformes > Salmonidae > Salmo > Salmo salar. The sequence continues at coordinate 56,342,090 of NC_138300.1, forward strand.
TGAAGAGAATCTCTCTCTCTCTCTCTCTCTCTCTCTCTCTCTCTCTCTCTCTCTCTCTCTCTCTCTCTCTCTCTCTCTCTCTCTCTCTCTCTCTCTCTCTCTCTCTCTCTCTCTCTCTCTCTCTCTCTCTCTCTCTCTCTCTCTCTCTCTCTCTCTCTCTCTCTCTCTCTCTCTCTCTCTCTCTCTCTCCATATATATATATATATAATTCATTTATATTTCAGGATGGCTGCTGTTTGGAAGCGATGTTTACAATGGCTGAGTTGATTTTAGGTCCTCGCTGTTCTTCCATCCATGACCTAGAGAAGAATCCCACAGGCATTTTGATCCTGCTATAACGACATAGTTACAGTGATGTGACCTCAACATCAATACTCTGCAATTTATACACCATCACAACTTGTCAGAGGGAGGGCAGGTAGCCAGTCAATGTGACATCCCACTGGGCACAGACATCAGTTCAACGTCTAGTTTTGATTTACATTTGGTTAATCAGCACAACAGTCTTCAGCTGCGCTAACATAATTGCAAAAGGGTTTTCTAATGATCAATTAGACTTTTAAAATGATAAACTTGGATTAGCTAACACAACGTGCCATTGGAAGTGATGGTTGCTGATAATAGGCCTCTGTACGCCTATGAAGATATTTCATTAAAGATCAGCCGTTTCCAGCTACAATAGTCATTTACAACATTAACAATGTCTACACTGTATTTCTGATCAATTGTATGTTATTTTAATGGACAAAAAATGTGCTTTTCTTTAAAAAAAAACAAGGACATTTCTAAGTGACCCCAAACGTTTGAATGGTAGTGAATGTGGATGGCTTTCCCATAGAATTCTATTCAACACTTTGGGACAAAGTAGCAACCCTATTTACACAAATGACAACACACACGTCACTCAATTCAGTACTTCCTAGTTCCATGTATCTAACAGTTATTTCAGTTATATTAAACCAGTCAAATCTGAAGAGTCCCCTGCTGATTAAAGACCCATAAGTTGAATAAATTGTAACAAAATAATAACAACGCTTATAAGCAATAGAATGGCAAAAGTTTACCAAACTTGATACATATCAATCAAACAGGGTTTATATAAAAAATAGACACTTACAAACAAATATAAGAACATGCTTCAGTTTAATAAAATGCACAAAAATAATATGTAGATTTATTAATAATGGCTGTTGATGCCGAAAAGGCTTTCGACCATCTAGAATGGCCTTTTATATTCAAAACTTTAGAAGCTTTCAACTTCCCAGCTTAAATAATAAATGTAATAGCAAATATTGTATAAATGTCCTAAAGCTAAAATATACACAAATAATACATTATCTGGTTGAAATTGCTTTAGAAAAGGGCACAAGACAGGGATGTCCCCTGTCCCCCCTCCTGTTTGCACTGGCAATTGAACTAGTTGCAGAAAGAATCAGACAGGACCCAATAACATTACAGGTATCAGTATTGGTAAACATGAATATAAACTAAACTTATTTGCAGATGATATCCTGATACACCTGACCAATACTGACAACTCAATGCCCCCTTCGCTCAAAATATTTTCAGAATACTAAAAGATCTCAGGATATAAAATTGACATGTAAAATAAATAAATAATGGCAATAGGAAAAATAAAAATAACTCATGATCTACAGAAATAATTTAAGTGGTCCACAAAAAATAAAACTTTATTCCAATAGTCAACAATATGAAATCAAATGGCTACCCAGACTATGTGCATTGCCCCCCCTTTTTTACACCGCTGCTACTCTCTGTTATTATCTATGCATAGTCACTTTAATAACTCTACCTACATGTACATATTACCTCAATTACCTCAACCAACCCAGTGCCCCCGCACATTGACTCTGTACTGGTACCCCCTGTATATAGCCCCCACATTGACTCTGTACTGGTACCCCCTGTATATAGCCTCCACATTGACTCTGTACTGGTACCTCCTGTATATAGTCTCGCTATTGTTATTTTACTGCTGCTCTTTAACTACTTGTTACTTTTATTTCTTATTCTTATTCATATTTTTTTAATTGCATTGTTGGTTAGGGGCTTGTAAGTAAGCATTTCACTGTAAGGTCTACTTCTGTTTAATTTGGCACATGTGACTAATAACATTTGATTTCATTTGATTTGAAAGCAGACCTAATTAAATGGAATAATCTTCCCATAAATCTTACATGTAGAATAAACCTCTTTAGAATGGCATAGCTGCCAAAGTTTTTGTATTTATTTTCGGTTATACCAATTACCCCACCGAAGACATTCTTTAAAAAAGTACACTAGGTCATAACACACTTTATATGGGCAAATAAAATAGTTAGAATAAAAAGGAGCGTTTTACATATTTCTAACTCTGATGGGGGTTTTAACCTTCCAGACTTGGAATTGTATCAACTCGCTACCCAAGGCATTTACTTGCCACACATAGTTAAATGCACTAAAGAGGAACAATGGGTACATATTGAAGATATGCATGCTCATCCCAATAATCTTTTTACGTGTCTGTTTTCAAAGGATGGAGCTAAGAACATTAACACCTTAATAGTTAAGAACGCCATAACAATATAGAACACTATAACAATATAGAACACTATAACAATATAGAACACTATAACAGAGCACTATAACAATATAGAACACTATAACAATATAGAACACTATAACATTATGGAAGAAAACGAAAAATATTCTACAAGAACCAATATCACTCCCTAAAAACACAACCTTATGGAACAATCCTTGGATAGCTTTTCAGAATTCATCGATAAATTGGTCCACATGAAAAACTAAAGCATAGAAACCGCAAATGACTGGTAAGAGGAAATACATTTACTTTTATGACAGAAGTAATTTTGGACTGACCAATGTAGATAGTTTCAAATACATGCCACTTAAAAGTTACATATCACGAAAAATCTATTTGAAATCTTTTGGACAATAGAGCAACCTTGAGGGGAATCTTATTTGAGTCTTGTGAATCGTATTTGATGTTCATATGATAGGGAGGATATAACAAACCTTGCAGAGAGCATATCCAACTGACAATCTCTTACAAAAAAATAAAAACTATTGGATCCAAGACTTAAAAAGAACTGATGTTGGCACAAGATGGAGGGAAAGTTGGAGAATAATTAACGAAATTACAGTTAACGAAAATGTATGCTTAATCCAGTATAAACTAATGTATAGAATGTATTAAACAAGAGACAAAATTCACAAATTCTACAGCATAACGGCAGAGTCATGTCTTAAGTGCAAAACTAATAATGACTCAATAATCTATGCTTTCTGGGAATGTTATAAAGTCTGGAAATTGTGGGCGGAGCTCGAAAGTTGGCTGACTGAAGTATCACAACGTAATTTACGTTTAATCCGTCTGTCTGCATTTTTCAAGACATGGCATATGAGCTGTACTGAGACAACCAATAGGCTGGACGATTCTCTTATCACTCATCTTGAAAAAACGTATACTAAAAACTTAGAAATCAATGAATCATTAAAGCAATGAAAAACTCTAATGATTTTTTACTGAAATATTGAAATAGCATGGGTGACCGAGAAAACAAATGTATACAATTTAAGGCCAAGTGGCAAACAATAAGGCAGGCACTAGAGATGGAGGTGTGACTAGGAATGGAGGTGTGACCAGGCACTAGGGATGGAGGTGTGACCAGGTACTAGGGATAGAGGTGTGACCAGGTACTAGGGATGGAGGTGTGACCAGGCACTAGGGATGGAGGTGTGACCAGGTACTAGAGATGGAGGTGTGACCAGGTACTAGGGATGGAGGTGTGACCAGGCAGGTACTAGGGATGGAGATGTGACCAGGCAGGTACTAGGGATGGAGATGTGACCAGGTACTAGGGAGGGAGGTGTGACCAGGTACCAGAGATGGAGGTGTGACCAGGTACTAGGGATGGAGGTGTGACCAGGTACTAGGGATTGAGGTGTGACCAGGTACTAGGGATGGAGGTGTGACCAGGTACTAGAGATGGAGGTGTGACCAGGTACTAGGGATGGAGGTGTGACCAGGTACTAGGGATGGAGGTGTGACCAGGTACTAGAGATGGAGGTGTGACCAGGTACTAGGGATGGAGGTGTGACCAGGTACTAGGGATGGAGGTGTGACCAGGTACTAGGGATGGAGGTGTGACCAGGTACTAGGGATGGAGGTGTGACCAGGTACTAGGGATGGAGGTGTGACCAGGTACTAGGGATGGAGGTGTGACCAGGTACTAGGGATGGAGGTGTGACCAGGTACTAGGGATGGAGGTGTGAGCAGGTACTAGGGATGGAGGTGTGACCAGGTACTAGAGATGGAGGTGTGACCAGGTACTAGGGATGGAGGTGTGACCAGGTACTAGGGATGGAGGTGTGACCAGGTACTAGGGAGGGAGGTGTGAGCAGGTACTAGGGATGGAGGTGTGACCAGGTACTAGGGATGGAGGTGTGACCAGGCAGGCACTAGGGATGGAGGTGTGACCAGGCACTAGGGATGGAGGTGTGACCAGGTACTAGGGATGGAGGTGTGAGCAGGTACTAGGGATGGAGGTGTGACCAGGTACTAGGGATGGAGGTGTGACCAGGTACTAGGGATGGAGGTGTGACCAGGTACTAGGGATGGAGGTGTGAGCAGGTACTAGGGATGGAGGTGTGAGCAGGTACTAGGGATGGAGGTGTGACCAGGTACTAGGGATGGAGGTGTGAGCAGGTACTAGGGATGGAGGTGTGAGCAGGTACTAGGGATGGAGGTGTGACCAGGTACTAGGGATGGAGGTGTGACCAGGTACTAGGGATGGAGGTGTGAGCATGCGGGTATGGGCAGATGAGGTGTAGTCATTGTTTGTGCGCGTCTGTCAGTTGTTGTTCGTACATATCAGTTTGTATGTGGAGTGATTTATATGAATACTTTTTAAATATAATACAAATGGGCGCTTTAGGATATAGGAGAACGATGCCTGAATACAGTTGTCTATATAAGTAGTAGAGCACAAAACCATGTTTAATAAAAGGCAGTCAAAACAACAAATCAACAGTCTACAGACAGTTTTCGAGTCACGGAGGAGAGAGAACGGAAGAGAGTGGACGGAGGAAGGTCTTTTGCCCAAACGATAATCTCCCACCGTGTATACAGTGGAGTAAACCGCTAACTACATTGTAGAAGTAGTAGTAGTAGTAGTAGTAGTAGTAGTAGTAGTAGTAGTAGTTGTAGTACATTAGTGAATATTACATTTGGAAATAATACTTTAGATGTCAACGTTTAGATTTAGCCGGGTGCGACAGCAGCTTTTAGCCCCGGCTTAGAGCCCAGCTTGATGAGGAGAATGCAGAGGAGAGAGGAGAAAAGGGAGAGAGGAGAAAGGGGGAGAGGAGGGAGGACAGAGGACAGACGAGAAAGGACAGAGAAGAGAGAACAGGAGGGAGGATAGAGGACAGAGGAGAGAGGACTGAGAAAAAAAAGAGAGGACAGAGGAGAGAGCTGGAGAGAGGAGAGAGCTGGAGAGAGGAGAGAGCTGGAGAGAGGAGAGAGCTGGGGAGAGAAGGACATTAGTGAGCCTCTGAGCCAAACAGAACAAGAGCAGAGAGAGCAGGGAGAGGAGACGAGGCTGCGATGCATAGCGATTTTTGAATATTACTGACCCAGCGTTTAGAGAAGTAGGAAGCAAATCAAGATGCTTTTTTATTCTGGAAATCCTTTCACCCTCTAACATTCAGCAGATCAGATTAACAGAGAGGTTTAACAAAAAAAACTTCTGAGCCGTGGGAGGGGTGAGTCGGGGAAGGAAAGAAGGAAGGTGGGAGGAAGGGAGGAAGGGAGGGAGGAAGGGAGGGAGCAGTTTGTGATTCAGAGGCTTCAGGCAATTCATCACAGAAATTGAGTTTCTAATGCAGCATCTTGTGAATCCCTTTTGCCCTGTCAACGTTTTAATACATTACATTGAGAATGTAAATCATGTTTGAAATTTGGCACAAACTACACACATTCCACTCCACAACGTCCCACAACCCCCCCAACTCCACAACCCCACCCCCCCCCCCCCCCAACTCCACAGCCCTCCACTCTACAACCCCTAACTCCACAACCCCCCACCCCACAACTCCACAACCCCCCAGCCCCCACCCAACTCCACAACCCCAAACTCCACAACCCCCCACCCACCACCCCACTCCACAACTCCACAACCCCCACCCAACTCCACAACCCCAAACTCCACAACGCACCACAGACCCCCAACTCCACAACCCCTCCACTCCACAAACCCTCACTCCACAACCCCCAACTCCACAAACCCCCAACTCCACAAACCCTCACTCCACAACCCCCAACTCCACAAACCCCTCACTCCACAAACCCCCACTCCACAACCCCCCCCCACATCCCCCCATTCCACAACCCCCACCCACAAACCCCCACTCCACAACCCCCACCCACAACCCCCCACTCCACAACCCCCACTCCACAACCCCCAACTCCACAACCCCCCACTCCACAACCCCCAACTCCACAACCCCCCACTCCACTCCACAACCCCCCACTCCACAACCCCCCACTCCACAAACCTCCACTCCACAAACCCCCACTCCACTCCACAACCCCCCACTCCACAACCCCCACCCACAACCCCCAACTCCACAACCCCCCACTCCACTCCACAACCCCCCACTCCACAAACCCCCACCCCACTCCACTCCACAACCCCCCACTCCACAAACCTCCACTCCACAAACCCCCACTCCACTCCACAACCCCCCACTCCACAACCCACCACTCCACTCCACAACCCCCACCCACAACCCCCAACTCCACAACCCCCCACTCCACTCCACAACCCCCCACTCCACAAACCCCCACTCCACTCCACAACCCCCCACTCCACAAACCCCCACTCCACAACCCCCCACTCCACTCCACAACCCCCACCCACAACCCCCCACTCCACAACCCCCCACTCCACTCCACAACCCCCAACTCCACAACCCCCACCAACAACCCCCCACTCCACTCCACAACCCTCAACTCCACAACCCCCCACTCCACAACCCCCCACTCCACTACACTCCACAACCCCCACTCCACAACCCCCCACTCCACTCTACAACCCTCCACTCCACTGTACTTCTCACTCACACGTGTATATACAGTAGCGATGGGGAAAATTCTATCCAGTAGAGTATGGTAATATTATTATTATTTTTTGCTAGGGAGTCAACGCGTGCGCTAGTCAAATCAAATCAAATGTATTTATATAGCCCTTCTTACATCAGCTGATATCTCAAAGTGCTGTACAGGAACCCAGCCTAAAACCCCAAACAGCAAGCAATGCAGGTGTAGAAGCACGGTGGCAAGGAAAAACTCCCTAGAAAGGCCAAAACCTAGGAAGAAACCTAGAGAGGAACCAGGCCATGAGGGGTGGCCAGTCCTCTTCTGGCTGTGCCAGGTGGAGATTATAACAGAACATGGCCAAGATGTTCAAATGTTCATAAATGACCAGCATGGTCAAATAATAATAATCATAGTAGTTGTCGAGGGTGCAACAAGTCAGTAACACAAGAGTAAGTGTCAGTTGGCTTTTTCATAGCCGATCTTTGAGAGAGTCGGCTGTACCTTCCCCAAAACTCTGGTATTTATCCTTCTCTAGCTTGAGCCAATATGTTTTCAGCACTTTAATTTCCATGACTGATCAAAAATAGTTTTTTTCATGGCTCTCTCTCGTCTCTCTGCCGCAGGCATGGTGACCAATGTGTCTGGAAGATTGAAGCACTATAAAATCACAGTATCGAATCACAATACAAATAGAATCATGAGAATTACAATGTATATCATATCGGCACCTAAGAATCTAGAAAATCTTGGCAATTCTCTAATATACAGAACACACACAGGTGCATGCACACACACACACACACACACACACACACACACACGCACACACACACACACACACACACACACACACACACACACACACACACACACACACACACACACACACACACACACACACACACACACACACACACACAATGCCCTTTGTTTTTGGGGAGTAGATTTGTGGCAGAGAATGCTTCTGGGACTGTAATTCTTTGCAACAGAAAACGACATCTAAAACTCATTATGCCACTTAAAAACATAGGATTTCTGGAGTGTTGTGGAGCCTTCACATAAAATCTACCATTCTAAATGGGCTTGTTTCCTTTTCTCTTCTCTCCCACCTGCTCCTTTTCACCACAATGAGACAGGACGACAGACGAAGGACAGTAATTGAGAGGGATACTGCACTGGAATCGACACACAGAGAGAGAATTACCCAATACAGCTGGTTGCTCTATGAACAGCCATTACCAAATCATTGGCCAGTCCACATGATCCCAGTAAACCATCTCTTTACCTTGATGGTGGAGAAGGAGTCCTTAGGGGTCTGACTGTTGAGGTGATAAGGTGAGCAGAGCCCCTCTCTCAGGGAGTCATAGGCGCTCTGTAGACCCAGACTTTATTTAATGCTTCAGGAGAATCAAATTTCTAACCAAAAAGTAATCTCAAGGTGAGTCATTCTGCTCCTCCTCCCTAAGTATTCAGTTCCACAGGACTTATGGTGATACCACACCTCCATGGGCTAGGGATGTCCCCGAATCACAATGTTGACATTCAAATCAGACATGTCTAACGAATATTTGTCAAATGCAGAATCCACTAAATTAATGTGGATATAATGGATACAGGGAAAGGGAAAGGGGGGATACTTAGTCAGTTGTACAACTGAATGCATTCTACTGAAATGTGTCTTCCGTATTTAACCATACTAAGGTATACAGTATAATATAAGGTATGTATATTATATTAGCCATCTCTATTATTGAAGCTATAACACTGTTCTCCTATCAGACAGTGGAGGCTCCTCAGAGGAAGAAAGGGAGAATCATCCTCCTCAGTCATTTTTCAGAAAAAGAAAAATAGTGAAACATTTTTTTAAAAGTTATACTTTTTAGATAAAACTAGTAAATATATTCACACGTCACCAAATAATTGACTAAAACACGCTGTTTTGCAATGAAGGTCTTCCTCTAGGTACATTGACTTCAATAGAAAACCTAGGAGGCTCATGGTTCTCACCCCTTTCCATAGACTTACACAGTAATTACAGTGTCTTCGGAAAGTATTCAGACCCTTTGACATTTTCCACATTTTGTTATGTTAAAGCCTAATTCTAAAATGTATTACATAATTGTTTTTCCTCATCAATCTACACACAATACCCCATAATGACAAAGCCAAAACAGGTTTAGATATTTTTGCAGATTTATTACAAATTAAAAACAGAAATAGCATATTTACATAAGAATTTAGACCCTTTGCTATGAGACTCAAAATTTAACTCTGCTGCATCCTGTTTCCATTGATCATCCTTGAGATGTTTCCACAACTTGATTGGAGTCCTCCTGTGGTAAATTCAATTGATTTGGACAGTTTAATCTCAATCTCTTCATTCAAAGACTCAATCATGGACGTTATTACTGACAGTTGTGGCTGCTTTGCGTGATGTATTGTTGTCTCTACCTTCTTGCCCTTTGTGCTGTTGTCTGTGCCAAATAATGTTTGTATCATGTTTTTTGCTGCTACCATGTTGTGCTGCTGCCATGTTGTGTTGCTACCACATTGTTGTCATGTTGTGTTGCTACCATGCTGTGTTGTCATGTGTTGCTGCTATGCTATGTTGTTGTCTTAGGTCTCTCTTTATGTAGTGTTGTGTCTCTTGTTGTGAATTGTGTTTTGTCCTATATTTTTTTTATCCCCCGTCCCCGCAAATAAAAAATTGGAATTTGTTCTTAACAGACTAGTTAAATAAAGGTTAAATAAAACTATAAAATAAACACAATTTGGAAAGGCACACACCTGTCTATATACACAGTTGACAGTGCATGTCAGAGCAAAAACCAAGCCATGAGGTCGAAGGAATTGTCCGTAGAGCTCCGAGACAGGATTGTGTTGAGGCACAGATCTGGGGAAGTGTACCAAAACATTTCCCAAGAACACAGTGGCCTCCATTATTAAATGGAAAACGTTTGGAACCACCAACTCTTCCTAGAGTTGGCTACCCAGCCAAACTGAGGAGTCGGGTGTCACAATCTTCACCTTCATCTGAAGATATTTCGAAATCATTATCTGACCAATATGCAGCGGCTTGCGTGCTCCACATCATTTTATTTAAATTATGATGGACACGGACAAAACAATAAACATGAACGACTAGACAGTTTCACAGGCTATGTACTTACATACAGCAGTGTGAAATAAAACAACCCACAAAAACCAGGTGACAAACACACTCCTAATATATGACTCCAAATCAGGAACAACGATAACCAGCTGTCCCTGATCGGGAGCCACACAGACCAACATAGAAACAGAAATACCAGAAAAACACATACAACACAGTACTTCTGCCACGTCCTGACCAAAAATACTAAACAACTACTCCCTCTGCTGGTCAGGACGTGACAGTACCCCCCCTAAAGGTGCAGACCCCGAAGGCACCTAAAAAAGAAACCACAAAAATCCCCAATACCACAACAAAACCCAAAACCAAATACCCCCTAAACAAAAAAAAGGGAGGGAAGGAGGGTGGCTGCCGTCAACGACGGCACTTGTGCTACACCCCCCCTCCCCAACCCACCTATCCTGGAGGTGGCTCTGGTTCGGGCCTACTGCCCTCCAGACTGTTGACAGACTTGCTTGGCTCCGGACCGTAGTCAGACTCACTCAGTTCCAGGTCGTAGGCAGACTCATTCCGTTCCGGATCGTAGGCAGACTCATTCCATTTAATGCTGTAGGCAGACTCATTTAGTTCACAGTTAACCTGTTATGGCTAGGGGGCAGTATTTTCACGGCCGGATAAAAAATTTACCCGATTTAATCTGATTATTACTCCTGCCCAGAAACTAGAATATGCATATAATTATTAGCTTTCAATAGAAAACACTCCAAAGTTTCTAAAACTGTTTGAATTGTGTCTGTGAGTATAACAGAACTCATTTGGCAGGCCAAAACCTGAGAAGATTCCTTACAGGAAGTGCCCTGTCTGACCATTTCTTGCCCTTCTTGATTATCTCTATCCAATACAGGGGATCTCTGCTGTTACGTGACACTTCCTACGGCTCCCATGGGCTCTCAGAAGGCGGCAAAAAGCTGAATTGTGGCTTTGCAGGCTCTGGCTGAAAAAAAGTAGCGCGTTTGGATAGTGGCCGGTCACAGTAATATGAAACTCAGGCTCGTGCACGAGGGGATCCCATGCTTTTATTTTCTCTCTCTTTCTACGTATACACGCTTTCCCGTCGGAATATTATCGCTTTTTTACGAGAAAAATGGCATAAAAATTGATTTTAAACAGCGGTTGACATGCTTCGAAGTACGGTAATGGAATATTTCGAAATTTTTTGTCACAAAATGCGTCGTGCTCGTGACCCTTATTTACACTTCGGATAGTGTCTTGAACGCACGAACAAAACGCCGCTATTTGGATATAACAATGGATTATTTTGAACCAAACCAACATTTGTTATTGAAGTAGCAGTCCTGGGAGTGCATTCTGACGAAGAACACCAAAGGTAATCAAACTTTTCTAATAGTAAATCGGAGTTTGGTCAGGGCTAAACTTGGTGGGTGTCTAAATAGCTAGCCGTGATGGCTGGGCTATCTACTCAGAATATTGCAAAATGTGCTTTCACCGAAAAGCTATTTTAAAATCGGACACCTCGATTGCACAAAGGCGTTCTGTATCTATAATTCTTAAAATAATTGTTAAGTTTTTTGTGAACGTTTATCGTGAGTAATTTAGTAAATTCACCAGAGGTTTGCGGGGGGTATGCTAGTTCTGTTCTAAACGTCACATGCTAATGTGAAAAGCTGGTTTTTGATATAAATATGAACTTGATTGAACAAAACATGCATGTATTGTATAACATAATGTCCTAGGTGTGTCATCTGATGAAGATCATCAAAGGTTAGTGCTGCATTTAGCTGTGGTTTTGTTTTTTGTGACATTATATGCTAGCTTGAAAAATGGGTGTCTGATTATTTCTGGCTGGGTACTCTGCTGACATAATCTAATGTTTTGCTTTCGCTGTAAAGCCTTTTTGAAATCGGACAGTGTGGTTAGATAAAGGAGAGTCTTGTCTTTAAAATGCTGTAAAATAGTCATATGTTTGAAAAATGGAAGTTTTTGTATTTTTGAGGAATTTGTAATTCGCGCCACGCCTATCATTGGATATTGGAGCAGGTGTTCCGCTAGCGGAACGTCTAGATGTAAGAGGTTAATCAAACACTTATTCAGTTCCGGATCCCATACAGACTCACTTGGTTCTGGATCGCTGACAGACTCCCTCAGTTCCGGGTCGCAGGCAGACTCCCTCGGTTCGGGTCGCAGGCAGACTCCCTCAGTTCCGGGTCGCAGGCAGACTCCCTCGGTTCCGGGTCGCAGGCAGACTCCCTCGGTTCCGGGTCGCAGGCAGACTCCCTCGGTTCCGGGTCGCAGGCAGACTCCCTCGGTTCCGGGTCGCAGGCAGCCTTCCTTGGTTCCGGGTCGCAGGCAGACACCCTTGGTTCCGGACTGGACACTGTTGCCAGATACTCTGGACTGCACACTGTTGCCGGATACTCTGGACTGCACACTGGTGCCGGATACTCTGGACTGCACACTGGTGCCGGATACTCTGGACTGCACACTGGTGCCGGATACTCTGGACTGCACACTGTTGCCGGATACTCTGGACTGCACACTGTTGCCGGATACTCTGGACTGCAATACTGTTGCCGGATACTCTGGACTGCACACTGTTGCCGGATACTCTGGACTGCACACTGTTGCCGGATACTCTGGACTGCACACTGTTGCCGGATACTCTGGACTGCACACTGTTGCCGGATACTCTGGACTGCACACTGTTGCTGGATACTCTGGACTGCACACTGTTGCCAGATACTCTGGACTGCACACTGTTGCCGAACTCTTGAGGCTGGGCTGACGCACTGGAAGCCTGATGCATGGGGCTGGTAGAGGAGGCACCAGGCTGAAGACACGCACCCTAGGGCTAGTGCGGGAAGCAGGAACCCGGCCGAGAGGAACTACTATTACGCACTATAAGCCTAATGCGTGGTGCTGGTACTGGAACTGCCAGTTTTAAACCACGCACCCCATGGCTAGTGTGCGGAGTGGGAACAGGCTGACTAGGACTAGGCTGATCCATGGGAAGCTTGATCCGTGGTGCTGGTACTGGTCATGCCAGACTGGAGGTACTCACTTCCGGGTCAGCACGAGAGGCGGGAACCGGAAAGACTGGGCCATGGAGGCGCACAGGTGGCCTTGACCGCACCTCCTGCATAACCCGTCCTGGCTGGATGGAACTAGCAACCCTGCACGAGTGGGGTGCTGATACAGGGCGAACTGGGCTGTGCAGGGGCTTGATGGTTACCGTGCGTAGAGCGGGCGTAAGGTAGCCTGGTCCGAGGAGGCGTACCGGCGACCAGACACGCTGCGCAGGCATCCTCCTACCAGGCTGGATGCCCACTCTAGCACGGCATCTGCGAGGGGCTGGAATAGCGCGCACCGGCCTGTGCGTACGTATGGGCAAGATTGTGCGCACCTCAGCAAAACACGGCGCCCTCCACTCCGTACGCTCCTCCACATACTCACGGGTAGCTGGCTTATGGCTCTTCCTTGGCCTAGCCAAACTACCCATGTGCCCCCCCCAAAAAAAATGTCTTGGGGGTTGCTCTCCGGCTTCCTCGCCAGTCGTGTACCCCGGTAGCGTTCCCGGTCCTCACCAGCCTTCCTCCACGGGCCCTCTCCGGCCAGAATCTGTTCCTAACTCCATCTCTCACGATAGTCCATATCCTCAACCTGCCGCTCCTTTCTCCGCTGCTTGGTCTTGGTTTGGTGGGTTGTTCTATCACAATCTTCACCTTCATCTGAAGATATTTCGAAATCATTATCTGACCAATACGCAGCAGCTTGCGTGCTCCACATCATTTTATTTAAATTATGATGGACATGGACAAAAAAATAAACATGAACGACTAGACAGTTTCACAGGCTATGTACTTACATACAGCAGTGCGAAATAAAACAACCCACAAAAACCAGGTGACAAACACACTGCTAATATATGACTCCGAATCAGGAACAACGATAACCAGCTGTCCCTGATCGGGAGCTACACAGATCTACATAGAAACAGAAATACCAGAAAAACACATACAACACAGTACTTCTGCCACGTCCTGACCAAAAATACTAAACAACTACTACCTCTGCTGGTCAGGATGTGACATCGGGGGAGAAGGGCCTTGGTCAGGGAGGTGTGCAATAACCCAATGGTCACTCTGACAGAGCTCCAGAGTTCCTCTGTGGAGATGGGAGAACCTTCCAGCAGGACAAACATCTCTGCAGTACTCCACCAATCAGGCCTTTATGGTAGAGTGGCCAGATGGAAACCACGCTTCAGTAAAAGGCACATGACAGCCTGCTTGGAGTTTGCCAAAAGGCACCTAAAGGACTCTCAGACCATGAGAAACAAGATTCTCTGGTCTGTTGAAACCAAGATTGAACTCTTTGGCCTGAATGCCAAGCGTCACGTCTGGAGGAAACCTGCCACCATCCCTACGGTGAAGCATGGTGGTGGCAGCATCATTCTGTGAGTATGTTTTTCAGCTGCAGGGACTGGGAGACTAGTCAGGTTTGAGGGAAAGATGAACAGAGCAAAGTACAGAGAGATCCTTGATTAACCAGCTCCAGAGAGCTCAGGACCTCAGACTGTGTGAAGGGTCACCTTCCCAACAGGACAACAACCTTAAGCACACAGTCAAGACAACGTAGGAGTGGCTTCGGGACAAGTCTCTGAATGTCCTTGAGTGGCCCAGCCAGAGCCTGGACTTGAACCTGATCGAACATAGCTGTGCAGCAACGCTCCCCATCTAACCTGACAGAGCTTGAGATGATCTGCAGAGAAGAATGGGAGAAACTCCCCAAATAAAGGTATGCCAAGCTTGTAGCGTCATACCCAAGAAGACTCAAGGCTGTAATCGCTGCCAAAGGTGCTTCAACAAAGTACTGAGTAAAGGGGATGAATACTTATGCAAGCGTGATTTTTCCTTTTTTACATTTTCAAAGTTTTTGCTTTGTAATTATGGGATATTGTGTGTAGATTGATGAGGGGAAAAACAATTTTAGGATAAGGTTGTATCTTAACAAAATGTGGAAAAAGTCAAGGACGTACTCAAAACTATCAGAGCTCTTGCAGCATGAACTGACATGTTGTCCATTCAATCAAAGGATCGGAGAATGAATCTAGTACTGAAAGCATGAGCTACAGCTAGCTAGCACTGCAGTTCATAAAATGTGGTGAGTAGTTGACTGAAAGAGAAAGACAATAGTTGAACAGTTTTGAACACATTTTTTGTTAAAAATGAAGGAGAAGCTAGAGAGAGATTTACAGAGAGAGAGAGAGAGAGAGAGAGAGAGAGCTATTTTTCATATTTTTTTCACTTTCACTTACTTAGCTAGTGGATGCAGCTAGCTAGTTTAGCCTACTCAAACGCCAGGCTCAAACAGAGAGGGATGCTATGATATGAAGGTTTGGCTTGGAAAGTTGTTTTTGCCTGGTTACATACAGCTAATGTGTTGTGCATTGAAGTTCACAAGCGAAGGGAAAAAGTGAGAGGAGGAGAGCGCGTAGATGTGAGAAGGAATTATACAACGATCAAAGTGATCATGCTGTTTGTATGTGGCTGCTATGAAAGTGATCATGTTGTTTGTATGTGGCTGCTATGAAAGTGATCATGTTGTTTGTATGTGGCTGCTATGAAAGGGATCATGCTGTTTGTATGTGGCTGCTATGAAAGTGAACTGTGTTTGCGTGTGATAAGGGGTGTATTCATTCCACCGTTTCTGCACTAGCGGTTCTGGGGGGGGGGGGGCAGGGGGGTTTGTGCCCCTGTGACAACAATTTTGGACCCCCTTGTGGCCCCCCTAAACGTGGAGTATGAAATAATTTTTACATAACACATTTTTGCTATCGTTCTTTTTTTACATCCATTATTAGACTGAAAATGCAAATAAATTGTTGAATGATTATGAACATGGTCTTTTGCCTGCTAATGCCTGCAATGCCTGCAGTGAAGAAAACGATATGACAACAATAACGTCTAATGTAACTGGCCCCTCTAACAGTACAACTGGCCCCAGCTTGGCCCCCCCCAGTTGAAATGGTCTAGAACCGCCACTGCGTTTCTGTTGAAAAAAGTTTCTTAAACGGAAGCAAACGGAGAAAAACGGGCATAAACACACCTGAATTTGTCCAATAGAAACTGTAGTTTGCAACTGTTGGACTAATGATTACACCCTAGATCAGCTAGATGCAGGCAAGAGTGTGCAAGGTGGTATTGAATGTGTGAATATCTGTCACCTTGATTATTCCAATTTCTTTCAACCTGTGCACCTACGTTGTAAACTTTCATTCATAGGCTAGGTTGTAGCAACCTCATGATGGGTATAGTTAACATTTTAGTATCATGTAGTAGCCTAAACCTATCAATGTTACATTGAGCTGGGTGAATTGAATAGGAATGGCAGTCATCCAATATTCTGCAATAGAAATAAGGCCACGCTCATACAATTTTTTTTTATCGTCCTCCCTCATCTTGAACGGCACCGACCGCCACTACTATCAGGTTACTTTTCGGGGAGCACCCACTGTAGTAAGAAACTCATTTAACAGGGAAAGAAATATCTAATCATCTCCTGGTTACTTTACTCCTCCAACATCTGAATCACACAAGGATTTAACCCAAGTCCACTTCACCTCCCTTTTCTTGGGCCTTGTCACAGGTAAACCTAGCCCTACGTCCCAAATGGCACTCTATCCTCTATATAGTGCACTACTTTTGACCAGAACCCTATCGGCCCTGGTCAAAAGTAGTGCAGTATTGAAGGTGCCATTTGGGACGCAGACCCTATTGTAAAACCAAAGCATCAGTATCAGTGTTTTCCACGTGAACCCTGTAGATTGGTTGACATTTCTAAGAAATTCTTCCTAACCCCTTTCCACAGGATTAAGCAGGTATTAAGTAGACATGTAGGAACCAATTTTCTCCAGATAATGTTCTGCAGGGGACAGTTCCTGTGGTAAGCCCCATCTAGCCTGTGAGAATAAACAAATGAAGAGTCAAGTGCCGTGGCTCAAAATCCCTGCTGATACTCTGATTTAGAAAATAACACTTTAATCAGTTTAACAGCCTGATGTGGCCCGCTTACTGATACTGAGTCAGAGGTGGCTAAGCATGGTGTGGTATAAAACGGTGGTTATACGACTCTCCAGAGCGCTACAGTAAAGTCAGCTCTCAAAGACAACAATTTAAACAACCTGTGTCCTGCTTAGCAAAACATCTGGCCCTGTGTCTGTTGTTTTCATTAACGGCCCATTTACGTTATTACATTCTTCTCCACTAAATCCTGGCTTTACTTTATCAATGGCCACACATGATATCTCTTACAGGTGATCTGTGTAATGAGATACACTAGTGGATAAACCAAAAGCAGAGGATTAGCTGCTCATTGTGTACCACCATCTGTTGACCTTTGTAACTTATGTCAGTCTTAAATGGAATTGGAGCCAACAATAGTCTACCTCATTTACAGTACAGACAGCACATTTACCATCAACCCTGCATCCCAGCCATCACACAATTATTGTTGTTGTTTACGCAATCCAAAAATAGCCCATTATAAATTGCAATCTGGGTTAGGTGGGCATCATTTGAAAGCTTGCTCTATTTCCAACTTGATTAGCTATGTTCTAAAATACAATCTTACTGTGTTAGGCTTGTACAAGACAATTCAGAGAAACAAATGGTCATTTGAGTAGGGATGTTGCAGTGACCGTATTACCGCCACACTGGTGGTCACAAGTCTTGAAGGCAATCAAATTCCACGTGACTGTTTACTCACCATAATTAGTCTTCTCAAAGCTCTGATGCTGCTGATGGTCATTAGTAGCCTACCAAACTTGCTAACTGCCTCTATTGTCCCTCTAATCACTCTGACATCAGTAAAAATGTAATCGAAAATCGAATCAAACACTTCATGAGAGCCCATGAGCTCATGTTGCACATTTCAATAGGCTATGCAATTGCGTGAGAAAACAGAGTGATGGCCTCTATTAAAAAGAGGAGGATCAGCTTTCTATAGGCTAGGCCTACTATATTTATTTCTCAACTTACCTAATATTAAGCATGTTGCTTATATTTACAACAGGAGTATAGCCTACTTGGTTGGCATGAAAATAAACCACGGGGAAAAGCGTCCTCTCTTCGCTATTTAAGTATTTTTTCCCGCTGCCCTGTTTCGATAGAGGTGCATGATAATGGTCTATTCTTAATCAAAACAAATGTCACATATATATTATTTAGTCTATGTAAAGATGAGATTAAATCAACAATAGTCTGATGGGTGACAATATTATATATGATCACTTGTGAATGATGCCCAGCATAAGAAACTATGCCTTTTTTTTGCGACTTTTTCAAATCAGTCTCACACCTCATGTAACCTAGCCCATAGGCCTATATGTTTTAATAAGGTTTGTATCACAACTAAAGTGGCCAAATAACTTCTTAAAAATTAAGCACATTAATCCGCTTTACAAGGGGTGTAGAGCCTAACTGGCATACATAAGCAGCACGTGTGTGTCAAGTTTGGGGAAGATCATTTTCACCATAAAAATGCACCTTCATAATAAAAGCATTACACTTTTGATAATGGTGTTTTTCACTAATGGAACATTCACACATACAGTCTACTACCATGTGTGCACTGTTGCACTTATAATGTGAAGAAATAGCCTAATAGTTTATCAACATTTTAAGCTAAAAGATCAGGTCTATTGCGTCAGCCACATTGCGTAAAAAAGTTTTTCTGATGCTAGTGGTTGTATTAATTTGGGATCTATCGCATCCCACAACTGTCTCACACAGAATAGGTTGGCCTTTGTACTATGGGGGATAGTAGATTGACATAGGCTAGTGCTTTTGCTGTTCATTAGGCCTACACGTCTTGTTGGCTGACGCAAAGAAAATGTGGACCGTTCCTCCAATATCTTCATTATGCACCTAGGAATTGGATAAGGACACGAGTAGTTGTGTCCCCGATGTGTCTGTCTTCACTTGTAGCCTGTGAGAAAGACCCGATCATGTGATGGAGCACACAGCACTCAGGTAGAAGGGCACAACGGCCACTGGCTGCAAAAGGCATGGATTTTTTTTGGGGGGGGGGTGCATTACGGCCACACAAAGGGGATGCTGCAGTGAAATTCTAGGCATTATCAAGGGCTTGTGAAATTGTGAATGAGACACTGATGAAGTGTACAGCCTGCACAAAGAAACAAAGCAGAGCTCATGCCTTTCAAGCGACTTTTTTCAAATCATCATTAGAGTCTCATCATGCAGCCTTACAATGTATTAAACATCAAAACATATAGCCCAACGTTTGTAGAACAACTAAAGTTACATTAATAACTCTAAATTAAGCATATAGGAATACCTACTTATTTGTTAACCGCTCATATAGCATATATATATATATATATTTATATTTGAGATTATTTTTGCGACTGCAAAGCTGTCATCAAGGCAGTAGGGTGGCTACTTTGAAGAATCTCAAATACAAAAAATATTTTGATTTGTTTAACACTTTTTTTGGTTACTATATGATTCCATATGTGTCATTTCATAGTAAAAAAAATTAAATAAAGAAGAGAATGGAATGAGTAGGTGTGTTCAAAATGTTTGACTTTTACTGTATGTGTATGAGTGTAAAGGGCTACAGTAACATTTATATTACTACAGCTAGTACAAGCGCTCACTCTTAAACATATACATTCTGAATGTATTACAATCGGTCTAATTTCAGTATGAAAAGTGCCATTGTGTCAGTCTCATGTTGCCTAGTAAAGTAAAATGGACCAAGTGCACATTTGGGATGAAATACTGTACTATTATTTTCATTGGTGGCAGGAGAGTAAGGGGGGATCATAATATTAAAATCCGTATTTAACCTTTCAAGGCAAGAGGATTATGCAGCAAAGTCTCCATTCCGAATGGTTTCCTCGCCCCCTACTCCCCTGCCATAATATTGATCATTATCACCATTGTGTGAAAAGAGGATTATCATATCGTTCCATAAACCCAGGAACACCCCTACCATTATGAAGTCATTTCCTTCTCATCAGGAGCGCCTCAGCAGCCTGGCGGTGTGCGTGACAGTCAGCTGGGCTGTCACAGGTGACCGCGTTGTCTCTCCCTGTTCATTGTCTGAGCTGAGCTGCCTGGCAGAGAGAGAGAGTGAGAGCTATATTCCAGAAGAGACGGAGGATGCCGCTCAAGGCACACTCCTCTCATTCATACTTGAACTTGGAAATTCAATTGAATAGCGGATGGTTGAGGTGGAAATCGGTCTTGATAAGTATTTCTGACACATAGTGTGAGGCGGTGAGGGCCAGAGGCCTTAGACGGTAAGAAGTGCAGGTCCAGTAAGCAGGAGAGAGATACAGGCAGGGTAGCAGTCAGTCAGAGGGGCCAGAACCACAGCTGATACTATTTGTATGACAGCTCTCTTAGAAATATGTGGAGTACAATTTGTTAAGCCACGCCCTGGAATTTTGGGCAACCAATCGCAGCGCTCCAATGGATAGCAATGGTCTTCGAGTCCAACACTTCGGACAAGCTCACGTTTGAAACGCATGAAAGTCAGGGTAGTCGCCTGCACCTCCTTCTCTAGCTTGAGCAAACATGTTTTCAGCACATTCATTTCCGTGACTGATCAAAAATAGTTTTTAATCAAGAAACAAATTGTTTAAATGGCAAAATAATTGAACAGTGCAGCAGGAGTACTTGATACTGTGATTCCTGAAATGCAGAGCCTGTTGGAGTATTTTTTTCAAATCCTAAATTCAACTTTTGTTACATTATCTGCTAGTTCAGCTGGTTAGCTAGCTCTCAGTCTAATTGACCACCAAACGTTGCTAAAGCTAGGTAGCTAGCCATTTAATATAACTTGTTTTTTTTTACTTGAAATGTATGTTAGCTGGCTGAGTTGGCTATATTAGGAATATAACTCTCATCTGCGGTTGACATCATCAAATTTATTAGCTTCAAAAGTGCTTAGTAGGTTTGACTGCATGCTGACAGTGAATTCAGAGCCATTTAGTGGCTAGCTACACCACAAACATAATTTTACCAGGTTTCCATGAAGCAATTGTAATGACAGTCAGACACAATATACCCAAGAGTTTCCTGATTTGCAAGGGGTAGTCTGTGTTTAATTTGATTGTTTATGAGAAACACAGTTTGAGATCATTCTGAGGTGATTTCGCCAGCGGTCAGAGGGGGGGGGGGGGGCTTAGCAAAGGGTCAGTTATAGAAGAAGAGTAGAGTCTGGGTTGGGGCTGCTGGTACTGTATTTTTTTAAATGTTTTTCTATATAAGGTCCCACAGTTAACAGTGCATGTCAGAGCAAAAACCAATACATGAGGTCAAAGGAATTGTACATAGATCTACAAGACAACACCCTATAATTACAAAGCAAAATCTATTTTCTGTATTTTTTATAACTGATCCTGACTAGTCTCCCAGTCCCTGCCGCTGAAAAACATCCCCACAGCATTCTGCTGCCACCCCCATGATTCACCTTATAGGGATGGTGCCAGGTTTCCTCCAGATGTGACCCTTGACATTTAGGCCAAAGAGTTCAATCTTGATTTCATCAGACCAGAGCATCTTGTTTTTCATGGTCTGAGAGTCCTTTAGGTGCCTTTTGGCAAACTCCAAGTGGGCTGTCATGTGCTTTCTACTGATGAGTGGCTTCCATCTGGCAACTACCATAATGGCCTGATTGGTGGAGTGCTGCCGAGATGGATGTCCTTCTGGAAGGTTCTCCCATGTCCACAGAGGAACTCTGGAGGTCTTTCAGCGTGACCATCGGGTTCTTGGTCTCCTCCCTGACAAAGGCCCTTCTCTCCCGATTGCTCAGTTTGGCCGAGCGGCCAGCTCTAGGAAGAGTCTTGGTGGTTCCAAGCTTCTTCCATTTAAGAATGATGGAAGCCGCTGAGTTCTTGGGGACATTCAATGCTGCAGAAATGTTTTGGTACCCTTCCCCAGATCTGTGCCTCGACACAATCCTTTCTCAGATCTCTACAGACAATTCCTTCGACCTCACGGCTTGCTTTTGGCTCTGACATGCACTGCCAACTATGAGACCTTATATAAACAGGTGTGTCTTTCCAAATCATGTCCAATCAAACAGTGTGCACCTGAGCTCAATTTTGCATCTCATAGCAAAGGGTCTGAATACTTATCTAAATAAGGTTTCTGTTTTTTATTTTTATAAATGTGCAAAAATTAAAAAAAAACTGTTTTCACTTTGTCATTATGGGGTATTGTGTGTAGATTGATGAGGAAAAAAAAATATTTATCAATATCAGAAAAACTCAAGGAGTCAGAATACTTTCCGAATGTACTGTTCCCCTTGTGGTACTTTGCAGAATGGTAAGATACAACTAAATCACTGCAAGTTGTTTACATTTTAGTCATTTAGCAGACACTCTTATCCAGAGTCACTTACAGTAGTGAATACATACATTTCATGCATTTATTTTTATTTTTTTAATTTTGTACTGGCCCCCCATGGGAATCGAACCCACAACCCTGGCGTTGTACACACCATGCTCTACCAACTGAGCCACAGGGAAGGCTGATGGAAAGCAGATGCTGTCCATCTGCAATGCAAGTGTAACACAGTAGTTTCGTTTTAAAAAATGTAATAGAATTTGTCTGCCTTGTCTCAAAAGGGACACTAGCACAATAAGGTGGACAAATCCAGCACAACTCGTAAAAGCACCACACAAAAGTAACTAGGTTACTTAATTCAATAGCAACCTGACTCTTAGCTACTTCCGCCTGTGTGTATTTACACTTGGCTTCACTGTCATTTTCAGTATTTAATGGAGGGGTCATTTCTGCCTGCTCCCTAAACCTTTGTGTTTCTATATTCTCTGTAGCTACATTCTTTGAACATATTTTAATTAAATCATAGCTTGATTCAGCCTGTCTCAGTCTTACCGACAGAAAGGTTATTCAACTATTAAAGTGAGTCACAGGGCGATGTGTTGTGGGTAGAGGGAGCCAGGAGAGGTTAATTAGGTAACCATTGCTGCTCCTAGTCCTTCATACCTCCAGCAATAGCAGCATTCTTTTATCTGAGATGTGCCAGAGAAGGACTGTGGCTTTAGAGAGCGCAAGCGCAGGAAACATCTACTGGGCAGCAGCAATAGCTCCTCTGAATTAGCTAGGTTAAATATCATTTTTTTCTCCACACAATGCTGATAACAAAACTGTGACCCCGCTTTGTGAACTTGGTCATGAAAACAAACTTTGGAGACAGAAGAAGTGAAATTGTTTGGAGGGAAAAAAACTATGGAAAAGGGTATGAGTAACCAGATCAGCGTCCTTTTGTGCACTAAGGCCCCGATTGCGACCCGAGTTATGTGCACGCAAATGGAACATAATTCCCTTTTTAAGCGCTTTCGCAGTATGCGTATTCTGACCTTGAACTTAAGCATGAGAATAGCATGCTATTCATTCGCTATTCGTTTGAGCTGGAACTCAGATAAATGAAGGCGTGGCGGAGGACTGTGTACAGATCCGCCGTATTCTGACCTTGACTTAATTCCCTCATAATTCTACCACCTTCACTCGAGAGTAAACCATGAATACGTTCGTGCGAACATACAGGTTTCAAGTGGGAAAAGCATAAACTTATTTTTGTTATATATATTTAAATTACAGAATTCTCCACGCACTTCTCCTTCTCCATGCACATAAATTGATAAGAGCTATTGATAAAAAGCTTTGAAAACGAGTAATCCTTTTGGAGAAGGGGATTGTAAATACACATTGCAATTGTTTTAGATGATTTTTTCCTTATGATCCCTGGAGACTAATGTGATTCCAGCCATATGAAAGCACACTGAACATGACATGTATTGCGGCTCCTTTTCCCACAGTGAAATATTATAGAAATAAATACCTATGAAGCTTTTCAGAATTTAAATTGTGTGCCCTCATAATTTGCGTGGATGGTTCATCAACATTTTGATTTATGTAATTTCATGACTTTTCCATGAGATCTCTATGACTTTTAACAAAATGTCCATTACTAACAATTGGTACAGTACGTATAACAACAGTAAGTGTCATCAACACTGGGAGGCTGGTCTCTGATCCCATGGACCATCTCCTGTTGTTGTACAAGGTACTTAACCCCCTGCAAAGTAGAATACCTGTTAGGCAACTGTATAAAACACATGGTCAACCCTCAGCCTGGAGAGCTACTGGGTGTGCAGGCTTTTGATCAAGCCCTGCTCAAACACATCAGCGACAGTTTATCAAGATTTGGTTGAGCAGCTCATTTCTAAATGTGGTTTGTTAGAGGGGGACTAGAATAAAAGCCTGCACACCCATTAGCTCTCCTGGAAGATGGCTGCCCATCCTTGATGTAAAACACTGCTACATGACATCCAAATAATGGCGACACATTTTTTTGGGGGGGGGGTCATATTTATCTTAGCTACCTTAGAAGAACTTACTTTACAGGTTGACTAGCATCTACTGAGTTGCAATGTCCCATACATTAGATGCCCAAATCAACTGGAAGTATATACAAAAACAAGTTTTAAACCCACAGATTACAAAAGACTACATCTAATATTTTTTCCTAAAATGTATGTTCACGATTCACAAAGGATTATTTTTTATTCAAATATATCAATTCAATGCGATTGAACCGAATCATAACTAATACAATGGTGAAGTGAATTGTGAGTTTAATCAAAAATAAATTGTTTAAATTAATCATATGAATCATTTAAAAAAGTAAATCAACTTTGTATGACCTTATTTGCGACTTGCAAGTGTCAGTGGAAAGTTTTTTAGGAACTGATGAAAACATTAATACAGCTAAACAGTTAACTAGAGGGTACAATATATGTTTTGAATTGGCTACCTACCTAGTTAGTCTGTTCTTTTTTTTGGATTCATAAAATATTTAAAAACTGTGCCAAAATAAATTACAATAACAGAAATTATTATATACATTTTTCAGATTTTATCATTTTCCGAAACCTTTCCAGGCCTGGAAAACACCATTTTAAAATACCATGACTTTTCCAGGATTTTCATGACTATTAGGCACTATTGGGAGCCACCGTCAGTAATATCCACATACATTTCCTTTTTCATCATTTAATTCCATTCCGTTTACATTTCTTTCTTGTGTCACTTCCTTGTAAGTTGTTCCAAAAGGGTCACTAGCAATAGTTGCTCATATGGGGCGGCAGGTAGCCTAGTGGTTAGAGGGGGGAGGCAGGTAGCCTAGTGGTTAGAGGGGGGAGGCAGGTAGCCTAAGGGTTAGAGGGGGGGAGGCAGGTAGCCTAGTGGTTAGAGCGTTGGACTAGTAACTGAAAGGTTGCAAGATTGAATCCCCGAGCAGACAAGGTAAAAATCTGTCGTTCTGCCCCCTGAACAAGGCAGTTAACCCACTGTTCCTAGGCTGTCTTTGAAAATAAGAATTTGTTCTTAACTGACTTGCCTAGTTAAATAAAGGTAATAAAAAATATTAGGATAATGTTGTTCAATCATTTGGGACATGTAACCTATTTGAATCATTATGGAACACAGGTTTCAGTGCTTTTCAGATATGAGGTTGAAATTTTGTTGACATACCAACACTGATCAAAAACATAGATGTTTTGTTACAGTCACATTTTTCATTGTGAAAAATATAACACGTTGTTTTCCTGTTCAAACAACTTGTTTTGATCTCTACACAGAGTCCCTCATCAACTCCATAGCTTCAAGTTGAGGCATCTGTTTTGCGGTAGATTGGGGTAGATTTGACAGGAGGTGAGTATGTATATTGTGGCTAGATTCACAGCACCCTGAAATAGCATCCTTTCAGGTCAGACAATGCAAATATGTATTGCTACACAGCTCCAGTGTATTCTATAACAGTTCAAGTGATCATCAATAACTGTGTTTTTTCCCCTCCACATTTTTGAAAATTAAATATTCTGTATTCTTTCCATTGGAATTGAGTCATATCCAAACAATTATAACCCTGTGACTACACACTGGCATTATTCCTGGCAATGTTGCAGCCACGAAGCTACCAAACAAAAGGTTATGTTGCAGCCATGTAGCTACCAAACAAAAGGTTATGTTGCAGCCACGTAGCTACCAAACAAAAGGTTTATGTTGCAGCCACGTAGCTACCAAACAAAAGGTTATGTTGTAGCCACGAAGCTACCAAACAAAAGGTTTATGTTGCAGCCACGTAGCTACCAAACAAAAGGTTATGTTGTAGCCACGAAGCTACCAAACAAAGGTTTATGTTGCAGCCACGTAGCTACCAAACAAAAGGTTTATGTTGCAGCCACGTAGCTACCAAACAAAAGGTTATGTTGCAGCCACGTAGCTACCAAACAAAAGGTTTATGTTGCAGCCACGTAGCTACCAAACAAAAGGTTATGTTGTAGCCACGAAGCTACCAAACAAAAGGTTTATGTTGCAGCCACGAAGCTACCAAACAAAAGGTTTATGTTGCAGCCACGTAGCTACCAAACAAAAGGTTTATGTTGCAGCCACGTAGCTACCAAACAAAAGGTTTATGTTGCAGCCACGAAGCTACCAAACAAAAGGTTATGTTGTAGCCATGTAGCTACCAAACAAAAGTTTATGTTGTAGCCACGAAGCTACCAAACAAAAGGTTATGTTGTAGCCACGAAGCTACCAAACAAAAGGTTTATGTTGCAGCCACGAAGCTACCAAACAAAAGGTTATGTTGTAGCCACGAAGCTACCAAACAAAAGGTTTATGTTGCAGCCACGAAGCTACCAAACAAAAGGTTATGTTGTAGCCACGAAGCTACCAAACAAAAGGTTTATGTTGCAGCCACGTAGCTACCAAACAAAAGGTTTATGTTGCAGCCACGTAGCTACCAAACAAAAGGTTTATGTTGCAGCCACGTAGCTACCAAACAAAAGGTTTATGTTGCAGCCACGTAGCTACCAAACAAAAGGTTTATGTTGCAGCCACGTAGCTACCAAACAAAAGGTTATGTTGTAGCCACGAAGCTACCAAACAAAAGGTTTATGTTGCAGCCACGAAGCTACCAAACAAAAGGTTTATGTTGCAGCCACGTAGCTACCAAACAAAAGGTTATGTTGCAGCCATGTAGCTACCAAACAAAAGGTTTATGTTGCAGCCACGTAGCTACCAAACAAAAGGTTGTTGTAGCCACGAAGCTACCAAACAAAAGGTTTATGTTGCAGCCACGTAGCTACCAAACAAAAGGTTTATGTTGCAGCCACGAAGCTACCAAACAAAAGGTTTATGTTGCAGCCACGTAGCTACCAAACAAAAGGTTTATGTTGCAGCCACGTAGCTACCAAACAAAAGGTTTCAAGGTTACATACTGTAGGAGAGTGGACTAGATTATAAAACAGTTATAGAAGAAGATAAATGAGATGATTTACCAACTGGTATATTGTATATCCTTTTCAAATGAATGACTATTCCATTTGAGTAGGCTAGATTTCATCATCCTAGCTATATATTCAGATACAATAGCCAATGTGCGAAGCTTGGTCAACTGCCCTCCCTTCAGCTTTTGATATTCAAAGTTATAGTTCCTTAGACACTATCAATATGACTGGAGGCTTTTTCTGTTCCACGACCCTTTTCAAAAGGCAACGAGGAGTTGGAAAGTTTAAGAGACCAAACAAAGCTGTTGGCTGCGTGACCAGATAAACAGTAAAGAAATGTCCGGGTAATGTATTATTCACAGAGGAAATTAATCAATTTCCGACCATTCTCCAGCCCTTGCAATTATACGCGAAGAAAAAATGCTATCCATCACTTTCAATGGCAAGGGACAAACAGTGGTCAGAGCAGTGAGGGAGTTTGGTTGAATGCGAGGGAAGCAAAAATTGCATTTATTGCAGCCCTGGCATTACCTATGCAGATCTTTATCGGGGGGGGCCGGTGAGTCTATTGTGGCCATTTTGCTGGCCTACAATGGCTTTCTGTGCACCCAAGCTACCGGGAGATTGGCTGAAATTATATTCCCTTCATGCTTGGCTAGGTTGCAGCTTAGAAACAAGCTGCTTGTGGAAGCCAGGCAGAGATGGATGATAATAGGAGCTTCACATCCACCTAACCTTTTTCCTACTCCCCCCCCCCCCCCCTCCTCAATTGCAGTGACAGAAGAAAAAACGCAAACAATCTGTGCAGGAGAGGACACACAACCTGCACCTTCTAAACCAAGGCCTTGGTCCTGAATGGCGAGAGGTCCCCCATTCTGTGTCACCATCGTGACCTACCTTGACACGTGCTCCAACTTGTATTCTAATACACATCAGAAAAGTTCCAACCTGAGGCCATTTAACCTCTGACAAATTGTTAAAATATACAGTAAGTGACAGACACTGGAAATTACTGACATGTATTTAGGAACAAGGAAAGGTTAAATGACCGGATTGATCTACATTGTAAAAAAATATTGAGGTCATGAACTAATACGGGCGGCAGGTAGCCTAGAGGTTTGAGAGGCGAGCCAGCAACCAGGAGGGTTACTGGTATCAAATCCTAGATGCCATTGCCTGCAGTTGTGCCCTTAAGCAAGGCACTTAATCCCACACAACAGCAGCTCCCCAGTGTGACGCCCCGCCGGCTCCTATCCAAAACCTGTGTGTGTGTGTGTGTCATTCAGAGGGGTTGGGTTAAAAGCAGAAGTAACAGTTCAGTCGGACCTTTAAAAAAGTCATCGCTCTTCTTAACACCAATCTTTAACTTCAGAGTTACATAAAAGTATGTTTGTTTCCGTGGCAACAGGCCAATTGATGACAGGTTTTTTTGTGAGTAATCCATGTAATGTAATTTACTTCTTGTATGCCTGTATTGTCTGCAGATACCAATGGCAGGGTAAACAACAATGGGAGTGTGTACAGTACTCTTAGACATCACGGTCATGTCTCTTGTCAGTCTTTCGGTCTCACATGGACCTTGACATTGACATTGCCTCTTCACCTTTCTGGGATAATCTAAATCATGATAACAGGAAGTCAAAAGAGATGTGGCTAGCGTCAACAAGTGTGTTTACAGATAAATACAAACATCTAACAGAAAGACAGAGTTTGTAACCTAGAACCCGTGGAACATTGGGAAAGTGCAGTACAACATGAACTGTTATTGATAAATGTATCATCAAAATATGGCCGCTACTTGAGGACGTGTGGTAGAAATGTTACTGATCTATCCATATCCTCTTTCCAAAACACACAAATGGAGCTTTGGTGTATAACGTCAAAACCTGTTTATTCAAAAGTGTGTATATAAAACTCATCTGAAATGTCAGGGTCAAACTCAGAAAGAGTTCAAACTCTGATGGAAGTCCTGCATCCACCCCGATAAAAAAAAAAATAAGATTTGCAAAGAATAAAAAGTGATTCAGTAGATACGACCCGGCCCTCATGTGGGGCGGCTGGTTGCAGGGGATATGTATAACTGCAGATAAAGGCTTCTGTTCATAAACCGTATTTATCAAGCCTTTTAGATACACATCAGCCATGAAGACATGGGTCGGCCTTCATTATACCATGTGAATCTTCCCTCATTTACCTGGGATAGTGTCTCCTTTATTTCACCTTCAAATACCCCTATCCACACTTCCATTCGCTCCGCTCAGCTGACAAACAAGATTTTGCCCGTTGATGCTGGCAACAGTTGGTAACAAATGTCTGGCTTTGTTCAGCTGTCTCAAAGACCTCCCAGTCATTCTAGAAAACCTAGAAAAATAACTGTTTGGGAAATCAAAGGTGCTCACTAGACGATACAACTCAGGTGGGGTGTGGCATGCAAAGACCCTGGTCCTGATAGGCTGAAGAGATAAGTTCTCCTGGGGATCTTATCAACAATCAAGGAATAATAAACAATATTATACAGAAATACCACATCTAGCTTCATGTTTTTTCAAAGTTACCTCAAAGTCAAAATGAGTTTGTTTCAAAGTAATCTTTTGGGCACTTGGACAAAATGTAGCCTGTTATTTCAACAAAAGAATGCAGATGTGTTTTTAAGCTGTTACGTGATCTTTTTAGAAAATGTGGTCAATTTGGAGACGATTTTTGGACAAAAACAATTCAATGTGTAATGTTAAGGTGTGGCACTTTCCACCATTTGTTGGGTATTTAATAGCAACTGTAGATAATAAACTGGTCTTTCATGTTGTGTTTTTTGAAATTGGGTTGTGATGTGGCCTTCCCTGTGGCTCAGTTGGTAGAGCATGGTGTTTGCAACGCCAGCATGGTGTGTGTGCAACGCCAGGGTTGTGAGTTCGATTCCCACGGGGGGGCCAGTACAATTTTTTTTTTGAAAATGAAATGTATGTATTCACTACTGTAAGTCGCTCTGGATAAGAGCATCTGCTAAATGACTAAAATGTAAATGAAAGTGATGAACAAATGGCACCGTCATCCCTTTGTGTGTTCACAAATATGTTCCCAACATCTCAATAAAATAAAACCTTGTGTTGCCTAAGTTCATGGTTGGTTCAAGCAGCAAATTGAAGTGCAGCCATGATAACTGAAATGTTGACAATGTGTGAAAACACAAGCATTTGTACACAATACATGCAAAGTCAACAATATGCGGACAGTTTATTAGGTACACAACCCCATTCATGAAAAATGGTTTGCTCTAACAGCCAGTGAGTCAAACAAACATTGAGGCATTCAGTTACTGTTCGATTGATTGTTAGAATGACCTAAGCAACTTTGAGCGGTATGATCATCAGTATCTCAGAAATGGCCGGCATCCTGGGCTTTTCACAATAGTGTCTAGGTTTTACTGAGGATGGTGCAACAAACATCCAGTCAGCGGTAGTCCGTCGGGCGAAAAACAGCTCGTTGACGAGAGAAGTGGAAGGAGAACGGAAAGAATCGTGAAAGCTAACAGGCGAGTCACAAACAGGCAAATAACGGCTCAGTACAACAGTGGTGTGCGCTACGGCACCTTGGAACGCACCAACTCGTCGGTCCTTGTCACGGATGGGCTACTGCAGCAGATGACCACACCGGGTGCCCACAAGAAGAAGCGGCTTCAGAGGGCACGCGATAACAAACGCTGGACAATTGTGGAAGTGGAAAAACCATCACCTGGTCCGATGAACCCCGTTTCCTGTCGCGTCATGCTGATGGCAGAGTCAGGGTTTGACGTAAGCAGCATGACTGCAAGGACCCATCCTACCTGGTGTCAACAGTACAGGATGGTGGCGGTGGTGTAATGGTGTGAGGAATGTTTTCCTGGCACAAGTTAGGTCCATTGATACAAACTGAGCAATGTTTCTATGCCCCAAAAAATGTTGGTTGTTCTGGAGGCATTGGGGGGGGTGGCCACTTAGTGTACATCAACTTCAATTAGAACTGAATTCATTTGAAGTCATTCTGTAAATGATGACATAAAGCCAACTGGCATGGAATGACTTCCTTACCTTACTTCCTTACCGTATTTGCAAAGTGTGCGAAAGAGGCTCTCTTCAAAAAGCAATGACAGCACACAAGAACAAATGTGTAGCCTTTTAACTACAGTATATATTGGGAATGGAAAACTGTAAATGATGAATTATGCTACCAAAACCACACCAGTGTTGTGGCTTCTAGCTAGCAATACCCCAACAGTGTGTTGAACGTGAGCTTTTCACATTTACATGTAATTTGCGGATTTCTATAGAATTATAAAAGTTGCATCCTGAAACGTATACATGATGGCAAACAGAATGTAGTGTCAAAAGAAATAGATCAACCTTAAACAATTTCTTGATGGCAATACTGTTGCCAGGAATCACATTCAATTCTGGCGAGAATGATACCGTAAACAGCTTCAATATTTTCAAAATGTTAAAGAACCTATAGAAAAAGTTTGACTATGGATTCGCCTTCTATTGGTTTTGGAATTTCCTAATCCCAAGTAAACAAATTAAAATGTTTTAATCTTTTACGTATTTTGTCTATAGCTTTGTTATATTTTCTTGTTTTAATTGTCAGTCTGTGGAGCCACATTCCGCCACACAATGTGTAATCAGTGTTGCTGTGTGCTACATGGGTTTGAGCAGAGCTGTGAGGCGTGGGGTGATGACCTCAGAGAGGACCTTTCTAACAGGGTAATTACAGAGCCCTCCCTTGGCCCACTGAGGGGGGTGGCCTTTCTCATCGCCACAATACTGTTACACACAGACACAGACACACACACACTCACAACCTAACCTAACAAAATAAAATCTCAAATAAATATCGGTCAAAATATATCACAAATGTATGGTGATTTTACATGTCTATTTATGCACACACTGTACCAATAGAGTGTCTATGTTAGTGAAAAGATCCCCGCCCATCTCATTGGCAAGATGTGCCCAGAAACCCTCAACCCTCTATTGACATTTTTCCCCAAAGAACAGGCCAGGGCAGCATAAACATCAGCAAGCTAAGCGTGCTCTCTCTCACTGATGTTGCGATGGGACCTGTCCCACTATCAGATCCCTGTCATATTTCTCTGGCTGACTAGACTAAGCACGAGTCAGAGGTATGAGCCGATAAAGGTTGTCTTTCACACAGCAACAACACGTACCCGTGTGCTTATCACCTCGCCTCCTCACATGCAATCACTAGGACAGGAGGAAGATTGTTACATTTGCCGATTTGTTTTTGCTTCCCGGGAACTGATAAAGAATGTGGAATCTAAAAAGGAGAAAGACCCATCTCTGAAGACACGACAGGAGGCAGGGCCAGGGCAGGTCTGGATCTGTGATACAGTGTCTTCATGTAAATAAAGGCCTTTCCTTTCTTCAGAGGTTTATTGGATGTTTATTGAAATAAGCATAAAATAACTATCAATTACACATACTACACAAAAAAGGTTATCAGGAAATAACAAGACAACTTGGAATTTAGTTTTTGCATGTTTGTATTCAGTCTAACACTATTATTAATACGTGGATGGATGTTAAATAAACCCCAGTGGTAAACTTACTAATACTTCGTGTGACGGACGGTAACAGAAACATCTTCAAAGACCATTGGCACATTTTTGTTAAATCAACAACAACAAAAAGAGGAAAAAGGGTGAGGTTTACATCCATTACCAATGCTATCCTGTAAAACCTTGTTGAAGGCTGGTTTGATCTTCTGAGACATTACTGTGCCCTTTTAAGTCCTAACCTCCCAGTCATCCACTGAGGCTCCCCTCAGCCTTTATTCCTTCATCCATAATGGCAGCAATTAAAGTATAAGGTAAACTTTTCAACAGCCCTTTTCTGCCGGATGAAAAGCATTGTGTTGCAAATTGGTAATAATATATTCATCCCTAGGTAAACATGCCTGCCATGTCCCTTATACACAACGGAGGCGAACAAAATGAAAGTGATAATTTCTCTCCCTTTGAGAATTCTGTTCTTTAATTCTGACAGTAAACTCGTGGCTGTTACAGGGTGTTAAGTAGGATTTAAAACTTGTCAGACAAGACATGTTTGAAATTGCTTTAAATAAGAGCACTGTGTTGCTGTCAACCAGAGGCTTAGAGAAACATATCCTCACAATTGAGGCACTCATCCAGGCTCAGAGAGCCGTGGCCCTAGCACCAACTTCTTCATACTGGTCCTTATAGTCTCTTAGCACTGTGACCCAGCACCCCCTGCTGGGGGAAACAGACACTGCCTCTGTCTAGTATTGGAGAGACTGAATTAGAAGAAAAGCTTCCATTCTCTTGTTATTTATGACTTATTTAGGGAGGTAAGGATAACTTTATTTACGAAACAAAAGCTAGCATTCAGTATAAAGATTGACATTCTATATTACTAATGCTTGAATACTGAGGGGGGGGGGGGGGGGGTGTAGGCACCTTCTACCTTGTCGAGGCCTTATGTGTCCGGGGTGGAGTCAGCTCCGTCCGGGGTGGAGCCAGCTCCGTCCGGGGTGGAGTCAGCTCCGTCCGGGGTGGAGTCAGCTCCGTCCGGGGTGGAGCCAGCTCCGTCCGGGGTGGAGCCAGCGCCGTCCGGGGTGGAGTCAGCGCCGTCCGGGGTGGAGTCAGCTCTGTCCAAGTTGCTCCATTTTTCACAGCAGAACAGCAAAACAGCCACTAGCATTTTAAGAACTTACTAGCCACTCGCTTATTGAAACCCCTGTAGGCAACAGTCATTGCATGATAAAATAGGGGTTTCATTAACATATAGCATTGGACTTAAAAGATCCTTTTAAACTCCTACACAGTGGAAGAAAAAGAAAAACCCAGCGTCTGGTATCAGGATACTCTTTCTCCCAAGAAAATGGCCTTATAGGGATACTTCAGGATTTTGGCAATGAGGCCCTTTATCTATACTGAACAATGAGGGCCTTAAATCTACACTGAACAAAAATATAAAACACAACATGTAGTGTTGGTCCCATGTTTCATGAGCTGAAATAAAAGATCCCAGAAATGTTCCATAAACACAAAACAAGCATATTTCTCTCAAAAGTTTGTACAAATTTGTTTATATCCCTGTTAGTGAGCATTTCTCCTTTACCAAGATAATCCATCCACCTGAAAGGTGTGGCATATCAAGAAGCTGATTAAACTGCATGATCATTACACAGGTGCACCTTGTGCTGAGGACAATAAAAGGCCACTCTAAAATGTGCAGTTGTCACACAACACAATGCCAGATATGTCTCAAGTTGAGGGAGAGTGCAATTGGCATGCTGACTGCAGGAACGTCCACCAGAGCTGTTGCCAGAGAATTTAATGTTAATTTCTCTACCATAAGCCACCTCCAACATAGTTTTAGAGAATTTGGCAGTATGTCCAACCGGCCTCATAACCGCAGACCAAGGTCTTGACCTGACTGCAGTTCGGCGACTTCAGTGGGCAAATGCTCACCTTCGATGGCCACTGGCATGCTGGAGAAGTGTGCTCTCCATGGATGAATCCCGATTTCAACTGTACTGGGCAGATGACAGACAGCGTGTATGGCGTAGTGTGGGCGAGCGGTTTGCTGATGTCAACGTTGTGAACAGAGTGCCCCATGGTGGCGGTTGGGTTATGGTACGGGCAGGCATAAGCTATGGACAACAAAAATATACATTTTATCCATGGCAATTTGAATGCACAGAGATACCATGACGAGATCCTGAGGCCCATTGTCGTGCCATTCATCCTCCGCCATCACCTCATGTTTCAGAATGATAATGCAAGTCACAAGGATCTGTACACAATTCCTGGAAGCTGAAAATGTCCCAGTTCTTCCATGGTCTGCATACTCACCTGCATACTCCCCCATTGAGCATGTTTGGGATGCTCTGGATAGACGTGTATGACAACGTGTTCCAGTTCCTGACAATATCCAGCAACTTCGCACAGCCATTGAAGAGGAGTGGGACAACATTCCACCGGCCACAATCAACAGCCTGATCAACTCTATGTGAAGGAGATGTGTCGCGCTGTGTAAGGCAAACGGTGGTCACACCAGATACTGACTGGTTTTCTGATCCACGACCCTACCTTTTTTTGAAGGTATCTGTGAACAACAGATGCATATCTGTATTCCCAGTCATGTGAAATCCATAGATTAGGGCATAATGAATGTATTTCCATTGACTGATTTCCTTATATGAACTGTAACTCAGACTTTGAAATTGTTGCATGTTGCGTTGATATTTAGGTTCAGTGGCACTTCCCCAGAGTCAGACGAGCATGCTAGCAGATAGCAAAATGACGGGAAGTCTATGGGTAACGCTTGTTAGCATTGGCTTCAAAAACTACCTCTAACTTCCTTCATACTGGACACAGAGACATAAAAATGGTATCCAAAAGTTCATCTGACTCTGGGGAAGTAGATACAGTCCCGAAGTATCCCTTTAATTGGAGAGAAGCATTAGTCAAGTAATTAGACGATCATCGGAAACGAGGAAAAACACAACACAGCGTCTCGTTCTTTGCGCCAGAGATGAGTAAATGATATCTGTCGCTTTTGGGATAATTGAACTGAGTAAATAATCTCTGAGAGGGAAGGGAGTCAATAAACCAACAGCAGTTTAATCTCTTGTTAATGGCCAGAGTCACGGATTACTTCCTCTATTACTCCCTCTAAGAAAAGATAACCACTAAGCCTTTAACATTTTCCTCCATCTTGTCCGTCATGTCCATGTTTTAGTGTTGACCCATACACAGGGATGTTAAGGCTGCACCCTTTCTTAAAATCTGCAACAACAAAAAAATATATATATATGTAGCAAATAGTGTCATTTGACAGTCTACTAACAATCCATATCTGACTATTCAACTACGAAAGAAGTGTCAAATGCCACCTACTAGTACTGTGTTCTTTTAGACCATTAAAAGTTATTAAACACTTTATAAGATGGCGTGGAAAACAAAAAGTACCACCAGCATCCTGTCTATAATTTGTGTTGTGCTCGTCAGTGCAACAACATAATGTGTGGGTCTCTTTCCCGTTAGGCCTAGTAGTTTGGCTGGGGAAGAGAGGGAGGCGGGAAGGAGCTAGGTTGTGATGTGAAGCAGGGACTAAACCTCCGGAGTACCTTGTCCTGTGAGCTAGCATACTCTCCTGCCAAGGCGAGCCTTTATCATACAAAGGGATTAGATCGCCCAGTGTAAGTGCCTTCAAGTTATTAGCACCTTCTTATACAAAGTATAACAGCAATCCCAAAGACATTGATTGCAGGGAACAGTTCAAATATGAATTCCTTATAGCTATTAATATGTATGCCTTAAATAGAAGCACACCGCTAAGCAGCTTATGATATTATGAAAAGAATGTTCCCTCAGGGGCATAATATGCCAGTAGTGACAGTAAGGATAGAGATTCGTATTTACCCAGATTGGCTGTACTTACGTCAAGCATTCTCCAAGCTTGTGGGAGGGAAGATGGGGCAGTGGCAACAGCCCGGTTTCGATAAGCACTTACCGTGAATAAAAGACAAGCATGAAAGTGAGGTTTAGCCTCTTTAAAGATTCCCTACCAAATGTAGAGGCAGATAGGGCAGGTGCCTTTGGTTCCGGACGTGATTAACCGTCTGTGCTGCACTGTTCCCGTAGAAACGAGACATTGCAGAGACATTGTCCAAGCTTGTCCAGGTGGGGGACCCGTCATCCCAAACCAGAGCTTAGCAGTGCGCCGCTTCGAGCGAAAGATTAGGACCCGGGAATTCAGATTCTTCTATTTATTTTTTTTAAATGCATGCTTAATCCCAACAAAAAAAAAAATCCCTCTCCTCCACATCTTCTTTCCCTCTCTTGCCTCACTTCCATCTTTCATTCTGCTTCTCTATTTTATTCATCTTTATCTTCGTATTCTATTCAAAATGTTGTCATTTTCACAAGCAGACTTGGGTTTGATTTGCTACTCAGTTATGCAGACAGTTTTTCAGGGATAAAATAAGAGGGTTGTCCACCTGGGTTTCTTGGGATAGGCTGGTACAGTCGTGTTCTCCACAGATAAATAAACAACAGTCGCTCCTGTATTGTTGGGGGGGAAGTGAGATAATATTGCTGAGCCAAGCAAAATTTCACCATCCAGACCCATTTTCATTATACAAATGTTTATATCCTCCTCCTAGTAGTTTATATAATTCAATCCTGAGTAGATGCATCCATTTAGAGGGACTTCAGAGTGTATGGGATGCATCAGGCAGCCGGTAACAAGGTACACGTGTCCATATCTTAAGGCTGATAGAGGTTGATGGTATCTTTCCATAGGTCTAGGTCAAAACAGGGTTCAAATATTTCCGGTAAGATCAGCTAGATGGTTGATACCTTTTGCAGACATAGTGCTGAGGCTGCTGATGAACGTTGTCAACAGTGATGTGTACAGCATCTGTCTTACATGTACATTTTAGTTACTTAGAAGACGCTCTTATCCAGAGCAATTAGGGTTAAGTGCCTTGCTCAAGGGCACATCGGCATATTTGTCCATGTAGTCTGCTCCGGGGATTCGAACCAGCGACCTTTCGGTTAGATATTTTAACTGTATTTGTGCAGTACCCACCCCTCCCTTCTCCTCCTCATCCCTTCATCCCTGTAGAATAGGGGGGGTGGCTCAGTTGGTAGAGCATGGTGTTTGCAACGCCAGGGTGGTGGGTTCGATTCCCACGGGGGACCAGTGCGGAGAAAAGAAATGTATGAAATGTATGCATTCACTACTGTAAGTCGCTCTGGATAAGAGTGTCTGCTAAATGACTAAAATGTAAATGTAATAGTGGGCAGAAATTAGCTCCACTTGGGTCACTGCTCACTGTATAATCAGCGTTGAAAGTGACCAATTCTAAATAACCCTTTGGAAAACAGTATGTTTAACATGCATCTGTTGTTTTATCAGGAACCCTTTTAAAATGTGATGGTTTCTCTTAACCAGGGAAGTTATCATCCTGTACAGATTTAACAAATATATCAGATTTTTTGCCGGAAAAAAACAGTATGACTCGTCAACGTCAGGAAAAGGACCTGATTGATTATTTAACCATCAAGAAAACTGAAGAGAGATGACCTCAGATCATTTACACTCAATGTTAGGGTGAAACCCAAAATTCAAGCATTACTTTGTAAAAAAAAATAATTAACATATCAAAGTGACGTTGTGTAAATGTTGCTCAGAAGTCACCCACTCTCCTCCCCGGAACGAGGGTTATCAACTGAGGGTAAGGGTTTGCAAAATGTGACATTAGGCAGTTTTTTTTAAGCTTTTTTGAGTAAAAGCCTTAAAGATGCTAACTCAGTAAATAATATAGAATTCTGCACACGGGCATGTGATAAGACAACTTTATAGATATGTTGACAAACAGACAGAAAAATAAAAAGGCATATGTCCTTGACTTTCTATGTGCTGCTGATCTGATCACATGTTGGTGGACAGGCATTTCACCGGACCACGTTTCAGCCCCAACAACAGTAGAAAATAGAAACAAATATGGTCATATATGTCCGGGAAATTAGACAAAGCACCTCTTTAACAACCAATGATCTCGCCCCAACCCTTATGTTTACCAACTCAATTATCCTTTTATCTCCAAGTGGAATTCGCTCGATTTGCCCGGTACACTTATTTACTACTTGTCCCCACGGTGTAAAAGATGAAAGGAGGTGAAAGGGGTTCAGCAGGGGGGGAAAATGAGGGATGGAGAAAGAGGCAGTGTTTAATTTATTAGAGTAGGGAGGCATTATAGAAGAGCATTTACCAATAATGGGAAAATAATGAAGAAAGATTAAAGCCCTCCTAGTATCTTAGGTTGTTTTCTAAAATGGTCACAACAAGTCGTACTGGTGACAATAGAGAACAGAGAGCTCCAGACACCATTACGTCTCAGAAACCAGACAGGAAGACCACTGTTAAAAGCTCCATCAGCTGGTCAGAAGATGGGAAATATGAATAAGGTATAATGTGAATAAGGGAAAAGTGAATAAGGTCTACATGTGAACTAAGTGCACTTCCTTTTCAGTGTCTTGTGCTATGGTAGAAAACAAGAGAAAGGGCCTCGGTGTCGTAAAACTGAGTAAGGAGGACCTACAATTGACAACATTTGATCTCACAAACCATGATTACACTAAATGCCTACACGTGCACCGACCTGAGGCTCTAACAACGTAGCCTAGATGCTTAACCCTCTCCTGTAGTCTACCACTCCTCTGCTGTAGTCTACCACCCCTCTGCTGTAGTCTACCACTCCTCTGCTGTAGTCTACCACTCCTCTGCTGTAGTCTACCACTCCTCTGCTGTAGTCTACCACTCCTCTCCTGTAGTCTACCACTCCTCTGCTGTAGTCTACCACTCCTCTCCTGTAGTCTACCACTCCTCTGCTGTAGTCTACCACTCCTCTGCTGTAGTCTACCACCCCTCTGCTGTAGTCTACCACTCCTCTCTTGTAGTCTACCACTCCTCTCCTGTAGTCTACCACTCCTCTGCTGTAGTCTACCACTCCTCTCCTGTAGTCTACCACTCCTCTGCTGTAGTCTACCACTCCTCTCCTGTAGTCTACCACTCCTCTGCTGTAGTCTACCACTCCTCTGCTGTAGTCTACCACTCCTCTGCTGTAGTCTACCACTCCTCTGCTGTAATCTACCACTCCTCTCCTGTAGTCTACCACTCCTCTGGTGTAGTCTACCACTCCTCTGCTGTAGTCTACCACTCCTCTGCTGTAGTCTACCACTCCTCTGCTGTAGTCTACCACTCCTCTGCTGTAGTCTACCACTCCTCTGCTGTAGTCTACCACTCCTCTGCTGTAGTCTACCACTCCTCTGCTGTAGTCTACCACTCCTCTGCTGTAGTCTACCACTCCTCTGCTGTAGTCTACCACCCCTCTGCTGTAGTCTACCACTCCTCTGCTGTAGTCTACCACTCCTCTGCTGTAGTCTACCACTCCTCTGCTGTAGTCTACCACTCCTCTGCTGTAGTCTACCACTCCTCTCCTGTAGTCTACCACTCCTCTGCTGTAGTCTACCACTCCTCTGCTGTAGTCTACCACCCCTCTGCTGTAGTCTACCCCCCTCTGCTGTAGTCTACCACTCCTCTGCTGTAGTCTACCACTCCTCTGCTGTAGTCTACCACTCCTCTCCTGTAGTCTACCACTCCCTGCTGTAGTCTACCCCCCTCTGCTGTAGTCTACCACTCCTCTCTTGTAGTCTACCACTCCTCTCTTGTAGTCTACCACTCCTCTCCTGTAGTCTACCACTCCTCTCCTGTAGTCTACCACTCCTCTCCTGTAGTCTACCACTCCTCTGCTGTAGTCTACCACTCCTCTGCTGTAGTCTACCACTCCTCTGCTGTAGTCTACCACTCCTCTGCTGTAATCTACCACTCCTCTCCTGTAGTCTACCACTCCTCTGGTGTAGTCTACCACTCCTCTGCTGTAGTCTACCACTCCTCTGCTGTAGTCTACTACTCCTCTGCTGTAGTCTACCACTCCTCTGCTGTAGTCTACCACTCCTCTGCTGTAGTCTACCACTCCTCTGCTGTAGTCTACCACTCCTCTGCTGTAGTCTACCACTCCTCTGCTGTAGTCTACCACTCCTCTGCTGTAGTCTACCACCCCTCTCCTGTAGTCTACCACTCCTCTGCTGTAATCTACCACTCCTCTGCTGTAGTCTACCACTCCTCTGAACATAGTACTTTTTTTTTTTAAGATCCAATGCAGCTGTTTTACCTCAATATCAAATCGCTTCTGTGTAACAATTAAGTACCTTACTGTGATAGTTTTAAATTAAATTGGTCAAAAAGAAACAAAATAGCTTCTTAGCCAAGAGCAATTTCTCAAATAAGAATTTTGCTAGGACTCTCTGGGAGTGGTCTGAGTGGGGAAGGAAAAACAGAAAACTCTTATTGGTCTATTGATTTACCACCTAGTGATGTCACCAGGCAGGCTAAAACTCCATCCCACCAAAATGAAATTATAGGCAGTCTTTTCAAACAGCTCTTACACCAAAAGGGCATCATTAAAAAAAAATCTACTTAAAAACTTTTGGTATTTTCTTCCATTCGTCCACTGTTAACACAGTCCCAAATTGTTTTTGATATCAGCAGTCAAGTTTTCAAGATATAGCATTAGC
Organism: Salmo salar; assembly: GCF_965601325.2. NCBI lineage: Eukaryota > Metazoa > Chordata > Actinopteri > Salmoniformes > Salmonidae > Salmo > Salmo salar. The sequence goes on from NC_138300.1 coordinate 56,383,857, forward strand.
AAGAAGCAAAATGTCACATCGTCATGACGTAAAACGCATCATCGTCATGATGTAAAACGCATCATCGTCATGACGTAAAACGCATCATCGTCATGACGTAAAACGCATCATCGTCATGACGTAAAACGCATCATCGTCATGACGTAAAACGCATCATCGTTATGATGTGGCAAGTGACATTTTGCTTCTTTAAAATCCTATATCTTGACAACCTGACATCAAAAACATTTTTGGTACTATATTAACAGTGGACGAATGGAAAAAGATTGTTTTTGAGTGGATTTGTCCTTTAACCCTCTCCCATACTACCACTCCTCTCAATAAAGTTATATATTTGTCCCTGTGAGCTGGTTGACTGATATTACGCTCACAGTAGTCCATACATTTTTTGACTGGACCGTTTTTAGACTTGGTCAGGCTACACATTGGTCGTTACAATGCCAAGAAACACAGTGGCATGACAGGAGGGAAAAACCTACCCTGAAAAGCTTGTTAATGACTTCCCATCCCAGTAATCATGGTTAGACATTGGAAAACATCTGGCTAATATAGTCTTGTGCAGGACACTAGTGATAAATTTACTCCCTAAACATGTTCCTTTGTGTATGCTACATCCTTACCATCACACAGATCTATGCCATCATACACAGAGAAGCAGCCAACAGAAAAGCAAGTGACTGAATTTTCTGGGTTTATCAGGTACGAGTTATTAGGCACCTAAGAGTGTGGGAAATCCTATGGAGAAATATTATTCCCGGTAAATCTCAAAACTGTGAATAACACAAGCCAAGCAATTTACGCCAGAAGGTCATAGCAAAGTAAAGCAGGAAAATTGGTAGGAAAAACGGGCTTTCCGGGAGAGTGAAATAGATGAGAGATGAAGGCAGATGAAAAGTTGACGGCCTACCCAGGCGGGTCTACAAAAAGTAATGAATATCCCTTGGTGTGCAGCGATTTTGAAGAACTGTCATTCTGAATGAAGTGAGATAAAATATATATATATATATATATTTCACCCAGATAAAAAAAAAAGCCAGACCAATACAAAAGCAGAAAGGACATATGTCTGGCTGATGCAGTCCTTAACCCAGGCCTGACATCCTCCACCAACCATGTCGACGCAACTGAAACATCAAAACACCATTAGAGCTCTTAGTTCCAATACAAATCCATTGAAATCCTTTGGGCGTGCCGCCTAAGCCCAAACAGTGTCAAAAATATATAATAATAATAATAATACTTTTCGGGATGGAAAAACGCTTTCAGTGTAAACTGAAACGACTAAAACCCAGATAAGTAGAGTACCAGTCAAAAGGAGACGTGAATCAGGCCTTCATGGTCAAATTGCTGCAAAGAAACCACTACTAAAGGACACCAATAAGAAGAAGAGACTTGCTTGGGCCAAGAAACACGAGCAAAGGCCATTAGACCGGTGGAAATCTGTCCTTTGGTCTGATGAGTCCAAATTTGAGATTTTTGGTTCCAACTGCCGTGTCTTTGTGAGACGCAGAGTAGGTGAACAGATGATCTCCGCATGTGTGGTTCCCACCGTGAAGCATGGAGGTGGAGGTGTCATAGTGTGGGGATGCTTTACTGGTGACACTGTCAGTGATTTATTTAGAATTCAAGGCACACTTAATCACCATGGCTACCACAGCATTCTGCAGCGATATGCCACCCCATCTGATTTGCGCTTAGTGGGACTGTCATTTGTTTTTCAACAGGACAATGACCCAACACAACTCCAGGCTGTGTAAGGGCTATTTGACCAAGAAGGAGAGTGATGGAGTGCTGCATCAGATGACCTTTGCCTACACAATCACCCAACCTTAACCCAATTGAGATGGTTTGGGATGAGTTGGACCACAGAGTGAAGGAAAAGCAGCCAACAAGTGCTCAGCACTCAAGACTGTTGGAAAAGAATTCCAGGTGAAGCTGGTTGAGAAAATGCAATGAGTGTACAAAGCTGTCATCAAGGCAAAGGGTGGCTACTTTGAAGAATCTCAAATATAAAATATATTTTAATTTGTTTAACACTTTTTTGGTTACTACATGATTTCATGTGTGTTATTTCATAGTTTTGAGGTCTTCACTATTATTTTACAATATAGAAAATAGTAAAAATAAAGAAAAACCAGGGAATGAGTAGGTGTGTCCAAACTTTTGACTGGTACTGTATATATTTTTTTATAATATAATCTTTGAAACTAACAAATCACCAAAACAAAAAGCTAGACAGTCATGGAGAATTGAAAATTACAAAAACAATGAATTTATTAGTAAATATTTTGTTATTATGTTTTAGCAAAAGAACACAGCATCAGCCATGACAAACTGCAGGAAATTTACTTAAAAATGACAACATTTTGTCTCAATTGTATGGCAAAATGTGTAGAACTGCAAGGAATTAGCTTTAAAAATGCAACAACACCAACAGAAAACCTGCTCCGCCACCTAAGCAATACATTGTTCCCATAATAATAATGTTGTATCATACGTAAAACATAAGCTACAATAATAATAATGACATAAACAAATGTAATAGCTAGTTTCCATGCAAAGCAGAGGCCTAGATTCTTTTGCTGAAGCGTTCCACTTTGCTAACGTTAGCAAAGCTTACTCAAAACGCACAGAATAAATGGTAGTAGCATGGTAGCAAGAAGCCAAATAACTTCCTCATAATTAACTATGTAGCCGACACCGGTTTAGTTTAGCATGACAGCGTCACTAGCCTAATTCTCGTTAAAAAACATCTCCACGTCCTTTTATTACAGCAGCTGCATTCAAACAAAAGTTTATCCTGGAACTTCACCTTTCCACCATTGCATTCAATATCAGGTCCAACGTTTTATCATCCCCCCCCCACTAGCTTTTATCTTATCTTTTTTTTAAACACAGAATGGATTGAAAGCAGTCAGAATTTGCTCCTGTCGTTGCTGCAGGAAACTAACGTGTGTCCTTGGAAAAGAGAATACAGCTGTGCTTCTCATTCCGAAGTCTTGATGCTATTTCCTTGAATAAATCATCCACATCTATGGAATCCTTTTGGTTTCACAACACAAGACCTCTATTCAAGACGGAGAGAAAAGATTCTGAATTACTTTGAGATGGAGAGTTACCTAGCATAGAAAGGAATTAGGACCAGTTGCCAATATTGTGGATCAACTATGCGCTGAATAAAAGGGGTATTCTTGTGTTACCTGGCTAGGGACTAAAGCCACAATGGACTTCAAACAAGGACCAACGCACCATTCATGGATTGATTTTTACTTCAGGGACCTTGGACTTTTCACAACAGACAATATCCTGGGAAGACAGGCATAAAGAGATGAATGGTCTGAATAGTCGCTGTATTACCCCTCTGCCCTTTGTGGGAGAAGAATATAGGAGCTGTTGAAGCACACCTCAATAGGTGACCTCAATCTCATACTTTCCTATTGTGATTTCTGAAAGCAGAATTCTGCTTTGAACGCTGTTGTCTTATATTGTTTGGCAGCTATTTTGTATGGAACACAACTTTGAAAGTTTTCTGTCGTATTTTGTTTAGTTACCACCTTCACTTCACCCTTGTGTATTGTACTGAATTTTCTAATGCTGAATTATAATTTCTGGGAGGGAAACACACAGACAATGCAGAATAACAGGAAATGACTGCGTTCTCCCTGTGGAGGAGACAGAAAAATAAAAACTCTGGAAGCATTTCTTTTCTCTGACTGTCACAGGACTTTACCTTGAGTACTCAACAATTAGGATACTGTAGACCCAGGTATTCTCAAACTGGGGCACGCGTACCCCTGCTGTCGGTGGTACGCCAAATAAAAATATGATTCACTTCTTTTTTTTTCCTTCACATTTTCAAACAGTACATTTATATTTTCCAACGGGGCTATACATTTGGGTGAGGTTTCTTTCTCGCCTGAGTAGTCTCGTTTCACTGCCAAAAATAAAATTAAACCATCTAGTGTTCAGAGAAATAACACAAATGTCAAATACAGGTAACTTAGTCAAATAATTAACATCCAATCACATTAACCGTTACTCTCTCGGGGGAAACCTTGACTCTTGCGCAGACATTTAGAAAGGAAACATGACAATTTGAAAAATAAGACGGGAGTTTTTTGAGTGAGAATAAAGATGACTTTCGAGTAGTAAGACATGTATAAAAGCAACAGATACCATTAATAAGAAGGGGCTAGAAGCGTCTTATATGGTGAGCTACCAAGTGGCTAGGACAGGCAAGCCCCATACTATGGTGGAGGACTTAATTATTCCTGCTGCCGCTGATATGGCTGGGACAATGCTGGGGGAAAAGGCCAAAAAAACTATACAGACAATGACTTCATCAAACTACACTGTTTCACGACGCATCAGTGACATGGCAGGAGATGTTTTGAAACAATTACTGCTTCACATACAAACCAGTGAATTATATGTGTTACAGCTGGATGAGTCAACAGACGTGGCGGGCCTGGCACAGCTCCTGGTATATGTCCGTTACGTTTATGGGGGGGTCAATTAAGGAAGACATCCTCTTCTGCAAACCACGACAACATGAGAGGATATTTTTAAAGTACTGGACAGCTTTGTGATATCAAATGGACTTTGGTGGTCAAGATGTGTTGGTATTTGTACTGATGGCGCAAAAGCCATGACAGGGAGACATAGTGGAGTGGTAACGCGCGTGCAAGCAGTTGCTCCAGATGCCACTTGGGTACAATGCAGCATCCACCGAGAGGCTCTTGCTGCCAAGGGAATGCCTGACAGCTTGAAAGACGTTTTGTACACTACAGTGAAAATGGTTAACTTTGTTAAAGCAAGGCCCCTGAACTCTCGTGTATTTTCTGCATTACGCAATGATATGGGCAGCGACCATGTAACGCTTTTACAACATACAGAGGTGCACTGGTTATCAAGGGGCAAAATATTCAGACATTTTTATTAATTGAGAGACGAGCTAAAAGTTTTCTTTACTGACCATAATTTTCACTTGTCTGACCGCTTGCATGATGACAAGTTTCTCATACGACTGGCCTATCTGGGTGATGTTTTCTCTCACCTGAATGATCTGAATCTAGGATTACAGGAACTCTCCGCAACTACATTCAATATGCGGGACAAAATGGAGGCTATGATTAAGAAGTTGGAGCTCTTCTCTGTCTGCATTAACAAGGACAACACACAGGTCTTTCCATCATTGTATGACTTTTTGTGTGCAAATGAACTCAAGCTTACGGACAATGTCAAATGTGATCGAGCGAAGCACCTGAGTGAGCTGGGTGCGCAATTACGCAGGTACTTTCCCAAAACGGATGACACAAACAACTGGATTCATTATCCCTTTCATGCCCTGCTTCCAGTCCACTTACCGATATCTGAACAAGAGAGCCTCATCGAAATTGCAACAAGCGGTTCTGTGAAAATTTAATTTAATCAGAAGCCACTGCCAGATTACTGAATAGGGCAGCGCTCAGAGTTTCTTGCCTTGGCAAATCACGCTGTTAAGACACTGATGCCCTTTGCAACCATGTACCTATGTGAGAGTGGATTCTCGGCCCTCACTAGCATGAAAACTAAATACAGGCACAGACTGTGCGTGGAAAATTATTTAAAACTGAGACTCTCTCCAATACAACCCAACATTGCAGAGTTATGTGCATCCTTTCAAGCACACCCTTCTCATTAACCTGTGGTGAGTTATTCACAATTTTCGATGAACAAATAAGGTTTCATATGTAAGATGGCTAAATAAAAAGCTAAATTATTGATGATTATTATATTATTATTTGTGCCCTGGTCCTATAAGAGCTCTTTGTCACTTCCCACAAGCCGGGTAGTGATAAAAACTCACACTCATTCTTATGTTTAATAAATGTATCGTATAGTGTGTGTGGCAGGCTTACAATGATGGTAAAAAATAAATAAAAAACATTTGAGAGTGCGCTGACCCTGGTGCTAGATGGGGGTACACAGCTGATGGTTGAATATTTGAAGGGGTACGGGACTATAAAAAGTTTTGGGAACCACTGATGTAGACTATAGTTAGGATGAGGTATAAATAGAAGGAAGAGAATAAATGTGTCGATAAACTAGTAGAAAGTAAGTTCAAGAACAATAAAAGGAAATAACCAATTATCTGACAAATATGGCTAATAAGAGAAGTAGCCTATATAGTTCATCCATCACACATCACCACATACATGAGGCAGTAATATTTGTATATGTCTGAGTTTCTATAAAGACATTGCCATCCATTTACGTTTTTTTCCTCTTGGTGTGCCCACCACCACCTCCTCCCACCACCTCCAACGGAGAGGCATAGGTGTACTGCCCTCCACTCCCACCTGAGTGACACTCGCTTGGGCTCTGCTGCTCGGCTCTAACCCCCCTCTCCTCCTAGCTCCTCAAACAAGAAGATAACACAGCTCTCGTATCACCTCCAAGAGGAGAGATTTGGCCTCTGTCCAAGAGAACCAACGAAGCAAGAAAACCACTGTCTAGACACTTAAGATGAACGAAAGGAAAGAATGCCATGTTTGACAGGAAATACTAAAAAAGGGCTTTTCGCTGGTGCCGAGCAAGTAGAGGACGCTGTAGTTCAGACGATGGATACGTTCCAAATGGCACCCTATTCCCTATATAGTGCACTACTTTTGACCAGGTCCCATAGGGTTTCTCATCAAAAGTAGTACACTATATAGGGAATAGGGTGCCATTTGGGACGACAACCAATTGTGCTAGAGACCATCTTTCCAAATCCTCTTTTCTAGAAGCAGTAAATGTACTGTTAACATGAATCTTAGTGCCGGACTACAACGCTCACTTGAAAAGACAACAATCAATAGTCCTTCATTACTAAGAGACTATACTCATTACTAAGAGACTATACTCATTACTAAGAGACTATACTCATTACTAAGAGACTATACTCATTACTAAGAGACTATACTCATTACTAAGAGGCTATACTCATTACTAAGAGACTATACTCATTACAAAGAGACTATACTCATTACAAAGAGACTATACTCATTACTAAGATGCAATACTCATTACTAAGAGACTATACTCATTACTAAGATACAATACACATTACTAAGAGACTATACTCATTACTAAGAGACTATACTCATTACTAAGAGGCTATACTCATTACTAAGAGACTATACTCATTACTAAGATACAATACTCATTGCTAAGAGACTATACACATTACTAAGAGGCTATACTTTTTACTAAGAGACTATACTAATTACTAAGATACTATACTCATTACTAAGAGGCTATACTCATTACTAAGAGGCTATACTCATTACTAAGATACAATACTCATTGCTAAGAGACTATACTCATTACTAAGAGACTATACTCATTACTAAGAGACTATACTCATTACTAAGATACAATACTCATTGCTAAGAGACTATACTCATTACTAAGAGACTATACTCATTACTAAGAGGCTATACTCATTACTAAGAGACACATTCATAATTGATATAAACATTGGTATTTATACCATTGTCACGCCCTGACCATAGAGAGCCTTTTTATTCTCTATTTTGGTTAGGTCGGGGTGTGACTAGGGGGGGTGTTTCTATCTAGTTGTTCTGTTTCTATGTTGGCCTGGTATGGTTCCCAATCAGAGGCAGCTGTTTATCGTTGTCTCTGATTGGGGATCATATTTAGGCAGCCATTTCCCCACTATGTTTTGTGGGATCTTGTTTGTGTGTAGTTGCCTGTGAGCACTGCATTTGCTTCATGTTTCGTTTGCTGTTTATTGTTTCTTTGTGCGGTTCACCTATAAATAAAAGATGTCGAACCGATTCCACACTGCACTTTGGTCCAAATGTTACTATGACGAGCGTGACAATCATGTACTGCATTTTTTTCCAGACTTGGCCGAGACCCTTGTCAAATCAAATTAAAATGTTTTTCGTCACATGCTTGGTAAACAACAGGTGTGGACTAACAGTGAAATGCTAACTTACGGACCTTCCCCAACAATACAGAGAGAAAGAAAGTAGAGAAGTAAAACATTTAATAATGAAAGTAATAGATACACAATGAGTAATGATAACTTGGATATATACACAGGGTACCAGTACTGAGTCGATGTGCAGGGGTACGAGGTTATAACTTGTCTATATACACAGGGTACCAGTACTGAGTCGATGTGCAGGGGTACAAGGTAATAACTTGGCTATAAACACAGGGTACCAGTACTGAGTCCATGTGCAGGGGTACGAGGTTATAACTTGGCTATATACACAGGGTACCAGTACTGAGTCCATGTGCAGGGGTATGAGGTAATAACATGTCTATATACACAGGGTACCAGTACTGAGTTGATGTGCAGGGGTACGAGGTTGTAACTTGGATATATACACGGGGTACCAGTACTGAGTCCATGTGCAGGGGTATGAGGTAATAACATGGCTATATACACAGGGTACCAGTACTGAGTCCATGTGCAGGGGTATGAGGTAATAACATGTCTATATACACAGGGTACCAGTACTGAGTTGATGTGCAGGGGTACGAGGTTATAACTTGCCTATAAGCACGGGGTACCAGTAGTGAGTCCATGTGCAGGGGTACCAGGTAATTACTTGGATATATACACGGGGTACCAGCACTGAGTCCATGTGCAGGGGTACGAGGTAATTGAAGTAGATAAGTACATATACAGTGCGATTTGGAAAGTATTCAGACCCGTTGACTTTTTCCACATTTTGTTATGTTACAGCATTATTCTAAAATTGATTGAATAGTTTTTTCCCCCTCATCATTCTACACACAATACCCCATAATGACATCACAATACCCCATAATGACATCACAATACCCCATAATGACAAAGCAAAAACAGGTTTTTAGAAATGTTTGCAAATGTATAAAATAAAACTGAAATAATCACATTTACATAAGTATTCAGACACTTTACTCAGTACTTTGTTGAAGCACCTTTGGCAGTGATTACAGCCCCAAATACAGGTGTGCCAAGCTTGTAGCGTCATAACCAAGAAGACTTGGCACACCTGTATTTGGTTATGACGCTACAAGCTTGGCACACCTGTATTTGGAGAGTTTCTCCCATTCTTCTCTGCAGATCCTCTCAAGCTCTGTCAGTTGAATGGGGAGTGTCGCTGCACAGCTACGTTCAGGTCTCTCCAGAGATGTTCGATCGGGTTCAAGTCCGGGCTCTGGCTGGGCCACTCAAGGGTGCACAGTCATGGGGAGCTATTGGTTAACTAACTAACTAACTAGAGGCGTTGTCGTGCCCTCTTCACGACTGTGTTGGTGTGTTTTGACCATGATATATCCTTAGTTATGTGTACACGGAGGAACTTGAAACTTTCGAACCGCTCCACCTCAGCCCTGTCTATGTGGATGGTGGCATACTTTGCCCTCTGTTTTCTGTTCTCCATGGTCAGATCCTTGGTCTTGCTGACATTGGGGGAGAGGTTGTTGTCCCGGCACCACACTACCAGGTCTCGGACCTCCTCCCTATAAGCTGTCTCATCGTCGTCAGTGATCGTGTCGTCTAATGATGGTGTTGGAGTCGTGCGCGGCAAGGCAGCCGTGGGTGAACAGGGAGTACAGGAGGTGACTAAGCAGGCACCCCTCAGGGGCCCCCGTGTTGAGGGTCAACGTGCGGATGTGTTGCCTACCCTCACCACCTGGGGGCGTCTCGTCAGGAAGTCCAGGATCCAGTTGCAGAGGGAGGTGTACAGTGTACATAGGGCTCCCGAGTGGCGCAGCGGTCTAAGGCACTGCAACTCAGTGCAAGAGGAGTCACTGCAGTCCATGGTTCGAATCCAGGCTGCCCCACATGTGGCCGTGATTGGGAGTCCCATAGGGCGGCGCAAAATTGGCCCAGCATTGTCCAGGTTTGGCCGGGTTAGGCTATCATTGTAAATAAGAATTTGTTCTTAACTGACTTGCCTAGTTAAAGGTTAAATCATTCACTTTAAAAACATACAGTCCCAGGGTCCTTAGCTTAGTGATGAGCTTGGAGGGCACTATGGTGTTGAATGCTGAGCTGTAGTCAATGAACAGCATTCTTACATAGGTGTTCCTCTTCTCCAGGTAGGAAAGGGCAGTCTGGTATGCAATAGAGATTGCGTCATCTGTGGAGCTGTTGGGGCGGTATGCGAACTGGAGTGGGTCCGGGATGATGTCTGGGATGATGGCGTTGATGTGGAGCATTTCATGGCTACAGATGTGAGTGCTTTGGGGCGAAAGTCATTTAGACCGGTCACCTTGGTGTTCTTGGGCACAGGGACTGTGGTACCCCATAGGCATTCACCTGGTCTTGTGAATATTAACTGTTTAAAGGCTACAGAGCTCATGATCACACAGCCGTCCAGAACAGCTGGTGCTCTCAAGCATGGTTCAATGTTGCTTGCCTCGAAACGAGCAAAGAAAAGCATTTTGCTTGTCTGATAGGCTTGCATTACTGGGCAGCTCGCGGCTGGGTTTCCCTTTGTAATCCATGACAGTTTGCAAGTCCCGCCACATCTGACGAGCCGGTGTATTAGGATCCGATCTTAGTCCTGTACTGACGCTTTGCCTGTTTGATGGTTCGTCTGAGGCCGTAGCAGGATTTATTTTCAGGATCCCGGTTAGAGTCCTGCTCCTTGAAAGAGGCAGATCTAGCCTTTAGCTCAGTGCGGATGTTGATTGTAATCCATGGTTTCTGGTTAGGATATGTTCGTACGGTCACTTTGGGGACGACATCATCGATGCACTTATTATTAATGAAGCCAGTGACTGATGTCAGACCCTAACATTATGCCATACCTTTTGTGAGATAATAGCCAACGTGTGTCATCACTTGAATGCAAGAGCAACCCAAGAACTAACAGCATTCCCAGTGGGTCGTATTTTCAGGGACAATTGTCATGACAAGTATTGTACGATTCTGCATAGGTCAAGTCTAAATACTAAAAACCATGCAAACAGATCTGCAGACCAAAAAAAAAACAAAAAAAAATGTCTAAGTCTGAATCAGGCCCCATGAGTGGAAGAACAAAAGACAGTCATGGCCAATAGTAAAAACAGAAGAAAACCCCAGCCAGAGATCCCGACGGCCACAGGTCAGAACATGCAAGAGCGTGTTGTTATCGCTGTTTTACACCTCTGTAGATATCAAAGAGAAACAGCTCTGCTTCAAACCCAGCCAGGTGATTAGCTCACTATAAACACATTGCTTATCACTCTCTATATGGGACTCAACTCCTCAGAGATTCCTCAGAGAAATGTCGTGATTTTAATATTTAGATAAAGTAAAGTTTTATTGTAAGCTCCTCAGACCACCCAGGGCCTCAAATTAATATTTTAAAATAATTCACAGTAACCAAATTTAACTGAATGGCAATGATGTCATGACTGTCATAGTCATGTTGCCTTGTAGGAAAGCTTTTATAGTCTTCTATTATGAATTTCAGAATGTCAATTATTGGGATTCAACAATCCATGAATATTGTTGGCACAAATGTTTACGCACAACTTGGCCCAACACAACCAAGCCTAAATCATAAAGAGAGTAAAAAAATAAAAAAATAACCCAGAATAATTACTGTAATTTGATGGCATTTTAAATAATTTAGCCTTTTTCTGTCAGTGCACATTGTATCCTCATTCTTCCTATTTCAGCGGCCTCTGGTACATTCTAATGCCTTGATCTGAAATACACAGTGAATTGATGGAATACTTTATAGTTTACCTCACAGATTGGATTTTCTTTTGTATTGAGTAGAAAGACATGACTTTACAACTTAAAATGACTGGAGAATGTATGAATTCAAATGTATTATTAATTTTTGGGATATTTTCTAGGTCTGTATGATCAGGACTATTTTCTAAATAAGAAAATAGTTATTTACAGTTTTACTGCAAGACATTAATTGCCACAATGATGTTTGTTCTTAAAATTATTTATTTGATTAAAAACAGAAAAATGAAGTAAATAGCCCACATTATCTTGAAAAATAAATGTAAGATTTTGTTGTCAGAGGTTTTTGTTTATCCCGCTCTCAAAAACACACAATTTTTAAAACAAATTTTATCGAAAAACAACTACATTTGATGTTTTAAGTTCACAACAATGCTTAAATCACATCAGGAGACCACTTTTGAGGTCTCTGAAAAAATCTGAGAAATGTAGATGTTGGTGTGTAGTTACCCTTAATTCAAGTGCACACCTAGCAAGAGGCTGTTTGCTGTGTTTTTGTAGCACATGTAAATGGTAGAGTTTGCAAAACAAATACCCATTGGATGGATGAACATTGCAATGGTATCATTCTGCCAGGTAAACACAGGCCACTTTATAGTTAACATTTAATTGAGGAGTTTTTTGGGAAAGGCCTTTCCGTCTACCAGAAGACTGTTTTCATTAGCATCATCGCTAACGACTACACAAAGTGGTAGACGCTTGCACCGCGCGCACACACACACACCACACACACACACACACACACACACACAGACAGGGGCATTCTCTTTGCCTCTTCAGAAAGTTGCAGGAAATACGAAACATTGATGCATTCTGTTCATGTCTTATGATAAACTTGGGTAAATTAATAAAATGTTCAATACATTTAGTTGATTCTCTACTAAGGTCAATAAATGGTTTAATAGTGTTGAATTCTGTTTTGAATGAGGCTCTCCGCTACCTATTGTTCCTACAGTGATGATTCACCATCTTCATCAAATTGTTTTAGTAATTTATCTGTAGATAATCGACAGAAAAAGCCTAGGCCTACCAGTAACCTATGCAAAATAGGGAGCCAAATGAACGGTCTCTTCACCGATGCGATTCGGGAAGCTACACTGACTGACGAGACGAGAGTCACTCACTTTAACATCACTGTTTGGCAAGCCCCGACATCATACGAGAAGAAACCAACAAAATCCTTGGGTTTACTTGTCCCGATGCAATAACAATGGACATATAACCACGTTGCATGATTTATGGATGGCAAAGGGATATATATCGACTTTATTTCAGTCAATTTGACACCTTTTATAAACTAGTCAACACTTGCTGTTCAGTTGTCAATCAACGCACAGTAAATAGTACACTACGCGCCAGGTCTCCGTGTGACTGGCTATGTGAAACACGCGAAAGAAAATAAATGAATTTGTCAGAAAATAGTGATTAGACTAAGTTGTTGATTTTGTCTCATCGTTTCGACATTACATAGGACGTGCAAATTCACGAACATCGCGCTCTCTCCCTCCGTGTAAAGAAATGTGACTAACCACATATAATGACGAGATGTTCATGTCTCCGCCCTAACAATGGGAGTCGTCTTCCCAAAGGCGGCAAGGCAGGCGACAAGCTCCGGTCCAAAATAAGCCCATAGAAACGCATTGAGATATTTCGGACAGATTTCGGCGAGAGTGAAACCTCTCGCTTCGCCTCTTCCTCTCTGCAGCGTTACTCTGTCACGGCTTGCTTTGTGACTGACAGGCGCCTATCCTACTAGTAGATCGCCAGAAAGTGCATATTGTTAATTCCAGTGGGACAGGGCTTGACCTAATAGTGAACTGAAACTTTTAAATGAAAAGTAGCCTAGTTAATATGAAGTGGAAAATGTAGCCGGCTGAAAATGGATCTGCAACCGGCTGATTACCTGACAGCCGGCGCTAATGGAAAACACTGACTGGGGAATCCGCAGTCTTCTGCGTCCCAAACGGAACTTTATTTCTCACAGCCCCTGGTCAAAAGTAGTGCACTATATAGGTAATTTGGGATACAAACCTGTGTCTGTCTACCATTTACTGGCCCGCCCATAGAAATAACAAAAATCCGCAATGACCTGGAGACACACACTAACGGCGGTTCCATAATACAGAATATATCATTTTGATCATCCGTTTGTATAGGCACATCCAAGTACGAATAAAACACAGACATTCAATACATCACACTCACTGACAATAAATGTAGCAAATGTAATCAAGCAAATCTATTATTCAAATGCATACTCATGATTATAAAACGTCATTAACGCTGACACAATCATTGTCATAAAATGCCTTTTACACAGATTACTGTTAGTTTGGCATTCATATTTATTCACAGTCTCACCTCAAAGTCATGTCCAATACTTGTCGCCAAGTCACATCACATAGGGGGAAAATAAGGTGATCAGAAAATATGATCAAAACTGATAAATGCCATGTATCAACATACATAGTAAACCTGTTACAACGTGTAGGCTACCTTCTAGGTGCCAGGCCTCAGTGTAGAAACATGCCCTGTATCCGGGAAACATTAACCAAACGGATGTCAGAGAGAAAAAGACATTCAATTTGGAAGTAAATTATTGCCATCTAGTGAACAAGAAAGGAGACTGCTTTGAGTAAACGTGGGGAAAGTGCGCCCTCCTGTGGTAAAGTTAGGTTATAACATGGTAAGACCATGGCTTACATTTGGTTTGGGTACTTGTCAAAGCATTCGTTTAAACAAATAGTTAAAAAAAAAAAAAGATGCAATTTGTGCACATTTTTTAAATTTCTATTATTAGTATTTTTAATAAGTTAAAATGTTGTACCACAGGGATGTGACGTGTGATGAATAGTAGTAGTAGATTAACATCATGAAATACATTTCTACAACAAATGTTATCAAATTTACTAAGGCAATTAGGTGTGATACAAAGGAAATTTTGGTCACATTGTTATCATGGACGGACATTTTAATTAGTATTCAAGAGCTTGAGTGAGAAAAACAGTGATGAGAGAGAGAGAGAGAGAGAGAGAGAGAGAGAGAGAGAGAGAAAGAGTGAGAAAGAGAGAGACAATGACAAAGTAAGAAAGATGGTGATGCGAGAGTGATGGAGACAGAGGCAGCGAGAGAGACACAGAGAGAGAGAGGCAGCGAGAGAGACAGAGAGAGAGGCAGCGAGAGAGACACAGAGAGAGAGGCAGCGAGAGAGAGGCAGCGAGAGAGACACAGAGAGAGAGAGGCAGCGAGTGAGACACAGAGAGAGAGAGGCAGCGAGAGAGACACAGAGAGAGAGAGGCAGTGAGAGAGACAGAGAGAGAGGCAGCGAGAGAGACACAGAGAGAGAGGCAGCAAGAGAGACACAGAGAGAGAGAGGCAGCAAGAGAGACACAGAGAGAGAGAGAGAGAAAGAGAAAGAAAGAGAAAGAGATTAATAAGGAGACATAGCCCAGGAGACTTATTTTAGTTATAAGTGTCAGACCGAAGCAGACGTTCGGCAGCAGAGAGGCTGGTAATAAGATGACAGGTTCATGGAAAGACAGACAGACAGACAGACAGACAGACAGACAGAGAGCGCCCGGCTGCCCGCCACTCGAATGATCTTTCCAGTGTAGCAAATCGAAACCAAATTCCCTTCCTTCCTTCCAGGCAGCCATCAACGAGGCAGAGAGAGACAGAGATACCTAGGGCCACCTGGGTCTGACTCCAAAGACTTTCAAAAAATCTGTGTCCCAAATGACACTCTATTCCCTATATACGTAGCACTCTACTTTTGACCAATACCCCATAGGGCTCTGGTCAAAAGTAGTGCACTATATATAGGGAATAGAGTGTCATTTGGGACGTAGCACTCGCCAAGACAATTTCCCTCCAATCACCTCTCTATCTTAATCTGACAGCCAGACTCGATTAGGAGGCGTGGAAATTACTTCTCTACCCACCAGCTGTCGTCGAGAAATTATCTTAATTGTGCCATGATTATGCCTCTAAGCTTTGGTGAGAGGTAGGTATACCGTACCTACTGTACATTGCTCCTTTTAAAAAAGGCACAGAAGGGATGGAGTACTTTCTAAAGTATGTGGCAGGGTTGGGGTCAATTTCGAATTGAAGCCAATCAATTCAGGAAGTGATTTGAATTTAAAATGTTTTTTTTTTTTTTAAATTGACTACTTCTGAAATAAATAACTCCTACTTTTCAGCTTATTAAGAAGTCATTGAAAATAGATGCCCTTTTTTCAATTACTAAATTGGAATGTCAGTTTACTTCCTGGATTAACTGGCTTCAATTCAAATTGACCCCAAATCTGGTTTGGCTTAGATTACTCCTCTGTAAATAGGAGAACACACATCCACACATTCTCCCATAAATCAATCCGGTAGAAACAGGCCAACTACTAAGGAGAATCTGAGCAACTTCAACCAGCCACTGTCAGAAGATATGGGATGTGACAGGAGCCATAACAGTTCTGCTTCTGTCAGTTATGACGGTGAAAGAAGAGATCAAAAGCGTCAACCTGTCACTGACAAAGGCCAGGCCTTACTCCAGTGGTAAACAAGGCCAGGCCTTACTCCAGTGGTAAACAAGGCCAGGCCTTACTCCAGTGGTAAACAAGGCCAGGCCTTACTCCAGTGGTAAACAAGGCCAGGCCTTTTTCCAGTGGAAAACAAGGCCAGGCCTTACTCCAGTGGTAAACAAGGCCAGGCCTTACTCCAGTGGTAAACAAGGCCAGGCCTTACTCCAGTGGTAAACAAGGCCAGGCCTTACTCCAGTGGAAAACAAGGCCAGGCCTTACTCCAGTGGTAAACAAGGTTAGGCCTTACTCCAGTGGTAAACAAGGCCAGGCCTTACTCCAGTGGAAAACAAGGCCTGGCCTTACTCCAGTGGTAAACAAGGCCAGGCCTTACTCCAGTGGTAAACAAGGCCAGGCCTTACTCCAGTGGAAAACAAGGCCAGGCCTTACTCCAGTGGTAAACAAGGTTAGGCCTTACTCCAGTGGTAAACAAGGCCAGGCCTTACTCCAGTGGAAAACAAGGCCAGGCCTTACTCCAGTGGTAAACAAGGCCAGGCCTTACTCCAGTGGAAAACAAGGCCAGGCCTTACTCCAGTGGTAAAAAAGGCCAGGCCTTACTCCAGTGGAAAACAAGGCCAGGCCTTACTCCAGTGAAAGAGTACTGCTACATCATTTATTTTGCTTGACCCAGCAACAACAGCAGTCCATAATGCACTAACAACAGTAGTCCATCACGTCCTAACAACAGTAGCCCATCACCCCCTAGCAACAGTTGTCCATCACGTCCTAACAACAGTAGTCCATCATGACCTAACAACAGTAGTCCATCATACCCTAACAACAGTAGTCCATCATGCCCTAACAACAGTAGTCCATCATGCCCAAACAACAGTAGTCCATCATGCCCTAACAACAGTAGTCCATCATGTCCGGACAACAGTAGTCCATCATTCCCTAACAACAGTAGTCCATCATACCCTAACAATAGTAGTCCAACATGCCCTAACAACAGTAGTCCATCATACCATAACAACAGTAGTCCAACATGCCCTAACAACAATAGTCCATCATACCCTAACAACAGTAGTCCATCATGCCCTAACAACAGTAGTCCAACATGCCCTAACAACAGTAGTCCAACATGCCCTAACAACAGTAGTCAATCATGCCCTAACAACAGTAGTCCATCATACCCTAACAATAGTAGTCCAACATGCCCTAACAACAGTAGTCCATCATTCCCTAACAACAGTAGTCCATCATACCCTAACAATAGTAGTCCAACATGCCCTAACAACAGTAGTCCAACATGCCCTAACAACAGTAGTCCATCATACCCTAACAATAGTAGTCCAACATGCCCTAACAACAGTAGTCCATCATACCCTAACAATAGTAGTCCAACATGCCCTAACAACAGTAGTCCATCATAGCCTAACAACAGTAGTCCAACATGCCCTAACAACAGTAGTCCATCATACCCTAACAACAGTAGTCCATCATGTCCTAACAACAGTAGTCCATCATGCCCTAACAACAGTAGTCCATCATGCCCTAACAACAGTAATCCATCATGCCCTAACAACAGTAGTCCATCATTCCCTAACAACAGTAGTCCATCATGACATAACAACAGTAGTCAGTCATGCCCTAACAACAGTAGTCCATCATGCCCTAACAACAGTAGTTCATCATGCCCTAACAACAGTAGTCCATCATAACCTAACAACAGTAGTCAGTCATGCCCTAACAACAGTAGTCCATCATGCCCTAACAACAGTAGTTCATCATGCCCTAACAATAGTAGTCCAACATGCCGTAACAACAGTAGTCCATCATACCCTAACAACAGTAGTCCATCATGCTCTAACAACAGTAGTCCATCATGCCCTAACAACAGTAGTCGATCATGCCCTAAGAACAGTAGTCCATCAAGTCCAAACAACAGTAGTCCATCATGCCCTAACAACAGTAGTCCATCATGACATAACAACAGTAATCCATCATGACATAACAACAGTAATCCATCATGACATAACAACAGTAGTCCATCATGACATAACAACAGTATTCCATCATGACCTAACAACAGTAGTCCATCATGCCCTAACAACAGTAGTCCATCATGCCCTAACAATAGTAGTCCAACATGCCCTAACAACAGTAGTCCAACATGCCCTAACAACAGTAGTCCATCATGTCCTAACAACAGTAGTCCATCATGCCCTAACAACAGTAGTCCATCATGCCCTAACAAGAGTAGTCCATCATGCCTTAACAATAGTAGTCCAACATGCCCTAACAACAGTAGTCCATCATGACATAACAACAGTAGTCAGTCATGCCCTAACAACAGTATTCCATCATGACCTAACAACAGTAGTCCATCATGCCCTAACAACAGTAGTCCATCATGCCCTAACAATAGTAGTCCAACATGGCCTAACAACAGTAGTCCAACATGCCCTAACAACAGTAGTCCATCATGTCCTAACAACAGTAGTCCATCATGCCCTAACAACAGTAGTCCATCATGCCCTAACAATAGTAGTCCAACATGCCCTAACAACAGTAGTCCATCATGACATAACAACAGTAGTCAGTCATGCCCTAACAACAGTAGTCCATCATACCCTAACAACAGTAGTCCATCATGACCTAACAACAGTAGTTCATCATGCCCTAACAACAGTAGTCAGTCATGCCCTAACAACAGTAGTCCATCATGCGCTAACAACAGTAGTCCATCTTGACCTAACAACAGTAGTCCATCATGCCCTAACAACAGTAGTCCATCATGCCCTAACAACAGTAGTCTATCATGCCCTAACAACTGTAGACCATCATTTGATAACAACAGTAGTCCATCACACCCTAACAACAATAATAGTCCAACGTGCCCTAACAACAGTAGTCCATCATGTCCTAACAACATTAGTCCATCATGACATAACAACAGTAGTCCATCATGACATAACAACAGTAGTCCATCATGCCCTGACAACAGTAGTCCATCATGCCCTAACGACAGTAGTCCATCACGTCCTAACAACATTAGTCCATCATGCCCTAACAATAGTAGTCCATCATGTCATAACAACAGTAGTCCATCATGCCCTAACAACAGTAGACCATCATGCCCAAACAACAGTAGTCCATCATGCCCTAACAACAGTAGTCCATCATGTCCTAACAACAGTAGTCCATCATGCACTAACAACAATAGTTCATCACGCCTTAAAAACAGTAGTCCATCATGACCTAAAAACAGTATTCCATCATGCCCTAACAACAGTAGTCCATCATGCCTAAACAAAAGTAGTCCATCTTGCCCTAACAGTAGTCCATCATGCCCTAACAACAGTAGTCCATCATTCCCTAACCACAGTAGTCCATCATGACCTAACAACAGTAGATAATCATGCCCTTTCAACAGTAATTCATCATGCCCTAACAACAGTAGTCCATCATGTTGAAACAATAGTAGTCCATCACGCCCTAACAACAATAGTAGCCCATCACGCCCTAACAACAATAGTATTCCAACATGACCTAACAACAGTAGTCCATCACATCCTAACAACAGTAGTCCATCACGCCCTAAAAATAGTAGTCCATCATGCCCTAACAACAGTAGTCCATCATGTCCTAACAACAGTAGTCCATAATGACATAACAAAAGTAGTCAATCATGCCATAACAACAGTAGTCCATCATGACCTAACAACAGTAGCGCATCATTCCCATAACAACAGTAGTCCAACATGCCCTTACAACAGTAGTCTATCATGCCCTAACAACAGTAGTCCAACATGCCCTTACAACAGTAGTCTATCATGACCTAACAACAGTAGTCCATCATGACTTAACAACAGTAGCGCATCATTCCCATAACAACAGTAGTCCAACATGCCCTTACAACAGTAGTCCAACATGCCCTAACAACAGTAGTCCAACATGTCCTAACAACAGTAGTCCATCATGTCCTAACAACAGTAGTCCATCATGTCCTAACAACAGTAGTCCATCATGTCCTAACAACAGTAGTCCATAATGACATAACAAAAGTAGTCAATCATGACTTAACAACAGTAGCGCATCATTCCCATAACAACAGTAGTCCAAAATGCCATAACAACAGTAGTCCATCATGACATAACAACAGTAGTCCTTCTTTCCCTAACAACAGTAGTCCATCATGCCCTAACAAAAGTAGTCCATCATGCCCTAACAACAGTAGTCCATCATGCCCTAACAACAGTAGTCCAAAATGCCATAACAACAGTAGTCCATCATGCCCTAACAACAGTAGTCCCTCATGTCCTAAAAACAGTATTCCATCATGCCCTAACAACAGTAGTCCATCATGCCCTAACAACAGTAGTCCATCATGCACTAACAACAATAGTTCATCACGCCCTAAAAACAGTAGTCCATCATGTCCTAAAAACAGTATTCCATCATGCCCTAACAACAGTAGTCCATCATGCCTAAACAAAAGTAGTCCATCTTGCCCTAACAGTATTCCATCATGCCCTAACAACAGTAGTCCCATCCTGACATAACAATAGTAGTCCATCACGCCCTAACAACAGTAGTGCATCATTCCCTAACCACAGTAGTCCATCATGCCCTAACAACAGTAGATCATCATGCCCTTTCAACAGTAGTTCATCATGCCCTAACAACAGTAGTCCATCATGTTGAAACAATAGTAGTCCATCACGCCCTAACAACAATAGTAGCCCATCACGCCCTAACAACAATAGTATTCCAACATGACCTAACAATAGTAGTCCAACATGCCCTAACAACAGTAGTCCATCATGCCCTAACAATAGTAGTCCATCATTCCCTAACAATAGTAGTCCATCACATCCTAACAACAGTAGTCCATCATGCCCTAACAATAGTAGTTCATCATGTCCTAACAACAGTAGTCCATCATGCCCTAACAACAGTAGTCCATCACATCCTAACAACAGTAGTCCATCATGCCCTAACAACAGTAGTCCATCATGTCCTAACAACAGTAGTCCATAATGACATAACAAAAGTAGTCAATCATGACATAACAACAGTAGTCCATCATGCCCTAACAACAGTAGTCCATCACATCCTAACAAAAGTAGTCAGTCATGCCCTAACAACAGTAGTCCATCATGCCCTAACAACAGTAGTTCATCATGCCCTAACAACAGTAGTCCATCATAACCTAACAACAGTAGTCAGTCATGCCCTAACAACAGTAGTCCATCATGCCCTAACAACAGTAGTTCATCATGCCCTAACAATAGTAGTCCAACATGCCGTAACAACAGTAGTCCATCATACCCTAACAACAGTAGTCCATCATGCTCTAACAACAGTAGTCCATCATGCCCTAACAACAGTAGTCCATCATGCCCTAACAAGAGTAGTCCATCATGCCTTAACAATAGTAGTCCAACATGCCCTAACAACAGTAGTCCATCATGACATAACAACAGTAGTCAGTCATGCCCTAACAACAGTATTCCATCATGACCTAACAACAGTAGTCCATCATGCCCTAACAACAGTAGTCCATCATGCCCTAACAATAGTAGTCCAACATGGCCTAACAACAGTAGTCCAACATGCCCTAACAACAGTAGTCCATCATGTCCTAACAACAGTAGTCCATCATGCCCTAACAACAGTAGTCCATCATGCCCTAACAATAGTAGTCCAACATGCCCTAACAACAGTAGTCCATCATGACATAACAACAGTAGTCAGTCATGCCCTAACAACAGTAGTCCATCATACCCTAACAACAGTAGTCCATCATGCCCTAACAACAGTAGTTCATCATGCCCTAACAACAGTAGTCAGTCATGCCCTAACAACAGTAGTCCATCATGCGCTAACAACAGTAGTCCATCTTGACCTAACAACAGTAGTCCATCATGCCCTAACAACAGTAGTCCATCATGCCCTAACAACAGTAGTCTATCATGCCCTAACAACTGTAGACCATCATTTGATAACAACAGTAGTCCATCACACCCTAACAACAATAATAGTCCAACGTGCCCTAACAACAGTAGTCCATCATGTCCTAACAACATTAGTCCATCATGACATAACAACAGTAGTCCATCATGACATAACAACAGTAGTCCATCATGCCCTGACAACAGTAGTCCATCATGCCCTAACGACAGTAGTCCATCACGTCCTAACAACATTAGTCCATCATGCCCTAACAATAGTAGTCCATCATGTCATAACAACAGTAGTCCATCATGCCCTAACAACAGTAGACCATCATGCCCAAACAACAGTAGTCCATCATGCCCTAACAACAGTAGTCCATCATGTCCTAACAACAGTAGTCCATCATGCACTAACAACAATAGTTCATCACGCCTTAAAAACAGTAGTCCATCATGACCTAAAAACAGTATTCCATCATGCCCTAACAACAGTAGTCCATCATGCCTAAACAAAAGTAGTCCATCTTGCCCTAACAGTAGTCCATCATGCCCTAACAACAGTAGTCCATCATTCCCTAACCACAGTAGTCCATCATGCCCTAACAACAGTAGATAATCATGCCCTTTCAACAGTAATTCATCATGCCCTAACAACAGTAGTCCATCATGTTGAAACAATAGTAGTCCATCACGCCCTAACAACAATAGTAGCCCATCACGCCCTAACAACAATAGTATTCCAACATGACCTAACAACAGTAGTCCATCACATCCTAACAACAGTAGTCCATCACGCCCTAAAAATAGTAGTCCATCATGCCCTAACAACAGTAGTCCATCATGTCCTAACAACAGTAGTCCATAATGACATAACAAAAGTAGTCAATCATGCCATAACAACAGTAGTCCATCATGACCTAACAACAGTAGCGCATCATTCCCATAACAACAGTAGTCCAACATGCCCTTACAACAGTAGTCTATCATGCCCTAACAACAGTAGTCCAACATGCCCTTACAACAGTAGTCTATCATGACCTAACAACAGTAGTCCATCATGACTTAACAACAGTAGCGCATCATTCCCATAACAACAGTAGTCCAACATGCCCTTACAACAGTAGTCCAACATGCCCTAACAACAGTAGTCCAACATGTCCTAACAACAGTAGTCCATCATGTCCTAACAACAGTAGTCCATCATGTCCTAACAACAGTAGTCCATCATGTCCTAACAACAGTAGTCCATAATGACATAACAAAAGTAGTCAATCATGACTTAACAACAGTAGCGCATCATTCCCATAACAACAGTAGTCCAAAATGCCATAACAACAGTAGTCCATCATGACATAACAACAGTAGTCCTTCTTTCCCTAACAACAGTAGTCCATCATGCCCTAACAAAAGTAGTCCATCATGCCCTAACAACAGTAGTCCATCATGCCCTAACAACAGTAGTCCAAAATGCCATAACAACAGTAGTCCATCATGCCCTAACAACAGTAGTCCCTCATGTCCTAAAAACAGTATTCCATCATGCCCTAACAACAGTAGTCCATCATGCCCTAACAACAGTAGTCCATCATGCACTAACAACAATAGTTCATCACGCCCTAAAAACAGTAGTCCATCATGTCCTAAAAACAGTATTCCATCATGCCCTAACAACAGTAGTCCATCATGCCTAAACAAAAGTAGTCCATCTTGCCCTAACAGTATTCCATCATGCCCTAACAACAGTAGTCCCATCCTGACATAACAATAGTAGTCCATCACGCCCTAACAACAGTAGTGCATCATTCCCTAACCACAGTAGTCCATCATGCCCTAACAACAGTAGATCATCATGCCCTTTCAACAGTAGTTCATCATGCCCTAACAACAGTAGTCCATCATGTTGAAACAATAGTAGTCCATCACGCCCTAACAACAATAGTAGCCCATCACGCCCTAACAACAATAGTATTCCAACATGACCTAACAACAGTAGTCCATCACATCCTAACAACAGTAGTCCATCACGCCCTAACAATAGTAGTCCATCATTCCCTAACAATAGTAGTCCATCACATCCTAACAACAGTAGTCCATCACATCCTAACAACAGTAGTCCATCATGCCCTAACAACAGTAGTCCATCATGTCCTAACAACAGTAGTCCATAATGACATAACAAAAGTAGTCAATCATGACATAACAACAGTAGCGCATCATTCCCATAACAACAGTAGTCCATCATGCCCTAACAACAGTAGTCCATCATGACCTAACAACAGTAGTCCATCATGCCCATAACAAAAGTAGTCCATCATGACCTAACAACAGTAGTCAATCATGACATAACAACAGTAGTCCATCATTCCCTAACAAAAGTAGTCCATCATGCCCTAACAACAGTAGTCCATCATGCCCTAACAACAGTAGTCCATCATGCCCTAACAACAGTAGTCCATCATGCCCTAACAACAGTAGTCCATCATAACATAATAACAGTAGTCCATCATGACATAACAACAGTAGTCTATCATGCCCTAAAAACTGTAGACCATCATTTGATAACAACAGAAGTCCATCACGCCCTAACAACAATAGTAGTCCAATGTGCCCTAACAACAGTAGTCCATCATGCCCTAACAATAGTAGTCCATCATGTCATAACAACAGTAGTCCATCATGCCCTAACAACAGTAGACCATCATGCCCTAACAACAGTAGTCCATCATGCCCTAACAACAGTAGTCCATCATGCCCTAACAACAGTAGTCCATCATGCCCTAACAACAGTAGTCCATACATGCCCTAACAACAGTAGTCCATCATGTCCTAACAACAGTAGTCCATCATGACATAACAACAGTAGTCCATCATGACATAACAACAGTAGTCCATCATGACATAACAACAGTATTCCATCATGACCTAACAACAGTAGTCCATCATTCCCTAACAACAGTAGTCCATCATGCCCTAACAATAGTAGTCCAACATGCCCTAACAACAGTAGTCCATCATGACCTAACAACAGTAGTCCATCATGTCCTAACAACAGTAGTCCATCATGCCCTAACAACATTAGTCCATCATGCCCTAACAAGAGTAGTCCATCATACCTTAACAATAGTAGTCCAACATGCCCTAACAACAGTAGTCCATCATGACATAACAACAGTAGTCAGTCATGCCCTAACAACAGTAGTCCAACATGCCCTAACAACAGTAGTCCATCACACCCTAACAACAGTAGTCCATCATGCCCTAACAACAGTAGTTCATCATGCCCTAACAACAGTAGTCCATCATTCCCTAACAGCAGTAGTCAGTCATGCCCTAACAACAATAGTTCATCACGCCCTAAAAACAGTAGTCCATCATGTCCTAAAAACAGTATTCCATCATGCCCTAACAACAGTAGTCCATCATGCCTAAACAAAAGTAGTCCATCTTGCCCTAACAGTATTCCATCATGCCCTAACAACAGTAGTCCCATCCTGACATAACAATAGTAGTCCATCACGCCCTAACAACAGTAGTGCATCATTCCCTAACCACAGTAGTCCATCATGCCCTAACAACAGTAGATCATCATGCCCTTTCAACAGTAGTTCATCATGCCCTAACAACAGTAGTCCATCATGTTGAAACAATAGTAGTCCATCACGCCCTAACAACAATAGTAGCCCATCACGCCCTAACAACAATAGTAGTCCATCACGCCCTAACAACAGTAGTCCATCACATCCTAACAACAGTAGTCCATCACGCCCTAACAATAGTAGTCCATCATTCCCTAACAATAGTAGTCCATCACATCCTAACAACAGTAGTCCATCACATCCTAACAACAGTAGTCCATCACGCCCTAAAAATAGTAGTCCAACATGCCCTAACAACAGTAGTCCATCATGCCCTAACAACAGTAGTCCAACATGCCCTAACAACAGTAGTCCAACATGTCCTAACAACAGTAGTCCATCATGTCCTAACAACAGTAGTCCATCATGTCCTAACAACAGTTGTCCATAATGACATAACAAAAGTAGTCAATCATGACATAACAACAGTAGCGCATCATTCCCATAACAACAGTAGTCCATCATGACCTAACAACAGTAGTCCTTCCTTCCCTAACAACAGTAGTCCATCATGCCCTAACAAAAGCAGTCCATCATGCCCTAACAACAGTAGTCCATCATGCCCTAACAACAGTAGTCCATCATGCCCTAACAACAGTAGTCCATCATGACATAATAACAGTAGTCCATCATGACATAACAACAGTAGTCTATCATGCCCTAAAAACTGTAGACCATCATTTGATAACAACAGAAGTCCATCACGCCCTAACAACAATAGTAGTCCAATGTGCCCTAACAACAGTAGTCCATCATGCCCTAACAATAGTAGTCCATCATGTAATAACAACAGTAGTCCATCATGTCCTAACAACAGTAGACCATCATGCCCTAACAACAGTAGACCATCATGCCATAACAACAGTAGACCATCATGCCATAACAACAGTAGACCATCATGCCCTAACAACAGTTGTCCAACATGCCCTAACAACAGTAGTCCATCATGTTCTAACAACAGTAGTCCATAATGACATAACAAAAGTAGTCCATCATGACATAACAATAGTAGTCCATCATGACATAACAACAGTAGTCAGTCATGACATAACAACAGTAGTCCATCATGACATAACAACAGTATTCCATCATGACCTAACAACAGTAGTCCATCATTCCCTAACAACAGTAGTCCATCATGCCCTAACAATAGTAGTCCAACATGCCCTAACAACAGTAGTCCATCATGACCTAACAACAGTAGTCCATCATGTCCTAACAACAGTATTCCATCATGCCCTAACAACATTAGTCCATCATGCCCTAACAAGAGTAGTCCATCATACCTTAACAATAGTAGTCCAACATGCCCTAACAACAGTAGTCCATCATGACATAACAACAGTAGTCAGTCATGCCCTAACAAAAGTAGTCCATCATGTCCTAACAACAGTAGTCCATCATGTCCTAACAACAGTTGTCCATAATGACATAACAAAAGTAGTCAATCATGACATAACAACAGTAGCGCATCATTCCCATAACAACAGTAGTCCATCATGACCTAACAACAGTAGTCCTTCCTTCCCTAACAACAGTAGTCCATCATGCCCTAACAACAGTAGTCCATCATGCCCTAACAAAAGTAGTCCATCATGCCCTAACAACAGTAGTCCATCATGCCCTAACAACAGTAGTCCATCATGCCCTAACAACAGTAGTCCATCATGCCCTAACAACAGTAGTCCATCATGACATAACAACAGTAGTCCATCATGACCTAACAACAGTAGTCCATCATGCCCTAACAACAGTAGTCCATCATTTGCATAACAACAGTAGTCCATCACGCCCTAACAACAATAGTAGTCCAATCTGCCCTAACAACAGTAGTCCATCATGCCCTAACAATAGTAGTCCATCATGTCATAACAACAGTAGTCCATCATGCCCTAACAACAGTAGTCCATCATGCCCTAACAATAGTAGTCCATCATGTCATAACAACAGTAGTCCATCATGCCATAACAACAGTAGACCATCATGCCCTAACAACAGTAGACCATCATGCCCTAACAACAGTTGTCCAACATGCCCTAACAACAGTAGTCCATCATGTCCTAACAACAGTAGTCCATAATGACATAACAAAAGTAGTCCATCATGACATAACAACAGTAGTCCATCATGCCCTAACAACAGTTGTCCAACATGCCCTAACAACAGTAGTCCATCATGTTCTAACAACAGTAGTCCATAATGACATAACAAAAGTAGTCCATCATGACATAACAATAGTAGTCCATCATGACATAACAACAGTAGTCAGTCATGACATAACAACAGTAGTCCATCATGACATAACAACAGTATTCCATCATGACCTAACAACAGTAGTCCATCATTCCCTAACAACAGTAGTCCATCATGCCCTAACAATAGTAGTCCAACATGCCCTAACAACAGTAGTCCATCATGACCTAACAACAGTAGTCCATCATGTCCTAACAACAGTATTCCATCATGCCCTAACAACATTAGTCCATCATGCCCTAACAAGAGTAGTCCATCATACCTTAACAATAGTAGTCCAACATGCCCTAACAACAGTAGTCCATCATGTCCTAACAACAGTAGTCCATCATGCCCTAACAACATTAGTCCATCATGCCCTAACAACAGTAGTCCATCATACCTTAACAACAGTAGTCCAACATGCCCTAACAACAGTAGTCCATCATGTCCTAACAACAGTAGTCCATCATGCCCTAACAACAGTAGTCCATCATGCCCTAACAAGAGTAGTCCATCATACCTTAACAATAGTAGTCCAACATGCCCTAACAACAGTAGTCCATCATGACATAACAACAGTAGTCAGTCATGCCCTAACAACAGTAGCCCATCATGTCCTAACAACAGTAGTCCATCATGCCCTAACAACAGTGGTCCATCATGCCCTAACAAGAATAGTCCATCATACCTTAACAATAGTAGTCCATCATGACATAACAACAGTAGTCCATCACATCCTAACAACAGTAGTCCATCACGCCCTAAAAATAGTAGTCCAACATGCCCTAACAACAGTAGTCCAACATGCCCTAACAACAGTAGTCCAACATGCCCTAACAACAGTAGTCCAACATGCCCTAACAACAGTAGTCCAACATGTCCTAACAACAGTAGTCCATCATGTCCTAACAACAGTAGTCCATCATGTCCTAACAACAGTAGTCCATCATGTCCTAACAACAGTTGTCCATAATGACATAACAAAAGTAGTCCAACATGCCCTAACAACAGTAGTCCATCATACCCTAACAACAGTAGTCCATCATGCCCTAACAGTAGTTCATCATGCCCTAACAACAGTAGTCCATCATTCCCTAACAACAGTAGTCAGTCATGCCCTAACAACAGTAGTCAGTCATGCCCTAACAACAGTAGTCCATCATGCGCTAACAACAGTAGTCCATCTTGACCTAACAACAGTAGTCCATCATGCCCTAACAATAGTAGTCCATCATGTCATAACAACAGTAGTCCATCATGCCATAACAAAAGTATACCATCATGCCCTAACAACAGTTGTCCAACATGCCCTAACAACAGTAGTCCATCATGCGCTAACAACAGTAGTCCATCTTGACCTAACAACAGTAGTCCATAATGACATAACAAAAGTAGTCCATCATGACATAACAACAGTAGTCCATCATGACATAACAACAGTAGTCAGTCATGACATAACAACAGTAGTCCATCATGACATAACAACAGTATTCCATCATGACCTAACAACAGTAGTCCATCATTCCCTAACAACAGTAGTCCATCATGCCCTAACAATAGTAGTCCAACATGCCCTAACAACAGTAGTCCATCATGACCTAACAACAGTAGTCCATCATGTCCTAACAACAGTATTCCATCATGCCCTAACAACATTAGTCCATCATGCCCTAACAAGAGTAGTCCATCATACCTTAACAATAGTAGTCCAACATGCCCTAACAACAGTAGTCCATCATGACATAACAACAGTAGTCAGTCATGCCCTAACAACAGTAGTCCAACATGCCCTAACAACAGTAGTCCATCATACCCTAACAACAGTAGTCCATCATGCCCTAACAACAGTAGTTCATCATGCCCTAACAACAGTAGTCCATCATTCCCTAACAGCAGTAGTCAGTCATGCCCTAACAACAATAGTTCATCACGCCCTAAAAACAGTAGTCCATCATGTCCTAAAAACAGTATTCCATCATGCCCTAACAACAGTAGTCCATCATGCCTAAACAAAAGTAGTCCATCTTGCCCTAACAGTAGTCCATCATGCCCTAACAACAGTAGTCCATCATTCCCTAACCACAGTAGTCCATCATGCCCTAACAACAGTAGATAATCATGCCCTTTCAACAGTAATTCATCATGCCCTAACAACAGTAGTCCATCATGTTGAAACAATAGTAGTCTATCACGCCCTAACAACAATAGTAGCCCATCACGCCCTAACAACAATAGTATTCCAACATGACCTAACAACAGTAGTCCATCACATCCTAACAACAGTAGTCCATCACGCCCTAAAAATAGTAGTCCATCATGCCCTAACAACAGTAGTCCATCATGTCCTAACAACAGTAGTCCATCATGTCCTAACAACAGTAGTCCATCATGTCCTAACAACAGTTGTCCATAATGACATAACAAAAGTAGTCCAACATGCCCTAACAACAGTAGTCCATCATACCCTAACAACAGTAGTCCATCATGCCCTAACAACAGTAGTTCATCATGCCCTAACAACAGTAGTCCATCATTCCCTAACAACAGTAGTCAGTCATGCCCTAACAACAGTAGTCAGTCATGCCCTAACAACAGTAGTCCATCATGCGCTAACAACAGTAGTCCATCTTGACCTAACAACAGTAGTCCATCATGCCCTAACAATAGTAGTCCATCATGTCATAACAACAGTAGTCCATCATGCCATAACAACAGTAGACCATCATGCCCTAACAACAGTTGTCCAACATGCCCTAACAACAGTAGTCCATCATGTTCTAACAACAGTAGTCCATAATGACATAACAAAAGTAGTCCATCATGACATAACAACAGTAGTCCATCATGACATACCAACAGTAGTCAGTCATGACATAACGACAGTAGTCCATCATGACATAACAACAGTATTCCATCATGACCTAACAACAGTAGTCCATCATTCCCTAACAACAGTAGTCCATCATGCCCTAACAATAGTAGTCCAACATGCCCTAACAACAGTAGTCCATCATGACCTAACAACAGTAGTCCATCATGTCCTAACAACAGTATTCCATCATGCCCTAACAACATTAGTCCATCATGCCCTAACAAGAGTAGTCCATCATACCTTAACAATAGTAGTCCAACATGCCCTAACAACAGTAGTCCATCATGACATAACAACAGTAGTCAGTCATGCCCTAACAACAGTAGTCCAACATGCCCTAACAACAGTAGTCCATCATACCCTAACAACAGTAGTCCATCACATCCTAACAACAGTAGTCCATCACGCCCTAAAAATAGTAGTCCATCATGCCCTAACAACAGTAGTCCATCATGTCCTAACAACAGTAGTCCATCATGTCCTAACAACAGTAGTCCATCATGTCCTAACAACAGTTGTCCATAATGACATAACAAAAGTAGTCCAACATGCCCTAACAACAGTAGTCCATCATACCCTAACAACAGTAGTCCATCATGCCCTAACAACAGTAGTTCATCATGCCCTAACAACAGTAGTCCATCATTCCCTAACAACAGTAGTCAGTCATGCCCTAACAACAGTAGTCAGTCATGCCCTAACAACAGTAGTCCATCATGCGCTAACAACAGTAGTCCATCTTGACCTAACAACAGTAGTCCATCATGCCCTAACAATAGTAGTCCATCATGTCATAACAACAGTAGTCCATCATGCCATAACAACAGTAGACCATCATGCCCTAACAACAGTTGTCCAACATGCCCTAACAACAGTAGTCCATCATGTTCTAACAACAGTAGTCCATAATGACATAACAAAAGTAGTCCATCATGACATAACAACAGTAGTCCATCATGACATACCAACAGTAGTCAGTCATGACATAACGACAGTAGTCCATCATGACATAACAACAGTATTCCATCATGACCTAACAACAGTAGTCCATCATTCCCTAACAACAGTAGTCCATCATGCCCTAACAATAGTAGTCCAACATGCCCTAACAACAGTAGTCCATCATGACCTAACAACAGTAGTCCATCATGTCCTAACAACAGTATTCCATCATGCCCTAACAACATTAGTCCATCATGCCCTAACAAGAGTAGTCCATCATACCTTAACAATAGTAGTCCAACATGCCCTAACAACAGTAGTCCATCATGACATAACAACAGTAGTCAGTCATGCCCTAACAACAGTAGTCCAACATGCCCTAACAACAGTAGTCCATCATACCCTAACAACAGTAGTCCATCATGCCCTAACAACAGTAGTTCATCATGCCCTAACAACAGTAGTCCATCATTCCCTAACAGCAGTAGTCAGTCATGCCCTAACAACAATAGTTCATCACGCCCTAAAAACAGTAGTCCATCATGTCCTAAAAACAGTATTCCATCATGCCCTAACAACAGTAGTCCATCATGCCTAAACAAAAGTAGTCCATCTTGCCCTAACAGTATTCCATCATGCCCTAACAACAGTAGTCCCATCCTGACATAACAATAGTAGTCCATCACGCCCTAACAACAGTAGTGCATCATTCCCTAACCACAGTATTCCATCATGCCCTAACAACAGTAGATCATCATGCCCTTTCAACAGTAGTTCATCATGCCCTAACAACAGTAGTCCATCATGTTGAAACAATAGTAGTCCATCACGCCCTAACAACAATAGTAGCCCATCACGCCCTAACAACAATAGTATTCCAACATGACCTAACAACAGTAGTCCATCACATCCTAACAACAGTAGTCCATCACGCCCTAACAATAGTAGTCCATCATTCCCTAACAATAGTAGTCCATCACATCCTAACAACAGTAGTCCATCACATCCTAACAACAGTAGTCCATCACGCCCTAAAAATAGTAGTCCAACATGCCCTAACAACAGTAGTCCAACATGCCCTAACAACAGTAGTCCAACATGCCCTAACAACAGTAGTCCAACATGCCCTAACAACAGTAGTCCAACATGTCCTAACAACAGTAGTCCATCATGTCCTAACAACAGTAGTCCATCATGTCCTAACAACAGTTGTCCATAATGACATAACAAAAGTAGTCAATCATGACATAACAACAGTAGCGCATCATTCCCATAACAACAGTAGTCCATCATGACCTAACAACAGTAGTCCTTCCTTCCCTAACAACAGTAGTCCATCATGCCCTAACAAAAGCAGTCCATCATGCCCTAACAACAGTAGTCCATCATGCCCTAACAACAGTAGTCCATCATGCCCTAACAACAGTAGTCCATCATGACATAATAACAGTAGTCCATCATGACATAACAACAGTAGTCTATCATGCCCTAAAAACTGTAGACCATCATTTGATAACAACAGAAGTCCATCACGCCCTAACAACAATAGTAGTCCAATGTGCCCTAACAACAGTAGTCCATCATGCCCTAACAATAGTAGTCCATCATGTCATAACAACAGTAGTCCATCATGCCATAACAACAGTAGACCATCATGCCCTAACAACAGTTGTCCAACATGCCCTAACAACAGTAGTCCATCATGTTCTAACAACAGTAGTCCATAATGACATAACAAAAGTAGTACATCATGACATAACAACAGTAGTCCATCATGACATAACAACAGTAGTCAGTCATGACATAACAACAGTAGTCCATCATGACATAACAACAGTATTCCATCATGACCTAACAACAGTAGTCCATCATTCCCTAACAACAGTAGTCCATCATGCCCTAACAATAGTAGTCCAACATGCCCTAACAACAGTAGTCCATCACGCCCTAACAACAGTAGTCTATCATGCCCTAACAACAGTAGTCCATCATGTCCTAACAACAGTAGTCCATCATGCCCTAACAACAGTAGTCCATCATGCCCTAACAAGAGTAGTCCATCATACCTTAACAATAGTAGTCCAACATGCCCTAACAATAGTAGTCCATCATGACATAACAACAGTAGTCAGTCATGCCCTAACAACAGTAGCCCATCATGCCCTAACAACAGTAGTCCAACATGCCCTAACAACAGTAGTCCAACATGCCCTAACAACAGTAGTCCATCATACCCTAACAACAGTAGTCCATCATGCCCTAACAACAGTAGTTCATCATGCCCTAACAACAGTAGTCCATCATTCCCTAACAACAGTAGTCAGTCATGCCCTAACAACAGTAGTCAGTCATGCCCTAACAACAGTAGTCCATCATGCGCTAACAACAGTAGTCCATCTTGACCTAACAACAGTAGTCCATCATGCCCTAACAACAGTAGTCCATCATGCCCAAACAACAGTAGTCTATCATGCCCTAATAACTGTAGACCATCATTTGATAACAACAGTAGTCCATCACACCCTAACAACAATAATAGTCCAACGTGCCCTAACAACAGTAGTCCATCATGTCCTAACAACATTAGTCCATCGCCCTAACAACAGTAGTCCATCACGTCCTAACAACATTAGTCCATCATGACATAACAACAGTAGTCCATCATGACATAACAACAGTAGTCCATCATGCCCTGACAACAGTAGTCCATCATGCCCTAACGACAGTAGTCCATCACGTCCTAACAACATTAGTCCATCATGCCCTAACAATAGTAGTCCATCATGTCATAACAACAGTAGTCCATCATGCCCTAACAACAGTAGACCATCATGCCCAAACAACAGTAGTCCATCATGCCCTAAGAACAGTAGTCCATCACGCCCTAAAAACAGTTGTCCATCTTGACCTAACAACAGTAGTCCATCATGCCCTAACAACAGTAGTCCATCATGCCCAAACAACAGTAGTCTATCATGCCCTAATAACTGTAGACCATCATTTGATAACAACAGTAGTCCATCACACCCTAACAACAATAATAGTCCAACGTGCCCTAACAACAGTAGTCCATCATGTCCTAACAACATTAGTCCATCGCCCTAACAACAGTAGTCCATCACGTCCTAACAACATTAGTCCATCATGACATAACAACAGTAGTCCATCATGACATAACAACAGTAGTCCATCATGCCCTGACAACAGTAGTCCATCATGCCCTAACGACAGTAGTCCATCACGTCCTAACAACATTAGTCCATCATGCCCTAACAATAGTAGTCCATCATGTCATAACAACAGTAGTCCATCATGCCCTAACAACAGTAGACCATCATGCCCAAACAACAGTAGTCCATCATGCCCTAAGAACAGTAGTCCATCACGCCCTAAAAACAGTTGTCCATCATGTCCTAAAAACAGTATTCCATCATGCCCTAAAAACAGTAGTCCATCATGCCTAAACAAAAGTAGTCCATCTTGCCCTAACAGTAGTAAATCATGCCCTAACAACAGTAGTCCCATCCTGACATAACAACAGTAGTCCATCACGCCCTAACAACAGTAGTCCATCATTCCCTAACCACAGTAGTCCATCATGCCCTAACAACAGTTGTCCATAATGACATAACAAAAGTAGTCCAACATGCCCTAACAACAGTAGTCCATCATACCCTAACAACAGTAGTCCATCATGCCCTAACAACAGTAGTTCATCATGCCCTAACAACAGTAGTCCATCATTCCCTAACAACAGTAGTCAGTCATGCCCTAACAACAGTAGTCAGTCATGCCCTAACAACAGTAGTCCATCATGCGCTAACAACAGTAGTCCATCTTGACCTAACAACAGTAGTCCATCATGCCCTAACAATAGTAGTCCATCATGTCATAACAACAGTAGTCCATCATGCCATAACAACAGTAGACCATCATGCCCTAACAACAGTTGTCCAACATGCCCTAACAACAGTAGTCCATCATGTTCTAACAACAGTAGTCCATAATGACATAACAAAAGTAGTCCATCATGACATAACAACAGTAGTCCATCATGACATAACAACAGTAGTCAGTCATGACATAACAACAGTAGTCCATCATGACATAACAACAGTATTCCATCATGACCTAACAACAGTAGTCCATCATTCCCTAACAACAGTAGTCCATCATGCCCTAACAATAGTAGTCCAACATGCCCTAACAACAGTAGTCCATCATGACCTAACAACAGTAGTCCATCATGTCCTAACAACAGTATTCCATCATGCCCTAACAACATTAGTCCATCATGCCCTAACAAGAGTAGTCCATCATACCTTAACAATAGTAGTCCAACATGCCCTAACAACAGTAGTCCATCATGACATAACAACAGTAGTCAGTCATGCCCTAACAACAGTAGTCCAACATGCCCTAACAACAGTAGTCCATCATACCCTAACAACAGTAGTCCATCATGCCCTAACAACAGTAGTTCATCATGCCCTAACAACAGTAGTCCATCATTCCCTAACAGCAGTAGTCAGTCATGCCCTAACAACAATAGTTCATCACGCCCTAAAAACAGTAGTCCATCATGTCCTAAAAACAGTATTCCATCATGCCCTAACAACAGTAGTCCATCATGCCTAAACAAAAGTAGTCCATCTTGCCCTAACAGTATTCCATCATGCCCTAACAACAGTAGTCCCATCCTGACATAACAATAGTAGTCCATCACGCCCTAACAACAGTAGTGCATCATTCCCTAACCACAGTAGTCCATCATGCCCTAACAACAGTAGATCATCATGCCCTTTCAACAGTAGTTCATCATGCCCTAACAACAGTAGTCCATCATGTTGAAACAATAGTAGTCCATCACGCCCTAACAACAATAGTAGCCCATCACGCCCTAACAACAATAGTATTCCAACATGACCTAACAACAGTAGTCCATCACATCCTAACAACAGTAGTCCATCACGCCCTAACAATAGTAGTCCATCATTCCCTAACAATAGTAGTCCATCACATCCTAACAACAGTAGTCCATCACATCCTAACAACAGTAGTCCATCACGCCCTAAAAATAGTAGTCCAACATGCCCTAACAACAGTAGTCCAACATGCCCTAACAACAGTAGTCCAACATGCCCTAACAACAGTAGTCCAACATGCCCTAACAACAGTAGTCCAACATGTCCTAACAACAGTAGTCCATCATGTCCTAACAACAGTAGTCCATCATGTCCTAACAACAGTTGTCCATAATGACATAACAAAAGTAGTCAATCATGACATAACAACAGTAGCGCATCATTCCCATAACAACAGTAGTCCATCATGACCTAACAACAGTAGTCCTTCCTTCCCTAACAACAGTAGTCCATCATGCCCTAACAAAAGCAGTCCATCATGCCCTAACAACAGTAGTCCATCATGCCCTAACAACAGTAGTCCATCATGCCCTAACAACAGTAGTCCATCATGACATAATAACAGTAGTCCATCATGACATAACAACAGTAGTCTATCATGCCCTAAAAACTGTAGACCATCATTTGATAACAACAGAAGTCCATCACGCCCTAACAACAATAGTAGTCCAATGTGCCCTAACAACAGTAGTCCATCATGCCCTAACAATAGTAGTCCATCATGTCATAACAACAGTAGTCCATCATGCCATAACAACAGTAGACCATCATGCCCTAACAACAGTTGTCCAACATGCCCTAACAACAGTAGTCCATCATGTTCTAACAACAGTAGTCCATAATGACATAACAAAAGTAGTACATCATGACATAACAACAGTAGTCCATCATGACATAACAACAGTAGTCAGTCATGACATAACAACAGTAGTCCATCATGACATAACAACAGTATTCCATCATGACCTAACAACAGTAGTCCATCATTCCCTAACAACAGTAGTCCATCATGCCCTAACAATAGTAGTCCAACATGCCCTAACAACAGTAGTCCATCACGCCCTAACAACAGTAGTCTATCATGCCCTAACAACAGTAGTCCATCATGTCCTAACAACAGTAGTCCATCATGCCCTAACAACAGTAGTCCATCATGCCCTAACAAGAGTAGTCCATCATACCTTAACAATAGTAGTCCAACATGCCCTAACAACAGTAGTCCATCATGACATAACAACAGTAGTCAGTCATGCCCTAACAACAGTAGCCCATCATGCCCTAACAACAGTAGTCCAACATGCCCTAACAACAGTAGTCCAACATGCCCTAACAACAGTAGTCCATCATACCCTAACAACAGTAGTCCATCATGCCCTAACAACAGTAGTTCATCATGCCCTAACAACAGTAGTCCATCATTCCCTAACAACAGTAGTCAGTCATGCCCTAACAACAGTAGTCAGTCATGCCCTAACAACAGTAGTCCATCATGCGCTAACAACAGTAGTCCATCTTGACCTAACAACAGTAGTCCATCATGCCCTAACAACAGTAGTCCATCATGCCCAAACAACAGTAGTCTATCATGCCCTAATAACTGTAGACCATCATTTGATAACAACAGTAGTCCATCACACCCTAACAACAATAATAGTCCAACGTGCCCTAACAACAGTAGTCCATCATGTCCTAACAACATTAGTCCATCGCCCTAACAACAGTAGTCCATCACGTCCTAACAACATTAGTCCATCATGACATAACAACAGTAGTCCATCATGACATAACAACAGTAGTCCATCATGCCCTGACAACAGTAGTCCATCATGCCCTAACGACAGTAGTCCATCACGTCCTAACAACATTAGTCCATCATGCCCTAACAATAGTAGTCCATCATGTCATAACAACAGTAGTCCATCATGCCCTAACAACAGTAGACCATCATGCCCAAACAACAGTAGTCCATCATGCCCTAAGAACAGTAGTCCATCACGCCCTAAAAACAGTTGTCCATCTTGACCTAACAACAGTAGTCCATCATGCCCTAACAACAGTAGTCCATCATGCCCAAACAACAGTAGTCTATCATGCCCTAATAACTGTAGACCATCATTTGATAACAACAGTAGTCCATCACACCCTAACAACAATAATAGTCCAACGTGCCCTAACAACAGTAGTCCATCATGTCCTAACAACATTAGTCCATCGCCCTAACAACAGTAGTCCATCACGTCCTAACAACATTAGTCCATCATGACATAACAACAGTAGTCCATCATGACATAACAACAGTAGTCCATCATGCCCTGACAACAGTAGTCCATCATGCCCTAACGACAGTAGTCGCATCACGTACAGTAGTCCATCATGCCCTAAGAACAGTAGTCCATCACGCCCTAAAAACAGTTGTCCATCATGACCTAACAACAGTAGTCCATCATGCCCTAACAACAGTAGTCCATCATGCCCTAAACAACAGTAGTCCATCATGCCCTAACAATAGTCCACATGCCCTAACAGTAGTCCATCATCCCTAACAACAGTAGTCCACATGCCCTAACAACAGTAGTCCATCATGCCCTAACAACAGTAGTCCATCATGTCCTAACAACAGTAGTCCATCATGCCCTAACAACAGTAGTCCATCATGTCCTAACAACAGTAGTCCATCATGCCTAACAACAGTAGTCCCTGCCCTAACAACAGTAGTCCATCATGTCCTAACAACAGTAGTCCATCATGCCCTAACAACAGTAGTCCATCATGCCCTAACAAGAGTAGTCCATCATACCTTAACAATAGTAGTCCAACATGCCCTAACAACAGTAGTCCATCATTCCCTAACAACAGTAGTCAGTCATGCCCTAACAACAGTAGTCAGTCATGCCCTAACAACAGTAGTCCATCATGCCCTAACAACAGTAGTCCATCATGCCCTAACAACAGTAGTCCATCATGCCCTAACAACAGTAGTCCATCATGCCCTAACAACAGTAGTCTATCATGCCCTAACAACTGTAGACCATCATTTGATAACAACAGTAGTCCATCACACCCTAACAACAATAATAGTCCAACGTGCCCTAACAACAGTAGTCCATCATGTCCTAACAACATTAGTCCATCGCCCTAACAACAGTAGTCCATCACGTCCTAACAACAGTAGTCCATCATGACATAACAACAGTAGTCCATCATGCCCTAACAACAGTAGTCCATCATGCCCTAACAACAGTAGTCCATCATGCCCTAACAACAGTAGTCCATCACGTCCTAACAACATTAGTCCATCATGCCCTAACAATAGTAGTCCATCATGTCATAACAACAGTAGTCCATCATGCCCTAACAACAGTAGACCATCATGCCCAAACAACAGTAGTCCATCATGCCCTAAGAACAGTAGTCCATCACGCCCTAAAAACAGTTGTCCATCATGTCCTAAAAACAGTATTCCATCATGCCCTAAAAACAGTAGTCCATCATGCCTAAACAAAAGTAGTCCATCTTGCCCTAACAGTAGTCCATCATGCCCTAACAACAGTAGTCCCATCCTGACATAACAACAGTAGTCCATCACGCCCTAACAACAGTAGTCCATCATTCCCTAACCACAGTAGTCCATCATGCCCTAACAACAGTTGTCCATAATGACATAACAAAAGTAGTCCAACATGCCCTAACAACAGTAGTCCATCATACCCTAACAACAGTAGTCCATCATGCCCTAACAACAGTAGTTCATCATGCCCTAACAACAGTAGTCCATCATTCCCTAACAACAGTAGTCAGTCATGCCCTAACAACAGTAGTCAGTCATGCCCTAACAACAGTAGTCCATCATGCGCTAACAACAGTAGTCCATCTTGACCTAACAACAGTAGTCCATCATGCCCTAACAATAGTAGTCCATCATGTCATAACAACAGTAGTCCATCATGCCATAACAACAGTAGACCATCATGCCCTAACAACAGTTGTCCAACATGCCCTAACAACAGTAGTCCATCATGTTCTAACAACAGTAGTCCATAATGACATAACAAAAGTAGTCCATCATGACATAACAACAGTAGTCCATCATGACATAACAACAGTAGTCAGTCATGACATAACAACAGTAGTCCATCATGACATAACAACAGTATTCCATCATGACCCTAACAACAGTAGTCCAATCATGTCCCTAACAACAGTAGTCCATCATGACCTAACAACAGTAGTCCATCATGTCCTAACAACAGTATTCCATCATGCCCTAACAACATTAGTCCATCATGCCCTAACAAGAGTAGTCCATCATACCTTAACAATAGTAGTCCAACATGCCCTAACAACAGTAGTCCATCATGACATAACAACAGTAGTCAGTCATGCCCTAACAACAGTAGTCCAACATGCCCTAACAACAGTAGTCCATCATACCCTAACAACAGTAGTCCATCATGCCCTAACAACAGTAGTTCATCATGCCCTAACAACAGTAGTCCATCATTCCCTAACAGCAGTAGTCAGTCATGCCCTAACAACAATAGTTCATCACGCCCTAAAAACAGTAGTCCATCATGTCCTAAAAACAGTATTCCATCATGCCCTAACAACAGTAGTCCATCATGCCTAAACAAAAGTAGTCCATCTTGCCCTAACAGTATTCCATCATGCCCTAACAACAGTAGTCCCATCCTGACATAACAATAGTAGTCCATCACGCCCTAACAACAGTAGTGCATCATTCCCTAACCACAGTAGTCCATCATGCCCTAACAACAGTAGATCATCATGCCCTTTCAACAGTAGTTCATCATGCCCTAACAACAGTAGTCCATCATGTTGAAACAATAGTAGTCCATCACGCCCTAACAACAATAGTAGCCCATCACGCCCTAACAACAATAGTATTCCAACATGACCTAACAACAGTAGTCCATCACATCCTAACAACAGTAGTCCATCACGCCCTAACAATAGTAGTCCATCATTCCCTAACAATAGTAGTCCATCACATCCTAACAACAGTAGTCCATCACATCCTAACAACAGTAGTCCATCACGCCCTAAAAATAGTAGTCCAACATGCCCTAACAACAGTAGTCCAACATGCCCTAACAACAGTAGTCCAACATGCCCTAACAACAGTAGTCCAACATGCCCTAACAACAGTAGTCCAACATGTCCTAACAACAGTAGTCCATCATGTCCTAACAACAGTAGTCCATCATGTCCTAACAACAGTTGTCCATAATGACATAACAAAAGTAGTCAATCATGACATAACAACAGTAGCGCATCATTCCCATAACAACAGTAGTCCATCATGACCTAACAACAGTAGTCCTTCCTTCCCTAACAACAGTAGTCCATCATGCCCTAACAAAAGCAGTCCATCATGCCCTAACAACAGTAGTCCATCATGCCCTAACAACAGTAGTCCATCATGCCCTAACAACAGTAGTCCATCATGACATAATAACAGTAGTCCATCATGACATAACAACAGTAGTCTATCATGCCCTAAAAACTGTAGACCATCATTTGATAACAACAGAAGTCCATCACGCCCTAACAACAATAGTAGTCCAATGTGCCCTAACAACAGTAGTCCATCATGCCCTAACAATAGTAGTCCATCATGTCATAACAACAGTAGTCCATCATGCCATAACAACAGTAGACCATCATGCCCTAACAACAGTTGTCCAACATGCCCTAACAACAGTAGTCCATCATGTTCTAACAACAGTAGTCCATAATGACATAACAAAAGTAGTACATCATGACATAACAACAGTAGTCCATCATGACATAACAACAGTAGTCAGTCATGACATAACAACAGTAGTCCATCATGACATAACAACAGTATTCCATCATGACCTAACAACAGTAGTCCATCATTCCCTAACAACAGTAGTCCATCATGCCCTAACAATAGTAGTCCAACATGCCCTAACAACAGTAGTCCATCACGCCCTAACAACAGTAGTCTATCATGCCCTAACAACAGTAGTCCATCATGTCCTAACAACAGTAGTCCATCATGCCCTAACAACAGTAGTCCATCATGCCCTAACAAGAGTAGTCCATCATACCTTAACAATAGTAGTCCAACATGCCCTAACAACAGTAGTCCATCATGACATAACAACAGTAGTCAGTCATGCCCTAACAACAGTAGCCCATCATGCCCTAACAACAGTAGTCCAACATGCCCTAACAACAGTAGTCCAACATGCCCTAACAACAGTAGTCCATCATACCCTAACAACAGTAGTCCATCATGCCCTAACAACAGTAGTTCATCATGCCCTAACAACAGTAGTCCATCATTCCCTAACAACAGTAGTCAGTCATGCCCTAACAACAGTAGTCAGTCATGCCCTAACAACAGTAGTCCATCATGCGCTAACAACAGTAGTCCATCTTGACCTAACAACAGTAGTCCATCATGCCCTAACAACAGTAGTCCATCATGCCCAAACAACAGTAGTCTATCATGCCCTAACAACTGTAGACCATCATTTGATAACAACAGTAGTCCATCACACCCTAACAACAATAATAGTCCAACGTGCCCTAACAACAGTAGTCCATCATGTCCTAACAACATTAGTCCATCGCCCTAACAACAGTAGTCCATCACGTCCTAACAACATTAGTCCATCATGACATAACAACAGTAGTCCATCATGACATAACAACAGTAGTCCATCATGCCCTGACAACAGTAGTCCATCATGCCCTAACGACAGTAGTCCATCACGTCCTAACAACAGTAGTCCATCACGCCCTAACAACAGTAGTCTATCATGCCCTAACAACAGTAGTCCATCATGTCCTAACAACAGTAGTCCATCATGCCCTAACAACAGTAGTCCATCATGCCCTAACAAGAGTAGTCCATCATACCTTAACAATAGTAGTCCAACATGCCCTAACAACAGTAGTCCATCATGACATAACAACAGTAGTCAGTCATGCCCAAACAACAGTAGCCCATCATGCCCTAACAACAGTAGTCCAACATGCCCTAACAACAGTAGTCCAACATGCCCTAACAACAGTAGTCCATCATACCCTAACAACAGTAGTCCATCATGCCCTAACAACAGTAGTTCATCATGCCCTAACAACAGTAGTCCATCATTCCCTAACAACAGTAGTCAGTCATGCCCTAACAACAGTAGTCAGTCATGCCCTAACAACAGTAGTCCATCATGCGCTAACAACAGTAGTCCATCTTGACCTAACAACAGTAGTCCATCATGCCCTAACAACAGTAGTCCATCATGCCCAAACAACAGTAGTCTATCATGCCCTAACAACTGTAGACCATCATTTGATAACAACAGTAGTCCAT
Source organism: Salmo salar (assembly GCF_965601325.2). Lineage (NCBI taxonomy): Eukaryota > Metazoa > Chordata > Actinopteri > Salmoniformes > Salmonidae > Salmo > Salmo salar. Next base: position 56,428,037 of record NC_138300.1, read on the forward strand.
CACACCCTAACAACAATAATAGTCCAACGTGCCCTAACAACAGTAGTCCATCATGTCCTAACAACATTAGTCCATCGCCCTAACAACAGTAGTCCATCACGTCCTAACAACATTAGTCCATCATGACATAACAACAGTAGTCCATCATGACATAACAACAGTAGTCCATCATGCCCTGACAACAGTAGTCCATCATGCCCTAACGACAGTAGTCCATCACGTCCTAACAACATTAGTCCATCATGCCCTAACAATAGTAGTCCATCATGTCATAACAACAGTAGTCCATCATGCCCTAACAACAGTAGACCATCATGCCCAAACAACAGTAGTCCATCATGCCCTAAGAACAGTAGTCCATCACGCCCTAAAAACAGTTGTCCATCATGTCCTAAAAACAGTATTCCATCATGCCCTAAAAACAGTAGTCCATCATGCCTAAACAAAAGTAGTCCATCTTGCCCTAACAGTAGTCCATCATGCCCTAACAACAGTAGTCCCATCCTGACATAACAACAGTAGTCCATCACGCCCTAACAACAGTAGTCCATCATTCCCTAACCACAGTAGTCCATCATGCCCTAACAACAGTTGTCCATAATGACATAACAAAAGTAGTCCAACATGCCCTAACAACAGTAGTCCATCATACCCTAACAACAGTAGTCCATCATGCCCTAACAACAGTAGTTCATCATGCCCTAACAACAGTAGTCCATCATTCCCTAACAACAGTAGTCAGTCATGCCCTAACAACAGTAGTCAGTCATGCCCTAACAACAGTAGTCCATCATGCGCTAACAACAGTAGTCCATCTTGACCTAACAACAGTAGTCCATCATGCCCTAACAATAGTAGTCCATCATGTCATAACAACAGTAGTCCATCATGCCATAACAACAGTAGACCATCATGCCCTAACAACAGTTGTCCAACATGCCCTAACAACAGTAGTCCATCATGTTCTAACAACAGTAGTCCATACATGACCATAACAACAGTAGTCACATCATGACACCTAACAACAGTAGTCCATCATGACATAACAACAGTAGTCCATCATGACCTAACAACAGTAGTCCATCATGCCCTAACAACAGTAGTCCATCATGCCCTAACAATAGTAGTCCAACATGCCCTAACAACAGTAGTCCATCATGACCTAACAACAGTAGTCCATCATGTCCTAACAACAGTATTCCATCATGCCCTAACAACATTAGTCCATCATGCCCTAACAAGAGTAGTCCATCATACCTTAACAATAGTAGTCCAACATGCCCTAACAACAGTAGTCCATCATGACATAACAACAGTAGTCAGTCATGCCCTAACAACAGTAGTCCAACATGCCCTAACAACAGTAGTCCATCATACCCTAACAACAGTAGTCCATCATGCCCTAACAACAGTAGTTCATCATGCCCTAACAACAGTAGTCCATCATTCCCTAACAGCAGTAGTCAGTCATGCCCTAACAACAATAGTTCATCACGCCCTAAAAACAGTAGTCCATCATGTCCTAAAAACAGTATTCCATCATGCCCTAACAACAGTAGTCCATCATGCCTAAACAAAAGTAGTCCATCTTGCCCTAACAGTATTCCATCATGCCCTAACAACAGTAGTCCCATCCTGACATAACAATAGTAGTCCATCACGCCCTAACAACAGTAGTGCATCATTCCCTAACCACAGTAGTCCATCATGCCCTAACAACAGTAGATCATCATGCCCTTTCAACAGTAGTTCATCATGCCCTAACAACAGTAGTCCATCATGTTGAAACAATAGTAGTCCATCACGCCCTAACAACAATAGTAGCCCATCACGCCCTAACAACAATAGTATTCCAACATGACCTAACAACAGTAGTCCATCACATCCTAACAACAGTAGTCCATCACGCCCTAACAATAGTAGTCCATCATTCCCTAACAATAGTAGTCCATCACATCCTAACAACAGTAGTCCATCACATCCTAACAACAGTAGTCCATCACGCCCTAAAAATAGTAGTCCAACATGCCCTAACAACAGTAGTCCAACATGCCCTAACAACAGTAGTCCAACATGCCCTAACAACAGTAGTCCAACATGCCCTAACAACAGTAGTCCAACATGTCCTAACAACAGTAGTCCATCATGTCCTAACAACAGTAGTCCATCATGTCCTAACAACAGTAGTCCATAATGACATAACAAAAGTAGTCAATCATGACATAACAACAGTAGCGCATCATTCCCATAACAACAGTAGTCCATCATGACCTAACAACAGTAGTCCTTCCTTCCCTAACAACAGTAGTCCATCATGCCCTAACAAAAGCAGTCCATCATGCCCTAACAACAGTAGTCCATCATGCCCTAACAACAGTAGTCCATCATGCCCTAACAACAGTAGTCCATCATGACATAATAACAGTAGTCCATCATGACATAACAACAGTAGTCTATCATGCCCTAAAAACTGTAGACCATCATTTGATAACAACAGAAGTCCATCACGCCCTAACAACAATAGTAGTCCAATGTGCCCTAACAACAGTAGTCCATCATGCCCTAACAATAGTAGTCCATCATGTCATAACAACAGTAGTCCATCATGCCATAACAACAGTAGTCCATCATGCCCTAACAACAGTAGTCCAACATGCCCTAACAACAGTAGTCCATCATGCCCTAACAACAGTAGTCCATCATGCCCTAACAACAGTAGTCCATCATGCCCTAACAACAGTAGTCCATCATGACATAACAACAGTAGTCATCATGACATAACAACAGTAGTCCATCATGACATAACAACAGTAGTCCATCATGACCTAACAACAGTAGTCCATCATTCCCTAACAACAGTAGTCCATCATGCCCTAACAATAGTAGTCCAACATGCCCTAACAACAGTAGTCCATCATGCCCTAACAACAGTAGTCCATCATGCCCTAACAACAGTAGTCCATCATGTCCTAACAACAGTAGTCCATCATGCCCTAACAACAGTAGTCCATCATGCCCTAACAACAGTAGTCCATCATGCCCTAACAATAGTAGTCCATCATGCCCTAACAACAGTAGTCCATCATGACCTAACAACAGTAGTCCATCATGCCCTAACAACAGTAGTCCAACATGCCCTAACAACAGTAGTCCATCATGCCCTAACAACAGTAGTCCATCATGCCCTAACAACAGTAGTCCATCATGCCCTAACAACAGTAGTCCATCATGCCCTAACAACAGTAGTCCATCATGCCCTAACAACAGTAGTCCATCATGCCCTAACAACAGTAGTCCATCATGCCCTAACAACAGTAGTCCATCATGCCCTAACAACAGTAGTCCATCATGCCCTAACAACAGTAGTCCATCATGACCTAACAACAGTAGTCCATCATGCCCTAACAACAGTAGTCCATCATGCCCTAACAACAGTAGTCTATCATGCCCTAACAACTGTAGACCATCATTTGATAACAACAGTAGTCCATCACACCCTAACAACAATAATAGTCCAACGTGCCCTAACAACAGTAGTCCATCATGTCCTAACAACATTAGTCCATCGCCCTAACAACAGTAGTCCATCACGTCCTAACAACATTAGTCCATCATGACATAACAACAGTAGTCCATCATGACATAACAACAGTAGTCCATCATGCCCTGACAACAGTAGTCCATCATGCCCTAACGACAGTAGTCCATCACGTCCTAACAACAGTAGTCCATCATGCCCTAACAATAGTAGTCCATCATGCCCTAACAACAGTAGTCCATCATGCCCTAACAACAGTAGTCCATCATGCCCTAACAACAGTAGTCCATCATGCCCTAACAACAGTAGTCCATCATGCCCTAACAACAGTAGTCCATCATGCCCTAACAACAGTAGTCCATCATGCCTAACAACAGTAGTCCATCATGCCCTAACAACAGTAGTCCATCATGCCCTAACAACAGTAGTCCATCATGACATAACAACAGTAGTCCATCATGCCCTAACAACAGTAGTCCATCATTCCCTAACAACAGTAGTCCATCATGCCCTAACAACAGTAGATCATCATGCCCTAACAACAGTAGTCCATCATGCCCTAACAACAGTAGTCCATCATGCCCTAACAACAGTAGTCCATCATGCCCTAACAACAGTAGTCCATCATGCCCTAACAACAGTAGTCCATCATGTCCTAACAACAGTAGTCCATCATGCCCTAACAACAGTAGTCCATCATGCCCTAACAACAGTAGTCTATCATGCCCTAACAACTGTAGACCATCATTTGATAACAACAGTAGTCCATCACACCCTAACAACAATAATAGTCCAACGTGCCCTAACAACAGTAGTCCATCATGTCCTAACAACATTAGTCCATCGCCCTAACAACAGTAGTCCATCACGTCCTAACAACAGTAGTCCATCATGCCCTAACAACAGTAGTCCATCATGCCCTAACAACAGTAGTCCATCATGCCCTAACAACAGTAGTCCATCATGCCCTAACAACAGTAGTCCATCATGCCCTAACAACAGTAGTCCATCATGCCCTAACAACAGTAGTCCATCATGTCCTAACAACAGTAGTCCATCATGCCCTAACAACAGTAGTCCATCATGCCCTAACAACAGTAGTCCATCATGCCCTAACAACAGTAGTCCATCATGCCCTAACAACAGTAGTCCATCATGCCCTAACAACAGTATGTCCAACATGCCCTAACAACAGTAGTCCATCATGCCTAACAACAGTAGTCCATCTGCCCTAACAACAGTAGTCCATCATGCCCTAACAACAGTAGTCCATCATGCCCTAACAACAGTAGTCCATCATGCCCTAACAACAGTAGTCCATCATGCCCTAACAACAGTAGTCCATCATGCCCTAACAACAGTAGTCCATCATGCCCTAACAACAGTAGTCCATCATGCCCTAACAACAGTAGTCCATCATGCCCTAACAACAGTAGTCCATCATGCCCTAACAACAGTAGTCCATCATGCCCTAACAACAGTAGTCCATCATGCCCTAACAACAGTAGTCCATCATGCCCTAACAACAGTAGTCCATCATGCCTAACAACAGTAGTCCATCATGCCCTAACAACAGTAGTCCATCATGCCCTAACAACAGTAGTCCATCATGCCCTAACAATAGTAGTCCATCATGCCCTAACAACAGTAGTCCATCATGCCCTAACAACAGTAGTCCATCATGCCCTAACAACAGTAGTCCAACATGCCCTAACAACAGTAGTCCATCATGTCCTAACAACAGTAGTCCATCATGCCCTAACAACAGTAGTCCATCATGCCCTAACAGTAGTCCATCATGCCCAACAGTAGTCCATCATGACATAACAGTAGTCCATCATGACCTAACAACAGTAGTCCATCATGCCCTAACAACAGTAGTCCATCATGCCCTAACAACAGTAGTCCATCATGCCCTAACAACAGTAGTCCATCATGTCCTAACAACAGTAGTCCATCATGCCCTAACAACAGTAGTCCATCATGCCCTAACAGTAGTCCATCATGCCCTAACAGTAGTCCATCATGCCCTAACAACAGTAGTCCATCATGCCCTAACAACAGTAGTCCAACATGCCCTAACAACAGTAGTCCATCATGCCCTAACAACAGTAGTCCATCATGCCCTAACAACAGTAGTCCATCATGCCCTAACAACAGTAGTCCAACATGCCCTAACAACAGTAGTCCATACATGCCTAACAACAGTAGTCCATCATGCCCTAACAACAGTAGTCCATCATGCCATAACAATAGTAGTCCATCATGCCCTAACAACAGTAGTCCAACATGCCCTAACAACAGTAGTCCAACATGCCCTAACAACAGTAGTCCATCATGCCCTAACAACAGTAGTCCATCATGTCCTAACAACAGTAGTCCATCATGACCTAACAACAGTAGTCCATCATGCCCTAACAACAGTAGTCCATCATGCCCTAACAACAGTAGTCCATCATGACCTAACAACAGTAGTCCATCATGCCCTAACAACAGTAGTCCATCATGCCCTAACAACAGTAGTCCATCATGACCTAACAACAGTAGTCCATCATGCCCTAACAACAGTAGTCCATCATGACCTAACAACAGTAGTCCATCATGCCCTAACAACAGTAGTCCATCATGCCCTAACAACAGTAGTCCATCATGCCCTAACAACAGTAGTCCATCATGCCCTAACAACAGTAGTCCATCATGTCCTAACAACAGTAGTCCATCATGCCCTAACAACAGTAGTCCAACATGCCCTAACAACAGTAGTCCATCATGCCCTAACAACAGTAGTCCATCATGCCCTAACAACAGTAGTCCATCATGCCCTAACAACAGTAGTCCATCATGCCCTAACAACAGTAGTCCATCATGCCCTAACAGTAGTCCATCATGACAAACAGTAGTCCATCATGACCTAACAACAGTAGTCCATCATGCCCTAACAACAGTAGTCCATCATGCCCTAACAACAGTAGTCCAACATGCCCTAACAACAGTAGTCCATCATGCCCTAACAACAGTAGTCCATCATGCCCTAACAACAGTAGTCCATCATGCCCTAACAACAGTAGTCCATCATGCCCTAACAACAGTAGTCCATCATGCCCTAACAACAGTAGTCCATCATGCCCTAACAACAGTAGTCCATCATGCCCTAACAACAGTAGTCCATCATGCCCTAACAACAGTAGTCCATCATGCCCTAACAACAGTAGTCCATCATGCCCTAACAACAGTAGTCCATCATGCCCTAACAACAGTAGTCCATCATGCCCTAACAACAGTAGTCCAACATGCCCTAACAACAGTAGTCCAACATGCCCTAACAACAGTAGTCCAACATGCCCTAACAACAGTAGTCCATCATGTCCTAACAACAGTAGTCCATAATGACATAACAACAGTAGTCCATCATGACCTAACAACAGTAGTCCTTCATTCCCTAACAACAGTAGTCCATCATGCCATAACAACAGTAGTCCATCATGCCCTAACAACAGTAGTCCATCATGCCCTAACAACAGTAGTTCATCATGCCATAACAACAGTAGTCCATCATGCCCTAACAACAGTAGTTCATCATGCCCTAACAACAGTAGTCCATCATGTGAAAACAATAGTAGTCCATCACGCCCTAACAACAATAGTAGTCCATCACGCCCTAACAACATAGTAGTCCATCATGCCCTAACAGTAGTCCATCATGACATAACAGTAGTCCATCATGACCTAACAACAGTAGTCCATCATGCCCTAACAACAGTAGTCCATCATGTCCTAACAACAGTAGTCCAACATGTCCTAACAACAGTAGTCCATCATGCCCTAACAACAGTAGTCCATCATGCCCTAACAGTAGTCCATCATGCCCTAACAGTAGTCCATCATGCCCTAACAACAGTAGTCCATCATGCCCTAACAACAGTAGTCCATCATGTCCTAACAACAGTAGTCCATCATGCCCTAACAACAGTAGTCCATCATGCCCTAACAACAGTAGTCCATCATGCCCTAACAACAGTAGTCCATCATGCCCTAACAACAGTAGTCCATCATGCCCTAACAACAGTAGTCCAACATGCCCTAACAACAGTAGTCCAACATGCCCTAACAACAGTAGTCCAACATGCCCTAACAACAGTAGTCCATCATGCCCTAACAACAGTAGTCCATCATGACCTAACAACAGTAGTCCATCATGCCCTAACAACAGTAGTCCATCATGCCCTAACAACAGTAGTCCATCATGCCCTAACAACAGTAGTCCATCATGTCATAACAACAGTAGTCCATCATGCCTAACAACAGTAGTCCATCATGCCATAACAACAGTAGTCCATCATGCCCTAACAACAGTAGTCCATCATGCCCTAACAACAGTAGTCCATCATGCCCTAACAACAGTAGTCCATCATGCCCAAACAACAGTAGTCCATCATGACCTAACAACAGTAGTCCATCATGCCCTAACAACAGTAGTCCATCATGCCCTAACAACAGTAGTCCATCATGTCCTAACAACAGTAGTCCATCATGCCCTAACAACAGTAGTCCATCATGCCTAACAACAGTAGTCCATCATGCCCTAACAACAGTAGTCCATCATGCCCTAACAACAGTAGTCCATCATGCCCTAACAACAGTAGTCCATCATGCCCTAACAACAGTAGTCCATCATGCCATAACAACAGTAGTCCATCATGCCCTAACAACAGTAGTCCATCATGCCCTAACAACAGTAGTCCATCATGCCCTAACAACAGTAGTCCATCATGCCCTAACAACAGTAGTCCATCATGCCCTAACAACAGTAGTCCATCATGCCCTAACAACAGTAGTCCATCATGCCCTAACAACAGTAGTCCATCATGCCCTAACAACAGTAGTCCATCATGCCCTAACAACAGTAGTCCATCATGCCCTAACAACAGTAGTCCATCATGCCCTAACAACAGTAGTCCATCATGCCCTAACAACAGTAGTCCATCATGCCTAACAACAGTAGTCCATCATGCCCTAACAACAGTAGTCCATCATGCCCTAACAACAGTAGTCCATCATGCCCTAACAACAGTAGTCCATCATGTCCTAACAACAGTAGTCCATCATGCCCTAACAACAGTAGTCCATCATGTCCTAACAACAGTAGTCCATCATGCCCTAACAACAGTAGTCCATCATGCCCTAACAACAGTAGTCCATCATGCCCTAACAACAGTAGTCCATCATGTCCTAACAACAGTAGTCCATCATGCCCTAACAACAGTAGTCCATCATGTCCTAACAACAGTAGTCCATCATGCCCTAACAACAGTAGTCCATCATGCCCTAACAACAGTAGTCCATCATGCCCTAACAACAGTAGTCCATCATGCCCTAACAACAGTAGTCCATCATGCCCTAACAACAGTAGTCCATCATGCCCTAACAACAGTAGTCCATCATGCCCTAACAACAGTAGTCCATCATGCCCTAACAACAGTAGTCCATCATGCCCTAACAACAGTAGTCCATCATGCCCTAACAACAGTAGTCCATCATGCCCTAACAACAGTAGTCCATCATGCCCTAACAACAGTAGTCCATCATGCCCTAACAACAGTAGTCCATCATGCACATGTCCCTAACAACAGTAGTCCATCATGACCTAACAACAGTAGTCCATCATGCCCTAACAACAGTGTCAAAATGTCCTAACAACAGTGTCAACATGTCCTAACAACAGTAGTCCATCATGTCCTAACAACAGTTGTCCATCATGTCCTAACAACATCGTCCATCATGTACAGTCCATCATGCCCTAACAGTAGTCCATCAGCCCTAACAACAGTAGTCCAACATGCCCTAACAACAGTAGTCCAACATGCCCTAACAACAGTAGTCCATCATGCCCTAACAACAGTAGTCCATCATGCCCTAACAACAGTAGTCCATCATGCCCTAACAACAGTAGTCCATCATGCCCTAACAACAGTAGTCCATCATGTCCTAACAACAGTAGTCCATCATGCCCTAACAACAGCAGTCCATCATGCCCTAACAACAGTAGTCCATCAAGCCCTAACAACAGTAGTCCATCATGCCCTAACAACAGTAGTCCATAATCACATAACAACAGTAGTCCATCATGCCCTAACAACATGTAGTCCATCATGCCATAACAACAGTAGTCCATCATGCCCTAACAACAGTAGTCCATCATGCCCTAACAACAGTAGTCCATCATGCCCTAACAACAGTAGTCCAACATGCCCTAACAACAATAGTAGTCCAACATGCCCTAACAACAGTAGTCCATCATGCCCTAACAACAGTAGTCCATCATGCCCTAACAACAGTAGTCCACCATGCCCTAACAACAGTAGTTCATCATGCCGTAACAACAGTAGTCCAACATGCCCTAACAACAATAGTAGTCCAACATGCCCTAACAACAGTAGTCCAACATGCCCTAACAACAGTAGTCCATCATGCCCTAACAACAGTAGTCCAACATGCCCTAACAACAGTAGTCCATACATGCCTAACAACAGTAGTCCATCATGCCCTAACAATAGTAGTTCATCATGCCCTAACAACAGTAGTCCATCATGCCCTTACAACAGTAGTCCAACATGCCCTAACAACAGTAGTCCAACATGCCCTAACAACAGTAGTCCAACATGCCCTAACAACAGTAGTCCATACATGTACTAACAACAGTAGTCCATCATGACCTAACAACAGTAGTCCATCATGCCCTAACAACAGTAGTCCATCATGCCCTAACAACAGTAGTCCATCATGCCCTAACAACAGTAGTCCATCATGCCCTAACAACAGTAGTTCATCATGCCCTAACAACAGTAGTTCATCATGCACTAACAACAGTAGTCCATCATGCCCTAACAACAGTAGTCCATCATGTGAAAACAATAGTAGTCCATCACGCCCTAACAACAATAGTAGTCCATCATGCCCTCAACATAGTAGTCCATCATGCCCTAACAGTAGTCCATCATGACACAACAGTAGTCCATCATGCCCTAACAACAGTAGTCCATCATGCCCTAACAACAGTAGTCCATCATGTCCTATCAACAGTAGTCCAACATGTCCTAACAACAGTAGTCCATCATGACCTAACAGTAGTAGTCCATCATGCCCTAACAGTAGTCCATCATGCCCTAACAACAGTAGTCCATCATGCCCTAACAACAGTAGTCCATCATGCCCTAACAACAGTAGTCCATCATGTCCTAACAACAGTAGTCCATCATGCCCTAACAACAGTAGTCCATCATGCCCTAACAATAGTAGTCCATCATGCCATAACAACAGTAGTCCATCATGCCCTAACAACAGTAGTCCAACATGCCCTAACAACAGTAGGCCAACATGCCCTAACAACAGTAGTCCAACATGCCCTAACAACAGTAGTCCAACATGTCCTAACAACAGTAGTCCATCATGCCCTAACAGTAGTCCATCATGCCATAACAGTAGTCCATCATGCCCTAACAGTAGTCCATCATGCCCTAACAGTAGTCCATCATGACATAACAGTAGTCCATCATGCCCTAACAACAGTAGTCCATCATGCCCTAACAACAGTTGTACAACATGTCCTAACAACAGTTGTACAACATGTCCTAACAACAGTTGTCCAACATGTCCTAACAACAGTTGTCCATCATGCCCTAACAACAGTAGTCCATCATGCCCTACAACAGTAGTCCATCATGCCCTAACAACATTAGTCCAACATGCCCTAAAAACAATAGTAGTCCAACATGCCCTAACAACAGTAGTCCATCATGCACTAACAATAGTAGTCCATCATGCCCTAACAACAGTAGTCCATCATGCCCTAACAACAATAGTGGTCCAACTTGCCCTAACAACAGTAGTCCATAACATCCTAACAACATTAGTCCATAATGCCCTAACAATAGTAGTTCATCATGCCATAACAATAGTAGTCCATCATGCCCTAACAACAGTAGTCCTTCATTCCCTAACAACAGTAGTCCATCATGACATAACAACAGTAGTCCATCATGCCCTAACAACAGTAGTTCATCATGCCCTAACAACAGTAGTTCATCATGCACTAACAACAGTAGTTCATCATGCCCTAACAACAGTAGTCCATCATGTGAAAACAATAGTAGTCCATCACGCCCTAACAACAATAGTAGTCCATCACGCCCTAACAACAATAGTAGTCCAACATGTCCTAACAATAGTAGTCCATCATGCCCTAACAACAGTAGTCCAACATGCCCTAACAACAGTAGCCCATCATGCCCTAACAGTAGTAGTCCATCATGCCCTAACAGTAGTCCATCATGACATAACAGTAGTCCATCATGACTTAACAACAGTAGTCCATCATGCCCTAACAACAGTAGTCCATCATGTCCTATCAACATTAGTCCAACATGTCCTACCAACAGTAGTCCATCATGCCCTAACAGTAGTAGTCCATCATGCCCTAACAGTAGTCCATCATGCCCTAACAGTAGTCCATCATGTCCTAACAACAGCAGTCCATCATGCCCTAACAACATTAGTCCATCATGTCCTAACAACAGTAGTCCATCATGCCATAACAATAATAGTCCATCATGTCATAACAAAAGTAGCCCATCATGCCCTAACAACAGTAGTCCAACATGCCCTAACAACAGTAGGCCAACATGCCCTAACAACAGTAGGCCAACATGCCCTAACAACAGTAGGCCAACATGCCCTAACAACAGTAGTCGAACATGTCTTAACAACCGTAGTCCATCATGCCCTAACAGTAGTCCATCATGACATAACAGTAGTCCATCATGCCCTAACAGTAGTCCATCATGCCCTAACAGTAGTCCATCATGAGATAACAGTAGTCCATCATGACTTAACAACAGTAGTCCATCATGCCCTAACGACAGTTGTACAAAATGTCCTAACAACAGTTGTACAACATGTCCTAACAACAGTTGTACAACATGTCCTAACAACAGTTGTCCATCATGTCCTAACAACAGTCGTCCATCATGCCTAAACAAAAGTAGTCCATCATGCCCTAACGGTAGTCCATCATGCCCTAACAGTAGTCCATCATGCCCTAACAGTAGTCCATCATGCCCTAACAGTAGTCCATCATGCCCAAACAACATTAGTCCAACATGCCCTAAAAACAATAGTAGTCCAACATGCCCTAACAACAGTAGTCCATCATGCACTAACAATAGTAGTCCATCATGCCCTAAAAACAATAGTAGTCCAACATGCCCTAACAACAGTAGTCCATCATGCACTAACAATAGTAGTCCATCATGCACTAACAACAGTAGTCCATCATGCCCTAACAACAGTACTCCATCATGCCCTAACAGTAGTCCATCATGCTCTAACAGTAGTCCATCATGCCCTAACAGTAGTCCATCATGCCCTAACAGTAGTCCATCATGCACTAATAACAGCAGTCCATTATGCTCTAACAGTAGTCCATCATGCCCTAACAGTAGTCCATCATGCCCTAACAGTAGTCCATCATGCCCTAACAACAGCAGTCCATCATGCCCAAACAACAGTTGTACAACATGTCCTAACAACAGTAGTCCATCATGCCCTAACAACAGTAGTCCATCATGTCCTATCAACATTAGTCCAACATGCCCTAACAACAGTAGTCCATCATGCCGTAACAACAGTACTCCATCATGCCCTAACAACAGTACTCCATCATGCCCTAACAGTAGTCCATCATGCCCAAACAGCAGTTCTACAACATGTCCTAACAACAGCAGTCCATCATGACATAACAACAGTAGTCCATCACACCCTAACAACAGTAGTCCAACATGTCATAACAACAGTAGTCCATCATGCCCTAACAACAGTAGTCCATCATGCTCAAACAACAGTAGTCCAACATGCCCTAACAGTAGTCCAACATGCCCTAACAGTAGTCCATCATGCCCTAACAGTAGTCCATCATGCCCTAACAACAGTAGTCCATCATGCCCTAACAACAATAGTAGTCCAACATGCCCTAACAACAATAGTAGTCCAACATGCCCTAACAACAGTAGTCCATCATGCCCTAACAATAGTAGTCCATCATGCCCTAACAACAGTAGTCCATCATGCCCTAACAACAGTACTCCATCATGCCCTAACAACAGTACTCCATCATGCCCTAACAACAGTACTCCATCATGCCCTAACAACAGTACTCCATCATGCCCTAACAACAGTACTCCATAATGCCGTAACAGTAGTCCATCATGCCCTAACAGTAGTCCATCATGCCCAAACAGCAGTCGTACAACATGTCCTAACAACAGCAGTCCATCATGACATAACAACAGTAGTCCATCACACCCTGACAACAGTAGTCCAACATGTCCTAACAACAGTAGTCCATCATGTCCTAACAACAGTAGTCCATCATGCCCTAACAATAGTAGTCCATCATGTCATAACAAAAGTAGTCCATCATGCCATAACAACAGTAGTCCATCATGCTCAAACAACAGTAGTCCAACATGCCCTAACAACAGTAGTCCATCATGCCCTAACAGTAGTCCATCATGCCCTAAGAGTAGTCCATCATGCTCTAACAACAGCAGTCCATCATGCCCAAACAGCAGTTCTACAACATGTCCTAACAACAGCAGTCCATCATGACATAACAACAGTAGTCCATCACACCCTAACAACAGTAGTCCAACATGTCATAACAACAGTAGTCCATCATGCCCTAACAACAGTAGTCCATCATGCTCAAACAACAGTAGTCCAACATGCCCTAACAGTAGTCCAACATGCCCTAACAGTAGTCCATCATGCCCTAACAGTAGTCCATCATGCCCTAACAGTAGTCCATCATGCCCTAACAACAGTAGTCCATCATGCCCTAACAACAATAGTAGTCCAACATGCCCTAACAACAATAGTAGTCCAACATGCCCTAACAACAGTAGTCCATCATGCCCTAACAATAGTAGTCCATCATGCCCTAACAACAGTAGTCCATCATGCCCTAACAACAGTACTCCATCATGCCCTAACAACAGTACTCCATCATGCCCTAACAACAGTACTCCATCATGCCCTAACAACAGTACTCCATCATGCCGTAACAGTAGTCCATCATGCCCAAACAGTAGTCCATCATGCCCAAACAGCAGTCGTACAACATGTCCTAACAACAGCAGTCCATCATGTCATAACAAAAGTAGTCCATCATGCCATAACAACAGTAGTCCATCATGCTCAAACAACAGTAGTCCAACATGCCCTAACAACAGTAGTCCATCATGCCCTAACAGTAGTCCATCATGCCCTAAGAGTAGTCCATCATGCTCTAACAACAGCAGTCCATCATGCCCAAACAGCAGTTCTACAACATGTCCTAACAACAGTAGTCCATCATGACTTAACAACAATAGTCCAACATGCCCTAACAACAGTAATCCATCATGCCCTAACAACAGTACTCCATCATGCCCTAACAACAGTACTCCATCATGCCGTAACAACAGTACTCCATCATGCCCTAACAGTAGTAGTCCATCATGCCCTAACAGTAGTCCATCATGACATAACAGTAGTCCATCATGACTTAACAACAGTAGTCTATCATGCCCTAACAACAGTAGTCCATCATGTCCTATCAACATTAGTCCAACATGTCCTACCAACAGTAGTCCATCATGCCCTAACAACAGTACTCCATCATGCCCTAACAGTAGTCCATCATTCCCTAACAGTAGTCCATCATGTCCTAACAACAGCAGTCCATCATGCCCTAACAGTAGTCCATCATGCCCTAACAACAGTAGTCCATCATGTCCTAACAACAGTAGTCCATCATGTCCTAACAACAGTAGTCCATCATGCCCTAACAATAGTAGTCCATCATGTCATAACAAAAGTAGTCCATCATGCCCTAACAACAGTAGTCCAACATGCCCTAACAACAGTACGCCAACATGCCCTAACAACAGTAGTCCAAAATGTCTTAACAACCGTAGTCCATCATGCCCTAACAGTAGTCCATCATGAGATAACAGTAGTCCATCATGACTTAACAACAGTCGTCCATCATGCCCTAACAATAGTTGTACAAAATGTCCTAACAACAGTTGTACAACATGTCCTAACAACAGTTGTCCATCATGTCCTAACAAGAGTAGTCCATCATGCCCTAACAACAGTAGTCAAACATGCCCAAACAACAGTAGTCCAACATGTCCTAACAACAGTAGTCCAACATGTCCCAACAACAGTAGTCCAAACAATGTGTCCTAACAACAGTAGTCCATAATGACATAACAAAATTAGTCCATCATAACAGTTGTCCATCATGTCCTAACAACATCAGTCCATCATGACATAACAACAGTAGTCCATCAAGCCCTAACAACAGTAGTCCAACATGCCCTAACAACAGTAGTCCAGCATGCCCTAACAACAGTAGTCCAACATGCCCTAACAACAGTAGTCAATCATGCCCTAACAACAGTAGTCCATCATGTCCTAACAACAATAGTCCATCATGTCCTAACAACAATAGTCCATCATGTCCTAAAAACAGTATTCCATCATGCCTTAAAAACAGCAGTCCATCATGTGACAACAACATTAGTCCATCAAGCCCTAACAACAGCAGTCCTTCACGCCCTAACAACAGTAGTCCACAATCAAATAACAACAGTAGTCCATCATGCCATTACAAATGTAGTCCATAATGACATAACAACAGTAGTCCATCATGCCCTAACAACAGTAGTCCATCATGCCCTAACAACAGTAGTCAATCATGCCCTAACAACAGTAGTCCATCATGACCTAACAACAGTAGTCCTTCATTCCCTAACAACAGTAGTCAATCATGCCCTAACAACAATAGTAGTCCAACATGCCCTAACAACAATAGTAGTCCAACATGCCCTAACATCAGTAGTCCATCATGTGAAAACAATAGAAGTCCATCATGCCCTAACAACAGTAGTCCACCATGCCCTAACAACAGTAGTTCATCATGCCGTAACAACAGTAGTCCAACATGCCCTAACAACAATAGTAGTCCAACATGCCCTAACAACAGTAGTCCAACATGCCCTAACAACAGTAGTCCATCATGCCCTAACAACAATAGTGGTCCAACATGCCCTAACAACAGTAGTCCATAACATCCTAACAACATTAGTCCATAATGCCCTAACAATAGTAGTTCATCATGCCATAACAATAGTAGTCCATCATGCCCTTACAACAGTAGTCCAACATGCCCTAACAACAGTAGTCCAACATGCCCTAACAACAGTAGTCCAACATGCCCTAACAACAGTAGTACAACATGTACTAACAACAGTAGTCCATAATGACATAACAACAGTAGTCCATCATGACCTAACAACAGTAGTCCTTCATTCCCTAACAACAGTAGTCCATCATGACATAACAACAGTAGTCCATCATGCCCTAACAACAGTAGTTCATCATGCCATAACAACAGTAGTTCATCATGCACTAACAACAGTAGTTCATCATGCCCTAACAACAGTAGTCCATCATGTGAAAACAATAGTAGTCCATCACGCCCTAACAACAATAGTAGTCCATCACGCCCTAACAACAATAGTAGTCCATCATGCCCTAACAGTAGTCCATCATGACATAACAGTAGTCCATCATGACTTAACAACAGTAGTCCATCATGCCCTAACATCAGTAGTCCATCATGTGAAAACAATAGAAGTCCATCATGCCCTAACAACAGTAGTCCACCATGCCCTAACAACAGTAGTTCATCATGCCGTAACAACAGTAGTCCAACATGCCCTAACAACAATAGTAGTCCAACATGCCCTAACAACAGTAGTCCAACATGCCCTAACAACAGTAGTCCAACATGTCCTAACAACAGTAGTCCATCATGTCCTAACAACAGTAGTCCATCATGCCCTAACAACAGTAGTCCATCATGCCCTAACAACAATAGTGGTCCAACATGCCCTAACAACAGTAGTCCATAACATCCTAACAACATTAGTCCATAATGCCCTAACAATAGTAGTTCATCATGCCATAACAATAGTAGTCCATCATGCCCTTACAACAGTAGTCCAACATGCCCTAACAACAGTAGTCCAACATGCCCTAACAACAGTAGTCATACATGCCCTAACAACAGTAGTCCTTCATTCCCTAACAACAGTAGTCCATCATGACATAACAACAGTAGTCCATCATGCCCTAACAACAGTAGTTCATCATGCCATAACAACAGTAGTTCATCATGCACTAACAACAGTAGTTCATCATGCCCTAACAACAGTAGTCCATCATGTGAAAACAATAGTAGTCCATCACGCACTAACAACAATAGTAGTCCATCACGCCCTAACAACAATAGTAGTCCAACATGCCCTAACAACAGTAGCCCATCATGCCCTAACAGTAGTAGTCCATCATGCCCTAACAGTAGTCCATCATGACATAACAGTAGTCCATCATGACTTAACAACAGTAGTCCATCATGCCCTAACAACAGTAGTCCATCATGTCCTATCAACATTAGTCCAACATGTCCTACCAACAGTAGTCCATCATGCCCTAACAGTAGTAGTCCATCATGCCCTAACAGTAGTCCATCATGCCCTAACAGTAGTCCATCATGCCCTAACAACAGTCGTCCATCATGCCCTAACAACAGTCGTCCATCATGTCCTAACAAAGGTAGTCCATCATGTCCTAACAACAGTAGTCCATCATGCCCTAACAATAGTAGTCCATCATGTCATAACAAAAGTAGTCCATCATGCCCTAAAAACAGTAGTCCAACATGCCCTAACAACAGTAGGCCAACATGCCCTAACAACAGTAGGCCAACATGCCCTAACAACAGTAGGCCAACATGCCCTAACAACAGTAGGCCAACATGCCCTAACAACAGTAGGCCAACATGCCCTAACAACAGTAGTCCAACATGTCTTAACAACCGTAGTCCATCATGCCCTAACAGTAGTCCATCATGACATAACAGTAGTCCATCATGCCCTAACAGTAGTCCATCATGCCCTAACAGTAGTCCATCATGAGATAACAGTAGTCCATCATGCCCTAACAACAGTTGTACAAAATGTCCTAACAACAGTTGTCCATCATGTCCTAACAACAGTCGTCCATCATGCCTAAACAAAAGTAGTCCATCATGCCCTAACGGTAGTCCATCATGCCCTAACAGTAGTCCATCATGCCCTAACAGTAGTCCATCATGCCCTAACAACATTAGTCCAACATGCCCTAAAAACAATAGTAGTCCAACATGCCCTAACAACAGTAGTCCATCATGCACTAACAATAGTAGTCCATCATGCACTAACAGTAGTAGTCCATCATGCCCTAACAACAGTAGTCCAACATGCCTTAACAACAGTAGTCCAACATGTCCTATCAACATTAGTCCAACATGCCCTAACAACAGTACTCCATCATGCCCTAACAGTAGTCCATCATGCCCTAACAGTAGTCCATCATGCCCTAACAGTAGTCCATCATGCCCTGACAGTAGTCCATCATGCCCTAACAACAGCAGTCCATCATGCCCAAACAACAGTTGTACAACATGTCCTAACAACAGTAGTCCATCATGACTTAACAACAGTAGTCCATCATGCCCTAACAACAGTAGTCCATCATGTCCTATCAACATTAGTCCAACATGCCCTAACAACAGTAGTCCATCATGTCCTAACAACAGTACTCCATCATGCCCTAACAACAGTACTCCATCATGCCCTAACAGTAGTCCATCATGCCCAAACAGCAGTTCTACAACATGTCCTAACAACAGCAGTCCATCATGACATAACAACAGTAGTCCATCACACCATAACAACAGTAGTCCAACATGTCATAACAACAGTAGTTCATCATGCCCTAACAACAGTAGTCCATCATGTGAAAACAATAGTAGTCCATCACGCCCTAACAACAATAGTAGTCCATCACGCCCTAACAACAATAGTAGTCCAACATGCCCTAACAACAGTAGCCCATCATGCCCTAACAGTAGTAGTCCATCATGCCCTAACAGTAGTCCATCATGACATAACAGTAGTCCATCATGACTTAACAACAGTAGTCCATCATGCCCTAACAGTAGTCCATCATGCCCTAACAGTAGTCCATCATGCCCTAACAACAGTAGTCCATCATGCCCTAACAACAATAGTAGTCCAACATGCCCTAACAACAACAGTAGTCCATCATGCCCTAACAACAATAGTCCATCATGCCCTAACAACAGTAGTCAATCATGAGAAAACAATAGAAGTCCATCATGCCCTAACAACAGTAGTCCACCATAGCCTAACAACAGTAGTTTATCATGATGTAACAACAGTAGTTCATCATGCCCTAACAACAGTAGTCCATCATGTGAAAACAAAAGTAGTCCATCACGCCGTAACAACAATAGTACTCCATCACACCCTAACAACAATAGTAGTCCAACATGCCCTAACAACAGTAGTCCATCATGCCCTAACAACAGTAGTCCATCATCCCCTAACAACAGTAGTCCAACATGACCTAACAACAGTAGTCCAACATGTCCTAACAACAGTAGTCCAACATGCCCTAACAACAGTAGTCCAACATGTCCTAACAACAGTAGTCCATCATGTCCTAACAACAGTAGTCCATCATGCCCTAACAACAGTAGTCCATCATGCCCTAACAACAATAGTGGTCCAACATGCCCTAACAACAGTAGTCCATAACATCCTAACAACATTAGTCCATAATGCCCTAACAATAGTAGTTCATCATGCCATAACAATAGTAGTCCATCATGCCCTTACAACAGTAGTCCAACATGCCCTAACAACAGTAGTCCAACATGCCCTAACAACAGTAGTCCAACATGCCCTAACAACAGTAGTCCAACATGTACTAACAACAGTAGTCCATAATGACATAACAACAGTAGTCCATCATGACCTAACAACAGTAGTCCTTCATTCCCTAACAACAGTAGTCCATCATGACATAACAACAGTAGTCCATCATGCCCTAACAACAGTAGTTCATCATGCCCTAACAACAGTAGTTCATCATGCACTAACAACAGTAGTTCATCATGCACTAACAACAGTAGTTCATCATGCCCTAACAACAGTAGTCCATCATGTGAAAACAATAGTAGTCCATCACGCCCTAACAACAATAGTAGTCCATCACGCCCTAACAACAATAGTAGTCCATCACGCCCTAACAACAATAGTAGTCCAACATGTCCTAACAATAGTAGTCCATCATGCCCTAACAACAGTAGTCCAACATGCCCTAACAACAGTAGCCCATCATGCCCTAACAGTAGTAGTCCATCATGCCCTAACAGTAGTCCATCATGACATAACAGTAGTCCATCATGACTTAACAACAGTAGTCCATCATGCCCTAACAACAGTAGTCCATCATGTCCTATCAACATTAGTCCAACATGTCAAACCAACAGTAGTCCATCATGCCCTAACAGTAGTAGTCCATCATGCCCTAACAGTAGTCCATCATGCCCTAACAGTAGTCCATCATGTCCTAACAACAGCAGTCCATCATGCCCTAACAACAGTCGTCCATCATGTCCTAACAAAGGTAGTCCATCATGTCCTAACAACAGTAGTCCATCATGCCCTAACAATAGTAGTCCATCATGTCATAACAAAAGTAGTCCATCATGCCCTAACAACAGTATTCCAACATGCCCTAACAACAGTAGGCCAACATGCCCTAACAACAGTATGCCAACATGCCCTAACAAGAGTAGGCCAACATGCCCTAACAACAGTAGGCCAACATGCCCTAACAACAGTAGTCCAACATGTCTTAACAACCGTAGTCCATCATGCCCTAACAGTAGTCCATCATGACATAACAGTAGTCCATCATGCCCTAACAGTAGTCCATCATGCCCTAACAGTAGTCCATCATGAGATAACAGTAGTCCATCATGCCCTAACAACAGTTGTACAAAATGTCCTAACAACAGTTGTACAACTTGTCCTAACAACAGCTGTACAACATGTCCTAACAACAGCTGTACAACATGTCCTAACAACAGTTGTCCATCATGTCCTAACAACAGTCGTCCATCATGCCTAAACAAAAGTAGTCCATCATGCCCTAACGGTAGTCCATCATGCCCTAACAGTAGTCCATCATGCCCTAACAGTAGTCCATCATGCCCTAACAACATTAGTCCAACATGCCCTAAAAACAATAGTAGTCCAACATGCCCTAACAACAGTAGTCCATCATGCACTAACAATAGTAGTCCATCATGCACTAACAATAGTAGTCCATCATGCCCTAACAACAGTAGTCCAACATGCCTTAACAACAGTTGTCCAACATGTCCTATCAACATTAGTCCAACATGCCTTAACAACAGTACTCCATCATGCCCTAACAGTAGTCCATCATGCCCTAACATTAGTCCATCATGCCCTAACAGTAGTCCATCATGCCCTGACAGTAGTCCATCATGCCCTAACAAAAGCAGTCCATCATGCCCAAACAACAGTTGTACAACATGTCCTAACAACAGTAGTCCATCATGACTTAACAACAGTAGTCCATCATGCCCTAACAACAGTAGTCCATCATGTCCTATCAACATTAGTCCAACATGCCCTAACAAGAGTAGTCCATCATGTCCTAACAACAGTACTCCATCATGCCCTAACAACAGTACTCCATCATGCCCTAACAGTAGTCCATCATGCCCAAACAGCAGTTCTACAACATGTCCTAACAACAGCAGTCCATCATGACATAACAACAGTAGTCCATCACACCCTAACAACAGTAGTCCAACATGTCATAACAACAGTAGTCCATCATGCCCTAACAACAGTAGTCCATCATGCTCAAACAACAGTAGTCCAACATGCCCTAACAGTAGTCCATCATGCCCTAACAGTAGTCCATCATGCCCTAACAGTAGTCCATCATGCCCTAACAACAATAGTAGTCCAACATGCCCTAACAACAATATTAGTCCATCATGTCATAACAAAAGTAGTCCATCATGCCCTAACAACAGTAGTCCATCATGCTCAAACAACAGTAGTCCATCATGCCCTAACAACATTAGTCCATCATGCCCTAAGAGTAGTCCATCATGAGATAACAGTAGTCCATCATGACGTAACAACAGTAGTCCATCATGCCCAAACAACAGTTGTACAACATATCCTAACAACAGTTGTACAACATGTCCTAACAATAGTTGTCCATCATGTCCTAACAACAGTAGTCCATCATGCCAAAACAAAAGTAGTACATCATGCCCTAACAGTAGTCCATCATGCCCTAACAGTAGTCTATCATGCCCTAACAACAATAGTAGTCCAACATGCCCTAACAACAGTAGTCCAACATGCCCTAACAACAGTAGTCCATCATGACCTAACAACAGTAGTCCTTCATTCCCTAACAACAGTAGTCCATCACGCCCTAACAACAATAGTAGTCCAACATGCCCTAACAACAGTAGCCCATCATGCCCTAACAGTAGTAGTCCAACATGCCCTAACAACAGTAGTCCATAACATCCTAACAACATTAGTCCATAATGCCCTAACAATAGTAGTTCATCATGCCATAACAATAGTAGTCCATCATGCCCTTACAACAGTAGTCCAACATGCCCTAACAACAGTAGTCCAACATGCCCTAACAACAGTAGTCCAACATGCCCTAACAACAGTAGTCCAACATGTACTAACAACAGCAGTCCATAATGACATAACAACAGTAGTCCATCATGACCTAACAACAGTAGTCCTTCATTCCCTAACAACAGTAGTCCATCATGACATAACAACAGTAGTCCATCATGCCCTAACAACAGTAGTTCATCATGCCCTAACAACAGTAGTTCATCATGCACTAACAACAGTAGTTCATCATGCACTAACAACAGTAGTTCATCATGCCCTAACAACAGTAGTCCATCATGTGAAAACAATAGTAGTCCATCACGCCCTAACAACAATAGTAGTCCATCACGCCCTAACAACAATAGTAGTCCATCACGCCCTAACAACAATAGTAGTCCAACATGTCCTAACAATAGTAGTCCATCATGCCCTAACAACAGTAGTCCAACATGCCCTAACAACAGTAGCCCATCATGCCCTAACAGTAGTAGTCCATCATGCCCTAACAGTAGTCCATCATGACATAACAGTAGTCCATCATGACTTAACAACAGTAGTCCATCATGCCCTAACAACAGTAGTCCATCATGTCCTATCAACATTAGTCCAACATGTCAAACCAACAGTAGTCCATCATGCCCTAACAGTAGTAGTCCATCATGCCCTAACAGTAGTCCATCATGCCCTAACAGTAGTCCATCATGTCCTAACAACAGCAGTCCATCATGCCCTAACAACAGTCGTCCATCATGTCCTAACAAAGGTAGTCCATCATGTCCTAACAACAGTAGTCCATCATGCCCTAACAATAGTAGTCCATCATGTCATAACAAAAGTAGTCCATCATGCCCTAACAACAGTATTCCAACATGCCCTAACAACAGTAGGCCAACATGCCCTAACAACAGTAGGCCAACATGCCCTAACAACAGTAGGCCAACATGCCCTAACAACAGTAGGCCAACATGCCCTAACAACAGTAGTCCAACATGTCTTAACAACCGTAGTCCATCATGCCCTAACAGTAGTCCATCATGACATAACAGTAGTCCATCATGCCCTAACAGTAGTCCATCATGCCCTAACAGTAGTCCATCATGAGATAACAGTAGTCCATCATGCCCTAACAACAGTTGTACAAAATGTCCTAACAACAGTTGTACAACTTGTCCTAACAACAGCTGTACAACATGTCCTAACAACAGTTGTCCATCATGTCCTAACAACAGTCGTCCATCATGCCTAAACAAAAGTAGTCCATCATGCCCTAACGGTAGTCCATCATGCCCTAACAGTAGTCCATCATGCCCTAACAGTAGTCCATCATGCCCTAACAACATTAGTCCAACATGCCCTAAAAACAATAGTAGTCCAACATGCCCTAACAACAGTAGTCCATCATGCACTAACAATAGTAGTCCATCATGCACTAACAATAGTAGTCCATCATGCCCTAACAACAGTAGTCCAACATGCCTTAACAACAGTAGTCCAACATGTCCTATCAACATTAGTCCAACATGCACTAACAACAGTACTCCATCATGCCCTAACAGTAGTCCATCATGCCCTAACATTAGTCCATCATGCCCTAACAGTAGTCCATCATGCCCTGACAGTAGTCCATCATGCCCTAACAACAGCAGTCCATCATGCCCAAACAACAGTTGTACAACATGTCCTAACAACAGTAGTCCATCATGACTTAACAACAGTAGTCCATCATGCCCTAACAACAGTAGTCCATCATGTCCTATCAACATTAGTCCAACATGCCCTAACAACAGTAGTCCATCATGTCCTAACAACAGTACTCCATCATGCCCTAACAACAGTACTCCATCATGCCCTAACAGTAGCCCATCATGCCCAAACAGCAGTTCTACAACATGTCCTAACAACAGCAGTCCATCATGACATAACAACAGTAGTCCATCACACCCTAACAACAGTAGTCCAACATGTCATAACAACAGTAGTCCATCATGCCCTAACAACAGTAGTCCATCATGCTCAAACAACAGTAGTCCAACATGCCCTAACAGTAGTCCATCATGCCCTAACAGTAGTCCATCATGCCCTAACAGTAGTCCATCATGCCCTAACAACAATAGTAGTCCAACATGCCCTAACAACAATAGTAGTCCAACATGCCCTAACAACAGTAGTCCATCATGCCCTAACAATAGTAGTCCATCATGCCCTAACAACAGTAGTCCATCATGCCCTAACAACAGTACTCCATCATGCCCTAACAACAGTACTCCATCATGCCCTAACAACAGTAGTCCAATATGTCCTAACAACAGTAGTCCATCATGTCCTAACAACAGTAGTCCATCATGCCCTAACAATATTAGTCCATCATGTCATAACAAAAGTAGTCCATCATGCCCTAACAACAGTAGTCCATCATGCTCAAACAACAGTAGTCCATCATGCCCTAACAACATTAGTCCATCATGCCCTAAGTGTAGTCCATCATGAGATAACAGTAGTCCATCATGACGTAACAACAGTAGTCCATCATGCCCAAACAACAGTTGTACAACATATCCTAACAACAGTTGTACAACATGTCCTAACAATAGTTGTCCATCATGTCCTAACAACAGTAGTCCATCATGCCAAAACAAAAGTAGTACATCATGCCCTAACAGTAGTCCATCATGCCCTAACAGTAGTCTATCATGCCCTAACAACAATAGTAGTCCAACATGCCCTAACAACAGTAGTCCAACATGCCCTAACAACAGTAGTCCATCATTCCCTAACAATAGTAGCCCATCATGCCCTAACAATAGTAGCCCATCATGCCCTAACAACAGTAGTCCATCATGTGAAAACAATAGTAGTCCATCACGCCCTAACAACAATAGTAGTCCATCACGCCCTAACAACAATAGTAGTCCAACATGCCCTAACAACAGTAGCCCATCATGCCCTAACAGTAGTAGTCCATCATGCCCTAACAGTAGTCCATCATGACATAACAGTAGTCCATCATGACTTAACAACAGTAGTCCATCATGCCCTAACAGTAGTCCATCATGCCCTAACAGTAGTCCATCATGCCCTAACAACAGTAGTCCATCATGCCCTAACAACAATAGTAGTCCAACATGCCCTAACAACAACAGTAGTCCATCATGCCCTAACAACAATAGTCCATCATGCCCTAACAACAGTAGTCAATCATGTGAAAACAATAGAAGTCCATCATGCCCTAACAACAGTAGTCCACCATAGCCTAACAACAGTAGTTTATCATGATGTAACAACAGTAGTTCATCATGCCCTAACAACAGTAGTCCATCATGTGAAAACAAAAGTAGTCCATCACGCCGTAACAACAATAGTACTCCATCACACCCTAACAACAATAGTAGTCCAACATGCCCTAACAACAGTAGTCCATCATGCCCTAACAACAGTAGTCCATCATCCCCTAACAACAGTAGTCCAACATGACCTAACAACAGTAGTCCAACATGTCCTAACAACAGTAGTCCAACATGCCCTAACAACAGTAGTCCAACATGTCCTAACAACAGTAGTCCATCATGTCCTAACAACAGTAGTCCATCATGCCCTAACAACAGTAGTCCATCATGCCCTAACAACAATAGTGGTCCAACATGCCCTAACAACAGTAGTCCATAACATCCTAACAACATTAGTCCATAATGCCCTAACAATAGTAGTTCATCATGCCATAACAATAGTAGTCCATCATGCCCTTACAACAGTAGTCCAACATGCCCTAACAACAGTAGTCCAACATGCCCTAACAACAGTAGTCCAACATGCCCTAACAACAGTAGTCCAACATGTACTAACAACAGTAGTCCATAATGACATAACAACAGTAGTCCATCATGACCTAACAACAGTAGTCCTTCATTCCCTAACAACAGTAGTCCATCATGACATAACAACAGTAGTCCATCATGCCCTAACAACAGTAGTTCATCATGCCCTAACAACAGTAGTTCATCATGCACTAACAACAGTAGTTCATCATGCACTAACAACAGTAGTTCATCATGCCCTAACAACAGTAGTCCATCATGTGAAAACAATAGTAGTCCATCACGCCCTAACAACAATAGTAGTCCATCACGCCCTAACAACAATAGTAGTCCATCACGCCCTAACAACAATAGTAGTCCAACATGTCCTAACAATAGTAGTCCATCATGCCCTAACAACAGTAGTCCAACATGCCCTAACAACAGTAGCCCATCATGCCCTAACAGTAGTAGTCCATCATGCCCTAACAGTAGTCCATCATGACATAACAGTAGTCCATCATGACTTAACAACAGTAGTCCATCATGCCCTAACAACAGTAGTCCATCATGTCCTATCAACATTAGTCCAACATGTCAAACCAACAGTAGTCCATCATGCCCTAACAGTAGTAGTCCATCATGCCCTAACAGTAGTCCATCATGCCCTAACAGTAGTCCATCATGTCCTAACAACAGCAGTCCATCATGCCCTAACAACAGTCGTCCATCATGTCCTAACAAAGGTAGTCCATCATGTCCTAACAACAGTAGTCCATCATGCCCTAACAATAGTAGTCCATCATGTCATAACAAAAGTAGTCCATCATGCCCTAACAACAGTATTCCAACATGCCCTAACAACAGTAGGCCAACATGCCCTAACAACAGTATGCCAACATGCCCTAACAAGAGTAGGCCAACATGCCCTAACAACAGTAGGCCAACATGCCCTAACAACAGTAGTCCAACATGTCTTAACAACCGTAGTCCATCATGCCCTAACAGTAGTCCATCATGACATAACAGTAGTCCATCATGCCCTAACAGTAGTCCATCATGCCCTAACAGTAGTCCATCATGAGATAACAGTAGTCCATCATGCCCTAACAACAGTTGTACAAAATGTCCTAACAACAGTTGTACAACTTGTCCTAACAACAGCTGTACAACATGTCCTAACAACAGCTGTACAACATGTCCTAACAACAGTTGTCCATCATGTCCTAACAACAGTCGTCCATCATGCCTAAACAAAAGTAGTCCATCATGCCCTAACGGTAGTCCATCATGCCCTAACAGTAGTCCATCATGCCCTAACAGTAGTCCATCATGCCCTAACAACATTAGTCCAACATGCCCTAAAAACAATAGTAGTCCAACATGCCCTAACAACAGTAGTCCATCATGCACTAACAATAGTAGTCCATCATGCACTAACAATAGTAGTCCATCATGCCCTAACAACAGTAGTCCAACATGCCTTAACAACAGTAGTCCAACATGTCCTATCAACATTAGTCCAACATGCCCTAACAACAGTACTCCATCATGCCCTAACAGTAGTCCATCATGCCCTAACATTAGTCCATCATGCCCTAACAGTAGTCCATCATGCCCTGACAGTAGTCCATCATGCCCTAACAACAGCAGTCCATCATGCCCAAACAACAGTTGTACAACATGTCCTAACAACAGTAGTCCATCATGACTTAACAACAGTAGTCCATCATGCCCTAACAACAGTAGTCCATCATGTCCTATCAACATTAGTCCAACATGCCCTAACAACAGTAGTCCATCATGTCCTAACAACAGTACTCCATCATGCCCTAACAACAGTACTCCATCATGCCCTAACAGTAGTCCATCATGCCCAAACAGCAGTTCTACAACATGTCCTAACAACAGCAGTCCATCATGACATAACAACAGTAGTCCATCACACCCTAACAACAGTAGTCCAACATGTCATAACAACAGTAGTCCATCATGCCCTAACAACAGTAGTCCATCATGCTCAAACAACAGTAGTCCAACATGCCCTAACAGTAGTCCATCATGCCCTAACAGTAGTCCATCATGCCCTAACAGTAGTCCATCATGCCCTAACAACAATAGTAGTCCAACATGCCCTAACAACAATAGTAGTCCAACATGCCCTAACATCAGTAGTCCATCATGTGAAAACAATAGTAGTCCATAATGCCCTAACAATAGTAGTTCATCAAGCCATAACAATAGTAGTCCATCATGCCCTAACAACAGTAGTCCAACATGCCCTAACAACAGTAGTCCAACATGCCCTAACAACAGTAGTCCAACATGCCCTAACAACAGTAGTCCTTCATTCCCTAACAACAGTAGTCCATCCATAATGACATAACAACAGTAGTCCATCATGTGAAAACAAAAGTAGTCCATCACGCCCTAACAACAATAGTAGTCCATCACGCCCTAACAACAATAGTAGTCCAACATGCCCTAACAACAGTAGTCCATAACTAGTCCATAATGCCCTAACATGTAGTCCATCATGCCCTAACAATAGTAGTCCATCATGCCCTAACAACAATAGTAGTCCAACATGCCCTAACAACAGTAGTCCAACATGCCCTAACAACAGTAGTCCAATCATGCCCTAACAACAGTAGTCCATCATGCCCTAACAACAGTAGTCCATCATGCCCTAACAACAGTAGTCCATCATGACATAACAACAGTAGTCCATCATGCCCTAACAACAGTAGTCCATCATGCCCTAACAACAGTAGTCCAATCATGTCCATAACAACAGTAGTCCATCATGCCCTAACAACAGTAGTCCATCATGCCCTAACAATATTAGTCCATCATGTCATAACAAAAGTAGTCCATCATGCCCTAACAACAGTAGTCCATCATGCTCAAACAACAGTAGTCCATCATGCCCTAACAACATTAGTCCATCATGCCCTAAGAGTAGTCCATCATGAGATAACAGTAGTCCATCATGACGTAACAACAGTAGTCCATCATGCCCAAACAACAGTTGTACAACATATCCTAACAACAGTTGTACAACATGTCCTAACAATAGTTGTCCATCATGTCCTAACAACAGTAGTCCATCATGCCAAAACAAAAGTAGTACATCATGCCCTAACAGTAGTCCATCATGCCCTAACAGTAGTCTATCATGCCCTAACAACAATAGTAGTCCAACATGCCCTAACAACAGTAGTCCAACATGCCCTAACAACAGTAGTCCATCATGACCTAACAACAGTAGTCCTTCATTCCCTAACAACAGTAGTCCATCACGCCCTAACAACAATAGTAGTCCAACATGCCCTAACAACAGTAGCCCATCATGCCCTAACAGTAGTAGTCCAACATGCCCTAACAACAGTAGTCCATAACATCCTAACAACATTAGTCCATAATGCCCTAACAATAGTAGTTCATCATGCCATAACAATAGTAGTCCATCATGCCCTTACAACAGTAGTCCAACATGCCCTAACAACAGTAGTCCAACATGCCCTAACAACAGTAGTCCAACATGCCCTAACAACAGTAGTCCAACATGTACTAACAACAGCAGTCCATAATGACATAACAACAGTAGTCCATCATGACCTAACAACAGTAGTCCTTCATTCCCTAACAACAGTAGTCCATCATGACATAACAACAGTAGTCCATCATGCCCTAACAACAGTAGTTCATCATGCCCTAACAACAGTAGTTCATCATGCACTAACAACAGTAGTTCATCATGCACTAACAACAGTAGTTCATCATGCCCTAACAACAGTAGTCCATCATGTGAAAACAATAGTAGTCCATCACGCCCTAACAACAATAGTAGTCCATCACGCCCTAACAACAATAGTAGTCCATCACGCCCTAACAACAATAGTAGTCCAACATGTCCTAACAATAGTAGTCCATCATGCCCTAACAACAGTAGTCCAACATGCCCTAACAACAGTAGCCCATCATGCCCTAACAGTAGTAGTCCATCATGCCCTAACAGTAGTCCATCATGACATAACAGTAGTCCATCATGACTTAACAACAGTAGTCCATCATGCCCTAACAACAGTAGTCCATCATGTCCTATCAACATTAGTCCAACATGTCCAACCAACAGTAGTCCATCATGCCCTAACAGTAGTAGTCCATCATGCCCTAACAGTAGTCCATCATGCCCTAACAGTAGTCCATCATGTCCTAACAACAGCAGTCCATCATGCCCTAACAACAGTCGTCCATCATGTCCTAACAAAGGTAGTCCATCATGTCCTAACAACAGTAGTCCATCATGCCCTAACAATAGTAGTCCATCATGTCATAACAAAAGTAGTCCATCATGCCCTAACAACAGTATTCCAACATGCCCTAACAACAGTAGGCCAACATGCCCTAACAACAGTAGGCCAACATGCCCTAACAACAGTAGGCCAACATGCCCTAACAACAGTAGGCCAACATGCCCTAACAACAGTAGTCCAACATGTCTTAACAACCGTAGTCCATCATGCCCTAACAGTAGTCCATCATGACATAACAGTAGTCCATCATGCCCTAACAGTAGTCCATCATGCCCTAACAGTAGTCCATCATGAGATAACAGTAGTCCATCATGCCCTAACAACAGTTGTACAAAATGTCCTAACAACAGTTGTACAACTTGTCCTAACAACAGCTGTACAACATGTCCTAACAACAGTTGTCCATCATGTCCTAACAACAGTCGTCCATCATGCCTAAACAAAAGTAGTCCATCATGCCCTAACGGTAGTCCATCATGCCCTAACAGTAGTCCATCATGCCCTAACAGTAGTCCATCATGCCCTAACAACATTAGTCCAACATGCCCTAAAAACAATAGTAGTCCAACATGCCCTAACAACAGTAGTCCATCATGCACTAACAATAGTAGTCCATCATGCACTAACAATAGTAGTCCATCATGCCCTAACAACAGTAGTCCAACATGCCTTAACAACAGTAGTCCAACATGTCCTATCAACATTAGTCCAACATGCACTAACAACAGTACTCCATCATGCCCTAACAGTAGTCCATCATGCCCTAACATTAGTCCATCATGCCCTAACAGTAGTCCATCATGCCCTGACAGTAGTCCATCATGCCCTAACAACAGCAGTCCATCATGCCCAAACAACAGTTGTACAACATGTCCTAACAACAGTAGTCCATCATGACTTAACAACAGTAGTCCATCATGCCCTAACAACAGTAGTCCATCATGTCCTATCAACATTAGTCCAACATGCCCTAACAACAGTAGTCCATCATGTCCTAACAACAGTACTCCATCATGCCCTAACAACAGTACTCCATCATGCCCTAACAGTAGTCCATCATGCCCAAACAGCAGTTCTACAACATGTCCTAACAACAGCAGTCCATCATGACATAACAACAGTAGTCCATCACACCCTAACAACAGTAGTCCAACATGTCATAACAACAGTAGTCCATCATGCCCTAACAACAGTAGTCCATCATGCTCAAACAACAGTAGTCCAACATGCCCTAACAGTAGTCCATCAAGCCCTAACAGTAGTCCATCATGCCCTAACAGTAGTCCATCATGCCCTAACAACAGTTGTCCATCATGCCCTAACAACAATAGTAGTCCAACATGCCCTAACAACAATAGTAGTCCAACATGCCCTAACAACAGTAGTCCATAACATGCCCTAACAACAGTAGTCCATCATGCCCTAACAACAGTAGTCCATCATCCCCTAACAACAGTAGTCCAACATGACCTAACAACAGTACTCCATCATGCCCTAACAACAGTACTCCATCATGCCCTAACAACAGTAGTCCAACATGTCCTAACAACAGTAGTCCATCATGTCCTAACAACAGTAGTCCATCATGCCCTAACAACAATATTAGTCCATCATGCCATAACAACAATAGTGGTCCATCATGCCCTAACAACAGTAGTCCATCATGCTCCAAACAACAGTAGTCCATCATGCCCTAACAACAGTAGTCCATCATGCCCTAAGTGTAGTCCATCATGAGATAACAGTAGTCCATCATGACGTAACAACAGTAGTCCATCATGCCCAAACAACAGTTGTACAACATATCCTAACAACAGTTGTACAACATGTCCTAACAATAGTTGTCCATCATGTCCTAACAACAGTAGTCCATCATGCCAAAACAAAAGTAGTACATCATGCCCTAACAGTAGTCCATCATGCCCTAACAGTAGTCTATCATGCCCTAACAACAATAGTAGTCCAACATGCCCTAACAACAGTAGTCCAACATGCCCTAACAACAGTAGTCCATCATTCCCTAACAATAGTAGCCCATCATGCCCTAACAATAGTAGCCCATCATGCCCTAACAACAGTAGTCCATCATGTGAAAACAATAGTAGTCCATCACGCCCTAACAACAATAGTAGTCCATCACGCCCTAACAACAATAGTAGTCCAACATGCCCTAACAACAGTAGCCCATCATGCCCTAACAGTAGTAGTCCATCATGCCCTAACAGTAGTCCATCATGACATAACAGTAGTCCATCATGACTTAACAACAGTAGTCCATCATGCCCTAACAGTAGTCCATCATGCCCTAACAGTAGTCCATCATGCCCTAACAACAGTAGTCCATCATGCCCTAACAACAATAGTAGTCCAACATGCCCTAACAACAACAGTAGTCCATCATGCCCTAACAACAATAGTCCATCATGCCCTAACAACAGTAGTCAATCATGTGAAAACAATAGAAGTCCATCATGCCCTAACAACAGTAGTCCACCATAGCCTAACAACAGTAGTTTATCATGATGTAACAACAGTAGTTCATCATGCCCTAACAACAGTAGTCCATCATGTGAAAACAAAAGTAGTCCATCACGCCGTAACAACAATAGTACTCCATCACACCCTAACAACAATAGTAGTCCAACATGCCCTAACAACAGTAGTCCATCATGCCCTAACAACAGTAGTCCATCATCCCCTAACAACAGTAGTCCAACATGACCTAACAACAGTAGTCCAACATGTCCTAACAACAGTAGTCCAACATGCCCTAACAACAGTAGTCCAACATGTCCTAACAACAGTAGTCCATCATGTCCTAACAACAGTAGTCCATCATGCCCTAACAACAGTAGTCCATCATGCCCTAACAACAATAGTGGTCCAACATGCCCTAACAACAGTAGTCCATAACATCCTAACAACATTAGTCCATAATGCCCTAACAATAGTAGTTCATCATGCCATAACAATAGTAGTCCATCATGCCCTTACAACAGTAGTCCAACATGCCCTAACAACAGTAGTCCAACATGCCCTAACAACAGTAGTCCAACATGCCCTAACAACAGTAGTCCAACATGTACTAACAACAGTAGTCCATAATGACATAACAACAGTAGTCCATCATGACCTAACAACAGTAGTCCTTCATTCCCTAACAACAGTAGTCCATCATGACATAACAACAGTAGTCCATCATGCCCTAACAACAGTAGTTCATCATGCCGTAACAACAGTAGTTCATCATGCCCTAACAACAGTAGTCCATCATGTGAAAACAAAAGTAGTCCATCACGCCCTAACAACAATAGTAGTCCATCACGCCCTAACAACAATAGTAGTCCAACATGCCCTAACAACAGTAGTCCATCATCCCCTAACAACAGTAGTCCAACATGACCTAACAACAGTAGTCCAACATGTCCTAACAACAGTAGTCCAACATGCCCTAACAACAGTAGTCCAACATGTCCTAACAACAGTAGTCCATCATGTCCTAACAACAGTAGTCCATCATGCCCTAACAACAGTAGTCCATCATGTCCTATCAACATTAGTCCATCATGCCCTAACAACAGTAGTCCATCATGCCCTAACAACAGTACTCCATCATGCCCTAACAGTAGTCCATCATGCCGTAACAACAGTAGTCCATCATGCCCTAACAACAGTACTCCATCATGCCCTAACAGTAGTCCATCATGCCCTAACAACAATAGTGGTCCAACATGCCCTAACAACAGTAGTCCATAACATCCTAACAACATTAGTCCATAATGCCCTAACAATA
Organism: Salmo salar; assembly: GCF_965601325.2. Classification (NCBI taxonomy): domain Eukaryota; kingdom Metazoa; phylum Chordata; class Actinopteri; order Salmoniformes; family Salmonidae; genus Salmo; species Salmo salar. Next base: position 56,463,190 of record NC_138300.1, read on the forward strand.
GTAGTTCATCAAGCCATAACAATAGTAGTCCATCATGTCCTAACAATAGTTGTCCATCATGTCCTAACAACAGTAGTCCATCATGCCTAAACAAAAGTAGTACATCATGCCCTAACAGTAGTCCATCATGCCCTAACAGTATTCCATTATGCCCTAACAGTAGTCCATCATGCCCTAACAGTAGTCCATCATGCCCTAACAGTAGTCCATCATGCCCTAACAACAATAGTAGTCCAACATGCCCTAACAACAATAGTAGTCCAACATGCCCTAACAACATTAGTCCAACATGCCCTAACAACAGTACTCCATCATGCCCTAACAGTAGTCCATCATGCCCTAACAGTAGTCCATTATGCCCTAACAGTAGTCCATCATGCCCTAACAACAGCAGTCCATCATGCCCAAACAACAGTTGTACAACATGTCCTAACAACAGTAGTCCATCATGCCCTAACAACAGTAGCCCATCATGCCCTACCAACAGTAGTCCATCATGTCCTAACAACAATAGTCCATCATGTCCTAAAAACAGTATTCCATCATGCCCTAACAACAGCAGTCCATCATGTGACAACAACATTAGTCCATCAAGCCCTAACAACAGCAGTCCTTCACGCCCTAACAACAGTAGTCCACAATCAAATAACAACAGTAGTCCATCATGCCATTACAAATGTAGTCCATAATGACATAACAACAGTAGTCCATCATGCCCTAACAACAGTAGTCCATCATGCCCTAACAACAGTAGTCCATCATGCCCTAACAACAGTAGTCAATCATGCCCTAACAACAATAGTAGTCCAACATGCCCTAACAACAATAGTAGTCCAACATGCCCTAACATCAGTAGTCCATCATGTGAAAACAATAGTAGTCCATCATGCCCTAACAACAGTAGTCCACCATGCCCTAACAACAGTAGTTCATCATGCCGTAACAACAGTAGTTCATCATGCCCTAACAACAGTAGTCCAACATGCCCTAACAACAGTAGTACAACATGTACTAACAACAGTAGTCCATAATGACATAACAACAGTAGTCCATCATGTGAAAACAAAAGTAGTCCATCACGCCCTAACAACAATAGTAGTCCATCACGCCCTAACAACAATAGTAGTCCAACATGCCCTAACAACAGTAGTCCATAACATCCTAACAACATTAGTCCATAATGCCCTAACAATAGTAGTTCATCAAGCCATAACAATAGTAGTCCATCATGCCCTAACAACAGTAGTCCAACATGCCCTAACAACAGTAGTCCAACATGCCCTAACAACAGTAGTCCAACATGCCCTAACAACAGTAGTCCAACATGTACTAAGAACAGTAGTCCATAATGACATAACAACAGTAGTCCATCATGACCTAACAACAGTAGTCCTTCATTCCCTAACAACAGTAGTCCATCATGACATAACAACAGTAGTCCATCATGCCCTAACAACAGTAGTTCATCATGCCCTAACAACAGTAGTTCATCATGCACTAACAACAGTAGTTCATCGTGCCCTAACAACAGTAGTCCATCATGTGAAAACAATAGTAGTCCATCACGCCCTAACAACAATAGTAGTCCATCACGCCCTAACAACAATAGTAGTCCAACATGTCCTAACAATAGTAGTCCATCATGCCCTAACAACAGTAGTCCAACATGCCCTAACAACAGTAGCCCATCATGCCCTAACAGTAGTAGTCCATCATGCCCTAACAGTAGTCCATCATGACATAACAGTAGTCCATCATGACTTAACAACAGTAGTCCATCATGCCCTAACAACAGTAGTCCATCATGTCCTATCAACATTAGTCCAACATGTCCTACCAACAGTAGTCCATCATGCCCTAACAGTAGTAGTCCATCATGCCCTAACAGTAGTCCATCATGCCCTAACAGTAGTCAATCATGCCCTAACAGTAGTCCATCATGTCCTAACAACAGCAGTCCATCACGCCCTAACAACAATAGTAGTCCATCACGCCCTAACAACAATAGTAGTCCAACATGCCCTAACAACAGTAGTCCATCATGCCCTAACAACAGTTGTACAACATATCCTAACAACAGTTGTACAACATGTCCTAACAATAGTTGTCCATCATGTCCTAACAACAGTAGTCCATCATGCCTAAACAAAAGTAGTACATCATGCCCTAACAGTAGTCCATCATGCCCTAACAGTAGTCCATCATGCCCTAACAGTAGTCCATCATGCCCTAACAGTAGTCCATCATGCCCTAACAGTAGTCCATCATGCCCTAACAACAATAGTAGTCCAACATGCCCTAACAACAATAGTAGTCCAACATGCCCTAACAACAGTAGTCCATCATGCCCTAACAATAGTAGTCCATCATGCCCTAACAACAGTAGTCCATCATGCCCTAACAACAGTACTCCATCATGACCTAACAACAGTACTCCATCATGCCCTAACAACAGTACTCCATCATGCCCTAACAACAGTAGTCCAATATGTCCTAACAACAGTAGTCCATCATGTCCTAACAACAGTAGTCCATCATGCCCTAACAATATTAGTCCATCATGTCATAACAAAAGTAGTCCATCATGACCTAACAACAGTAGTCCATCATGCTCAAACAACAGTAGTCCATCATGCCCTAAAAACAGTAGTCCATCATGCACTAAGAGTAGTCCATCATGAGATAACAGTAGTCCATCATGACGTAACAACAGTAGTCCATCATGCCCTAACAACAGTTGTACAACATATCCTAACAACAGTTGTACAACATGTCCTAACAATAGTTGTCCATCATGTCCTAACAACAGTAGTCCATCATGCCAAAACAAAAGTAGTACATCATGCCCTAACAGTAGTCCATCATGCCCTAACAGTAGTCTATCATGCCCTAACAACAATAGTAGTCCAACATGCCCTAACAACAGTAGTCCAACATGCCCTAACAACAGTAGTCCATCATTCCCTAACAATAGTAGCCCATCATGCCCTAACAATAGTAGCCCATCATGCCCTAACAACAGTAGTCCAACATGCCCTAACAACAGTAAGTCAACAAGCCCTAACAACAATAGTCCATCATGCCCTAACAGTAGTCCATCATGCCCAAACAGCAGTTCTACAACATGTCCTAACAACAGCAGTCCATCATGACATAACAACAGTAGTCCATCACACCATAACAACAGTAGTCCAACATGTCATAACAACAGTAGTTCATCATGCCCTAACAACAGTAGTCCATCATGTGAAAACAATAGTAGTCCATCACGCCCTAACAACAATAGTAGTCCATCACGCCCTAACAACAATAGTAGTCCAACATGCCCTAACAACAGTAGCCCATCATGCCCTAACAGTAGTAGTCCATCATGCCCTAACAGTAGTCCATCATGACATAACAGTAGTCCATCATGACTTAACAACAGTAGTCCATCATGCCCTAACAACAGTAGTCCATCATGTCCTATCAACATTAGTCCAACATGTCCTACCAACAGTAGTCCATCATGCCCTAACAGTAGTAGTCCATCATGCCCTAACAGTAGTCCATCATGCCCTAACAGTAGTCCATCATGTCCTAACAACAGCAGTCCATCATGCCCTAACAACAGTCGTCCATCATGTCCTAACAAAGGTAGTCCATCATGTCCTAACAACAGTAGTCCATCATGCCCTAACAATAGTAGTCCATCATGTCATAACAAAAGTAGTCCATCATGCCCTAAAAACAGTAGTCCAACATGCCCTAACAACAGTAGGCCAACATGCCCTAACAACAGTAGGCCAACATGCCCTAACAACAGTAGGCCAACATGCCCTAACAACAGTAGGCCAACATGCCCTAACAACAGTAGGCCAACATGCCCTAACAACAGTAGTCCAACATGCCTTAACAACCGTAGTCCATCATGCCCTAACAGTAGTCCATCATGACATAACAGTAGTCCATCATGCCCTAACAGTAGTCCATCATGCCCTAACAGTAGTCCATCATGAGATAACAGTAGTCCATCATGCCCTAACAACAGTTGTACAAAATGTCCTAACAACAGTTGTACAACTTGTCCTAACAACAGTTGTACAACATGTCCTAACAACAGTTGTCCATCATGTCCTAACAACAGTCGTCCATCATGCCTAAACAAAAGTAGTCCATCATGCCCTAACGGTAGTCCATCATGCCCTAACAGTAGTCCATCATGCCCTAACAGTAGTCCATCATGCCCTAACAACATTAGTCCAACATGCCCTAAAAACAATAGTAGTCCAACATGCCCTAACAACAGTAGTCCATCATGCACTAACAATAGTAGTCCATCATGCACTAACAATAGTAGTCCATCATGCCCTAACAACAGTAGTCCAACATGCCTTAACAACAGTAGTCCAACATGTCCTATCAACATTAGTCCAACATGCCCTAACAACAGTACTCCATCATGCCCTAACAGTAGTCCATCATGCCCTAACAGTAGTCCATCATGCCCTAACAGTAGTCCATCATGCCCTGACAGTAGTCCATCATGCCCTAACAACAGCAGTCCATCATGCCCAAACAACAGTTGTACAACATGTCCTAACAACAGTAGTCCATCATGACTTAACAACAGTAGTCCATCATGCCCTAACAACAGTAGTCCATCATGTCCTATCAACATTAGTCCAACATGCCCTAACAACAGTAGTCCATCATGTCCTAACAACAGTACTCCATCATGCCCTAACAACAGTACTCCATCATGCCCTAACAGTAGTCCATCATGCCCAAACAGCAGTTCTACAACATGTCCTAACAACAGCAGTCCATCATGACATAACAACAGTAGTCCATCACACCATAACAACAGTAGTCCAACATGTCATAACAACAGTAGTCCATCATGCCCTAACAACAGTAGTCCATCATGCTCAAACAACAGTAGTCCAACATGCCCTAACAGTAGTCCATCATGCCCTAACAGTAGTCCATCATGCCCTAACAGTAGTCCATCATGCCCTAACAACAGTAGTCCATCATGCCCTAACAACAATAGTAGTCCAACATGCCCTAACAACAATAGTGGTCCAACATGCCCTAACAACAGTAGTCCATAACATCCTAACAACATTAGTCCATCATGCCCTAACAACAGTAGTCCATCATCCCCTAACAACAGTAGTCCAACATGACCTAACAACAGTAGTCCAACATGTCCTAACAACAGTAGTCCAACATGCCCTAACAACAGTAGTCCAACATGTCCTAACAACAGTAGTCCATCATGTCCTAACAACAGTAGTCCATCATGCCCTAACAACAATAGTAGTCCAACATGCCCTAACAACAATAGTGGTCCAACATGCCCTAACAACAGTAGTCCAACATGTCCTAACAACAGTAGTCCATCATGACATAACAACAGTAGTCCATCATGCCCTAACAACAGTAGTTCATCATGCCCTAACAACAGTAGTTCATCATGCACTAACAACAGTAGTTCATCGTGCCCTAACAACAGTAGTCCATCATGTGAAAACAATAGTAGTCCATCACGCCCTAACAACAATAGTAGTCCATCACGCCCTAACAACAATAGTAGTCCAACATGTCCTAACAATAGTAGTCCATCATGCCCTAACAACAGTAGTCCAACATGCCCTAACAACAGTAGCCCATCATGCCCTAACAGTAGTAGTCCATCATGCCCTAACAGTAGTCCATCATGACATAACAGTAGTCCATCATGACTTAACAACAGTAGTCCATCATGCCCTAACAACAGTAGTCCATCATGTCCTATCAACATTAGTCCAACATGTCCTACCAACAGTAGTCCATCATGCCCTAACAGTAGTAGTCCATCATGCCCTAACAGTAGTCCATCATGCCCTAACAGTAGTCAATCATGCCCTAACAGTAGTCCATCATGTCCTAACAACAGCAGTCCATCACGCCCTAACAACAATAGTAGTCCATCACGCCCTAACAACAATAGTAGTCCAACATGCCCTAACAACAGTAGTCCATCATGCCCTAACAACAGTTGTACAACATATCCTAACAACAGTTGTACAACATGTCCTAACAATAGTTGTCCATCATGTCCTAACAACAGTAGTCCATCATGCCTAAACAAAAGTAGTACATCATGCCCTAACAGTAGTCCATCATGCCCTAACAGTAGTCCATCATGCCCTAACAGTAGTCCATCATGCCCTAACAGTAGTCCCATCACTGCCGCTAACAACAATAGTAGTCCAACATGCCCTAACAACAATAGTAGTCCAACATGCCCTAACAACAGTAGTCCATCATGCCCTAACAATAGTAGTCCATCATGCCCTAACAACAGTAGTCCATCATGCCCTAACAACAGTACTCCATCATGACCTAACAACAGTACTCCATCATGCCCTAACAACAGTACTCCATCATGCCCTAACAACAGTAGTCCAATATGTCCTAACAACAGTAGTCCATCATGTCCTAACAACAGTAGTCCATCATGCCCTAACAATATTAGTCCATCATGTCATAACAAAAGTAGTCCATCATGACCTAACAACAGTAGTCCATCATGCTCAAACAACAGTAGTCCATCATGCCCTAAAAACAGTAGTCCATCATGCACTAAGAGTAGTCCATCATGAGATAACAGTAGTCCATCATGACGTAACAACAGTAGTCCATCATGCCCTAACAACAGTTGTACAACATATCCTAACAACAGTTGTACAACATGTCCTAACAATAGTTGTCCATCATGTCCTAACAACAGTAGTCCATCATGCCAAAACAAAAGTAGTACATCATGCCCTAACAGTAGTCCATCATGCCCTAACAGTAGTCTATCATGCCCTAACAACAATAGTAGTCCAACATGCCCTAACAACAGTAGTCCAACATGCCCTAACAACAGTAGTCCATCATTCCCTAACAATAGTAGCCCATCATGCCCTAACAATAGTAGCCCATCATGCCCTAACAACAGTAGTCCAACATGCCCTAACAACAGTAAGTCAACAAGCCCTAACAACAATAGTCCATCATGCCCTAACAGTAGTCCATCATGCCCAAACAGCAGTTCTACAACATGTCCTAACAACAGCAGTCCATCATGACATAACAACAGTAGTCCATCACACCATAACAACAGTAGTCCAACATGTCATAACAACAGTAGTTCATCATGCCCTAACAACAGTAGTCCATCATGTGAAAACAATAGTAGTCCATCACGCCCTAACAACAATAGTAGTCCATCACGCCCTAACAACAATAGTAGTCCAACATGCCCTAACAACAGTAGCCCATCATGCCCTAACAGTAGTAGTCCATCATGCCCTAACAGTAGTCCATCATGACATAACAGTAGTCCATCATGACTTAACAACAGTAGTCCATCATGCCCTAACAACAGTAGTCCATCATGTCCTATCAACATTAGTCCAACATGTCCTACCAACAGTAGTCCATCATGCCCTAACAGTAGTAGTCCATCATGCCCTAACAGTAGTCCATCATGCCCTAACAGTAGTCCATCATGTCCTAACAACAGCAGTCCATCATGCCCTAACAACAGTCGTCCATCATGTCCTAACAAAGGTAGTCCATCATGTCCTAACAACAGTAGTCCATCATGCCCTAACAATAGTAGTCCATCATGTCATAACAAAAGTAGTCCATCATGCCCTAACAACAGTAGTCCAACATGCCCTAACAACAGTAGGCCAACATGCCCTAACAACAGTAGGCCAACATGCCCTAACAACAGTAGGCCAACATGCCCTAACAACAGTAGGCCAACATGCCCTAACAACAGTAGTCCAACATGCCTTAACAACCGTAGTCCATCATGCCCTAACAGTAGTCCATCATGACATAACAGTAGTCCATCATGCCCTAACAGTAGTCCATCATGCCCTAACAGTAGTCCATCATGAGATAACAGTAGTCCATCATGCCCTAACAACAGTTGTACAAAATGTCCTAACAACAGTTGTACAACTTGTCCTAACAACAGTTGTACAACATGTCCTAACAACAGTTGTCCATCATGTCCTAACAACAGTCGTCCATCATGCCTAAACAAAAGTAGTCCATCATGCCCTAACGGTAGTCCATCATGCCCTAACAGTAGTCCATCATGCCCTAACAGTAGTCCATCATGCCCTAACAACATTAGTCCAACATGCCCTAAAAACAATAGTAGTCCAACATGCCCTAACAACAGTAGTCCATCATGCACTAACAATAGTAGTCCATCATGCACTAACAATAGTAGTCCATCATGCCCTAACAACAGTAGTCCAACATGCCTTAACAACAGTAGTCCAACATGTCCTATCAACATTAGTCCAACATGCCCTAACAACAGTACTCCATCATGCCCTAACAGTAGTCCATCATGCCCTAACAGTAGTCCATCATGCCCTAACAGTAGTCCATCATGCCCTGACAGTAGTCCATCATGCCCTAACAACAGCAGTCCATCATGCCCAAACAACAGTTGTACAACATGTCCTAACAACAGTAGTCCATCATGACTTAACAACAGTAGTCCATCATGCCCTAACAACAGTAGTCCATCATGTCCTATCAACATTAGTCCAACATGCCCTAACAACAGTAGTCCATCATGTCCTAACAACAGTACTCCATCATGCCCTAACAACAGTACTCCATCATGCCCTAACAGTAGTCCATCATGCCCAAACAGCAGTTCTACAACATGTCCTAACAACAGCAGTCCATCATGACATAACAACAGTAGTCCATCACACCATAACAACAGTAGTCCAACATGTCATAACAACAGTAGTCCATCATGCCCTAACAACAGTAGTCCATCATGCTCAAACAACAGTAGTCCAACATGCCCTAACAGTAGTCCATCATGCCCTAACAGTAGTCCATCATGCCCTAACAGTAGTCCATCATGCCCTAACAACAGTAGTCCATCATGCCCTAACAACAATAGTAGTCCAACATGCCCTAACAACAATAGTGGTCCAACATGCCCTAACAACAGTAGTCCATAACATCCTAACAACATTAGTCCATCATGCCCTAACAACAGTAGTCCATCATCCCCTAACAACAGTAGTCCAACATGACCTAACAACAGTAGTCCAACATGTCCTAACAACAGTAGTCCAACATGCCCTAACAACAGTAGTCCAACATGTCCTAACAACAGTAGTCCATCATGTCCTAACAACAGTAGTCCATCATGCCCTAACAACAATAGTAGTCCAACATGCCCTAACAACAATAGTGGTCCAACATGCCCTAACAACAGTAGTCCAACATGTCCTAACAACAGTAGTCCATCATGACATAACAACAGTAGTCCATCATGCCCTAACAACAGTAGTTCATCATGCCCTAACAACAGTAGTTCATCATGCACTAACAACAGTAGTTCATCGTGCCCTAACAACAGTAGTCCATCATGTGAAAACAATAGTAGTCCATCACGCCCTAACAACAATAGTAGTCCATCACGCCCTAACAACAATAGTAGTCCAACATGTCCTAACAATAGTAGTCCATCATGCCCTAACAACAGTAGTCCAACATGCCCTAACAACAGTAGCCCATCATGCCCTAACAGTAGTAGTCCATCATGCCCTAACAGTAGTCCATCATGACATAACAGTAGTCCATCATGACTTAACAACAGTAGTCCATCATGCCCTAACAACAGTAGTCCATCATGTCCTATCAACATTAGTCCAACATGTCCTACCAACAGTAGTCCATCATGCCCTAACAGTAGTAGTCCATCATGCCCTAACAGTAGTCCATCATGCCCTAACAGTAGTCAATCATGCCCTAACAGTAGTCCATCATGTCCTAACAACAGCAGTCCATCACGCCCTAACAACAATAGTAGTCCATCACGCCCTAACAACAATAGTAGTCCAACATGCCCTAACAACAGTAGTCCATCATGCCCTAACAACAGTTGTACAACATATCCTAACAACAGTTGTACAACATGTCCTAACAATAGTTGTCCATCATGTCCTAACAACAGTAGTCCATCATGCCTAAACAAAAGTAGTACATCATGCCCTAACAGTAGTCCATCATGCCCTAACAGTAGTCCATCATGCCCTAACAGTAGTCCATCATGCCCTAACAGTAGTCCATCATGCCCTAACAGTAGTCCATCATGCCCTAACAACAATAGTAGTCCAACATGCCCTAACAACAATAGTAGTCCAACATGCCCTAACAACAGTAGTCCATCATGCCCTAACAATAGTAGTCCATCATGCCCTAACAACAGTAGTCCATCATGCCCTAACAACAGTACTCCATCATGACCTAACAACAGTACTCCATCATGCCCTAACAACAGTACTCCATCATGCCCTAACAACAGTAGTCCAATATGTCCTAACAACAGTAGTCCATCATGTCCTAACAACAGTAGTCCATCATGCCCTAACAATATTAGTCCATCATGTCATAACAAAAGTAGTCCATCATGACCTAACAACAGTAGTCCATCATGCTCAAACAACAGTAGTCCATCATGCCCTAAAAACAGTAGTCCATCATGCACTAAGAGTAGTCCATCATGAGATAACAGTAGTCCATCATGACGTAACAACAGTAGTCCATCATGCCCTAACAACAGTTGTACAACATATCCTAACAACAGTTGTACAACATGTCCTAACAATAGTTGTCCATCATGTCCTAACAACAGTAGTCCATCATGCCAAAACAAAAGTAGTACATCATGCCCTAACAGTAGTCCATCATGCCCTAACAGTAGTCTATCATGCCCTAACAACAATAGTAGTCCAACATGCCCTAACAACAGTAGTCCAACATGCCCTAACAACAGTAGTCCATCATTCCCTAACAATAGTAGCCCATCATGCCCTAACAATAGTAGCCCATCATGCCCTAACAACAGTAGTCCAACATGCCCTAACAACAGTAAGTCAACAAGCCCTAACAACAATAGTCCATCATGCCCTAACAGTAGTCCATCATGCCCAAACAGCAGTTCTACAACATGTCCTAACAACAGCAGTCCATCATGACATAACAACAGTAGTCCATCACACCATAACAACAGTAGTCCAACATGTCATAACAACAGTAGTTCATCATGCCCTAACAACAGTAGTCCATCATGTGAAAACAATAGTAGTCCATCACGCCCTAACAACAATAGTAGTCCATCACGCCCTAACAACAATAGTAGTCCAACATGCCCTAACAACAGTAGCCCATCATGCCCTAACAGTAGTAGTCCATCATGCCCTAACAGTAGTCCATCATGACATAACAGTAGTCCATCATGACTTAACAACAGTAGTCCATCATGCCCTAACAACAGTAGTCCATCATGTCCTATCAACATTAGTCCAACATGTCCTACCAACAGTAGTCCATCATGCCCTAACAGTAGTAGTCCATCATGCCCTAACAGTAGTCCATCATGCCCTAACAGTAGTCCATCATGTCCTAACAACAGCAGTCCATCATGCCCTAACAACAGTCGTCCATCATGTCCTAACAAAGGTAGTCCATCATGTCCTAACAACAGTAGTCCATCATGCCCTAACAATAGTAGTCCATCATGTCATAACAAAAGTAGTCCATCATGCCCTAAAAACAGTAGTCCAACATGCCCTAACAACAGTAGGCCAACATGCCCTAACAACAGTAGGCCAACATGCCCTAACAACAGTAGGCCAACATGCCCTAACAACAGTAGGCCAACATGCCCTAACAACAGTAGGCCAACATGCCCTAACAACAGTAGTCCAACATGTCTTAACAACCGTAGTCCATCATGCCCTAACAGTAGTCCATCATGACATAACAGTAGTCCATCATGCCCTAACAGTAGTCCATCATGCCCTAACAGTAGTCCATCATGAGATAACAGTAGTCCATCATGCCCTAACAACAGTTGTACAAAATGTCCTAACAACAGTTGTACAACTTGTCCTAACAACAGTTGTACAACATGTCCTAACAACAGTTGTCCATCATGTCCTAACAACAGTCGTCCATCATGCCTAAACAAAAGTAGTCCATCATGCCCTAACGGTAGTCCATCATGCCCTAACAGTAGTCCATCATGCCCTAACAGTAGTCCATCATGCCCTAACAACATTAGTCCAACATGCCCTAAAAACAATAGTAGTCCAACATGCCCTAACAACAGTAGTCCATCATGCACTAACAATAGTAGTCCATCATGCACTAACAATAGTAGTCCATCATGCCCTAACAACAGTAGTCCAACATGCCTTAACAACAGTAGTCCAACATGTCCTATCAACATTAGTCCAACATGCCCTAACAACAGTACTCCATCATGCCCTAACAGTAGTCCATCATGCCCTAACAGTAGTCCATCATGCCCTAACAGTAGTCCATCATGCCCTGACAGTAGTCCATCATGCCCTGACAGTAGTCCATCATGCCCTAACAACAGCAGTCCATCATGCCCAAACAACAGTTGTACAACATGTCCTAACAACAGTAGTCCATCATGACTTAACAACAGTAGTCCATCATGCCCTAACAACAGTAGTCCATCATGTCCTATCAACATTAGTCCAACATGCCCTAACAACAGTAGTCCATCATGTCCTAACAACAGTACTCCATCATGCCCTAACAACAGTACTCCATCATGCCCTAACAGTAGTCCATCATGCCCAAACAGCAGTTCTACAACATGTCCTAACAACAGCAGTCCATCATGACATAACAACAGTAGTCCATCACACCATAACAACAGTAGTCCAACATGTCATAACAACAGTAGTCCATCATGCCCTAACAACAGTAGTCCATCATGCTCAAACAACAGTAGTCCAACATGCCCTAACAGTAGTCCATCATGCCCTAACAGTAGTCCATCATGCCCTAACAGTAGTCCATCATGCCCTAACAACAGTAGTCCATCATGCCCTAACTACAATAGTAGTCCAACATGCCCTAACAACAATAGTGGTCCAACATGCCCTAACAACAGTAGTCCATAACATCCTAACAACATTAGTCCATCATGCCCTAACAACAGTAGTCCATCATCCCCTAACAACAGTAGTCCAACATGACCTAACAACAGTAGTCCAACATGTCCTAACAACAGTAGTCCAACATGCCCTAACAACAGTAGTCCAACATGTCCTAACAACAGTAGTCCATCATGTCCTAACAACAGTAGTCCATCATGCCCTAACAACAGTAGTCCATCATGCCCTAACAACAATAGTGGTCCAACATGCCCTAACAACAGTAGTCCATAACATCCTAACAACATTAGTCCATAATGCCCTAACAATAGTAGTTCATCATGCCATAACAATAGTAGTCCATCATGCCCTTACAACAGTAGTCCAACATGCCCTAACAACAGTAGTCCAACATGCCCTAACAACAGTAGTCCAACATGCCCTAACAACAGTAGTCCAACATGTACTAACAACAGTAGTCCATAATGACATAACAACAGTAGTCCATCATGACCTAACAACAGTAGTCCTTCATTCCCTAACAACAGTAGTCCATCATGACATAACAACAGTAGTCCATCATGCCCTAACAACAGTAGTTCATCATGCACTAACAATAGTAGTCCATCACGCCCTAACAACAATAGTAGTCCATCACGCCCTAACAACAATAGTAGTCCAACATGTCCTAACAATAGTAGTCCATCATGCCCTAACAACAGTAGTCCAACATGCCCTAACAACAGTAGCCCATCATGCCCTAACAGTAGTAGTCCATCATGCCCTAACAGTAGTCCATCATGACATAACAGTAGTCCATCATGACTTAACAACAGTAGTCCATCATGCCCTAACAACAGTAGTCCATCATGTCCTATCAACATTAGTCCAACATGTCAAACCAACAGTAGTCCATCATGCCCTAACAGTAGTAGTCCATCATGCCCTAACAGTAGTCCATCATGCCCTAACAGTAGTCCATCATGTCCTAACAACAGCAGTCCATCATGCCCTAACAACAGTCGTCCATCATGTCCTAACAAAGGTAGTCCATCATGTCCTAACAACAGTAGTCCATCATGCCCTAACAATAGTAGTCCATCATGTCATAACAAAAGTAGTCCATCATGCCCTAACAACAGTAGTCCAACATGCCCTAACAACAGTAGGCCAACATGCCCTAACAACAGTAGGCCAACATGCCCTAACAACAGTAGGCCAACATGCCCTAACAACAGTAGGCCAACATGCCCTAACAACAGTAGTCCAACATGTCTTAACAACCGTAGTCCATCATGCCCTAACAGTAGTCCATCATGACATAACAGTAGTCCATCATGCCCTAACAGTAGTCCATCATGCCCTAACAGTAGTCCATCATGAGATAACAGTAGTCCATCATGCCCTAACAACAGTTGTACAAAATGTCCTAACAACAGTTGTACAACTTGTCCTAACAACAGTTGTACAACATGTCCTAACAACAGTTGTCCATCATGTCCTAACAACAGTCGTCCATCATGCCTAAACAAAAGTAGTCCATCATGCCCTAACGGTAGTCCATCATGCCCTAACAGTAGTCCATCATGCCCTAACAGTAGTCCATCATGCCCTAACAACATTAGTCCAACATGCCCTAAAAACAATAGTAGTCCAACATGCCCTAACAACAGTAGTCCATCATGCACTAACAATAGTAGTCCATCATGCCCTAACAACAGTAGTCCAACATGCCTTAACAACAGTAGTCCAACATGTCCTATCAACATTAGTCCAACATGCACTAACAACAGTACTCCATCATGCCCTAACAGTAGTCCATCATGCCCTAACATTAGTCCATCATGCCCTAACAGTAGTCCATCATGCCCTGACAGTAGTCCATCATGCCCTAACAACAGCAGTCCATCATGCCCAAACAACAGTTGTACAACATGTCCTAACAACAGTAGTCCATCATGACTTAACAACAGTAGTCCATCATGCCCTAACAACAGTAGTCCATCATGTCCTATCAACATTAGTCCAACATGCCCTAACAACAGTAGTCCATCATGTCCTAACAACAGTACTCCATCATGCCCTAACAACAGTACTCCATCATGCCCTAACAGTAGTCCATCATGCCCAAACAGCAGTTCTACAACATGTCCTAACAACAGCAGTCCATCATGACATAACAACAGTAGTCCATCACACCCTAACAACAGTAGTCCAACATGTCATAACAACAGTAGTCCATCATGCCCTAACAACAGTAGTCCATCATGCTCAAACAACAGTAGTCCATCATGCTCAAACAACAGTAGTCCAACATGCCCTAACAGTAGTCCATCATGCCCTAACAGTAGTCCATCATGCCCTAACAGTAGTCCATCATGCCCTAACAACAATAGTAGTCCAACATGCCCTAACAACAATAGTAGTCCAACATGCCCTAACAACAGTAGTCCATCATGCCCTAACAATAGTAGTCCATCATGCCCTAACAACAGTAGTCCATCATGCCCTAACAACAGTACTCCATCATGACCTAACAACAGTACTCCATCATGCCCTAACAACAGTACTCCATCATGCCCTAACAACAGTAGTCCAATATGTCCTAACAACAGTAGTCCATCATGTCCTAACAACAGTAGTCCATCATGCCCTAACAATATTAGTCCATCATGTCATAACAAAAGTAGTCCATCATGCCCTAACAACAGTAGTCCATCATGCTCAAACAACAGTAGTCCATCATGCCCTAACAACATTAGTCCATCATGCCCTAAGAGTAGTCCATCATGAGATAACAGTAGTCCATCATGACGTAACAACAGTAGTCCATCATGCCCTAACAACAGTTGTACAACATATCCTAACAACAGTTGTACAACATGTCCTAACAATAGTTGTCCATCATGTCCTAACAACAGTAGTCCATCATGCCAAAACAAAAGTAGTACATCATGCCCTAACAGTAGTCCATCATGCCCTAACAGTAGTCTATCATGCCCTAACAACAATAGTAGTCCAACATGCCCTAACAACAGTAGTCCAACATGCCCTAACAACAGTAGTCCATCATTCCCTAACAATAGTAGCCCATCATGCCCTAACAATAGTAGCCCATCATGCCCTAACAACAGTAGTCCAACATGCCCTAACAACAGTAAGTCAACAAGCCCTAACAACAATAGTACATCATGCCCTAACAGTAGTAGTCCATCATGACTTAACAACAGTAGTCCATCATGACTTAACAACAGTAGTCCATCATGACTTAACAACAGTAGTCCATCATGCCCTAACAACAGTAGTCCATCATGTCCTATCAACATTAGTCCATCATGCCCTAACAACAGTAGTCCATCATGCCCTAACAACAGTACTCCATCATGCCCTAACAGTAGTCCATCATGCCGTAACAACAGTAGTCCATCATGCCCTAACAACAGTACTCCATCATGCCCTAACAGTAGTCCATCATGCCCTAACAGTACTCCATCATGCCCTAACAACAGTACTCCATCATGCCCTAACAACAGTACTCCATCATGCCCTAACAACAGTACTCCATCATGCCCTAACAACAGTACTCCATCATGCCCTAACAACAGTAGTCCATCATGCCCTAACAGTAGTCCATCATGCCCTAACAGTAGTCCATCATGCCCAAACAGCAGTTGTACAACATGTCCTAACAACAGCAGTCCATCATGACATAACAACAGTAGTCCATCACACCCTAACAACAGTAGTCCAACATGTCCTAACAACAGTAGTCCATCATGTCCTAACAACAGTAGTCCATCATGCCCTAACAATAGTAGTCCATCATGTCATAACAAAAGTAGTCCATCATGCCATAACAACAGTAGTCCATCATGCTCAAACAACAGTAGTCCAACATGCCCTAACAGTAGTCCATCATGAGATAACAGTAGTCCATTATGACGTAACAACAGTAGTCCATCATGCCCTAACAACAGTTGTACAACATATCCTAACAACAGTTGAACAACATGTCCTAACAATAGTTGTCCATCATGTCCTAACAACAGTAGTCCATCATGCCTAAACAAAAGTAGTACATCATGCCCTAACAGTAGTCCATCATGCCCTAACAGTAGTCCATCATGCCCTAACAGTAGTCCATCATGCCCTAACAGTAGTCCATCATGCCCTAACAACAATAGTAGTCCATCATGCCCTAACAACAATAGTAGTCCAACATGCCCTAACAACATTAGTCCAACATGCCCTAACAACAGTAGCTCCATCATGCCCTAACAGTAGTCCATCATGCCCTAACAGTAGTCCATCATGCCCTAACAACAGCAGTCCATCATGCCCAAACAACAGTTGTACAACATGTCCTAACAACAGTAGTCCATCATGCCCTAACAACAGTAGCCCATCATGCCCTACCAACAGTAGTCCATCATGTCCTAACAACAATAGTCCATCATGTCCTAAAAACAGTATTCCATCATGCCCTAACAACAGCAGTCCATCATGTGACAACAACATTAGTCCATCAAGCCCTAACAACAGCAGTCCTTCACGCCCTAACAACAGTAGTCCACAATCAAATAACAACAGTAGTCCATCATGCCATTACAAATGTAGTCCATAATGACATAACAACAGTAGTCCATCATGCCCTTACAACAGTAGTCCAACATGCCCTAACAACAGTAGTCCAACATGCCCTAACAACAGTAGTCCAACATGCCCTAACAACAGTAGTCCAACATGTACTAACAACAGTAGTCCATAATGACATAACAACAGTAGTCCATAATGACATAACAACAGTAGTCCATCATGACCTAACAACAGTAGTCCTTCATTCCCTAACAACAGTAGTCCATCATGACATAACAACAGTAGTCCATCATGCCCTAACAACAATAGTAGTCCAACATGCCGTAACATCAGTAGTCCATCATGTGAAAACAATAGTAGTCCATCATGCCCTAACAACAGTAGTCCACCATGCCCTAACAACAGTAGTTCATCATGCCGTAACAACAGTAGTTCATCATGCCCTAACAACAGTAGTCCACCATGCCCTAACAACAGTAGTTCATCATGCCGTAACAACAGTAGTCCAACATGCCCTAACATCAGTAGTCCATCATGTGAAAACAATAGTAGTCCATCATGCCCTAACAACAGTAGTCCACCATGACCTAACAACTAGTAGTTCCATCATGCCCGTAACAACAGTAGTCCATCATGCCCTAACAACAGTAGTCACATCATGTCCTAACAACAGTAGTCCATCATGCTCCTAACAACAGTAGTCCATCATGCCCTAACAACAGTAGTCCATCATGTCCT
The DNA here is from genome assembly GCF_965601325.2 of Salmo salar. Lineage (NCBI taxonomy): Eukaryota > Metazoa > Chordata > Actinopteri > Salmoniformes > Salmonidae > Salmo > Salmo salar. The sequence continues at coordinate 56,481,510 of NC_138300.1, forward strand.
ATCAACATTAGTCCATCATGCCCTAACAACAGTAGTCCATCATGCCCTAACAACAGTACTCCATCATGCCCTAACAGTAGTCCATCATGCCCTAACAACAGTACTCCATCATGCCCTAACAGTAGTCCATCATGCCCTAACAGTACTCCATCATGCCCTAACAACAGTACTCCATCATGCCCTAACAACAGTACTCCATCATGCCGTAACAGTAGTCCATCATGCCCTAACAGTAGTCCATCATGCCCAAACAGCAGTTGTACAACATGTCCTAACAACAGCAGTCCATCATGACATAACAACAGTAGTCCATCACACCCTAACAACAGTAGTCCAACATGTCCTAACAACAGTAGTCCATCATGCCCTAACAACAATAGTAGTCCAACATGCCCTAACAACAATAGTAGTCCAACATGCCCTAACAACATTAGTCCAACATGCCCTAACAACAGTACTCCATCATGCCCTAACAGTAGTCCATCATGACATAACAGTAGTCCATCATGCCCTAACAGTAGTCCATCATGCCCTAACAGTAGTCCATCATGAGATAACAGTAGTCCATCATGCCCTAACAACAGTTGTACAACATGTCCTAACAACAGTTGTACAACTTGTCCTAACAACAGTTGTACAACATGTCCTAACAACAGTAGTCCATCATGTCCTAACAACAGTCGTCCATCATGCCTAAACAAAAGTAGTCCATCATGCCCTAACGGTAGTCCATCATGCCCTAACAGTAGTCCATCATGCCCTAACAACAGTAGTCAATCATGCCCTAACAACAATAGTAGTCCAACATGCCCTAACAACAATAGTAGTCCAACATGCCGTAACATCAGTAGTCCATCATGTGAAAACAATAGTAGTCCATCATGCCCTAACAACAGTAGTCCACCATGCCCTAACAACAGTAGTTCATCATGCCGTAACAACAGTAGTTCATCATGCCCTAACAACAGTAGTCCACCATGCCCTAACAACAGTAGTTCATCATGCCGTAACAACAGTAGTCCAACATGCCCTAACATCAGTAGTCCATCATGTGAAAACAATAGTAGTCCATCATGCCCTAACAACAGTAGTCCACCATGCCCTAACAACAGTAGTTCATCATGCCGTAACAACAGTAGTCCATCATGTGAAAACAAAAGTAGTCCATCACGCCCTAACAACAGTAGTCCATCATCCCCTAACAACAGTAGTCCAACATGACCTAACAACAGTAGTCCAACATGCCCTAACAACAGTAGTCCAACATGTCCTAACAACAGTAGTCCAACATGTCCTAACAACAGTAGTCCATCATGTCCTAACAACAGTAGTCCATCATGCCCTAACAACAGTAGTCCATCATGTCCTATCAACATTAGTCCATCATGCCCTAACAACAGTAGTCCATCATGCCCTAACAACAGTACTCCATCATGCCCTAACAGTAGTCCATCATGCCGTAACAACAGTAGTCCATCATGCCCTAACAACAGTACTCCATCATGCCCTAACAGTAGTCCATCATGCCCTAACAGTACTCCATCATGCCCTAACAACAGTACTCCATCATGCCCTAACAACAGTACTGCATCATGCCCTAACAACAGTACTCCATCATGCCCTAACAACAGTACTCCATCATGCCCTAACAACAGTACTCCATCATGCCGTAACAGTAGTCCATCATGCCCTAACAGTAGTCCATCATGCCCAAACAGCAGTTGTACAACATGTCCTAACAACAGCAGTCCATCATGACATAACAACAGTAGTCCATCACACCCTAACAACAGTAGTCCAACATGTCCTAACAACAGTAGTCCATCATGTCCTAACAACAGTAGTCCATCATGCCCTAACAATAGTAGTCCATCATGTCATAACAAAAGTAGTCCATCATGCCATAACAACAGTAGTCCATCATGCTCAAACAACAGTAGTCCAACATGCCCTAACAGTAGTCCATCATGAGGTAACAACAGTAGTCCATCATGCCCTAACAACAGTTGTACAACATATCCTAACAACAGTTGTACAACATATCCTAACAACAGTTGTACAACATGTCCTAACAATAGTTGTCCATCATGTCCTAACAACAGTAGTACATCATGCCTAAACAAAAGTAGTACATCATGCCCTAACAGTAGTCCATCATGCCCTAACAGTAGTCCATCATGCCCTAACAGTAGTCCATCATGCCCTAACAGTAGTCCATCATGCCCTAACAACAATAGTAGTCCAACATGCCCTAACAACAATAGTAGTCCAACATGCCCTAACAACAATAGTAGTCCAACATGCCCTAACAACATTAGTCCAACATGCCCTAACAACAGTACTCCATCATGCCCTAACAGTAGTCCATCATGCCCTAACAGTAGTCCATCATGCCCTAACAGTAGTCCATCATGCCCTAACAACAGCAGTCCATCATGCCCAAACAACAGTTGTACAACATGTGCTAACAACAGTAGTCCATCATGCCCTAACAACAGTAGCCCATCATGCCCTACCAACAGTAGTCCATCATGTCCTAACAACAATAGTCCATCATGTCCTAAAAACAGTATTCCATCATGCCCTAACAACAGCAGTCCATCATGTGACAACAACATTAGTCCATCAAGCCCTAACAACAGCAGTCCTTCACGCCCTAACAACAGTAGTCCACAATCAAATAACAACAGTAGTCCATCATGCCATTACAAATGTAGTCCATAATGACATAACAACAGTAGTCCATCATGCCCTAACAACAGTAGTCCATCATGCCCTAACAACAGTAGTCCATCATGCCCTAACAACAGTAGTCCATCATGCCCTAACAACAATAGTAGTCCAACATGCCCTAACAACAATAGTAGTCCAACATGCCCTAACATCAGTAGTCCATCATGTGAAAACAATAGTAGTCCATCATGCCCTAACAACAGTAGTCCACCATGCCCTAACAACAGTAGTTCATCATGCCGTAACAACAGTAGTCCATCATGCCCTAACAACAGTAGTCCATCATGTGAAAACAAAAGTAGTCCATCATGCCCTAACAACAATAGTAGTCCAACATGCCCTAACAACAGTAGTCCATCATCCCCTAACAACAGTAGTCCAACATGCCCTAACAACAGTAGTCCATCATCCCCTAACAACAGTAGTCCAACATGACCTAACAACAATAGTCCAACATGTCCTAACAACAGTAGTCCAACATGCCCTAACAACAGTAGTCCAACATGTCCTAACAACAGTAGTCCATCATGTCCTAACAACAGTCGTCCATCATGCCCTAACAACAGTAGTCCATCATGCCCTAACAACAATAGTGGTCCAACATGCCCTAACAACAGTAGTCCATAACATCCTAACAACATTAGTCCATAATGCCCTAACAATAGTAGTTCATCAAGCCATAACAATAGTAGTCCATCATGCCCTAACAACAGTAGTCCAACATGCCCTAACAACAGTAGTCCAACATGCCCTACGAACAGTAGTCCAACATGCCCTAACAACAGTAGTCCAACATGCCCTAACAACAGTAGTCCAACATGTACTAAGAACAGTAGTCCATAATGACATAACAACAGTAGTCCATCATGACCTAACAACAGTAGTCCTTCATTCCCTAACAACAGTAGTCCATCATGACATAACAACAGTAGTCCATCATGCCCTAACAACAGTAGTTCATCATGCCCTAACAACAGTAGTTCATCATGCACTAACAACAGTAGTTCATCGTGCCCTAACAACAGTAGTCCATCATGTGAAAACAATAGTAGTCCATCACGCCCTAACAACAATAGTAGTCCATCACGCCCTAACAACAATAGTAGTCCAACATGTCCTAACAATAGTAGTCCATCATGCCCTAACAACAGTAGTCCAACATGCCCTAACAACAGTAGCCCATCATGCCCTAACAGTAGTAGTCCATCATGCCCTAACAGTAGTCCATCATGACATAACAGTAGTCCATCATGACTTAACAACAGTAGTCCATCATGCCCTAACAACAGTAGTCCATCATGTCCTATCAACATTAGTCCAACATGTCCTACCAACAGTAGTCCATCATGCCCTAACAGTAGTAGTCCATCATGCCCTAACAGTAGTCCATCATGCCCTAACAGTAGTCCATCATGCCCTAACAGTAGTCCATCATGTCCTAACAACAGCAGTCCATCATGCCCTAACAACAGTAGTCCATCATGTCCTAACAAAGGTAGTCCATCATGTCCTAACAACAGTAGTCCATCATGCCCTAACAATAGTAGTCCATCATGGCATAACAAAAGTAGTCCATCATGCCCTAACAACAGTAGTCCAACATGCCCTAACAACAGTAGGCCAACATGCCCTAACAACAGTAGGCCAACATGCCCTAACAACAGTAGTCCAACATGTCTTAACAACCGTAGTCCATCATGCCCTAACAGTAGTCCATCATGACATAACAGTAGTCCATCATGCCCTAACAGTAGTCCATCATGCCCTAACAGTAGTCCATCATGCCCTAACAACATTAGTCCAACATGCCCTAAAAACAATAGTAGTCCAACATGCCCTAACAACAGTAGTCCATCATGCACTAACAATAGTAGTCCATCATGCCCTAACAACAGTAGTCCATCATGCCCTAACAACAATAGTGGTCCAACATGCCCTAACAACAGTAGTCCATAACATCCTAACAACATTAGTCCATAATGCCCTAACAATAGTAGTTCATCATGCCATAACAATAGTAGTCCATCATGCCCTAACAACAGTAGTCCAACATGCGCTAACAACAGTAGTCCAACATGCCCTAACAACAGTAGTCCAACATGCCCTAACAACAGTAGTCCAACATGTACTAACAACAGTAGTCCATAATGACATAACAACAGTAGTCCATCATGACCTAACAACAGTAGTCCTTCATTCCCTAACAACAGTAGTCCATCATGACATAACAACAGTAGTCCATCATGCCCTAACAACATTAGTCCAACATGCCCTAAAAACAATAGTAGTCCAACATGCCCTAACAACAGTAGTCCATCATGCACTAACAATAGTAGTCCATCATGCCCTAACAACAGTAGTCCATCATGCCCTAACAACAATAGTGGTCCAACATGCCCTAACAACAGTAGTCCATAACATCCTAACAACATTAGTCCATAATGCCCTAACAATAGTAGTTCATCATGCCATAACAATAGTAGTCCATCATGCCCTAACAACAGTAGTCCAACATGCGCTAACAACAGTAGTCCAACATGCCCTAACAACAGTAGTCCAACATGCCCTAACAACAGTAGTCCAACATGTACTAACAACAGTAGTCCTTCATTCCCTAACAACAGTAGTCCATCATGACATAACAACAGTAGTCCATCATGCCCTAACAACAGTAGTTCATCATGCACTAACAACAGTAGTTCATCATGCCCTAACAACAGTAGTCCATCATCTGAAAACAATAGTAGTCCATCACGCCCTAACAACAATAGTAGTCCATCACGCCCTAACAACAATAGTAGTCCATCATGCCCTAACAACAGTAGTCCAACATGCACTAACAACAGTAGCCCATCATGCCCTAACAGTAGTAGTCCATCATGCCCTAACAGTAGTCCATCATGACATAACAGTAGTCCATCATGACTTAACAACAGTAGTCCATCATGCACTAACAACAGTAGTCCATCATGTCCTATCAACATTAGTCCAACATGTCCTACCAACAGTAGTCCATCATGCCCTAACAGTAGTAGTCCATCATGCCCTAACAGTAGTCCATCATGCCCTAACAGTAGTCCATCATGCCCTAACAGTAGTCCATCATGTCCTAACAACAGCAGTCCATCATGCCCTAACAACAGTAGTCCATCATGTCCTAACAAAGGTAGTCCATCATGTCCTAACAACAGTAGTCCATCATGCCCTAACAATAATAGTCCATCATGTCATAACAAAAGTAGTCCATCATGCCCTAACAACAGTAGTCCAACATGCCCTAACAACAGTAGGCCAACATGCACTAACAACAGTAGGCCAACATGCCCTAACAACAGTAGTCCAACATGCCCTAAGAACAGTAGTCCAACATGTCTTAACAACCGTAGTCCATCATGCCCTAACAGTAGTCCATCATGACATAACAGTAGTCCATCATGCCCTAACAGTAGTCCATCATGCCCTAACAGTAGTCCATCATGAGATAACAGTAGTCCATCATGACTTAACAACAGTAGTCCATCATGCCCTAACAACAGTAGTCCATCATCTGAAAACAATAGTAGTCCATCACGCCCTAACAACAATAGTAGTCCATCACGCCCTAACAACAATAGTAGTCCATCATGCCCTAACAACAGTATTCCAACATGCACTAACAACAGTAGCCCATCATGCCCTAACAGTAGTAGTCCATCATGCCCTAACAGTAGTCCATCATGACATAACAGTAGTCCATCATGACTTAACAACAGTAGTCCATCATGCACTAACAACAGTAGTCCATCATGTCCTATCAACATTAGTCCAACATGTCCTACCAACAGTAGTCCATCATGCCCTAACAGTAGTAGTCCATCATGCCCTAACAGTAGTCCATCATGCCCTAACAGTAGTCCATCATGCCCTAACAGTAGTCCATCATGTCCTAACAACAGCAGTCCATCATGCCCTAACAACAGTAGTCCATCATGTCCTAACAAAGGTAGTCCATCATGTCCTAACAACAGTAGTCCATCATGCCCTAACAATAATAGTCCATCATGTCATAACAAAAGTAGTCCATCATGCCCTAACAACAGTAGTCCAACATGCCCTAACAACAGTAGGCCAACATGCACTAACAACAGTAGGCCAACATGCCCTAACAACAGTAGTCCAACATGCCCTAAGAACAGTAGTCCAACATGTCTTAACAACCGTAGTCCATCATGCCCTAACAGTAGTCCATCATGACATAACAGTAGTCCATCATGCCCTAACAGTAGTCCATCATGCCCTAACAGTAGTCCATCATGAGATAACAGTAGTCCATCATGACTTAACAACAGTAGTCCATCATGCCCTAACAACAGTTGTACAAAATGTCCTAACAACAGTTGTACAACATGTCCTAACAACAGTAGTCCATCATGTGAAAACAATAGTAGTCCATCACGCCCTAACAACAATAGTAGTCCATCACGCCCTAACAACAATAGTAGTCCAACATGTCCTAACAATAGTAGTCCATCATGCCCTAACAGTAGTAGTCCATCATGCCCTAACAGTAGTCCATCATGACATAACAGTAGTCCATCATGACTTAACAACAGTAGTCCATCATGCCCTAACAACAGTAGTCCATCATGTCCTATCAACATTAGTCCAACATGTCCTACCAACAGTAGTCCATCATGCCCTAACAGTAGTAGTCCATCATGCCCTCACAGTAGTCCATCATGCCCTAACAGTAGTCCATCATGCCCTAACAGTAGTCCATCAAGTCCTAACAACAGCAGTCCATCATGCCCTAACAACAGTAGTCCATCATGTCCTAACAAAGGTAGTCCATCATGGCATAACAAAAGTAGCCCATCATGCCCTAACAACAGTAGTCCAACATGCCCTAACAACAGTAGGCCAACATGCCCTAACAACAGTAGGCCAACATGCCCTAACAACAGTAGTCCAACATGTCATAACAACCGTAGTCCATCATGCCCTAACAGTAGTCCATCATGACATAACAGTAGTCCATCATGCCCTAACAGTAGTCCATCATGCCCTAACAGTAGTCCATCATGAGATAACAGTAGTCCATCATGCCCTAACAACAGTTGTACAAAATGTCCTAACAACAGTTGTACAACATGTCCTAACAACAGTTGTACAACATGTCCTAACAACAGTCGTCCATCATGCCTAAACAAAAGTAGTCCATCATGCCCTAACGGTAGTCCATCATGCCCTAACAGTAGTCCATCATGCCCTAACAACATTAGTCCAACATGCCCTAAAAACAATAGTAGTCCAACATGCCCTAACAACAGTAGTCCATCATGCACTAACAATAGTAGTCCATCATGCCCTAACAACAGTAGTCCATCATGCCCTAACAACAATAGTGGTCCAACATGCCCTAACAACAGTAGTCCATAACATCCTAACAACATTAGTCCATAATGCCCTAACAATAGTAGTTCATCATGCCATAACAATAGTAGTCCATCATGCCCTAACAACAGCAGTCCAACATGCCCTAACAACAGTAGTCCATCATGTGAAAACAATAGTAGTCCATCACGCCCTAACAACAATAGTAGTCCATCACGCCCTAACAACAATAGTAGTCCAACATGTCCTAACAATAGTAGTCCATCATGCCCTAACAACAGTAGTCCAACATGCCCTAACAACAGTAGCCCATCATGCCCTAACAGTAGTAGTCCATCATGCCCTAACAGTAGTCCATCATGACATAACAGTAGTCCATCATGACTTAACAACAGTAGTCCATCATGCCCTAACAACAGTAGTCCATCATGTCCTATCAACATTAGTCCAACATGTCCTACCAACAGTAGTCCATCATGCCCTAACAGTAGTAGTCCATCATGCCCTAACAGTAGTCCATCATGCCCTAACAGTAGTCCATCATGCCCTAACAGTAGTCCATCATGTCCTAACAACAGCAGTCCATCATGCCCTAACAACAGTAGTCCATCATGTCCTAACAAAGGTAGTCCATCATGTCCTAACAACAGTAGTCCATCATGCCCTAACAATAGTAGTCCATCATGGCATAACAAAAGTAGTCCATCATGCCCTAACAACAGTAGTCCAACATGCCCTAACAACAGTAGGCCAACATGCCCTAACAACAGTAGGCCAACATGCCCTAACAACAGTAGTCCAACATGTCTTAACAACCGTAGTCCATCATGCCCTAACAGTAGTCCATCATGACATAACAGTAGTCCATCATGCCCTAACAGTAGTCCATCATGCCCTAACAGTAGTCCATCATGAGATAACAGTAGTCCATCATGCCCTAACAACAGTTGTACAAAATGTCCTAACAACAGTTGTACAACATGTCCTAACAACAGTTGTACAACATGTCCTAACAACAGTTGTCCATCATGTCCTAACAACAGTCGTCCATCATGCCTAAACAAAAGTAGTCCATCATGCCCTAACGGTAGTCCATCATGCCCTAACAGTAGTCCATCATGCCCTAACAGTAGTCCATCATGCCCTAACAACATTAGTCCAACATGCCCTAAAAACAATAGTAGTCCAACATGCCCTAACAACAGTAGTCCATCATGCACTAACAATAGTAGTCCATCATGCCCTAACAACAGTAGTCCATCATGCCCTAACAACAATAGTGGTCCAACATGCCCTAACAACAGTAGTCCATAACATCCTAACAACATTAGTCCATAATGCCCTAACAATAGTAGTTCATCATGCCATAACAATAGTAGTCCATCATGCCCTAACAACAGTAGTCCAACATGCGCTAACAACAGTAGTCCAACATGCCCTAACAACAGTAGTCCAACATGCCCTAACAACAGTAGTCCAACATGTACTAACAACAGTAGTCCATAATGACATAACAACAGTAGTCCATCATGACCTAACAACAGTAGTCCTTCATTCCCTAACAACAGTAGTCCATCATGACATAACAACAGTAGTCCATCATGCCCTAACAACAGTAGTTCATCATGCACTAACAACAGTAGTTCATCATGCCCTAACAACAGTAGTCCATCATCTGAAAACAATAGTAGTCCATCACGCCCTAACAACAATAGTAGTCCATCACGCCCTAACAACAATAGTAGTCCATCATGCCCTAACAACAGTAGTCCAACATGCACTAACAACAGTAGCCCATCATGCCCTAACAGTAGTAGTCCATCATGCCCTAACAGTAGTCCATCATGACATAACAGTAGTCCATCATGACTTAACAACAGTAGTCCATCATGCACTAACAACAGTAGTCCATCATGTCCTATCAACATTAGTCCAACATGTCCTACCAACAGTAGTCCATCATGCCCTAACAGTAGTAGTCCATCATGCCCTAACAGTAGTCCATCATGCCCTAACAGTAGTCCATCATGCCCTAACAGTAGTCCATCATGTCCTAACAACAGCAGTCCATCATGCCCTAACAACAGTAGTCCATCATGTCCTAACAAAGGTAGTCCATCATGTCCTAACAACAGTAGTCCATCATGCCCTAACAATAATAGTCCATCATGTCATAACAAAAGTAGTCCATCATGCCCTAACAACAGTAGTCCAACATGCCCTAACAACAGTAGGCCAACATGCACTAACAACAGTAGGCCAACATGCCCTAACAACAGTAGTCCAACATGCCCTAAGAACAGTAGTCCAACATGTCTTAACAACCGTAGTCCATCATGCCCTAACAGTAGTCCATCATGACATAACAGTAGTCCATCATGCCCTAACAGTAGTCCATCATGCCCTAACAGTAGTCCATCATGAGATAACAGTAGTCCATCATGACTTAACAACAGTAGTCCATCATGCCCTAACAACAGTTGTACAAAATGTCCTAACAACAGTTGTACAACATGTCCTAACAACAGTAGTCCATCATGTGAAAACAATAGTAGTCCATCACGCCCTAACAACAATAGTAGTCCATCACGCCCTAACAACAATAGTAGTCCAACATGTCCTAACAATAGTAGTCCATCATGCCCTAACAACAGTAGTCCAACATGCCCTAACAACAGTAGCCCATCATGCCCTAACAGTAGTAGTCCATCATGCCCTAACAGTAGTCCATCATGACATAACAGTAGTCCATCATGACTTAACAACAGTAGTCCATCATGCCCTAACAACAGTAGTCCATCATGTCCTATCAACATTAGTCCAACATGTCCTACCAACAGTAGTCCATCATGCCCTAACAGTAGTAGTCCATCATAACCTCACAGTAGTCCATCATGCCCTAACAGTAGTCCATCATGCCCTAACAGTAGTCCATCAAGTCCTAACAACAGCAGTCCATCATGCCCTAACAACAGTAGTCCATCATGTCCTAACAAAGGTAGTCCATCATGGCATAACAAAAGTAGCCCATCATGCCCTAACAACAGTAGTCCAACATGCCCTAACAACAGTAGGCCAACATGCCCTAACAACAGTAGGCCAACATGCCCTAACAACAGTAGTCCAACATGTCATAACAACCGTAGTCCATCATGCCCTAACAGTAGTCCATCATGACATAACAGTAGTCCATCATGCCCTAACAGTAGTCCATCATGCCCTAACAGTAGTCCATCATGAGATAACAGTAGTCCATCATGCCCTAACAACAGTTGTACAAAATGTCCTAACAACAGTTGTACAACATGTCCTAACAACAGTTGTACAACATGTCCTAACAACAGTTGTCCATCATGTCCTAACAACAGTCGTCCATCATGCCTAAACAAAAGTAGTCCATCATGCCCTAACGGTAGTCCATCATGCCCTAACAGTAGTCCATCATGCCCTAACAACATTAGTCCAACATGCCCTAAAAACAATAGTAGTCCAACATGCCCTAACAACAGTAGTCCATCATGCACTAACAATAGTAGTCCATCATGCCCTAACAACAGTAGTCCATCATGCCCTAACAACAATAGTGGTCCAACATGCCCTAACAACAGTAGTCCATAACATCCTAACAACATTAGTCCATAATGCCCTAACAATAGTAGTTCATCATGCCATAACAATAGTACTCCATCATGCCCTAACAACAGCAGTCCAACATGCCCTAACAACAGTAGTCCAACATGCCCTAACAACAGTAGTCCAACATGCCCTAACAACAGTAGTCCAACATGTACTAACAACAGTAGTCCATAATGACATAACAACAGTAGTCCATCATGACCTAACAACAGTAGTCCTTCATTCCCTAACAACAGTAGTCCATCATGACATAACAACAGTAGTCCATCATGCCCTAACAACAGTAGTTCATCATGCACTAACAACAGTAGTTCATCATGCCCTAACAACAGTAGTCCATCATGTGAAAACAATAGTAGTCCATCACGCCCTAACAACAATAGTAGTCCATCACGCCCTAACAACAATAGTAGTCCAACATGTCCTAACAATAGTAGTCCATCATGCCCTAACAACAGTAGTCCAACATGCCCTAACAACAGTAGCCCATCATGCCCTAACAGTAGTAGTCCATCATGCCCTAACAGTAGTCCATCATGACATAACAGTAGTCCATCATGACTTAACAACAGTAGTCCATCATGCCCTAACAACAGTAGTCCATCATGTCCTATCAACATTAGTCCAACATGTCCTACCAACAGTAGTCCATCATGCCCTAACAGTAGTAGTCCATCATGCCCTAACAGTAGTCCATCATGCCCTAACAGTAGTCCATCATGCCCTAACAGTAGTCCATCATGTCCTAACAACAGCAGTCCATCATGCCCTAACAACAGTAGTCCATCATGTCCTAACAAAGGTAGTCCATCATGTCCTAACAACAGTAGTCCATCATGCCCTAACAATAATAGTCCATCATGTCATAACAAAAGTAGTCCATCATGCCCTAACAACAGTAGTCCAACATGCCCTAACAACAGTAGGCCAATATTCCCTAACAACAGTAGGCTAACATGCCCTAACAACAGTAGTCCAACATGTCTTAACAACCGTAGTCCATCATGCCCTAACAGTAGTCCATCATGACATAACAGTAGTCCATCATGCCCTAACAGTAGTCCATCATGCCCTAACAGTAGTCCATCATGAGATAACAGTAGTCCATCATGACTTAACAACAGTAGTCCATCATGCCCTAACAACAGTTGTACAAAATGTCCTAACAACAGTTGTACAACATGTCCTAACAACAGTTGTACAACATGTCCTAACAACAGTTGTCCATCATGTCCTAACAACAGTCCTCCATCATGCCTAAACAAAAGTAGTCCATCATGCCCTAACGGTAGTCCATCATGCCCTAACAGTAGTCCATCATGCCCTAACAGTAGTCCATCATGCCCTAACAGTAGTCCATCATGCCCTAACAACATTAGTCCAACATGCCCTAAAAACAATAGTAGTCCAACATGCCCTAACAACAGTAGTCCATCATGCACTAACAATAGTAGTCCATCATGCCCTAACAACAGTAGTCCAACATGCCTTAACAACAGTAGTCCAACATGTCCTATCAACATTAGTCCAACATGCCCTAACAACAGTACTCCATCATGCCTTAACAGTAGTCCATCATGCCCTAACAGTAGTCCATCATGCCCTAACAGTAGTCCATAATGCCCTAACAGTAGTCCATCATGCCCTGACAGTAGTCCATCATGCCCTAACAACAGCAGTCCATCATGCCCAAACAACAGTTGTACAACATGTCCTAACAACAGTAGTCCATCATGTCCTAACAACAGCAGTCCATCATGCCCTAACAACAGTAGTCCATCATGCCCTAACAACAGTAGTCCATCATGCCCTAACAACAGTACTCCATCATGCCCTAACAACAGTACTCCATCATGCCCTAACAACAGTACTCCATCATGCCCTAACAACAGTACTCCATCATGCCCTCACAGTAGTCCATCATGCCCTAACAACAGCAGTCCATCATGCCCAAACAACAGTTGTACAACATGTCCTAACAACAGTAGTCCATCATGACTTAACAACAGTAGTCCATCATGCCCTAACAACAGTAGTCCATCATGTCCTATCAACATTAGTCCAACATGCCCTAACAACAGTAGTCCATCATGCCCTAACAACAGTACTCTATCATGCCCTAACAACAGTACTCCATCATGCCCTAACAGTAGTCCATCATGCCCAAACAGCAGTTCTACAACATGTCCTAACAACAGCAGTCCATCATGACATAACAACAGTAGTCCATCACACCCTAACAACAGTAGTCCAACATGTCATAACAACAGTAGTCCATCATGCCCTAACAACAGTAGTCCATCATGCTCAAACAACAGTAGTCCAACATGCCCTAAAAGTAGTCCATCATGCCCTAACAGTAGTCCATCATGCCCTAACAGTAGTCCATCATGCCCTAACAACAGTAGTCCATCATGCCCTAACAACAATAGTAGTCCAACATGCCCTAACAACAATAGTAGTCCAACATGCCCTAACAACAGTAGTCCATCATGCCCTAACAATAGTAGTCCATCATGCCCTAACAACAGTAGTCCATCATGCCCTAACAACAGTACTCCATCATGCCCTAACAACAGTACTCCATCATGCCCTAACAACAGTACTCCATCATGCCCTCACAGTAGTCCATCATGCCCTAACAGTAGTCCATCATGCCCAAACAGCAGTTGTACAACATGTCCTAACAACAGAGGTCCATCATGACATAACAACAGTAGTCCATCACACCCTAACAACAGTAGTCCAACATGTCCTAACAACAGTAGTCCATCATGTCCTAACAACAGTAGTCCATCATGCCCTAACAATAGTAGTCCATCATGTCATAACAAAAGTAGTCCATCATGCGCTAACAACAGTAGTCCATCATGCTCAAACAACAGTAGTCCAACATGCCCTAACAACAGTAGTCCATCATGCCCTAACAGTAGTCAATCATGCCCTAAGAGTAGTCCATCATGAGATAACAGTAGTCCATCATGACGTAACAACAGTAGTCCATCATGCCCTAACAACAGTTGTACAACATATCCTAACAACAGTTGTACAACATGTCCTAACAATAGTTGTCCATCATGTCCTAACAACAGTAGTCCATCATGCCTAAACAAAAGTAGTACATCATGCCCTAACAGTAGTCCATCATGCCCTAACAGTAGTCCATCATGCCCTAACAACAGTAGTCCATCATGCCCTAACAACAATAGTAGTCCAACATGCCCTAACAACAGTAGTCCATCATGCCCTAACAATAGTAGCCCATCATGCCCTAACAATAGTAGCCCATCATGCCCTAACAACAGTAGTCCAACATGCCCTAACAACAGTAAGTCAACAAGCCCTAACAACAGTAGTCCATCA
Source organism: Salmo salar (assembly GCF_965601325.2). Classification (NCBI taxonomy): domain Eukaryota; kingdom Metazoa; phylum Chordata; class Actinopteri; order Salmoniformes; family Salmonidae; genus Salmo; species Salmo salar. The sequence continues at coordinate 56,496,615 of NC_138300.1, forward strand.
TGCCCTAACAGTAGTAGTCCATCATGACTTAACAACAGTAGTCCATCATGACATAACAACAGTAGTCCATCATGACATAACAACAGTAGTCCATCATGACATAACAACAGTAGTCCATCATGACTTAACAACAGTAGTCCATCATGCCCTAACAACAGTAGTCCATCATGTCCTATCAACATTAGTCCATCATGCCCTAACAACAGTAGTCCATCATGCCCTAACAGTATCCATCATGCCCTAACAGTAGTCCATCATGCCCTAACAACAGTAGTCCATCATGCCCTAACAACAGTACGCCATCATGACCTAACAGTAGTCCATCATGCCCTAACAGTACTCCATCATGCCCTAACAACAGTACTCCATCATGCCCTAACAACAGTACTCCATCATGCCCTAACAACAGTACTCCATCATGCCCTAACAACAGTACTCCATCATGCCCTAACAACAGTACTCCATCATGCCGTAACAGTAGTCCATCATGCCCTAACAGTAGTCCATCATGCACAAACAGCAGTTGTACAACATGTCCTAACAACAGCAGTCCATCATGACATAACAACAGTAGTCCATCACACCCTAACAACAGTAGTCCAACAAGTCCTAACAACAGTAGTCCATCATGTCCTAACAACAGTAGTCCATCATGCCCTAACAATAGTAGTCCATCATGTCATAACAAAAGTAGTCCATCATGCCATAACAACAGTAGTCCATCATGCTCAAACAACAGTAGTCCATCATGCCCTAACAGTAGTCCATCATGCCCTAAGAGTAGTCCATCATGCCCTAACAACAGTAGTCCATCATGCCCAAACAACAGTTGTACAACATGTCCTAACAACAGTAGTCCATCATGACTTAACAACAGTAGTCCATCATGCCCTAACAACAGTAGTCCATCATGTCCTATCAACATTAGTCCAACATGCCCTAACAACAGTAATCCATCATGCCCTAACAACAGTACTCCATCATGCCCTAACAACAGTACTCCATCATGCCCTAACAACAGTACTCCATCATGCCCTAACAACAGTACTCCATCATGCCCTAACAGTAGTAGTCCATCATGCCCTAACAGTAGTCCATCATGACATAACAGTAGTCCATCATGACATAACAGTAGTCTATCATGCCCTAACAACAGTACTCCATCATGCCCTAACAGTAGTCCATCATTCCCTAACAGTAGTAGTCCATCATGCCCTAACAATAGTCCATCATGACTTAACAACAGTAGTCCATCATGCCCTAACAACAGTAGTCCATCATGTCCTATCAACATTAGTCCAACATGTCCTACCAACAGTAGTCCATCATGCCCTAACAGTAGTAGTCCATCATGCCCTAACAGTAGTCCATCATGCCCTAACAGTAGTCCATCATGCCCTAACAGTAGTCCATCATGTCCTAACAACAGCAGTCCATCATGCCCTAAAAACAGTAGTCCATCATGTCCTAACAAAGGTAGTCCATCATGTCCTAACAACAGTAGTCCATCATGCCCTAACAATAATAGTCCATCATGTCATAACAAAAGTAGTCCATCATGCCCTAACAACAGTAGTCCAACATGCCCTAACAACAGTAGGCCAACATGCCCTAACAACATTAGGCCAACATGCCCTAACAACAGTAGTCCAACATGTCTTAACAACCGTAGTCCATCATGCCCTAACAGTAGTCCATCATGACATAACAGTAGTCCATCATGACTTAACAACAGTAGTCCATCATGAATTAAAAAAAGTAGTCCATCATGCCCTAACAACAGTAGTCCAACATGCCCTAACAACAGTAGTCCAACATGCCCTAACAACAGTAGTCCAACATGTACTAACAACAGTAGTCCATCATGACCTAACAACAGTAGTCCTTCATTCCCTAACAACAGTAGTTCATCATGCACTAACAACAGTAGTTCATCATGCCCTAACAACAGTAGTCCATCATGTGAAAACAATAGTAGTCCATCACGCCCTAAGAACAATAGTAGTCCATCACGCCCTAACAACAATAGTAGTCCAACATGTCCTAACAATAGTAGTCCATCATGCCCTAACAACAGTAGTCCATCATGTCCTATCAACATTAGTCCAACATGTCCTACCAACAGTAGTCCATCATGCCCTAACAGTAGTAGTCCATCATGCCCTAACAGTAGTCCATCATGCACAACAGTAGTCCATCATGCCCTAACAGTAGTCCATCATGTCCTAACAACAGCAGTCCATCATGCCCTAACAACAGTAGTCCATCATGTCCTAACAAAGGTAGTCCATCATGTCCTAACAACAGTAGTCCATCATGCCCTAACAATAATAGTCCATCATGTCATAACAAAAGTAGTCCATCATGCCCTAACAACAGTAGTCCAACATGCCCTAACAACAGTAGGCCAACATGCCCTAACAACAGTAGTCCAACATGTCTTAACAACCGTAGTCCATCATGCCCTAACAGTAGTCCATCATGCCCTAACAATAGTCCATCATGCCCTAACAACATTAGTCCAACATGCCCTAAAAACAATAGTAGTCCAACATGCCCTAACAACAGTAGTCCATCATGCACTAACAATAGTAGTCCATCATGCACTAACAATAGTAGTCCATCATGCACTAACAATAGTAGTCCATCATGCCCTAACAACAGTAGTCCAACATGCCTTAACAACAGTAGTCCAACATGTCCTATCAACATTAGTCCAACATGCCCTAACAACAGTACTCCATCATGCCTTAACAGTAGTCCATCATGCCCTAACAGTAGTCCATCATGCCCTAACAGTAGTCCATCATGCCCTAACAGTAGTCCATCAAGGCCTAACAACAGCAGTCCATCATGCCCAAACAACAGTTGTACAACATGTCCTAACAACAGTAGTCCATCATGACTTAACAACAGTAGTCCATCATGCCCTAACAACAGTAGTCCATCATGTCCTATCAACATTAGTCCAACATGCCCTAACAACAGTAGTCCATCATGCCCTAACAACAGTACTCCATCATGCCCTAACAACAGTACTCCATCATGCCCTAACAGTAGTCCATCATGCCCAAACAGCAGTTCCACAACATGTCCTAACAACAGCAGTCCATCATGACATAACAACAGTAGTCCATCACACCCTAACAACAGTAGTCCAACATGTCATAACAACAGTACTCCATCATGCCCTAACAGTAGTAGTCCATCATGCCCTAACAGTAGTCCATCATGACATAACAGTAGTCCATCATGACTTAACAACAGTAGTCTATCATGCCCTAACAACAGTACTCCATCATGCCCTAACAGTAGTCCATCATTCCCTAACAGTAGTAGTCCATCATGCCCTAACAGTAGTCCATCATGACATAACAGTAGTCCATCATGACTTAACAACAGTAGTCCATCATGCCCTAACAACAGTAGTCCATCATGTCCTATCAACATTAGTCCAACATGTCCTACCAACAGTAGTCCATCATGCCCTAACAGTAGTAGTCAATCATGCCCTAACAGTAGTCCATCATGCCCTAACAGTAGTCCATCATGCCCTAACAGTAGTCCATCATGTCCTCAACAGCAGTCCATCATGCCCTAAAAACAGTAGTCCATCATGTCCTAACAAAGGTAGTCCATCATGTCCTAACAACAGTAGTCCATCATGCCCTAACAATAATAGTCCATCATGTCATAACAAAAGTAGTCCATCATGCCCTAACAACAGTAGTCCAACATGCCCTAACAACAGTAGGCCAACATGCCCTAACAACATTAGGCCAACATGCCCTAACAACAGTAGTCCAACATGTCTTAACAACCGTAGTCCATCATGCCCTAACAGTAGTCCATCATGACATAACAGTAGTCCATCATGACTTAACAACAGTAGTCCATCATGAATTAAAAATAGTAGTCCATCATGCCCTAACAACAGTAGTCCAACATGCCCTAACAACAGTAGTCCAACATGCCCTAACAACAGTAGTCCAACATGTACTAACAACAGTAGTCCATCATGACCTAACAACAGTAGTCCTTCATTCCCTAACAACAGTAGTCCATCATGACATAACAACAGTAGTCCATCATGCCCTAACAACAGTAGTTCATCATGCACTAACAACAGTAGTTCATCATGCCCTAACAACAGTAGTCCATCATGTGAAAACAATAGTAGTCCATCACGCCCTAAGAACAATAGTAGTCCATCACGCCCTAACAACAATAGTAGTCCAACATGTCCTAACAATAGTAGTCCATCATGCCCAAACAACAGTAGTCCATCATGTCCTATCAACATTAGTCCAACATGTCCTACCAACAGTAGTCCATCATGCCCTAACAGTAGTAGTCCATCATGCCCTAACAGTAGTCCATCATGCCCTAACAGTAGTCCATCATGCCCTAACAGTAGTCCATCATGTCCTAACAACAGCAGTCCATCATGCCCTAACAACAGTAGTCCATCATGTCCTAACAAAGGTAGTCCATCATGTCCTAACAACAGTAGTCCATCATGCCCTAACAATAATAGTCCATCATGTCATAACAAAAGTAGTCCATCATGCCCTAACAACAGTAGTCCAACATGCCCTAACAACAGTAGGCCAACATGCCCTAACAACAGTAGGCCAACATGCCCTAACAACAGTAGTCCAACATGTCTTAACAACCGTAGTCCATCATGCCCTAACAGTAGTCCATCATGCCCTAACAGTAGTCCATCATGCCCTAACAACATTAGTCCAACATGCCCTAAAAACAATAGTAGTCCAACATGCCCTAACAACAGTAGTCCATCATGCACTAACAATAGTAGTCCATCATGCACTAACAATAGTAGTCCATCATGCACTAACAATAGTAGTCCATCATGCCCTAACAACAGTAGTCCAACATGCCTTAACAACAGTAGTCCAACATGTCCTATCAACATTAGTCCAACATGCCCTAACAACAGTACTCCATCATGCCTTAACAGTAGTCCATCATGCCCTAACAGTAGTCCATCATGCCCTAACAGTAGTCCATCATGCCCTAACAGTAGTCCATCAAGGCCTAACAACAGCAGTCCATCATGCCCAAACAACAGTTGTACAACATGTCCTAACAACAGTAGTCCATCATGACTTAACAACAGTAGTCCAATCATGCCCTAACAACAGTAGTCCATCATGTCCTATCAACATTAGTCCAACATGCCCTAACAACAGTAGTCCATCATGCCCTAACAACAGTACTCCATCATGCCCTAACAACAGTACTCCATCATGCCCTAACAGTAGTCCATCATGCCCAAACAGCAGTTCTACAACATGTCCTAACAACAGCAGTCCATCATGACATAACAACAGTAGTCCATCACACCCTAACAACAGTAGTCCAACATGTCATAACAACAGTAGTCCATCATGCCCTAACAACAGTAGTCCATCATGCTCAAACAACAGTAGTCCAACATGCCCTAAAAGTAGTCCATCATGCCCTAAAAGTAGTCCATCATGCCCTAACAGTAGTCCATCATGCCCTAACAGTAGTCCATCATGCCCTAACAACAGTAGTCCATCATGCCCTAACAACAATAGTAGTCCAACATGCCCTAACAACAATAGTAGTCCAACATGCCCTAACAACAGTAGTCCATCATGCCCTAACAATAGTAGCCCATCATGCCCTAACAATAGTAGCCCATCATGCCCTAACAACAGTACTCCATCATGCCCTAACAACAGTACTCCATCATGCCCTAACAACAGTACTCCATCATGCCCTCACAGTAGTCCATCATGCCCTAACAGTAGTCCATCATGTCCTAACAACAGAGGTCCATCATGACATAACAACAGTAGTCCATCACACCCTAACAACAGTAGTCCATCACACCCTAACAACAGTAGTCCAACATGTCCTAACAACAGTAGTCCATCATGTCCTAACAACAGTAGTCCATCATGCCCTAACAATAGTAGTCCATCATGTCATAACAAAAGTAGTCCATCATGCGCTAACAACAGTAGTCCATCATGCTCAAACAACAGTAGTCCAACATGCCCTAACAACAGTAGTCCATCATGCCCTAACAGTAGTCCATCATGCCCTAACAACAGTAGTCCATCATGCCCTAACAACAATAGTAGTCCAACATGCCCTAACAACAGTAGTCCATCATGCCCTAACAATACTAGTCCATCATGCCCTAACAACAGTAGTCCATCATGCCCTAACAACAGTAGTCCAACATGCCCTAACAACAGTAAGTCAACAAGCCCTAACAACAGTAGTCCATCATGCCCTAACAGTAGTAGTCCATCATGACTTAACAACAGTAGTCCATCATGACATAACAACAGTAGTCCATCATGACATAACAACAGTAGTCCATCATGACTTAACAACAGTAGTCCATCATGCCCTAACAACAGTAGTCCATCATGTCCTATCAACATTAGTCCATCATGCCCTAACAACAGTAGTCCATCATGCCCTAACAACAGTACTCCATCATGCCCTAACAGTAGTCCATCATGCCCTAACAGTAGTCCATCATGCCGTAACAACAGTAGTCCATCATGCCCTAACAACAGTACGCCATCATGCCCTAACAGTAGTCCATCATGCCCTAACAGTACTCCATCATGCCCTAACAACAGTACTCAATCATGCCCTAACAACAGTACTCCATCATGCACTAACAACAGTACTCCATCATGCCCTAACAACAGTACTCCATCATGCCCTAACAACAGTACTCCATCATGCCGTAACAGTAGTCCATCATGCCCTAACAGTAGTCCAACATGTCCTAACAACAGTAGTCCATCATGTCCTAACAACAGTAGTCCATCATGCTCTAACAATAGTAGTCCATCATGTCATAACAAAAGTAGTCCATCATGCCATAACAACAGTAGTCCATCATGCTCAAACAACAGTAGTCCATCATGCCCTAACAGTAGTCCATCATGCCCTAAGAGTAGTCCATCATGCCCTAACAACAGTAGTCCATCATGCCCAAACAACAGTTGTACAACATGTCCTAACAACAGTAGTCCATCATGACTTAACAACAGTAGTCCATCATGCCCTAACAACAGTAGTCCATCATGTCCTATCAACATTAGTCCAACATGCCCTAACAACAGTAATCCATCATGCCCTAACAACAGTACTCCATCATGCCCTAACAACAGTACTCCATCATGCCCTAACAACAGTACTCCATCATGCCCTAACAACAGTACTCCATCATGCCCTAACAGTAGTAGTCCATCATGCCCTAACAGTAGTCCATCATGACATAACAGTAGTCCATCATGACTTAACAACAGTAGTCTATCATGCCCTAACAACAGTACTCCATCATGCCCTAACAGTAGTCCATCATTCCCTAACAGTAGTAGTCCATCATGCCCTAACAGTAGTCCATCATGACATAACAGTAGTCCATCATGACTTAACAACAGTAGTCCATCATGCCCTAACAACAGTAGTCCATCATGTCCTATCAACATTAGTCCAACATGTCCTACCAACAGTAGTCCATCATGCCCTAACAGTAGTAGTCCATCATGCCCTAACAGTAGTCCATCATGCCCTAACAGTAGTCCATCATGCCCTAACAGTAGTCCATCATGTCCTAACAACAGCAGTCCATCATGCCCTAAAAACAGTAGTCCATCATGTCCTAACAACAGTACTCCATCATGCCCTAACAACAGTACTCCATCATGCCCTAACAACAGTACTCCATCATGCCGTAACAGTAGTCCATCATGCCCTAACAGTAGTCCATCATGCACAAACAGCAGTTGTACAACATGTCCTAACAACAGCAGTCCATCATGACATAACAACAGTAGTCCATCACACCCTAACAACAGTAGTCCAACAAGTCCTAACAACAGTAGTCCATCATGTCCTAACAACAGTACTCCATCATGCCCTAACAACAGTACTCCATCATGCCCTAACAACAGTACTCCATCATGCCCTAACAACAGTACTCCATCATGCCGTAACAGTAGTCCATCATGCCCTAACAGTAGTCCATCATGCACAAACAGCAGTTGTACAACATGTCCTAACAACAGCAGTCCATCATGACATAACAACAGTAGTCCATCACACCCTAACAACAGTAGTCCAACAAGTCCTAACAACAGTAGTCCATCATGTCCTAACAACAGTAGTCCATCATGCCCTAACAATAGTAGTCCATCATGTCATAACAAAAGTAGTCCATCATGCCATAACAACAGTAGTCCATCATGCTCAAACAACAGTAGTCCATCATGCCCTAACAGTAGTCCATCATGCCCTAAGAGTAGTCCATCATGCCCTAACAACAGTAGTCCATCATGCCCAAACAACAGTAGTCCATCATGACATAACAACAGTAGTCCATCATGACTTAACAACAGGAGTCCATCATGCCCTAACAACAGTAGTCCATCATGTCCTATCAACATTAGTCCAACATGCCCTAACAACAGTAATCCATCATGTCCTATCAACATTAGTCCAACATGTCCTACCAACAGTAGTCCATCATGCCCTAACAGTAGTAGTCCATCATGCCCTAACAGTAGTCCATCATGCCCTAACAGTAGTCCATCATGCCCTAACAGTAGTCCATCATGTCCTAACAACAGCAGTCCATCATGCCCTAAAAACAGTAGTCCATCATGTCCTAACAAAGGTAGTCCATCATGTCCTAACAACAGTAGTCCATCATGCCCTAACAATAATAGTCCATCATGTCATAACAAAAGTAGTCCATCATGCCCTAACAACAGTAGTCCAACATGCCCTAACAACAGTAGGCCAACATGCCCTAACAACATTAGGCCAACATGCCCTAACAACAGTAGTCCAACATGTCTTAACAACCGTAGTCCATCATGCCCTAACAGTAGTCCATCATGACATAACAGTAGTCCATCATGACTTAACAACAGTAGTCCATCATGAATTTAAAAAAGTAGTCCATCATGCCCTAACAACAGTAGTCCAACATGCCCTAACAACAGTAGTCCAACATGCCCTAACAACAGTAGTCCAACATGTACTAACAACAGTAGTCCATCATGACCTAACAACAGTAGTCCTTCATTCCCTAACAACAGTAGTCCATCATGACATAACAACAGTAGTCCATCATGCCCTAACAACAGTAGTTCATCATGCACTAACAACAGTAGTTCATCATGCCCTAACAACAGTAGTCCATCATGTGAAAACAATAGTAGTCCATCACGCCCTAAGAACAATAGTAGTCCATCACGCCCTAACAACAATAGTAGTCCAACATGTCCTAACAATAGTAGTCCATCATGCCCTAACAACAGTAGTCCATCATGTCCTATCAACATTAGTCCAACATGTCCTACCAACTGTAGTCCATCATGCCCTAACAGTAGTAGTCCATCATGCCCTAACAGTAGTCCATCATGCCCTAACAGTAGTCCATCATGCCCTAACAGTAGTCCATCATGTCCTAACAACAGCAGTCCATCATGCCCTAACAACAGTAGTCCATCATGTCCTAACAAAGGTAGTCCATCATGTCCTAACAACAGTAGTCCATCATGCCCTAACAATAATAGTCCATCATGTCATAACAAAAGTAGTCCATCATGCCCTAACAACAGTAGTCCAACATGCCCTAACAACAGTAGGCCAACATGCCCTAACAACAGTAGTCCAACATGTCTTAACAACCGTAGTCCATCATGCCCTAACAGTAGTCCATCATGCCCTAACAGTAGTCCATCATGCCCTAACAACATTAGTCCAACATGCCCTAAAAACAATAGTAGTCCAACATGCCCTAACAACAGTAGTCCATCATGCACTAACAATAGTAGTCAATCATGCACTAACAATAGTAGTCCATCATGCACTAACAATAGTAGTCCATCATGCCCTAACAACAGTAGTCCAACATGCCTTAACAACAGTAGTCCAACATGTCCTATCAACATTAGTCCAACATGCCCTAACAACAGTACTCCATCATGCCTTAACAGTAGTCCATCATGCCCTAACAGTAGTCCATCATGCCCTAACAGTAGTCCATCATGCCCTAACAGTAGTCCATCAAGGCCTAACAACAGCAGTCCATCATGCCCAAACAACAGTTGTACAACATGTCCTAACAACAGTAGTCCATCATGACTTAACAACAGTAGTCCATCATGCCCTAACAACAGTAGTCCATCATGTCCTATCAACATTAGTCCAACATGCCCTAACAACAGTAGTCCATCATGCCCTAACAACAGTACTCCATCATGCCCTAACAACAGTACTCCATCATGCCCTAACAGTAGTCCATCATGCCCAAACAGCAGTTCCACAACATGTCCTAACAACAGCAGTCCATCATGACATAACAACAGTAGTCCATCACACCCTAACAACAGTAGTCCAACATGTCATAACAACAGTACTCCATCATGCCCTAACAGTAGTAGTCCATCATGCCCTAACAGTAGTCCATCATGACATAACAGTAGTCCATCATGACTTAACAACAGTAGTCTATCATGCCCTAACAACAGTACTCCATCATGCCCTAACAGTAGTCCATCATTCCCTAACAGTAGTAGTCCATCATGCCCTAACAGTAGTCCATCATGACATAACAGTAGTCCATCATGACTTAACAACAGTAGTCCATCATGCCCTAACAACAGTAGTCCATCATGTCCTATCAACATTAGTCCAACATGTCCTACCAACAGTAGTCCATCATGCCCTAACAGTAGTAGTCAATCATGCCCTAACAGTAGTCCATCATGCCCTAACAGTAGTCCATCATGCCCTAACAGTAGTCCATCATGTCCTAACAACAGCAGTCCATCATGCCCTAAAAACAGTAGTCCATCATGTCCTAACAAAGGTAGTCCATCATGTCCTAACAACAGTAGTCCATCATGCCCTAACAATAATAGTCCATCATGTCATAACAAAAGTAGTCCATCATGCCCTAACAACAGTAGTCCAACATGCCCTAACAACAGTAGGCCAACATGCCCTAACAACATTAGGCCAACATGCCCTAACAACAGTAGTCCAACATGTCTTAACAACCGTAGTCCATCATGCCCTAACAGTAGTCCATCATGACATAACAGTAGTCCATCATGACTTAACAACAGTAGTCCATCATGAATTAAAAATAGTAGTCCATCATGCCCTAACAACAGTAGTCCAACATGCCCTAACAACAGTAGTCCAACATGCCCTAACAACAGTAGTCCAACATGTACTAACAACAGTAGTCCATCATGACCTAACAACAGTAGTCCTTCATTCCCTAACAACAGTAGTCCATCATGACATAACAACAGTAGTCCATCATGCCCTAACAACAGTAGTTCATCATGCACTAACAACAGTAGTTCATCATGCCCTAACAACAGTAGTCCATCATGTGAAAACAATAGTAGTCCATCACGCCCTAAGAACAATAGTAGTCCATCACGCCCTAACAACAATAGTAGTCCAACATGTCCTAACAATAGTAGTCCATCATGCCCTAACAACAGTAGTCCATCATGTCCTATCAACATTAGTCCAACATGTCCTACCAACAGTAGTCCATCATGCCCTAACAGTAGTAGTCCATCATGCCCTAACAGTAGTCCATCATGCCCTAACAGTAGTCCATCATGCCCTAACAACAGTAGTCCATCATGCCCTAACAACAGTAGGCCAACATGCCCTAACAACATTAGGCCAACATGCCCTAACAACAGTAGTCCAACATGTCTTAACAACCGTAGTCCATCATGCCCTAACAGTAGTCCATCATGACATAACAGTAGTCCATCATGACTTAACAACAGTAGTCCATCATGAATTAAAAATAGTAGTCCATCATGCCCTAACAACAGTAGTCCAACATGTCCTACCAACAGTAGTCCATCATGCCCTAACAGTAGTAGTCCATCATGCCCTAACAGTAGTCCATCATGCCCTAACAGTAGTCCATCATGTCCTAACAACAGCAGTCCATCATGCCCTAACAACAGTAGTCCATCATGTCCTAACAAAGGTAGTCCATCATGTCCTAACAACAGTAGTCCATCATGCCCTAACAATAATAGTCCATCATGTCATAACAAAAGTAGTCCATCATGCCCTAACAACAGTAGTCCAACATGCCCTAACAACAGTAGGCCAACATGCCCTAACAACAGTAGGCCAACATGCCCTAACAACAGTAGTCCAACATGTCTTAACAACCGTAGTCCATCATGCCCTAACAGTAGTCCATCATGCCCTAACAGTAGTCCATCATGCCCTAACAACATTAGTCCAACATGCCCTAAAAACAATAGTAGTCCAACATGCCCTAACAACAGTAGTCCATCATGCACTAACAATAGTAGTCCATCATGCACTAACAATAGTAGTCCATCATGCACTAACAATAGTAGTCCATCATGCCCTAACAACAGTAGTCCAACATGCCTTAACAACAGTAGTCCAACATGTCCTATCAACATTAGTCCAACATGCCCTAACAACAGTACTCCATCATGCCTTAACAGTAGTCCATCATGCCCTAACAGTAGTCCATCATGCCCTAACAGTAGTCCATCATGCCCTAACAGTAGTCCATCAAGGCCTAACAACAGCAGTCCATCATGCCCAAACAACAGTTGTACAACATGTCCTAACAACAGTAGTCCATCATGACTTAACAACAGTAGTCCATCATGCCCTAACAACAGTAGTCCATCATGTCCTATCAACATTAGTCCAACATGCCCTAACAACAGTAGTCCATCATGCCCTAACAACAGTACTCCATCATGCCCTAACAACAGTACTCCATCATGCCCTAACAGTAGTCCATCATGCCCAAACAGCAGTTCTACAACATGTCCTAACAACAGCAGTCCATCATGACATAACAACAGTAGTCCATCACACCCTAACAACAGTAGTCCAACATGTCATAACAACAGTAGTCCATCATGCCCTAACAACAGTAGTCCATCATGCTCAAACAACAGTAGTCCAACATGCCCTAAAAGTAGTCCATCATGCCCTAAAAGTAGTCCATCATGCCCTAAAAGTAGTCCATCATGCCCTAACAGTAGTCCATCATGCCCTAACAGTAGTCCATCATGCCCTAACAACAGTAGTCCATCATGCCCTAACAACAATAGTAGTCCAACATGCCCTAACAACAATAGTAGTCCAACATGCCCTAACAACAGTAGTCCATCATGCCCTAACAATACTAGTCCATCATGCCCTAACAACAGTAGTCCATCATGCCCTAACAACAGTACTCCATCATGCCCTAACAACAGTACTCCATCATGCCCTAACAACAGTACTCCATCATGCCCTCACAGTAGTCCATCATGCCCTAACAGTAGTCCATCATGTCCTAACAACAGAGGTCCATCATGACATAACAACAGTAGTCCATCACACCCTAACAACAGTAGTCCATCACACCCTAACAACAGTAGTCCAACATGTCCTAACAACAGTAGTCCATCATGTCCTAACAACAGTAGTCCATCATGCCCTAACAATAGTAGTCCATCATGTCATAACAAAAGTAGTCCATCATGCGCTAACAACAGTAGTCCATCATGCTCAAACAACAGTAGTCCAACATGCCCTAACAACAGTAGTCCATCATGCCCTAACAGTAGTCCATCATGCCCTAACAACAGTAGTCCATCATGCCCTAACAACAATAGTAGTCCAACATGCCCTAACAACAGTAGTCCATCATGCCCTAACAATAGTAGCCCATCATGCCCTAACAATAGTAGCCCATCATGCCCTAACAACAGTAGTCCAACATGCCCTAACAACAGTAAGTCAACAAGCCCTAACAACAGTAGTCCATCATGCCCTAACAGTAGTAGTCCATCATGACTTAACAACAGTAGTCCATCATGACATAACAACAGTAGTCCATCATGACATAACAACAGTAGTCCATCATGACTTAACAACAGTAGTCCATCATGCCCTAACAACAGTAGTCCATCATGTCCTATCAACATTAGTCCATCATGCCCTAACAACAGTAGTCCATCATGCCCTAACAACAGTACTCCATCATGCCCTAACAGTAGTCCATCATGCCCTAACAGTAGTCCATCATGCCGTAACAACAGTAGTCCATCATGCCCTAACAACAGTACGCCATCATGCCCTAACAGTAGTCCATCATGCCCTAAGAGTACTCCATCATGCCCTAACAACAGTACTCAATCATGCCCTAACAACAGTACTCCATCATGCCCTAACAACAGTACTCCATCATGCCCTAACAACAGTACTCCATCATGCCCTAACAACAGTACTCCATCATGCCGTAACAGTAGTCCATCATGCCCTAACAGTAGTCCAACATGTCCTAACAACAGTAGTCCATCATGTCCTAACAACAGTAGTCCATCATGCCCTAACAATAGTAGTCCATCATGTCATAACAAAAGTAGTCCATCATGCCATAACAACAGTAGTCCATCATGCTCAAACAACAGTAGTCCATCATGCCCTAACAGTAGTCCATCATGCCCTAAGAGTAGTCCATCATGCCCTAACAACAGTAGTCCATCATGCCCAAACAACAGTTGTACAACATGTCCTAACAACAGTAGTCCATCATGACTTAACAACAGTAGTCCATCATGCCCTAACAACAGTAGTCCATCATGTCCTATCAACATTAGTCCAACATGCCCTAACAACAGTAATCCATCATGCCCTAACAACAGTACTCCATCATGCCCTAACAACAGTACTCCATCATGCCCTAACAGCAGTACTCCATCATGCCCTAACAACAGTACTCCATCATGCTCTAACAGTAGTAGTCCATCATGCCCTAACAGTAGTCCATCATGACATAACCGTAGTCCATCATGACTTAACAACAGTAGTCTATCATGCCCTAACAACAGTACTCCATCATGCCCTAACAGTAGTCCATCATTCCCTAACAGTAGTAGTCCATCATGCCCTAACAGTAGTCCATCATGACATAACAGTAGTCCATCATGACTTAACAACAGTAGTCCATCATGCCCTAACAACAGTAGTCCATCATGTCCTATCAACATTAGTCCAACATGTCCTACCAACAGTAGTCCATCATGCCCTAACAGTAGTAGTCCATCATGCCCTAACAGTAGTCCATCATGCCCTAACAGTAGTCCATCATGCCCTAACAGTAGTCCATCATGTCCTAACAACAGCAGTCCATCATGCCCTAAAAACAGTAGTCCATCATGTCCTAACAAAGGTAGTCCATCATGTCCTAACAACAGTAGTCCATCATGCCCTAACAATAATAGTCCATCATGTCATAACAAAAGTAGTCCATCATGCCCTAACAACAGTAGTCCAACATGCCCTAACAACAGTAGGCCAACATGCCCTAACAACAGTAGTCCAACATGTACTAACAACAGTAGTCCATCATGACCTAACAACAGTAGTCCTTCATTCCCTAACAACAGTAGTCCATCATGACATAACAACAGTAGTCCATCATGCCCTAACAACAGTAGTTCATCATGCACTAACAACAGTAGTTCATCATGCCCTAACAACAGTAGTCCATCATGTGAAAACAATAGTAGTCCATCACGCCCTAAGAACAATAGTAGTCCATCACGCCCTAACAACAATAGTAGTCCAACATGTCCTAACAATAGTAGTCCATCATGCCCTAACAACAGTAGTCCATCATGTCCTATCAACATTAGTCCAACATGTCCTACCAACAGTAGTCCATCATGCCCTAACAGTAGTAGTCCATCATGCCCTAACAGTAGTCCATCATGCCCTAACAGTAGTCCATCATGCCCTCACAGTAGTCCATCATGCCCTAACAGTAGTCCATCATGTCCTAACAACAGAGGTCCATCATGACAAAACAACAGTAGTCCATCACACCCTAACAACAGTAGTCCATCACACCCTAACAACAGTAGTCCAACATGTCCTAACAACAGTAGTCCATCATGTCCTAACAACAGTAGTCCATCATGCCCTAACAATAGTAGTCCATCATGTCATAACAAAAGTAGTCCATCATGCGCTAACAACAGTAGTCCATCATGCTCAAACAACAGTAGTCCAACATGCCCTAACAACAGTAGTCCATCATGCCCTAACAGTAGTCCATCATGCCCTAACAACAGTAGTCCATCATGCCCTAACAACAATAGTAGTCCAACATGCCCTAACAACAGTAGTCCATCATGCCCTAACAATAGTAGCCCATCATGCCCTAACAATAGTAGCCCATCATGCCCTAACAACAGTAGTCCAACATGCCCTAACAACAGTAAGTCAACAAGCCCTAACAACAGTAGTCCATCATGCCCTAACAGTAGTAGTCCATCATGACTTAACAACAGTAGTCCATCATGACATAACAACAGTAGTCCATCATGACATAACAACAGTAGTTCCATCATGACTTAACAACAGTAGTCCATCATGCCCTAACAACAGTAGTCCATCATGTCCTATCAACATTAGTCCATCATGCCCTAACAACAGTAGTCCATCATGCCCTAACAACAGTACTCCATCATGCCCTAACAGTAGTCCATCATGCCCTAACAGTAGTCCATCATGCCCTAACAACAATAGTAGTCCAACATGCCCTAACAACAGTAGTCCAACATGCCCTAACAACAGTAGTCCAACATGCCCTAACAACAGTAGTCCATCATGACCTAACAACAGTAGTCCTTCATTCCCTAACAACAGTAGTCCATCATGACATAACAACAGTAGTCCATCATGCCCTAACAACAGTAGTTCATCATGCACTAACAACAGTAGTTCATCATGCCCTAACAACAGTAGTCCATCATGTGAAAACAATAGTAGTCCATCACGCCCTAAGAACAATAGTAGTCCATCACGCCCTAACAACAATAGTAGTCCAACATGTCCTAACAATAGTAGTCCATCATGCCCTAACAACAGTAGTCCATCATGTCCTATCAACATTAGTCCAACATGTCCTACCAACAGTAGTCCATCATGCCCTAACAGTAGTAGTCCATCATGCCCTAACAGTAGTAGTCCATCATGCCCTAACAGTAGTCCATCATGCCCTAACAGTAGTCCATCATGCCCTAACAGTAGTCCATCATGCCCTAACAGTAGTCCATCATGTCCTAACAACAGCAGTCCATCATGCCCTAACAACAGTAGTCCATCATGTCCTAACAAAGGTAGTCCATCATGTCCTAACAACAGTAGTCCATCATGCCCTAACAATAATAGTCCATCATGTCATAACAAAAGTAGTCCATCATGCCCTAACAACAGTAGTCCAACATGCCCTAACAACAGTAGGCCAACATGCCCTAACAACAGTAGGCCAACATGCCCTAACAACAGTAGGCCAACATGCCCTAACAACAGTAGGCCAACATGCCCTAACAACAGTAGTCCAACATGTCTTAACAACCGTAGTCCATCATGCCCTAACAGTAGTCCATCATGCCCTAACAGTAGTCCATCATGCCCTAACAACATTAGTCCAACATGCCCTAAAAACAATAGTAGTCCAACATGCCCTAACAACAGTAGTCCATCATGCACTAACAATAGTAGTCCATCATGCACTAACAATAGTAGTCCATCATGCACTAACAATAGTAGTCCATCATGCCCTAACAACAGTAGTCCAACATGCCTTAACAACAGTAGTCCAACGTGTCCTATCAACATTAGTCCAACATGCCCTAACAACAGTACTCCATCATGCCTTAACAGTAGTCCATCATGCCCTAACAGTAGTCCATCATGCCCTAACAGTAGTCCATCATGCCCTAACAACAGCAGTCCATCATGCCCAAACAACAGTTGTACAACATGTCCTAACAACAGTAGTCCATCATGACTTAACAACAGTAGTCCATCATGCCCTAACAACAGTAGTCCATCATGTCCTATCAACATTAGTCCAACATGCCCTAACAACAGTAGTCCATCATGCCCTAACAACAGTACTCCATCATGCCCTAACAACAGTACTCCATCATGCCCTAACAGTAGTCCATCATGCCCAAACAGCAGTTCTACAACATGTCCTAACAACAGCAGTCCATCATGACATAACAACAGTAGTCCATCACACCCTAACAACAGTAGTCCAACATGTCATAACAACAGTAGTCCATCATGCCCTAACAACAGTAGTCCATCATGCTCAAACAACAGTAGTCCAACATGCCCTAAAAGTAGTCCATCATGCCCTAAAAGTAGTCCATCATGCCCTAACAGTAGTCCATCATGCCCTAACAGTAGTCCATCATGCCCTAACAACAGTAGTCCATCATGCCCTAACAACAATAGTAGTCCAACATGCCCTAACAACAATAGTAGTCCAACATGCCCTAACAACAGTAGTCCATCATGCCCTAACAATACTAGTCCATCATGCCCTAACAACAGTAGTCCATCATGCCCTAACAACAGTACTCCATCATGCCCTAACAACAGTACTCCATCATGCCCTAACAACAGTACTCCATCATGCCCTCACAGTAGTCCATCATGCCCTAACAGTAGTCCATCATGTCCTAACAACAGAGGTCCATCATGACAAAACAACAGTAGTCCATCACACCCTAACAACAGTAGTCCATCACACCCTAACAACAGTAGTCCAACATGTCCTAACAACAGTAGTCCATCATGTCCTAACAACAGTAGTCCATCATGCCCTAACAATAGTAGTCCATCATGTCATAACAAAAGTAGTCCATCATGCGCTAACAACAGTAGTCCATCATGCTCAAACAACAGTAGTCCAACATGCCCTAACAACAGTAGTCCATCATGCCCTAACAGTAGTCCATCATGCCCTAACAACAGTAGTCCATCATGCCCTAACAACAATAGTAGTCCAACATGCCCTAACAACAGTAGTCCATCATGCCCTAACAATAGTAGCCCATCATGCCCTAACAATAGTAGCCCATCATGCCCTAACAACAGTAGTCCAACATGCCCTAACAACAGTAAGTCAACAAGCCCTAACAACAGTAGTCCATCATGCCCTAACAGTAGTAGTCCATCATGACTTAACAACAGTAGTCCATCATGACATAACAACAGTAGTCCATCATGACATAACAACAGTAGTCCATCATGACTTAACAACAGTAGTCCATCATGCCCTAACAACAGTAGTCCATCATGTCCTATCAACATTAGTCCATCATGCCCTAACAACAGTACTCCATCATGCCCTAACAACAGTACTCCATCATGCCCTAACAGTAGTCCATCATGCCCTAACAGTAGTCCATCATGCCGTAACAACAGTAGTCCATCATGCCCTAACAACAGTACGCCATCATGCCCTAACAGTAGTCCATCATGCCCTAACAGTACTCCATCATGCCCTAACAACAGTACTCAATCATGCCCTAACAACAGTACTCAATCATGCCCTAACAACAGTACTCCATCATGCCCTAACAACAGTACTCCATCATGCCCTAACAACAGTACTCCATCATGCCGTAACAGTAGTCCATCATGCCCTAACAGTAGTCCAACATGTCCTAACAACAGTAGTCCATCATGTCCTAACAACAGTAGTCCATCATGCCCTAACAATAGTAGTCCATCATGTCATAACAAAAGTAGTCCATCATGCCATAACAACAGTAGTCCATCATGCTCAAACAACAGTAGTCCAACATGCCCTAAAAACAGTAGTCCATCATGCCCTAAGAGTAGTCCATCATGCCCTAACAACAGTAGTCCATCATGCCCTAACAACAGTAGTCCATCATGCCCAAACAACAGTTGTACAACATGTCCTAACAACAGTAGTCCATCATGTCCTATCAACATTAGTCCAACATGCCCTAACAACAGTAATCCATCATGCCCTAACAACAGTACTCCATCATGCCCTAACAACAGTACTCCATCATGCCCTAACAACAGTACTCCATCATGCCCTAACAACAGTACTCCATCATGCCCTAACAGTAGTAGTCCATCATGCCCTAACAGTAGTCCATCATGACATAACAGTAGTCCATCATGACTTAACAACAGTAGTCTATCATGCCCTAACAACAGTAGTCCATCATGCCCTAACAATAGTAGTCCATCATGTCCTAACAACAGTAGTCCATCATGTCCTAACAACAGTACTCCATCATGCCCTAACAACAGTACTCCATCATGCCCTAACAGTAGTACTCCATCATGCCCTAACAGTAGTCCATCATTCCCTAACAGTAGTCCATCATGTCCTAACAACAGCAGTCCATCATGCCCTAACAGTAGTCCATCATGCCCTAACAACAGTAGTCCATCATGTCCTAACAACAGTAGTCCATCATGTCCTAACAACAGTAGTCCATCATGCCCTAACAATAGTAGTCCATCATGTCATAACAAAAGTAGTCCATCATGTCATAACAAAAGTAGTCCATCATGCCCTAACAACAGTAGTCCAACATGCCCTAACAACAGTAGGCCAACATGCCCTAACAGTAGTCCATCATGACATAACCGTAGTCCATCATGCCCTAACAGTAGTCCATCATGACATAACAGTAGTCCATCATGACATAACAGTAGTCCATCATGAGATAACAGTAGTCCATCATGACTTAACAACAGTCGTCCATCATGCCCTAACAACAGTTGTACAAAATGTCCTAACAACAGTTGTACAACATGTCCTAACAACAGTTGTCCATCATGTCCTAACAAGAGTAGTCCATCATGCCCTAACAATAGTAGTCCATCATGTCCTAACAACAGTAGTCCATCATGTCCTAACAACAGTACTCCATCATGCCCTAACAACAGTACTCCATCATGCCCTAACAGTAGTACTCCATCATGCCCTAACAGTAGTCCATCATTCCCTAACAGTAGTCCATCATGTCCTAACAACAGCAGTCCATCATGCCCTAACAGTAGTCCATCATGCCCTAACAACAGTAGTCCATCATGTCCTAACAACAGTAGTCCATCATGTCCTAACAACAGTAGTCCATCATGCCCTAACAATAGTAGTCCATCATGTCATAACAAAAGTAGTCCATCATGTCATAACAAAAGTAGTCCATCATGCCCTAACAACAGTAGTCCAACATGCCCTAACAACAGTAGGCCAACATGCCCTAACAGTAGTCCATCATGACATAACCGTAGTCCATCATGCCCTAACAGTAGTCCATCATGACATAACAGTAGTCCATCATGACATAACAGTAGTCCATCATGAGATAACAGTAGTCCATCATGACTTAACAACAGTCGTCCATCATGCCCTAACAACAGTTGTACAAAATGGCCTAACAACAGTTGTACAACATGTCCTAACAACAGTTGTCCATCATGTCCTAACAAGAGTAGTCCATCATGCCCTAACAACAGTAGTCCAACATGCCCAAACAACAGTAGTCCAACATGTCCTAACAACAGTAGTCCAACATGTCCCAACAACAGTAGTCCAAACAATGTGTCCTAACAACAGTAGTCCATAATGACATAACAAAATTAGTCCATCATAACAGTTGTCCATCATGTCCTAACAACATCAGTCCATCATGACATAACAACAGTAGTCCATCAAGCCCTAACAACAGTAGTCCAACATGCCCTAACAACAGTAGTCCAGCATGCCCTAACAACAGTAGTCAATCATGTCATAACAACAGCAGTCCATCATGTCCTAACAACAGTAGTCCATCATGCCCTAACAACAGTAGCCCATCATGCCCTACCAACAGTAGCCCATCATGCCCTAACAACAGCAGTCCATCATGTCCTAACAACAATAGTCCATCATGCCCTAACAACAGTAGTCCATCATGCCCTACCAACAGTAGCCCATCATGCCCTAACAACAGCAGTCCATCATGTCCTAACAACAATAGTCCATCATGTCCTAAAAACAGTATTCCATCATGCCCTAAAAACAGCAGTCCATCATGTGACAACAACATTAGTCCATCAAGCCCTAACAACAGCAGTCCTTCACGCCCTAACAACAGTAGTCCACAATCAAATAACAACAGTAGTCCATCATGCCATTACAAATGTAGTCCATAATGACATAACAACAGTAGTCCATCATGCCCTAACAGTAGTCCATCATGCCCTAACAACAGTAGTCCATCATGCCCTAACAACAGTAGTCCATCATGCCCTAACAACAATAGTGGTCCAACATGCCCTAACAACAGTAGTCCATAACATCCTAACAACATTAGTCCATAATGCCCTAACAATAGTAGTTCATCATGCAATTACAATAGTAGTCCATCATGCCCTAACAACAGTAGTCCAACATGCCCTAACAACAGTAGTCCAACATGCCCTAACAACAGTAGTCCAACATGCCCTAACAACAGTAGTCCAACATGTCCTAACAACAGTAGTCCATCATGTCCTAACAACAGTAGTCCATCATGCCCTAACAACAGTAGTCCATCATGCCCTAACAACAATAGTGGTCCAACATGCCCTAACAACAGTAGTCCATAACATCCTAACAACATTAGTCCATAATGCCCTAACAATAGTAGTTCATCATGCAATTACAATAGTAGTCCATCATGCCCTAACAACAGTAGTCCAACATGCCCTAACAACAGTAGTCCAACATGCCCTAACAACAGTAGTCCAACATGTACTAACAACAGTAGTCCATAATGACATAACAACAGTAGTCCATCATGACCTAACAACAGTAGTCCATCATGTGAAAACAATAGTAGTCCATCACGCCCTAACAACAATAGTAGTCCATCACGCCCTAACAACAATAGTAGTCCAACATGTCCTAACAATAGTAGTCCATCATGCCCTAACAACAGTAGTCCAACATGCCCTAACAACAGTAGTCCAACATGCCCTAACAACAGTAGTCCAACATGCCCTAACAACAGTAGCCCATCATGCCCTAACAGTAGTAGTCCATCATGCCCTAACAGTAGTCCATCATGACATAACAGTAGTCCATCATGACTTAACAACAGTAGTCCATCATGCCCTAACAACAGTAGTCCATCATGTCCTATCAACATTAGTCCAACATGTCCTACCAACAGTAGTCCATCATGCCCGAACAGTAGTCCATCATGTCCTAACAACAGCAGTCCATCATGCCCTAACAACAGTAGTCCATCATGTCCTAACAAAGGTAGTCCATCATGTCCTAACAACAGTAGTCCATCATGCCCTAACAATAGTAGTCCATCATGTCATAACAAAAGTAGTCCATCATGCCCTAACAACAGTAGTCCAACATGCCCTAACAACAGTAGGCCAACATGCCCTAACAACAGTAGGCCAACATGCCCTAACAACAGTAGGCCAACATGCCCTAACAACAGTAGTCCAACATGTCTTAACAACCGTAGTCCATCATGCCCTAACAGTAGTCCATCATGACATAACAGTAGTCCATCATGCCCTAACAGTAGTCCATCATGCCCTAACAGTAGTCCATCATGAGATAACAGTAGTCCATCATGACTTAACAACAGTAGTCCATCATGCCCTAACAACAGTTGTACAAAATGTCCTAACAACAGTTGTACAACATGTCCTAACAACAGTTGTACAACATGTCATAACAACAGTTGTCCATCATGTCCTAACAACAGTCGTCCATCATGCCTAAACAAAAGTAGTCCATCATGCCCTAACGGTAGTCCATCATGCCCTAACAGTAGTCCATCATGCCCTAACAGTAGTCCATCATGCCCTAACAACAGTAGTCCAACATGCCCTAAAAACAATAGTAGTCCAACATGCCCTAACAACAGTAGTCCATCATGCACTAACAATAGTAGTCCATCATGCACTAACAATAGTAGTCCATCATGCCCTAACAACAGTAGTCCAACATGCCTTAACAACAGTAGTCCAACATGTCCTATCAACATTAGTCCAACATGCCCTAACAACAGTACTCCATCATGCCCTAACAGTAGTCCATCATGCCCTAACAGTAGTCCATCATGCCCTAACAACAGCAGTCCATCATGCCCTAACAACAGCAGTCCATCATGCCAAAACAACAGTTGTACAACATGTCCTAACAACAGTAGTCCATCATGACTTAACAACAGTAGTCCATCATGCCCTAACAACAGTAGTCCATCATGTCCTATCAACATTAGTCCAACATGCCCTAACAACAGTACTCCATCATGCCCTAACAACAGTACTCCATCATGCCCTAACAGTAGTCCATCATGCCCAAACAGCAGTTCTACAACATGTCCTAACAACAGCAGTCCATCATGACATAACAACAGTAGTCCATCACACCCTAACAACAGTAGTCCAACATGTCATAACAACAGTAGTCCATCATGCCCTAACAACAGTAGTCCATCATGCTCAAACAACAGTAGTCCATCATGCTCAAACAACAGTAGTCCAACATGCCCTAACAGTAGTCCATCATGCCCTAACAGTAGTCCATCATGCCCTAACAGTAGTCCATCATGCCCTAACAACAGTAGTCCATCATGCCCTAACAACAATAGTAGTCCAACATGCCCTAACAACAATAGTAGTCCAACATGCCCTAACAATACTAGTCCATCATGCCCTAACAACAGTAGTCCATCATGCCCTAACAACAGTAGTCCATCATGTCCTATCAACATTAGTCCAACATGCCCTAACAACAGTACTCCATCATGCCCTAACAACAGTACTCCATCATGCCCTAACAGTAGTCCATCATGCCCAAACATCAGTTCTACAACATGGCCTAACAACAGCAGTCCATCATGACATAACAACAGTAGTCCATCACACCCTAACAACAGTAGTCCAACATGTCATAACAACAGTAGTCCATCATGCCCTAACAACAGTAGTCCATCATGCTCAAACAACAGTAGTCCAACATGCCCTAACAGTAGTCCATTGCGCCCTAACAGTAGTCCATTGTGCCCTAACAGTAGTCCATCATGCCCTAACAGTAGTCCATCATGCCCTAACAACAATAGCAGTCCAACATGCCCTAACAACAATAGCAGTCCAACATGCCCTAACAACAATAGTAGTCCAACATGCCCTAACAATAGTAGTCCATCATGCCCTAACAACAGTAGTCCATCATGCCCTAACAACAGTACTCCATCATGCCCTAACAACAGTACTCCATCATGCCCTAACAACACTACTCCATCATGCCCTAACAACAGTACTCCATCATGCCCTCACAGTAGTCCATCATGCCCAAACAGCAGTTGTACAACATGTCCTAACAACAGAGGTCCATCATGACATAACAACAGTAGTCCATCACACCCTAACAACAGTAGTCCAACATGTCCTAACAACAGTAGTCCATCATGTCCTAACAACAGTAGTCCATCATGCCCTAACAATAGTAGTCCATCATGTCATAACAAAAGTAGTCCATCATGCCCTAACAACAGTAGTCCATCATGCTCAAACAACAGTAGTCCAACATGTCCTAACAGTAGTCCATCATGCCCTAAGAGTAGTCCATCATGAGATAACAGTAGTCCATCATGACGTAACAACAGTAGTCCATCATGCCCTAACAACAGTTGTACAACATATCCTAACAACAGTTGTACAACATGTCCTAACAATAGTTGTCCATCATGTCCTAACAACAGTAGTCCATCATGCCTAAACAAAAGTAGTACATCATGCCCTAACAGTAGTCCATCATGCCCTAACAGTAGTCCATCATGCCCTAACAACAGTAGTCCATCATGCCCTAACAACAATAGTAGTCCAACATGCCCTAACAGTAGTCCATCATGCCCTAACAATAGTAGCCCATCATGCCCTAACAACAGTAGTCCAACATGCCCTAACAACAGTAAGTCCATCATGCCCTAACAACAGTAGTCCATCATGCCCTAACAACAGTAGTCCATCATGCCCTAACAACAGTAGTCTGTAATGACATAACTGACCATACAAAGCCTACTCAAGCACATATGACATGGAGTAGGGATGGGGGGGGGGGGTCATACATACAGTAGAGTATCGCAATATCATTTTTGAATATATAATATTGATTGTATGACTCCAAGTATCAATTCTGCCCCCCAAAATAGCTTTTTTTGCTAAGTAGTTAAAGTTAGCTAGAGATTAGTCAGCTGTTCTACCTGCAGCAAAAATCCGTTATTTCCCCTTCTATAGCTTGGCATCAATCTTCTTTTTCTTATTTTGTTTTCAGCACTTTAATTACCATGACTGATCAAAACTCCTGTTCTCATGACTCTCTCGTGAACCCTCTGTACCAGTCATGGTGAGCAATATGTTTGAAACATCGAATCGAAATAAAAAATGACATTGAGACACAGTACATATAGAATAGCAATACATATCGTATCGTAAATATCATGATAATACTGTATTGTGAGGTTCCGCGGTAAGTTGATAATACTGTATTGTGAGGTTCCGCGGTAAGTTGATAATACTGTATTGCGAAGTCCATGGCAATTCCCAACCCTAACTTGTGCTTGGTGGCAAATCAGCTTTAAAATTTGCCACATTACACCTGGTGCTGTGATCTTCCTACTGTGGATTGTGATCACATTTATATTACATTACATTTTTATTCAAGAACTGAATGTGTACTCTGTAGGACCTACACTACATGGTCAAAAGTATGTGGACACCTGCTTGTTGAACATCTCATTACAAAATCATGGGCATTAATATGGAGTTGGTCCCCCCCTTTGCCGCTATAACAGCCTCCATTCTTCTGGGAAGGCTTTCCACTAGATGTTGGAACATTGCTCTGGGGACTTGCTTCCATTCAGCCACAAAAGCATTAGTGAGGTTGAGCACTGATTTGGGGCGATTAGGCCTGGCTCACAGTCGGCGTTCCAATTCATCCCAAAGGTATTTGATGGGGTTGAGGTCAGGGCTCTGTGCAGGCCAGTGAAGTTCTTCCACACCGATCTCGACAAACCATTTCTGTACGGACCTCGTTTGTGCATGGGGGCATTGTCATGCTGAAACAGGAAAGGGCCTTCCCCAAACTGTTGCCACATAGTTGGAACCACAGAATCATCTAGAATGTCATTGTACGCTGTAGAATTAAGATCTCCCTTCACTGGAACTAAGGGGCCTAGCCCGAAACATGAAAAACAGCCCCAGACCATTATTCCTCCTCCACCAAACTTTACAGTTAGCACTATGCATTAGGGCAGGTAGCGTTGTCCTGGCATCCGCCAAACCCAGATTCGTCCGTTGGACTGCCAGATGGTGAAGCATGATTCATCACTCCAGAGAACGCGTTTCCACTGCTCCAGAGTCCAATGGCGGCGAGCTTTACACTACTTCAGCCGACGCTTGGCATTGCGCATGGTGATCTTAGGCTTGTGTGCGGCTGCTCAGCCATGGAAACCCATTTCATGAAGCTCCCGACTAACAGTTCTTGTGCTGAGTAGTGAATGTTGCAACTGAGGACAGACGATTGATACAGGCTTCAGCACTCAGCGGTCTTGTTCTGTGAGCTTGTGTGGCCTTCCAATTCTCAGCTGAGCCACTCCTAGAAGTTTCCACTTCACAATAACAGCACTTACAGTTTACCGGGGAAGCTTTAGCAGGACAGAAATTTCACAAACTGACTTGTTGGAATGGTGGCATCCTATGACGGTGCCACTTTGAAAGTCACTCAGCTCTTCAGTAAGGCTGATGGAGATTGCAATACTGTGTGCTCGATTTTATACACCTGTCAGCAACGCGTGTGGCTGAAATAGCCAAATCCACTCATTTGAAGGGGTGTCCACATACTGCTGTTATGTTCTAGTTCCTTTCTGTGGGAACTAACTTGTATGTATTTTCCTAAAAAATTGCGAAGCATTTTAAAATGATATAAAATGCAAAACCACTTGCATTTGCAGTCTTACCTTACATCATTTGGAACAAGATATTTCAATTTCACCAGTGTATTTTGTGCAACCGTTTGGCTAGGTTATGAATTAGATTGGCATAGAAAGAAACTGTAAGGCTGTGCTGTATCTGTGTACTTAAAGACCAGAAAAGGCCTTGTACTGAGGGGACTTAACAAAGGTCTTGTGATGGAAAAACAAGATGGCGGGCTGGTGATGTGATGCGGTTAAGGTTTACCTTAAAGCCAGGGCGTCCTGAGGAGGTTTTGAAGCCTCTCAGTTTTCCGCTAGTGTGCTGGGCCCCTGCGGCGGGGAGGGGGGGACGGGGGGTGTTTAGCAGTCAGTGTCTGTCTCCTGGCTACTCCCATCCAGGCATCAGCTTTGACAGATCCCCTTAGCACGGTAGTGTCCCAAATGGTACCCTATTCCTTATATAGTGCACTACTTTTGACCAGAGCCCTATGGGGAATAGGGTGCCATTTGAGACGTAATCAGTGTCTAACCTCCATATACGACTACAAGGTCAGCCTCCTGAAAAGAGGAGGGATTACGGCTAGTTGTGACACTGACACACTTTGTATTTTCTCAGAATATTGTATTTGAGTAGAAGAAAATGATATGAAACGGAAAGTCAAAATGAAAGTAAAATCTATAGCTAAATGCAAGCGTCGCTATTTGTTACAATGCCAGACGTGAATCAATCGCTCCAACTATAACAGCTCACTGACATATTGCAATCACAAAGACAACATCATTTAAAAGATGCACCACAGCCTCCCTAGCAACATCATTTAAAAGATGCACCGCAGCCTCCCTAGCAACATAATTTAAAAGATGCACCGCAGCCGTCCTAGCAACATTATTTAAAAGATGCACCGCAGCCTCCCTAGCAACATCATTTAAAAGATGCACCGCAGCCTCCCTAGCAACATCATTTAAAAGATGCACCGCAGCCTCCCTAGCAACATCATTTAAAAGATGCACTGCAGCCTCCCTAGCAACATCATTTAAAAGATGCACTGCAGCCTCCCTAGCAACTCATTTATCACCTGCTTTACTTAAAGCTCCAATATGTCAATTTTTGGGCAACCCGACCAAATTCACATAGAAATGTGTGTTATCATGTGTGACATTCTCATTGAAAACAAGTCTAATAAGCAGTAGATATATTCTATGTGCATTGTTTCTATGCTTTGCGTTCTTAAGCTTCGTTTTTTGCGTTTTTTAATTTCGGTTTTGTGCACCAGTTTCAAAATAGCTGAAAATAAAATATTTTTAGTTATGGAAAATCTATTTTACAGCAGTTTAGATGGCAGAGCGATTTCTGCATAGCGCAGCTTTAACAAAAGGCACATCTCAATAGGTTGTCCAGGTATCATGACATGGCACATGTGTGTGTACTTTACTGTATTTCCACTTGAAATAGTTTTTCAACCGAAAAAGTGCAACAACAACAATAACAAAAAATAAACAAAAAAAATGTAATCGCTGGAGTGCGTCTCTAAGTTGGAATTCAGTTGCGTTGGTCGGGAATTGAAACCCGGGTCAACGACCACTGCTGCTGCGGATTCGTGTGGGATCGAACCGCGTCTTAAAAAGCAGAAGAAAAGGTCAAAATAAGGTCACCAAATTGTCTGCTGCAGCAATATATGTCTGGCTGCGGTGCTGACCGCCATACCACCAACGCATGAGATCTGTTGAGAATGTTCCTAGTTGAATGTGTGCAGACGTTGTCTCCACAATAATAATTCACATGATCTTAGTATCATGAGATTCCATAAAAACACATCAATTTGATACAGCTACGACCGGAAGTGACTTTTTCGTAGCAGGTTAGGAGAACTTACGCAGCAGGTTAGGATAATTAACGTAGCAGGTTAGGAGAATTAGGTTAAGGTTAGGAAAAGGGCTATGAAAAGCCAACTGACATTTACTCCTGAGGTGCTGACCTGTTGCACCCTCTCCAACTACTGTGATTATTATTTGACCCTGCTGGTCATCTATGAACATCTTGGCCATGTGCTGTTATAATCTCCACCCGGCACAGCCAGAAGAGGACTGGCCACCCCTCATAGCCTGGTTCCTCTCTCGGTTTCTTCCTAGGTTCCTGCCTTTCTGGGGAGTTTTTCCTGGCCACAGTGCTTCTACACCTGCATTGCTTGCTGTTTGGGGTTTTAGGCTGGGTTTCTGAACAGCACCTTGTGACATCGGCTGATGTAAAATGGGCTTTATAAATACTTTTGATTGATTGATTGATTATGGAAAACGCTCTCCTAACCTGCTACAAATAAGTCACTTCCGGTCGCAACTGTATCAAAGTGGCGTGTTTTTAGGGATACCCTTAGCATAATAGCTATCTAAATAGTATGATCTTTTCAAAAACTTTGATTTTTTAATGTACATGTTGAGGCTTCAAAATATTGGGCTCGTCCGGGATTTGAACCCGGGACCTCTCGCACCCAAAGCGAGAATCATACCCCTAGACCAACGAGCCAATACAACCTTATCACGATAAAATGGTTAAGAATACATTACAACCAGAGATACTTAGAATTAATCCAAGATAGACAACTGCCTGTCGTTTTTAACGGAAGCAAATTACTCCAAGCGGGCAGAGGAGCCTATTGGCACATTTCCGTTGCAATGACTCAATTCGCCCTCTTTCTAAACAACGGAAGTCCACTCAGTTCGTTACAGATTTTAGTTTTGGAAACAGAAAACTGTACTGATATTAAAATGTTTCATCGATGAGAAAATTTGGCCAAAAAGTCGTCCAAAATCCATCTCGCTCTATCTTCTCCCACTGCCGGACACTGAGTTTCCTATCACCACCATAAAACAACAACCGGATGCTTCGCATGTATACATTCGGGTGAAATATCTGTGTCATTGTTCTGTGTTTTGATACATTATATAATTAATTATATAACATTTGGCTTTGTTCTACTAGTTAATTGAAGTGATTGGATTGCGCCTTTTGCCAATGTGATTCCGACCGAATATATGGGATAAGGGCACTGCTGGCTACTGTCTATGTTCGGTACATTATATAATTACATTTGCCTTTGTTCTCTGCTAGCTTTGAAGTGACCGAGTTGTGCTTTAAAAAAAATATTTATATATATATATATATATTTATAGCAACTTGCTAGTAGCCTCTGTCACAGGTTTTCATCGCGTATATTTGTTTCAATGTGAAATGGGAGCCGAGGCGAACTTGATAACTAGCTATCAAGATAAGATGATGAATCCGTTGTGCTTTGATTCGCGGCTCTCTTGTGGCTAAATGCAGTTGCATTCGCTAGCAAGTTGTCTTTGGCTACCTAGCTAGCTACAAGCATTACAGTATACGAACAGGTTGTTTTTACCCTTTAGTTAGTTAGTAAACTAACCGTTTGTGATTGGTTAGCTGGCTGTTAGCCTAAAAAAAAATGTTTTCGCCATCGAGTGGAGTTTAGTCCACAGAGTTAGCCGTTTGCTTACTAGCGCTAACTTGGCTGGCTAGTCTGGCCTTTTTATCAACTCGGGTCTTTTGAAATATTCACTCGGGGAAGTTACACTACAATTAATATAACATTATGATGATATACCATGTGTTACACATTCGCCTACCATTGCATGTCTGTGACTCCAGGCAGACAGTTTTACTTCTGTCAGCTTCCACTGCAGGTGCAGGTAGTGTTAGTACGCTGGACGTACATCAAATCAAATTGTATTGGTCACATGTGCCGAATACAGCAATCCAATCACTTCAATGCTGGTAACAGGAAATAGGAAAAAACAGGAAACGGCCTTCCCCAAACTGTTGCCACAGAATCGTCTAGAATGTCATTGTATGCTGTAGCATTAAGATCTCCCTTCACTGGAACTAAGGGGCCTAGCCCGAACCATGAAAAACAGCCCCACACCATTATTCCTCCTCCACCAAACTTTACAGTTAGCACCATGCATTACGGCAGGAAGCGTTTTCCTGGCATCCGCCAAACCCAGATTCTTCCGTCAGACTGCCAGATGGTGAAGTGTGATTCATCACTCCATAGAACGTGTTTCCACTGCTCCAGAGTCCAATAGCGGCGAGCTTTACACCACTTCAGCCAAGGCTTGGTATTGCACATGGTGTTAAGCTTGTGCGTGGCTGCTCGGCCATGGAAACCCATTTCACGAAACTCCCGGTGAACAGTTCTTGTGCTGACATAGCTTCCAGAGGCAGTTTGGAACGCGGTAGTGTGTTGCAACCGAGGACAGACGATTTTTTACACGCTACGTGTTTCAGCACTCGGCGATCCTGTTCTGAGCTTGTGGCCTACCAATTCTCAGCTGAGCCACTCCTAGAAGTTTCCACTTCACAATAACAGCACTTAGTTTACCAGGGAAGCTTTAACAGGACAGGTATTTGATGAACTGACTTGTCAAAAAGGTGGCATCCAATGACTGTGCCACATTGAACGTCACTGATCTCTTCACTACAGCCCATTCTACTGGGGCCTCATGCAGCCTCAACTGTAGTAAAAGTAGCTCGCTACATGTTCAACAAAAAAAAAAAAATCACAATTTTCAATTTTTATTGACTTTTTGGACAATTTCATTTCCAGTGTCATCCATAATTGTTTCACTTCTTGTATGGTTTTTGCATAATCTTTCATATAAGGCTAGAATGATATAGACCAGGATTAGACAATGATGTCATATCTTTCAGGAAGTGTATCTGCACCACCGGGAGAAAAATTAAACACCACCCACTGCCAGGAACTGAATGAGATGATTGAACATTTCATCCACAGCGTTGTACTGTACGCCTCCTGATCTCCTCAGGACTGTGACATCAACTCTGGGGTCTGGTTTATATCACTCTAGAGCTAAGGCTGATAAGAGGGCCATTGCTATGGTTACAGAACATATCTGCATAGCAACTGGAAGACAAAGAGGGACTGGACACTGACCCCAGTAGGTAGCAGGATGAGTAACACGTCACTAGACAGAAGACAGTTCATTGGCACAGAATGGTCTGCTCTTTTGCTTCCAAAAGCCATGAGTAAATAGAGAGTTAAAACTTCATTTTCAAAATGTCACAAAAAAGAAAAAGAACTACAGTATGGAACAAGTATGGTACTTTAACAGTTAGTGTGTGGGGTATTGAAAGTTCTGGAGCTCTAGTGTTGCCGGCGGATGATACAAGATCCAGTACAATCTCCAAAAGCATCTGGCAGTTTGAGAGAGTGTGTAAGAGTATATCTGTAGTGAATCACCCCTCCAAAAAAAACAAAAAAAGTTCAACAAATAAGGCTGCATGATGCAACACATCACTACCTGGCCATACACTCACAAGCACAGTAACAAGCAGACAGAATGAAAGACTGAGGACAGAACCACTCAGATGCAGCAATAAGACTGAGAACTGAATGAGATGACGTACACAGTTCCATGAGAAGTGGAGGAGAGTAGTTGAAACGGACAGCTGGCCACCATGGTGGTCAAGCTTCTTCACTTCAAATCAAAAGCTGAAAATGGACAGACATGCGCTAACATGTCGCCAGAGGTAAGTCAACTACTCCCCCCCCCCCCCCAAGCCCCACACACCCTGCGAAGGCAACTAAGGGGCAGCTCAGTAAACCTAAGAAGCGTTGCTCGGTTCCCTTAACAGCTTTGGATTTGGTAACACATTTCAAAATCATTATGAAATGTCAAGTCTCGGAAAACAACATTGAACGTCTACCTGAATATAGACATAACCCAACAACGTTTCTTATAATAAGTATAATTTGTGTTGCAGAAAGACGCATTACTGAATGCAAGAAGATACAAAGCTTAAGTTACAGGTCCAAATACAGTTTGGTTGAAAGCATTTCAGACTACACCGTAAAATCTACAAAAGGCAAACCAAGTTATGTAGACAGAAGAGAGAAGCATGAAACATTTCCAGGACTGCAGAGACTTTGTGTGGGAGGGGGTCAGCGGTCAGTCCAGGTCCATAGGGTTGGGGCAGGCGATGGAGGGGAAGATTGTGTCGTCAGGTGGAGGTGAGGGCCGTCTTGTCTCCTTCGTAGCAACACAGCTCTGCTCAGAAGCGCTTGGGACCCCAGGGAGAGGCCTTGTTGGTGGCCGCCACAGGAGCACCGAAGCTGGGGAAGTCCTCTGAGCTGCTCATGTCTGGGGCCTGGAGAGGAAAAACAAGTACGTCAGTGATCATTGAACTACAAATGACTGCATTCCAAAACTACAAGAAAGACAACACACAAAAGTAGCCTGGGTGGTCGCAGATCTGTGCTAAATACAATGACCACAGGAAAAAGTATGGAAAGACAGTATAAACAGATATGGGACCAGACTAGCACAAAAAGGTAATGGTCAGATTTGTCAAAGGACAAAAAAATAAAATAAAGATCTGTCACCTCTCTCACCTTCTCACTGCCGGTTTGCCACGGTGCCTCCCTCACCACGAAGCCTTTGGAGGAGCCTCGCTCTCGTCCTCCCTCATCCATCGAGGACGCACCACGGTCACCAGTGGGCTTCATGTACGTCATCTTAGATTCATTCTCATTCACGTCAGCCATCTGAACACAGGAAACCAGTTTGATTTTTAAAAAGCTATATGAAAATGGGGGGGGGTGTTGAAGGTACACAACAGTCAAATGAAGAGCCAAAGATTACCGAGGGGGGAAAAAAACTAGGTAAATGCTTTATCAATGATACAGATCAATCAATAAACTGACCAATAAAGACTAAACTTATCACTGACCAGACAAAAAAAAGACAGTAAATTACAAAGCATCAGAGGCTATGGAGAGCCATGGTGGGGCTAAGAGGCCAAGAGGATTAAGTCAAGTAAGGATGCCCAAAATGGCTTTGAAAGTCCAGGGTGAAGTTTCCCCTAAGTATAGATGGAGGATCGGCTTCCCTTCCTGAAATCCTAACCTTAACCATCAGTGGGGAAAATGGCAAAAAAATAAAATAAAACTGACCCAAGAGCAGCATTTAGTGGCAAATTCACCCTGCACCACTTTGAAAGGAGTACTTACGTATTCCTCTTCCAAGTTGAGGAGGTGGTCGATGGCTTCATCCACCAGCTCAGGACGTCCAGTAACAAACACCTGATTGGGGTCAGCAGCTCCGGGCTGGGGGAATCTCAGATCAACCTAAAAACAGGAAGTATACTAAACGCATCCAATAGCATGTACAGACAGAATACGTTCAAATGGATTCCCAGAATTAAAAGGGACAAGGCAAGACGACCCTGTAAGATTTGTTTTTACAACCTTATCCGAGACGATGAATAAAATAAAAATAAATTAAGCCTAGTCCGAGACAGATAACCTTGCCCTGGACTAAAATCCTATTTCAATAGACAATTTTCATTGCGCATGCTTCTAAGTCCAAGACTGGGCTTTATGTATCAGGGAAACTGGCCCACTGATAAGGGCCCCCCCCTCACCTTGAACTCATCCATGATCTTGCGGATGCCCTTGCCACGGGCCCCAATGATGCGGGCGTGGACACGGGCGTCCAGGGTGATATCCTCAGAGATCATCTCCTCCAGCTCATCCACGATGGCCTGGATGGCATCCTTGGCGGCTGTAGCCTTGTGCTCATACCCCGTGATGGTGATCTGGTCCTGGGGGGGGGGGGGGGGGTGGTGCATGTCAGGACTATAGAACTTACATGAGGGAGGATCCAAGACCACTCTCCTGACTTTCTCCAATGCTTTTTGTAAAGGACAAGGATTTGAGGACAAAGGCAGAAGAATTGACAACAGAAGGTGTAACCCTGTACCTGGTTGTCGTCGTTCTTGTCTGGGAACTGGATGTTAACGTCGTGCTCTGTGCGGATGTTGGTTATTATGGCCCCCTTACGGCCAATGATCTTGGGGTGATACTTAGGGTCCACAGTGATGGTCAACTTGAAGCTCCTGAGGGACTGCAATGAATAACAAGTACAAACATCACCAGTCAGAACCATGTCACTCTTCGCCTGGTCTTTCTGCCGGTATGGGCTGGATGCCAGATGGCATAACAATGACTAGGCAACAAACAGATCCGAGACCAGACTAACTTGTGATTGACTAGTCAACACTTTTAATACTGTGGTTCTGTGATGTAAAGCGCAGTGAAGAGAGAGTAACATGTACCCGATCCTCCTGCTCAGCAGTCAGCTCTTTAACACGCTCCAGGAGACCCTCCTTAGCGCGGTCCAGGTGATTGGCCAGGCCAGTAATGGAGATTATATCGGACTGCAGCTCAGGAGCAGGCACTTGAATATTAACCTGGCGGTGGAGGCAATAGTAAAACACTACAATGTTGAATAAAACATCCAGACAGAAGAGACTGTATCCTGAATGAGTACCATTTCAGCTACTCCCCTAACGTAAAAAAAAATAAAATAAAAAAAGACAATGAAACTACTCTTACGTACCTCAAACTCATCCATCATCTTACGAATTCCACTTCCCTTCTGCCCAATGATGTAACGGTGAAGCTCAAAAGGCACTTCCACTTCAGTGGTGACAGGGACCAAAGCCTGAGGATAAAGGAGGAGGTACTGAAACATCAGTTCAACTATACATGGGGGGAAAAAAAAAAGAAAAGTGAAAAACACACTGCTCTATACAAGTCACAAATAACCTCCGTAAAGAGTTCTGACAGTACAGACAGTCAGATGATTTCAATGTGGAAATTCCAACGTTCAAGAAGACTGACCTTGAGTGCCTCCACAGCAGCCTCGCATCGCTCCTTGCGGCCAGAAAGCACGATGATGTCACACTTCTTAGGTGCATTGGGATCCACATGTGCTGCAGGCTCTTCAACCACCTCCCCGTTAGCCTCTCCGTTCTCCTGCACTGCAGCCTCGGCCAGGGGAGCTTGGGAAGAACAGAGGGAAAACCAAAAAGGTTGATAAGAGAGAATAAACCAGGCAGTTGAACAGCAGAAATCTGAAAGACTTGCTTCAAGCAGCCTTGAAGTAAGAGACATCTCTTAACAATCTAGGATCATTACATTTTAGGTCATTTGCCTGTAAAGTACGAGTGCTGATTTTAAACTAGTCAAAATTGATCCCATATCAGCACTCCTGTGACTGAATACTGCCTGAGAAAGACAGGTTGCTTTACCCGCTGAGCCTCCTTTCCCCGGACCATCCACTCGCTCAGGGAATTTGATCTGCACGTTGTGGTCCCTGGTGATGCCCTGGATACGGGAACCTTTGGGCCCCATGATGGAACGGTGGAACTTCTGAGGAATCACACACTCCATGGTCACCTGGGCATCCTGGAGACAGAGGAGAGGACTGTTAGCCAATCAGAGGACAGGCTAGTTATGACATGGGCATCATGGTACTGGGTGAACGAGACTAAAGGGTTTTTGCATCGTTATGTCCCAGGAGATGAGTATGAGGCACTCCCACCCGACTTCCCCCTCACCAGTATGAGGCACTCCCACCCGACTTCCCCCTCACCAGTATGAGGGCCCGACGTCCACAGGTGGGGGTTGTGCTTACAGCCCAACACCGTGCAGGACGTTTGGCATTTGCCAGAGAACACCAAGATTGGCAAATTCGCCACTGGCGCCCTGTGCTCTTCACAGATGAAAGCAGGTTCACACTGAGCACGCGACAGAGTCTGGAGACGCCGTGGAGAACGTTCTGCTGCCTGCAACATCCTCCAGCATGACCGGTTTGGCGGTGGGTCAGTCATGGTGTGGGGTGGCATTTCTTTGTGGGGCCGCACAGCCCTCCATGTGCTCGCCAGAGGTAGCCTGACTGCCATTAGGTACCGAGATGAGATCCTCAGACCCCTTGTGAGACCATATGCTGGTGCGGTTGGCCCTGGGTTCCTCCTAATGCAAGACAATGCTAGACCTCATGTGGCTGGAGTGTGTCAGCAGTTCCTGCAAGAGGAAGGCATTGATGCTATGGACTGGCCCGCCCGTTCCCCAGACCTGAATCCAATTGAGCACATCTGGGACAGCATGTCTCGCTCCATCCACCAACGCCACATACTGTCCAGGAGTTGGCGGATGCTTTAGTCCAGGTCTGGGAGGAGATCCCTCAGGAGACCATCCGCCACCTCATCAGGAGCATGCCCAGGCGTTGTAGGGAGGTCATACAGGCACGTGGAGGCCACACACACACTACTGAGCCTCATTTTGACTTGTTTTAAGGACATTACATCAAAGTTGGATCAGCCTGTAGTGTTGTTTTCCACTTTAATTTTGAGTGTGACTCCAAATCCAGACCTCCATGGGTTGATAAATTGGATTTCCATTGATTATTTGTGTTTGTTGTCAGCACATTCAACTATGTAAAGAAAAAAGTATTTAATAAGATTTTCATTCAGATCTAGGATGTGTTATTTTAGTGTTCCCTTTATTTTTTTGAGAGATATAGATATATACACACACACACAGAACAAAAACATGTTTTCCTTACGTACAAAAAGCTACTCAAATTTTGGGCACCAATTTCTTTACATCCCTGTTAGGGAGCATTTCTCCTTTGCCAAGATAATCCAGGTCACCTGACAGGTGTGGCATATCAAGAAGCTGATTAAACAGCATGATCATTACAGGTGCACATTGTCCACAGCACAAGAAAAGGCCACTAAAATGTGCAATTTTATCACAACGCCAAAGATGTCAAGTTGAGGGCATGCGCAATTGGCATGCTGACTGCAGGAATGTCCACCAGAGCTGTTATCAGAGAATTTATTATTTTTTCTCTACAATAAGCCGCCTCCAACATCATTTCAGAGAATTTGGCAGTACATCCAACCGGCCTCACAATCTCAGACCACATGTATGGCGTCGTGTGGGCGAGTGGTTTGTGAACAGTGTCCCAACGTTGTAAATAGTGTCCCGTGGTGGAGGTGGGGTTATGGTATGGGCAGGCATAAGCTACAGACAACCAACAATACACAGAGATACAGTGACAAGATCCTGAGGTCCATTGTCGTGCCATTCATCTGCTGCTATCACCTCACGTTTCAGCATGATAATGCACCCCCCCCCCCCCAAGGATCTGTACACAATTCCTGGGAGCTGTAATTGTCCCAGTTCTTCCATGGCCTGCATACTCAGACATATCCACCCACTGAGCACGTTTGGTATGCTGGATCGACAGCATGTTCCAGTTCACAGCAATATCCAGCAACTTCACACAGCCATTGAAGAGGAGTGGAACAACATTCCACAAGCCACAATCAGCCTGATGAAGGAGATGTGTTGCGCTGCATGAGGCAAATGGTCTCACCTGACACTGACTGGTTCTGATCCACACTCTTTAAAGGTATAGTATATCTGTGACAGATGCATATCTATTCTCAGTCATGTGAAATCCATAGATAAGGTCTTAATGAATTTATTTCAATTGACCGATTTCCTTATATGAACTGTAACTCTGAACAAAAATGTAAATACAACAATTTCAGTGTAAATGCCAGCTGAAAAGTAAGAGTGGTCAGGCTTTGGCCCCAATTAAGAGCAGGTCCATTGAGGCCATGGCCTAGTGAGACACTGGAGCCATGAATCAGAAGACAGCCTTCTTGGTAAGACACTGGGCTAAGTCTCCAGTGGAAAAGTAGTCATAAATAAGTTCGTAAAGCCCTGTGAACTCACCAGGTCCTCGATGATCTCCAGCATGCGTTTCTTGGCTGCCTCCACACAGTCTTTGGCTCCCTTCAGAGCGACTTTGTCGCTGTTGGCGCCGCTCCTGGGGAAGCTCACCATCACACCGCCGTACTCATCAGCGATGTCCCTCAGCACCTGCCCACGGCGAGCCACAAAGTACCGGTGGTGCTTGGGGTCCACATTCATTACATCCTCCACCACGTTATCCTGAGGGATGACAAGCAAGCATGGGGTTTAATATTCAGCTGTGTCAAACAATACAGTGTATAATCTAAAGGTCGGAGTCAGTACCAAAATGACAGTTTCCTTACACTCCAAAAATGACAAATACACAGGAGAGTTTGATTCTGCTGTAAACACAAGTACGTAACATCAAAACAATACTGCCAGGAGAAACTTTTGATTAGTCAGTTTCTCCTGTTTTCCCTAATCAAATCAACAAAATGTATTGATAAAAAGGTCTTCACCAAGCTCTTGATGAGTTCCTCCAGTTCTTTCTGGGCCTCTCTGACGGCCTCCTCTGTCCCCACCACGGTGATCAGCTCCTGGTCCTCGTCGTCAGGTGTAGGGAAGATAATCCTGGCTCCAGTACTGTCACGTACCTTACGGATGTTACCACCTCCTTTACCGATCAGGAATTTATGGTACTCTGGTTTAGCCTTCAGCTCAGCTGTGTGACTCTTGGTTTGCTAGGGATAGAAAGAGGAAAAATATATATTTCAGAACGTTTTTATTGGAATGTGCTGCAACATAATGGTGGAGCTGATTAGTTCAGTTTACTTCCTTGAAAGGCGTGTACATGGACTACTGACAACCAGGTTTGGGATTAGGGTGACCACGTCCCAGATTGTACAGGACAGTCTCACATTTTGGCCCTTCATCCCCCTACCAAACAATCAGGTGCAGTATTTTACAACTCATTTACAAAACATTTCATTTTTTTGGTGTAGACTCAGGTGACGGTTTTGATTATAGGTGCAACTGTCCCAGAGTTCCTGTTAAAGGACTGATCATCATCATAAGGACACACGAAGAGGAGACTAGCAGTAGGGTAAGTGAGGTAGTGTATAGTGGTTTATGGTCATCCAACCACTAACACAGTTAGGAAGTGTCTAATATTGAGTTGTGTTGCGGTGGTGCAGAGTTCTGACCCGTTGTCTCTCTGGACCTCTGTGTCCAAATAAAGAACAGAATATTGGGGGTTTGAGACACACCACCCACCTACTTATAAAAAGTGTGCTTCTAACGAAGAACTACAATAGCAAGTAGGCCTAAGTAGCTGTAGCCTATTAGACAAAAGAGAAGGTCCTTTACTCACACTTGGTAGGCTGTTTCTACTTGACTCAACACAGTTTAAAAAATAATAATAAATCCTACCAGTTTTACATTCCTTGAGACCAACCAGAATTGTTACTGTGGATAAATATTAGCAAATTTGTAGAAAACAGCCAGTCTCATTTCTGCGTCACCAAATTTCGTGCGCACTAGGCATTTTAAAAAATGTGGTCACCCTAGTTAGGATGATTTCTATTTCAATTGCTTTTTAGTTAAGGAAAATTGGGAATTTCAGTTTACTTCCTGAAATTGAACACAACCCTCATGACAACCATAGCCAATGAACAAAGAAAAACCAACCTGGTCCCTCAACCTACTGATAAGTAAAGCCTAAATAAGACAACTAAGAGCAGGATCAAACCTTATCCTGGGCCAGAGAGAGCAGCTGTTTCTTCGCCTTCTCCACCTCCTCAGCAGGGCCCCTGATGGTGACTGTGTCGATGCCGGAGCCCTCGGTGGGGAAGTGGATATGGACGCCGCCACACTCTTCCATGATGGAGCGGACAAAACGGCCCTTAGAGCCAATCAGGGAGTTGTGCAGCTTTGAGGGAATGGACACCTCCATCTCTGTAATGTTTGCCTAGGAGGGCCAGCGGCAGAGGCATCGGCCAGAGAACCGTGGTTTCATATAGAGACAAATTAGGAACGTACGAACATTCTATCCTTATCTGCATTGACATAGAAGAACACAGGCCATCTTAGAAGGCAATCTCCCTGAGAAAAGCCAGTAAGTTACCAGTTCTTTCTGGATAGCCAGGATGCGGATTCTGGCGGCCTCACAGTTTTCCTTCTTGCCGGTGATGACGATCATCTCAGAGTTGCTGTTCTCGGCAGGCAGGTCAATCCTGGTGTTAGTTTCCTCACGAATCTGGAAATGAAGGAATTACTTTCAGGTAATACCATTTTTTCCCCCATATTTTAAAAAGCCTGAAATTGTGAAAGAACTATCCCCCAAACCAAGTTTAAATTTATATCCTATTAATGACAATATACCTTCTTGATGTTGGCGCCACCTTTCCCAATAATGTTCTTGTGGAATTGTTTGAAGATGGGAACTGAGAGAAAGAAACCATTCTCCACCTGAAAAATACAAAAAAAAATAAAATCTATCATAGATAAAACAGTTAATGTGAAAACATTTTTCAAATCTGCAAAGCAAGATGACATGTTCAATACACTTATGGAAGGGGCTATCAATCATACCAACTCGAATGATGAAGTGCTTTACCCGGCACAACGTCTTGAAAGCCAAATGTACTTAACACATTACACTAACCTCATGCAATGTAAAAAAAGTTAAACCTAGTTGTCACAGAGAGTCAATCATTGAAACTTTTGTTTGATGATCTACATACCATGTCAGCAACCATCTTAGCCATGAACTTGGAGCATTTCTCCACCTCATTTCTTGGACCACGCAGCTGAACGATGTCACTCTTCGCTGCCGGGTCTGGGAAGTTGATGATGACCTGCAAATCGACACATTACTACTTTATGTACAGCTTGGATTTTTTTTTTACATTTTCCTTTTCTCATACAACACCGTGCTTCTACACCTGCATTACTTGCTGTTTGGGGTTTTAGGCTGGGTTTCTGTACAGCACTTTGAGATATCAGCTGATGTAAGAAAGGCTATATAAATACATTTAATTTGATTTAAGTGCCCATCGTAACTAAAATGAACATAGTTGTTTACTGTAATTATACAGCAAAATGTTATAGCTGTATACACTTAAGCATTTACCAGAGCCATACAGGTACAGCTCTTCTAAATATATGGATCTGGCACACGATCATCATGGTTTCTAAGGCTGAGTTTAAAAATCAGGCAGCCCAATTCTGAGCTCCCCCCCCCCCACTAATTGGTCTTTTGAACCATACATTTAATTTTTTTATTTTTAAATTCCACTCTTGTTAATAATTGGACCAAAGAGCAGAATTGGGCTGCCTGTGTAAATACAGCCTTGCTGACCGAAGTTTCTGAGCCACAGTCTCTGACGTCATCAGGTGTGTTCCCACGGCAACATGGTTTGTGACTCACCTCAGGGAACTTGTCACGAACGTCCTTAATCTTCTCCCCTTTTTGGCCAATGATGGCTCTGTGAAAACGCTGTTCAATGATCAGGTCCTTTGTACGCTCGTTCTCCTGCAAGAGAGACGAAAGGTTGAAGGACAACTCCCAATGGGGACGTGTGTGAGGGAGCGAGAGAGAATGTATTGTGATACTCACCATGCGCGACGCTAGCTCAAGCAGCTCCTTACTGGCTTCCTGAACCCCCTGGGGATCCCCCTCGATGCGGATCAGGTGGCTCTTCTCGTTGTCAGGGGGGATACGCACAGACACCTTGTGTAGATCTTTGATGCGGTTTACTGTACAGGGCAGGAAAATAAACAGGTTTTTTAACCACCATTTAGTAATATGTTAAATATCTTAAATACATTTGTGTAACTTTGTATTTATCATCTTACTCTTCCCACTTCTCAAACCAACCTCCGCTTAAAAACATAATACTTACTGTTGGCACCGCCCTTCCCAATCAGGTGTCTGTGGAATCTGGGGTCCACACTGATCTCCCTATAATCCATGCGGCTCACCTAGAAGGAGAAAAGGAAATAAACATGGAATCAAATGAATGATTGTAACTACCAAGTCCTTAAACCAAGGAAACCAGTGTGGTTTACACA
Source organism: Salmo salar (assembly GCF_965601325.2). Classification (NCBI taxonomy): domain Eukaryota; kingdom Metazoa; phylum Chordata; class Actinopteri; order Salmoniformes; family Salmonidae; genus Salmo; species Salmo salar. The sequence continues at coordinate 56,540,164 of NC_138300.1, forward strand.
GTCTGTCCTTGGGACAATGAAACAAACTAGGCCTAAGCTCAGATTAAAGCCTACTCTTTAACTACAAAGCATGCTCAAGGGAGACTCTCCATTGAATACTCTTCGGCCCAGTAATCTAATAGGCTTAATCTGGTTTTGGTAAACGGGCTTCTGCTTAGAGTGGACGAGGCTAGCCTGGTCCTCTTTATTCAGATGGTCTTTACCAGGTCAGTGACGATGGCTTCCATCTGACTCTGCACCATCTGCATGTCTTTGGTGGGGCCTTCCAGGGTGATTTTATCCTCACCCTCAGTGAACTCAATGTGCACCTGCAAAACACAGAAACACCAAGTCAGGCCTTGAGCTACATCCCCTCTGGAACAAACACATGCCACACACACACCTTGGGCATTTGCTGGGTAATCTTGGCCAGGTTCTGCCCCTTCTTGCCAATGATGAAGCGGTGAAGCCAGGAAGGAGCTACGACTGATGATACAGTATAGCTGTTGGCCTGGGAAACACAAACAGAGTCACATTTAGAAACTGAGAAGCCATTGAGGTCATGGGACATCCTCTTGGACCTGAGGCCCTGAAAAGGTGCTATATGTTAGTCATTTAGCAAGCAGCCTTATAGAGAGCTACTTACAAATCAGTACATTCAACTAAGGCAAAAAAATAAAAATAAAATAAAAAACATTAATTCACATTACAAGTAAAACCTTCAAAAATAAGGCATCTACCTTTGACTAAACATAAGTGAAAACCAGGCCCAGCCAGGTCGGTGTGCAAGGTGCTGCGTATGTCTTATGTAATGTATATCTACCTTGGCCCTAACTTCAGTGAGACCTGTATAGTACGTACTGTGTAGTGTTTGTTGGAATGTGTAACATATCTACCTTGGCGTAAACTTCAGTGAGAGCCTGACCCAGCCGGTCTGGCTCCCCGCGCAGGATGACGGTCTCCGAGTTGCTGTCTGGGGGTGGGATCTCGACCGAGACGCCAGTTTTCTCCAGGATCTCCTGCAGGGTGTTTCCCTTGGGGCCGATCACGTACTTGTGCTGAGATTTCTTCACCTCTACCGCGATGGTGGTGGCATTTTTCTGCTGGGAGAAAAGGGAAGACAGAGCACTGGAAATTAGTGTAAAGATAAAGTGTAACTTGGTGCATTTCACTGTTGCATATTCAAAAATGTTAATTGTATTGGTCCCAATTTGAATGAAATGTTAAGACTGTCTATATTTATTTTCAGTCTAAGACTGCAGTCGTGCCACGGAAGGCTAGTATGAACCTCCACAAGGCCCCTCAACAGCTTCTTGAGACAACCGAAGTCACGCCCTGATACCCTGAGGCTACATGACAACATTCCATACATGTTAAAAATGCAGACATTCAATCATTCCTGTTTAGCTAGCAGGACATACAGTTGAAGTCAGAAGTTTACATACACCTTAGCCAAATACATTTAAACTCAGTTTCACAATTCCTGACATTTAATCCTAGTAAAAATTCGGTCTTAGGTCAGTTAGGATCACCACTTTATTTTAAGAAAGTGACATGTCAGAATAATTTATTTCAGCTTTTATTTCTTTCATCACATTCCCAGTGGGTCAGAAATGTACATACACTCAATTAGTATTTGGTAGCATTGTCTTTAAATTGTTTAACTTGGGTCAAACATTTCAGGTGGCCTTCCACAATCTTCCCATAATTAATTGGGTGAATTTCGGCCCATTCCTCCTGACAGAGCGGGTGTAACTAAGTCAGGTTTGTAGGCCTCCTTGCTCGCACACACTTTTCAGTGCTTGGGGGGGGGGGGTCATTGTTCATTTGGAAGACCCACTAGAGTCCCACCTACCCCAGAGAGGTTAAAAGAGGACAGAACATAGACCTACACACCTTCCCCTCATAAATCTTCTTGATCATAGCCACAGCAAGGGCCACCTGCTCCTTCTCCCCAGTAATGACGATCTCCGTCTTATTGACGCTGGGTGGGGGGACATTGATGCGGGCTCCCGTCTCCTGCATCATATCTGCCACCAGCTTGTTGTAGGCACCAGTGATGAAGGGGTGGAACACCTTGTCGATATTCACCCTCTCCACAGCACGCTTGTCCTGGAGGGGAGGACAGAGAGCGGACAGTCATCAGTTATGTTGTCCAACACTCGGACTGATATAACAATTCACAAATTGAACTAGCTCGCTTCCAAACCGTGTTCATGGCGGTGTAATAACAGCAAGGCTAGTGTTAGTGCTATAGGGGCATGTTCATTAGGTAGGGTGGTTAACTTAAATGGCAGAAATTATAAAAAGAGTTTTAAATATAAGGTAACAGATATGACTGTAGTAGGAAAAAAAAGGTTGTGCCGCAAAGGATTCCATAGTGAGTTAGGAGGTTATTATGTGGTAGTTAAGTCAGCGAGTGGAGAGTAGCTATAGAGGATGACACTAGAGCGATAGCTAGGTAACTCATGACACCAGGTTGGCTACCTGCTCGGCAGAGATGAGCAGAATCTCGTGCTTGGCCTTCTCCAGGCCCTCCTTGGTGCCAGAGATCTTGATATGGTTGCTGGGGTCATCTGGTCTTGGGATCTGGATCTTGGTGGCAGTCTTGAGTTCCAACTCCTGTAGTTTCTCCCCATTCTTGCCGATGACAAAGCGATGGTGTTCTTTGGGGATGGCCACAGTAGCTGAAGCCTGGTGTAAAATTATTTTTATTTTTTTAAATACCAACATGAAAGAAAATGGTTAATATTACCACAAAGGTAAATAAATAATCACAAAGTAGTCACCTTGGATTAACTTTAGTAGCCGTGCATGAATTCATATTGAAATGAGATGACTCATTTAATTTTATTTAGCCATGATAGTCCACTCAGTAAGCATTGCCACTGTTTTCCAGGGAGTCCTGAGGTGGGGTCCTCAAAACAACACACTGATAGTACAACATTTGGGAAATCAAAGGATGATTCTAAATTTAGCTCTGATATACACTGTAACCTACATTGTTATAATGAATACAACAGCCACATAAGGGCTAAATGTGAACCCATTGATCTACACTGACCTGAGTCTGCAGTCGGGACACAATCTCCTTGCGGGCCTTCATCACTGCATCCAGTTTCCCAGACACCATGATGGACAGACCCTGGTCTTTAGCCATGGAGAGTTCCAGGTGGGCTCCAGTCTTATGCATGATGTCCACACAGACCTTTGCCTGATCTCCTTCACCGAACTGGTTGATGTCCTTGTACTTGCGCTCTTCCAGAGGGACGTGGAAAACCTAGCAGGGTCATAAGTTAAAGAGAGCAAACATCACATGTTTGAACAATAGACTTTAGGTCTACACACCCAGGTTTGCCAAAGGCAGAAGGAAGAGTTGTTCGCTACAACAAACATGGGTCGTGTCCCAAATGGCATCCCTATTCCCTACATAGTGCACTACTTTAGACCACAGCTCTATGGGCACTGGTCAATAGTAGTGCACTATATGGAATAGGGATACCATTTGTTACAACAAACAGTTTCTTATTCCTCCAATGCAACAAAGTGTTGCGTAAACTCTGCTGCTGTAGCTACCTGTGTGATGACAGAGGATTTGAGGGGCCGGATCTTGGAGGTCCAGGCGTTGACTGGTTCCTGGGTCCCCTCAGGTGAAGCAGCCTTCTCAGGCAGCGGGGGGAAGGCATCCTTGTAGGCTGGGGCCTCCTCATCTCCAGCAGTACTAGACCCTGTGTCAGAACCATTAGAAACAAGCCACCATATATAAAAACCTCACTGACTACGAGTGTCTGAAATGACTAAAATGGCAGGTACATGATCAGTTCAACAGCAGTTACTACAACTCATGTCTTGTTGTTACTTTAGGTTTTAGTTAGCATATTTGTTGAGATAGCCATCAGTTATCAATGACTAATTTTTAAAAAAAAGCCAGACTAATCTACCCAGAGGAACAGATAAAACAGTAACTCACCGCCTGCCTGCTCTGCAACGAGCCCAGAGCGGTGCTCGTTGAAGCTTTCCTGCGTAAGTACAGCGACTGAGCTCATGGTCGAAATCCCACGTTTACACGGAGTACGAGTGTGTCACTAGTAAAAGAAAAAAGGAGGACATAAGAGTTAAAAGAAAACAAAAATAGCCTGCATAGCTAAGACATGACAGACTCAAAAGACATGATTATTAAGTCGTGATGTCTTTATAAGGCCTTGTCTCATGGCTAGAAAATACAATAAACCATGAAAACAAACAGACCACTTTCATAGTTAGGGTTAAATATAGAGTAGTACAAAACACATTGATCAGTTTGAATGGACTTTGATGTTGGGCCCCATTGTCTTATCTACCGTTATCAAAAGAACCCATGCCTTTCCAGGAGGGATAATCTATGTGCTAGCTATTACCTATTTCACACATCAACAGTTTCTTTGAAAGTCTGACAAATAGCCTCAGTGCACAGAAAAGGCAAATTAAGCATAACCAAGAGGACAAACTGATTCCTTACAGTAGCTACATGTGACGTTGACCCAAGACGCTGATCTCGGTTCAGTTCAGCATTTTCCACACTAGATGTTAAAGGTTAGGATTGGGGGGAGGGGTATCCCAAAGGCCAGCTGATGGCGATATTTATCTGGTGTGGATGGTTTCATTTTACAGTCCAAACACATTGTATGCAGCAAACACTCGTATCCCATGGACCGGTATGTACCTAAGAAACATTCTCCATTCAGGTTGCAAGTGTCGATTTCCTCCTTAACTAGATTTAACGGCGAGAAGAAAAGTGTACTTTCTTAATGAAACACCATTTCCACCCCCATGTTAGTGGCTAATGGTACTTCCTGATGTTGCGCCCTACGTTTAGCAAGAGGTAAACATACTGCTGCAACCTGATTGGCTGAACGCGATACACAACATCCAGAACTAGCATTCCTAGGCATTAGCCACTTTAGCATGGTGGTGGAAATTTTTTTAAAGGAGAGAAGAAAATAAAGCATATTTCCCTGTCTTTAAGTCTAGTTAGAGGAAATTGACACTTTTGCAACCTGAATGGAGAAAGTCTTATGTTTAAACATGTCCACGTGAGATACGAGTATTGCCGGCTGCATACAATCCATCTGGACAGTAAGATGGAAACGACTCAAAATTGACATCTGCCTGCCTTTGGGCTAGGGGAGGGGAAGTTGATCCTAGATCTGTACCAGGGGAAACTTTACCCCGGAGCCCAATCTATGCATAGTCACTTCACCCCTACCTACATGTACAAATGACCTGGACTAACCTGCACCCCCGCACATTGACTAGGTACCGGTACGCCCTGTATATAGCCTCTTAGTTTTAAAACTTTAGTTTATTTCGTAAATATTTTCTTAACACTTCATGAACTGCACTGTTGGTTAAGTGCATGTAAGTAAACATTTCACAGTAAGGGCTACACTTGTTGTATTCGGCACTTGACAAATACATTGATTTCAACAACTAAGTTGAGTTGTTGGCCTAGGCCTTTTCTAAGCTGGGTGAATGAGCTTTCCCAAGGTTAAGAGGATTTCCCCACTGACCCGTTCAGTTCAGCCACCCACTGAAGCTTCCCCTAGGTACAGATCTAGGATCAGCATCCCCCTCACCAGTCCTAACCAGGTAGGTCAGACCTGGGCACGTGCACTAGGCGTAGGGTGAAGTTGTCCCTAGACACTGATCTTGGGTCAGTTTTGTACTTTTCCCACTAATGGTTAAGGTTAGGATTTGGCGAGAGGGGAGTTGACCCCAGAGAACATTTAGACTATTCCTCTGCAAAATTGTTTTGCTTCAAATGAATGAGAAGCAGTGGGTTGGGGGGGGGGGGGGGGCATTATACCATCAAAATAGAATCCTACCAATCACAGAACATCCACTTGATGGGAAGGTCCTATCTAGTAATTATACTTTGTACTGGCACACAGCACAGTCAATGGAGGTGGTGCTTGGGATCCTTAGCAGGGCGTTAGTACAGCTGTTTTCACATGCTTTCCAGAACAGCACCCTTTAAGGGGCCTCTTCCTTCTAGGCTAGGCATCTTTCAGGCTGAGCAGGCCGAATCATTGGTGTGTTAGTTAGCACAGTGAACTACATACAGGCCAGCCCGGGTAAGCCATACTACTGGCGTCTCATTGGTTTAACACGGAGCAAGAAAACAGCATGCACCCAAAATGGAAACGTTGAAAAGATTTCACAAAGTAGACTGAAGTGCATCAAGCCTTCTCTAGAAAGATGATTTGAGAATGTTATATACAGTACCAGTCAAAAGTTAACACGTACTCATTGAAGGGTATCTTTATTTTTTATTGTAGAATAATAGTGCAGACATCAAAGCTATGAAATAACAAATGGAATCATATACAAACCAAAAAGAGAAAAGTCAATACATTTTAGATTCTTCAAAGTAGCCACCCTCTTGCCTTGACAGCTTTGCACACTTGGCATTCTCTCAACCAGCTTCATGAGGAATGCTTTTCCAACAGTCTTGAAGTTCCCAACATATGCTGAGCACTTCTCGGCTGTTTTTCCTTCACTCTGTAGTCCAACTCATCCCAAACCATTTCAATTGGGTTGAGGACAGGTGATTGTGGACGCCAGATAATCTGATGCAGCGCTACATCACTCTCCTTGGTCAAATTGCCCTTACACAGCCTGGAGGTGTGTTATTGTCCCGTTGGGGAAAAAAAACATGATAGTCCCACTAAACCCAAACCAGATGGGATGGCGTATCGCTGCAGAATGCTATGGTAGCCATGCTGGTTAAGCATGCCTTGAATTCTAAATTAAATCACTGAGTGTCACCAGCAAAGCACCCACACGTCCTCCTCCATGCTTCACGGTAGGAACACTTACGGAGATCATCCATTCACCAACTCTGCATCTCACAAAGACACAGCTGTTGGAACCAAAAATCTCAAATTTGGACTCAGACCAAAGGACAGATGTCCACCGGTCTAATGCTCGTGTTTCTTGGCCCAAGCCAGTCTCTTATTCGTGTCCTTTAGTAGTGGTTTCTTTGCAGCAATTCAACCATGAAGGCCTGATTCACACAGTCTCCTGTGAACAGTTGATGTTGAGATGTGTCTGTTACTTGAACTTTGTGAAGCATTTATTTGGGCTGCAATTTCTGAGGCTGGTAACTCTAATGAACTTGTCCTCTGCAGCAGAGGTAATTCTGGGTCTTCCTTTCCTGTGGCAGTCCTCATGAGAGTCAGTTTCATCATAGCTCTTGATGGTATTTGCGACTGCACTTGAAGAAACTTTCAAAGTTCTTGAGATTTTCCGGATTGACCTACCTCCATGTCTTAAAGTAACGATGGACTGTCGTTTCTCTTTGCTTATTTGAGCCGTTCTTGCCATAATATGGACTTGGTCTTTTACCAAATAGGGCCGTGTTCTGTATACCACCCCTACCTTGTCACAACGCAACTGATAGGCTCAAATGCATTATTAAGGAAAGAAATTCCACAAAGTAACTTAAGGCACACCTGTTAATTGAAATGCATTCCAGGTGACTACGTCATGAAGCTGGTTGAGAGAATACCAAGAGTGTGCAAAGCTGTCATCAAGGCAAAGGGTGGCTACTTTGAAGAATCTCAAATATATTTTGTTTAACAATTTGTCACTACCTGATTCCATATGTGTGATTTCATAGTTTTGGTATCACCACTATTGTTCTACAATGTAGAAAACAGTAAAAAGAAAAGGAAAAACCCTGGAATGAGTAGTTGTCCAAACTTTTGACTGGTACTGTATACACCGATTCAGTATTTCAATGAACTCCAGATAAATCTGACAAGCATCTGGTTTGTGATTGACCCAATAATATACAAAATATATAGCCGCCAACCCATCCTAGTATTTAAAAAGTAAAATGTCTGCCTTTGCTCTTTAATTACTGAGCCAGTGGATGTGCCAACAAGGCCATCTATTCCACTGCCTTCCATTTGAAAACTGCAGGTTAGAAAGGACTGCAGCATGGCTATAATTAGGAGCTTAGAGTAGTGTCACTTCTTACCAGCTAAATGGTCAGTTACCAGATAATCCGTCCTGTAAAGCTGCCTGTTCGTGTCAGCCTGCCAGCTTTTGCCTGAAAAGCACAATAAAAAAAACATACTGGTTTCACAGACAGTCGGGTGATAAAATACTGGACATTCAATTAATAGATTAAGTGGTATATTCAAATGTGGGGATTTGGGGGGGGGGAATAAAACATTAAACCAAGCTTTGACATCTAATTAATGGCTGGAGGGATCCCCTATAGAAGAAGCTAGCTTACAAATCTGGGCCTACTTGCTTGAAGGTAAAAGGTAGTTTAGAAAAAGCTAAGAAACCAAACAACATATTCTTGTTTGATATTAGATCAGTGGGAAGTATTATATTCTACTACAGACTTGGCCAGCTTTGTCATATAGCCTAATGAGGTGTACGTTTATGTCTCTTCCAGTGAGACCAGACTCAATTTGATTTGGCCTTTACATCTGACGCCAAATTAGCCTTATTCATATAACAGGCATTTATTGAACTTTCAACCCTAGTTAGTCAACTGTGATAGATCAACGTGGGGTTGCAGCTGAAAAGCAAAAAAAAAGAGACTGCTAGCTAACGTTAGCTAGAACACTGGCCTACTTCTGCCTAATTTACAAGCTAGCTAGCAAAATAGCTAGTTAGCTGGATGGCGTTTAAAAAAGATTGACAGACTATCCCAAGGCCACGATAGCATCAGATGAATATAGGTAGCTAGCTAACTGACCAAAACATAAAATGTTAAATAGATAGCTAATATTCCCTGGTTTCTCGCGACTAGGTACTACGTCGACATGACAAGAAATGTCCGAGGAATTCTTGAAAATGGACGATTACAATAAATAAGCTAACTGAATCTTACTTGAAAATGATTTTTATTTTAATTAAAACATTAATCGTGTATTCCAGTAAAACGCCCCCCCCCCCATTGCGTTTTGCGAGACGCCACTTCTATTGAAAACTTTATGTAGACGCATTAGCTTGCTAGCTAGCTAATAAACTCGTATAAACTTTGACCGTGCGAGATAATGACACGTAGCTGCAGTGCTAGCGCTAAGCTAGCTCCGGCGGCTAACAACCAGTTTAAAATGAAACTCCCTCATGGAAACTTCATTATAAAAAATGTAATTAAAACATTAAATCAATAAACGGTGGTTAGGTCTTACATTTTACACATTGTGTTTAAAAAAAAAAATCTAAAACATGATAGTTAGATATTCTCCCATTTTTAATACGGAACGTTAGCTCCACAATAATCTACACAAAGTCCACGTAGGCATAAGGCAGCCGAACAAGGGGAGAAATGACATGGAGTCGACTCAGGCCAGAGCACATTTTGACAGTGATAATATTTCACCGCATCCTCGACAACTATCAGCCGCCCCGACTGGCTAAATGTCGACGGTAATAACGAGCACATCATCTTTAATGTTCCTGGTACGTGTTACATTTGTGAAACAATTTGTTAGCTACTTACTTGTGTTTATGTTCTCGTCTGCCCTGGGTGGTGCAGAAGCTGTGATGAAACTCCACTGGCGAGAAGGTGGAACTGAAGGCCGAAGGATAGCTATATACCAGCACCACCCTCCAATCGTCTTCTCTAACGTCACGTCAACAGCCTCTGATTACAATTCACTGATTTTTCATACAGTGGAGAAGAAATGTTTTTTAAAAAATGATATTTTTCATGTAACACTTTCACTATGACTACATTTGATTATGATTTGATGGTGTGTATATCTGATATGTTTCAGTTTTATACCCCCGTCCCCCCCCTCCAGAAAAAAAAATGCTACAGCTTGAGAAATCAAATACATTAAACTCTGACGAAAGATGACGTTTCATAAACCCGAGTAGCAACAATTCAGGTTTTTGTCGGTATTTCTGATGCTGTAACTGGAGCCGAAAATTATTCGATGAGTAACAAGTATTCTCAGCTGAAGTTTCATGTGTTTTGCAACATTGTAGCCAACAATGTCGTTTTAAACCAGTTGTTACGTTGTTGTTGTTGTTGTTGTTGCACCGTCGCAAATAGTTAACCTCCAGTTCTCGGGTCGACGATGTGGCTATAGGGTCCATGAAGAAGTCGATGCCGCCTTTTAGTATAATCAAATGTACACGTATGCATTCACTTTTTACTTAACATATCTGTGCTTTACGTGGATCTATCTATTTTTTTATCGTCCAACTCATTCACGTTTCCTTATCAATACGCCATTATAAATGAAGGATGAATTAATAAATGAATGAATGACTAACAAACCTTTGGACAGATACTTTTCTGATAAATAAGTACTGACAATTATAGGCGCCTTAGGAATGGAGCAAACGGAGCAGCTGCATCCCACTTTTAAAATAGGGGTGCAAACGTATGTTTTTTTTTGCCCAACCACTTTTTTACCAGAAAATTATTATCCATTTGGTAGTTTGCCATTTTCAATGACAGGTAATGATTTGAGCTAGTCTGTATTAAAATAGATATGGCCATTTTATATGCAGGGTTCGGTAGGTTACTTTCTAAATGTAATCTGTTACAGTTACCTGTTCAAGTAATCAGTTACATCACTTTTGGATTTCCCCAAACTCAGTAACGTAATCTGATTACATTCCGTTACTTTTAGATTACTTTCCCCTTAAGAGGCATTAGAAGAAGACATAAATGTATGTTGCCAATTGAACGACATCTATTGCAGGATAAATCAATGTTAACGTTAACATAGCTGACCATATATGGATGTTAAATTTTACTTTATGGGTTGGTTATGTAGGCTTCTTCTAACTCATCGCTTTTTACTACACATAATAATACGATTAAATTACAGTTGATGTCGGGAGTTTACATACACCTTAGCCAAATACATTTAAACTCAGTTTTTCACAATTCCTGACATTTAATCCTAGTAACAAATTCCCTGTTTTAGGTCAGTTAGGATCACCACTTTATTTTAAGAAAGTGAAATGTCAGAATAATAGTAGAGAGAATGATTTATTTCAGCTTTTATTTCTTTCATCACATTCCCAGTGGGTCAGACGTTTACATACACTCAATTAGTATTTAGTAACATTGCCTTTCAATTGTTTAACTTGGGTCGAACGTTTCAGGTAGCCTTCCACAAGCTTCCCACAACAAGTTGGGTGAATTTTGGCCCATTCCTCCTGACAGAGCTGGTGTAACCAAGTCAGGTTTGTAGGCATCTTTGCTCGCACATGCTTTTTCAGTTCTGCCCACAAATTTTCTATAGGATTGAGGTCAGGGCTTTGTGACGGCCACTCCAATACCTTGACTTAAGCCATTTTGCCACAACTTTGGAAATATGCTTGAGGTCATTGTCCATTTGGAAAACCCATTTGCGACCAAGCTTTAACTTCCTGACTGATGTCTTGAGATGTTGCTTCAATATATCCACAGAATTCTCCTTCCTGATGATGCCATCTTTTTTGTGAATTGCACCAGTCCCTCCTGCAGCAAAGAACCCCCACAACATGATGCTGCCACCCCCGTGCTTCATGGTTGGGATGGTGTTCTTCGGCTTGCAAGGCTCCCCCTTTTTCCTTCAAACATAACGATGGTCATTATGGCCAAACAGTTCTATTTTTGTTACATCAGACCAGAGGACATTTCTCCAAAAAGTACGACCTTTGTCCCCATGTGCAGTTGCAAACCGTAGTCTGGCTGTTTTATGGCGGTTTTGGAGCAGTGGCTTCTTCCTTGCTGAGCGGCATTTCAGGTTATGTCGATATAGGACTCGTTTTACTGTGGTTACAGATACTTTTGTATCTGTTTCCTCCATCATCTTCACAAGGTCTTTTGCTGTTGTTCTGGGATTGATTTTCACTTTTCGCACCAAAGTACGTTCATCTCCAGGAGACAGAACGCGTCACCTTCCTGAGCAGTATGACAGCTGCGTGGTCCCATGGTGTTTATACTTGCGTACTATTGTTTGTACAGATGAACGTGGTACCTTCAGGCATTTGGAAATTGCTCCCAATGATGAGCCAGACTTCTGACCCACTGGAATTGTGATACAGTGAATTATAAATGAAATAATCTGTCTGTAAACAATTGTTGGAAAAATGACTTGTGTCATGCACAAAGTAGATATCCTAACCGACCAAAACTATAGTTTGTTAACAAGAAATGTGTGGAGTGGTTGAAAAACAAGTTTTAATGACTCCAACCTAAGTGTATGTAAACTTTCGACTTCAACTGTATATCTTTACAATAAAAACTAAAGTCGATCAGAATTCCAGTCATTCCAATAAATGTTATACCCCTTGATCTTCAAGAATAGGACTTGGAAATATGGAAGTATAGATTAGCCTAATTGTTTTACCTGAGCATAACCCCAAAACTAAGGACTTATAAGCCAGTCCTACTCTGTTGTTTATGTTTTTTGTGTTGTTATGGAGGACTGATTGGGCTCATTGATTCTCATAGAATGGCTTTGAGCACTACTGAAAAGTGCTATTTACATGTGAAAAATAAATGCCATATGCTGCATTTGCTATAGGCCTATTGTTTACCTTTTTGTTGGTTACACTTTGATATCTTGATAATATGCAGCTGTTTAAAGGGCAAATCCACAGATGAAACAATAACAAAATAGCCGCCCCGCCTCTGTTTTGGTAAAAAGCAAAGGGATGGGGCCTTGAGAAATGTAACCACTCTCAGATTAGTAGACAGAGCTATGGTTGCAAGGACTGACCATCCATGATATTAAAATTATTGTTTTAACCATGTTATGAGGCTATACAGTGTTTGTTTACATTGATAATGTTCACAAACATTGGAATAAAACAAGTTCACACATATGGAATCAAAAAAGTGTTAAACAAATCAAAATATATTTTAGATTTTAGATTCTTCAAAGTAGCCTCCCTTTGCCTTGATGACAGCTTTGCACACTTGGCATTCTCTCAACCAGTTACGCCTGGAATGCTTTTCCAACAGTCTTGAAGGAGTTCCCACATATGCTAAGCACTTGTTGGCTGCTTTTCCTTCACTCTGTGGTCCAACTCATCCCAAACCATCTCAATTGTGTTGTGGTCGGGTGATTGTGGAGGCCAGGTCATCTGATGCAGCACTCCATCTCTCCCCTTCTTGGTCAAATAGCCCTTTTGGGTCATTGTCCTGTTGAAAAACAAATTATAGTCCCACTAAACCCAAACCAGATGGGATGGTGTATCGCTGCAGAATGCTGTGGGTGGCTATTTGAAGAATCTCAAATATAAAATATATTTTGATTTGTTTAACACTCTTTTGGTGACTACATGATTCCATATGTGTTATTTCATAGTTTTGATTGCTTCCCTACTATTCTACAATGTAGAAAATAGTAAAAAATAAAGATAAAACCTTGAATGAGTAGGTGTTCTGTAACTTTTAACCGGTAGTGTGTGTGTGTGTGTATGTATATATATATATATATATATATATAATTTATAAGTCCAAAAATTGATGTAGCAAATACAGATTACCCCTTTAAGTCTATCCAAAGTGTGCGAGTTTGAGCACGTGTCCATTAGGCCTATGGATTTAAAACATATTTATCAGCATGAATTAGATTGAGCAATAAAAGCCCCACTTTTATTCCATAAGTTTGGCTCTGCACGATTCATCTGTTGCAAGAGCGCATTTTTCACTGGCTGTCCACTGGTTTCTAAAAACAATGATTGATAGTCAGCTTAAACTTCTTGAATTCAACCATCATTAGGTTCAAATGCACATTTAGATTTGTGAACAGCCATCCACAATCCGTAAGGCGCAAATAGCTAAATGAGAGAGCAGCAGTGTGATTCACATCAATGCACTTTGTAGATATCAATAATAAGTAATATCCGTATCGTCATAGACTCCACCACTGCTGTCATCCTTACCTCCAAGTGTTTATTCAAGTTGGATAATAATCTTGCCGACAGCAGTCGAACAATTGGCAGACATCGTTTGGACTGTAGCCTACAAAAGCCTATTCCTGCTCTTTCCCCGCGATCCATCAAACACATTTGGTGTGTCATCATAGAGGTCTCTGACATCATAGAGGTCTCTGACATCATAGAGGTCTCTGACTTGTGGTCAGACTCGCTCAGGTGGAACTAACGTAAATGTGCGCCTTTTTTCAATGCTGATTTGAAGGTCATTGAGAAAACTAGAGAAATGTCGAAGTTTTTTCCCCGCAAACATCCTTTCTGAATTTAAAAGTAATCCTCGATGTAATCATCTAGTTTTTTAAAAGTATCTGTAATCTGATTACAATATTTTAGCTGGTAACGGATTACAGTTGCCGTTTTTTGTAATCTCAGTGCAAGAGGTGTCACGACAGACCCTGGTTCAATTCCAGGCTGTTTCACAACCGGCCGTGATTGGGAGTCCCATAGGGCAGCGCACAATTGGCCCAACGTCGTCCGGGTTTGGCTGGGGTAGGCCGTCATTGTAAATAAGAATTTGTTCTTAACTGACTTGCCTAGTTAAATAAAGGTTAAAAAAATAGTGCAGAATGACTCTGAGTAGCCTTCCGTCAGCCTACCAAAGGTTGCACCTTAGCAGAAAACTGTATTCTAAGCCAAACTGCTATTCAGCATTTTTGTTTTTCATCAATAACTAAGCTACTACTTTCAGCATTTAGTTGTGTATGGCTGCATTCAAATAGGCTGTTTGTAACAGGTGAATTAGCCTATCTATCTTGGAGTCTATATTCATTACCATAACGGCCTTGCTTTAGTGTTTAGGGTGCTTTCCATTGTGCTGATTTATTGTGGTATAGCATTATATAAGCAGAATATAATATAATTGCAATGTAGAACCCCCCCAAAATTGTGCCCCCTCAATGATTTCAACTGCCCCCTTAGTCACTTTATCCTAGGGCTGGGTCTGTCTGCTTAGCTTGGTAAGTAATATCGATCAAATAAGCCATTTCTACCCTCTTTGCATTAATAAATATGTATGCTGCTGAGACAAATTAATTAAAAAAAAAATCATATTGACAGCGCTTCAAACAATGGCACCAAAAAACCCTGCTCCCAAGCTTTTACATCTCTACTTTCAGACAGTCAGGCGTCCATGTTGACAACTGACCTCAAGACCCTAATCCAGTCAAGGTTTAGAAAATCAATCAGAGAGAGGAGTTAGTTCACATCACAGGTGACCACTGACCACTATTTGCTCCTGATAGACTTTAAGATAACTATTTTCATTGGTATTTTGGTTTATATTTAACCAACAGGGCACTGAGGGCAGAAAAGAACACAGAAGATAAAGTTAAATAGCCAAATTGATTATTCACAGGAATAAAGCCAATGCAACGGCCTGTTTTACAAACAGTGGACCTACCACATGGATGGACATTCATAAAACTCCATTGCGGGCCCGCTATGCTAGGCTACACATCAGTAAACGGGGACCGACGCCAATGTCTTTTGGACATCTTTTTTGTTGTTGATATCTTACAAACGGCAGGCCTACCACATAGATGGGCATTCCTAAAATTCAATTTCAGGTAACACTGCAATTTTTGTCTTGCCTAGGGAGCCAAAACGGCCAGGACCGGCCCTGCCTTTATCATATCTAACATTTCCAAATCATTAATTCCAGTCAATCACATATGACCTATGTCTCATCATTAAGTCTGATAGAGTTGGTCATAGACAGGAGATCAGGCCCCCCCCCCTGATAGCACATAAACACTTCAGTTGGGGGCACCCTGGAGGTCAGCCCCCCCAGATACCATATGAACACATCTAAAGCCATGGCAAAATGTGTAGAATTGCAGGAAATGAGCGGTAAAACGTCTAAATCTTCCCTCAGTCTCACAGCTCTAGCTTTTTTGGGGCCCGAAGCGACAGAGAAAAATGTATGTTTTAAATTCTACAGATTTTGCCATGGGCGTAGAGAAAATGTAGCAATTTTATAACCAGTTTCACGCAATTCTACAAATGTTGCCATGGGGCAGAGAGAATGTTTTTGCAGCGGTCCTAGAGGCAAGTTGCCCTAAGCGACCCCTTACTTTACTTTTACTTGGAGTCAGCACTGTTTATGGCAAAATGTGTAGAATAGCAGAAGAAAAAAAAATTGCTTTGAAACTGCTAAATGTTTTCTCAGCTTCATGGCAAAATGTCTAGAATAGTTTAGATATACAACTGCACATCTAGTGCCAAAAAGTGTCCCCCTGCCAAAAATGTAGCTAGCCAGACAGTTGTATTTAGCTAACATTAGCTCGGCAGCTAACTGTTATTGTAGCTTTATGTTTGTATATAGCTTGCATTTCAATGGTTTTCCCTCTAGGAGATTTAACTGTATCTGTCCAACCAGGCAAAGTAGTATGAAGGCACCACTGATCTCGACAAGAGGCACAACATTCGTAGGGGGCAGAGAAATTCACGATTCAGGGAAACCTTAAGCATTTAACTTCTATTTGATAACTGGAAATTCTGTCTTCCCGATTCCTGCTTACAAACTAAAATTAAAGCAGCCAACAAGTGTTCAGCATATGTGGGAACTCCTTCAAGACTGCTGGAAAAGCATTCTAGGTGAAGCTGGTTGAGAAAATGCCAAGAGTGTGCAAAGCTGTCATCAAGGCAAAAGGTGGCAACTTTGAAGAATCTCAAATCTCAAAATTAGTTTAATACTTTTTTGGTTACTACATGATTCCATATGTGTTATTTCATAGTTTTGATGTCTTCACTATTATTCTACAATGTAGAAAATAGTAAAAATAAAGAAAAACCCTTGAGTGAGTAGGTGTGTTCAAATCTTTGACTGGTATTGTATGTACAACCATTTTTCAACAACCGTTGTCCGTCTAGTTAGTTGGTCGTCTACGTGTTACTAGCTATACATGTAGTTAGTTATATGTCTGTCATAATGAGCTATCTAGCTATAAGTTAACCCTGACCATTCAAATGGATAGGTGTAAGCCATTATGGTCATTCCAATTGCCCTTAACTAGGTGTCTTTACTAGACAGACACAGATAGAGAGGGGGGGGGGGGGGGGGATGGGACAGAGAGAGGGGGGAGAGAGAGGGACAGACAGAGGGGGGAGAGAGAGGGGACAGACAGAGGGGGGAGAGAGGGGGGGAGGGAGAGGGGACAGAGAGAGGGGGGAGAGAGAGGGACAGACAGAGGGGGGAGAGAGAGGGGACAGAGAGAGGGGGGAGAGAGAGGGACAGACAGAGGGGGGAGAGAGAGGGGACAGACAGAGGGGGGAGAGAGAGGGGACAGACAGAGGGGGAGAGAGGGGGGGAGGGAGAGGGGACAGAGAGAGGGGGGAGAGAGAGGGGAGAGAGAGAGGACAGACAGGGAGGGAGAGGGGGAGAGAGAGGGGGAGAGAGAGGGGGAGGGAGAGGGGACAGAGTGAGGGGACAGAGAGAGGGGACAGACAGAGGGAGGGAGAGAGAGAGGGTGGGAGAGAGGGGGGAGAGAGGGGACAGAGAGAGGGGACAGAGAGAGGTGGGGAGAGAGAGGGGGGAGAGAGAGGGAGGAGAGGGGGGGAGAGAGAGGGGAGAGAGAGGGGTCAGAGAGAGGGGGGAGAGAGAGGAAGAAAGTAAGAAAAACAGCAGTGCACATTTACTTAGACTTGAGTATTTCAACAACTCTTCTCTTTCAACTTATTAGGCAATCACAAGGAAAGGATGGCCAGCCACACAGGAGGGTGATTTTCACTACAGAGGAGGAGGCCGTGCTGACGGAGATCAATGCTGGCCATTTCGGAGTGAAGCGCATCATTGGCAAAATAAACCTTCTTCTGGAGTGGGATTGTCAAGGATGTGGACAGCTGGGCAAGTGAAATAACCTTTTGTTTATCAATCACATTCTATTATATCTGAAAATGACTATCATATCAGAGAACACACAATGTTTCAATGTGCCACGTTGTGCCTAAAGGTCAGTACCCTGTCTAGTCTGCCAGAAGTTTGAGAGGGTGATGACTGTGGCGCCAGAGTTAAAGCCCATCACTTGTTTCACCGTGGCACATGATTGGTCAGCCCATCAGTTATTTCACCGTGGCACATGATCGGTCAGCCCATCAGTTATTTCACCGTGGCACATGATCGGTCAGCCCATCAGTTGTTTCACCGTGGCATATGATCAGTAAGTGGCACAATTCACATTTTGCTAAGTTGTTTTGTAAAGGCTGCTTTTATTTGACCACAACAGAGTTCCATATTATAGAATGTGTGTGTGTGTGTGTCAGTATCCTTACACATATGAAAATCTGCGTATTGTATGACACAGATACGGGTAAGAATAAAGTCAACTTCTCTGTGACACTTTAAATGTTAGGAGTGGAATTCATCGGACCGTTAAACAAATCCAGGAATGGCAACAGCTGGTGTCTGATGGTGACCAATCACTTTACCTTAGTGGGTGGAGGCAATACCCATTAAAGTCAGTAAAGGAAGAGAACGTGCTTAACTCTCAATTCCCTTCTGTAACCCATTAAAAAGGGTGCTAGGAACCAAACATTTATTTTATTTTATTTTTGTTTTGTATTTATTTCACCTTTATTTAACCAGGTAGGCCAGTTGAGAACAAGTTCTCATTTGCAACTGCGACCTGGCCAAGATAAAGCAAAGCAGTTCGACACATACAACAACACTGTCACGCCCTGGCCATAGAGAGGGTTTTATTCTCTATTTTGGTTAGACCAGGGTGTGACTGGGGTGGGCATTCTATGTCCTTTTTTCTATGTTTTGTATTTCTTTGTTTTGGCCTGGTATGGCTCTCAATCAGGGACAGCTGTACATCGTTGTCGCTGATTGGGAGCCGTACTTAGGTAGCCTGTTTTCCTTTGGGTTTTGTGGGTGGTTAATTTCTGTTTAGTGTGTTAGAATACCTGACAGAACTGTTTGGCTGTCGTTTGGTTTTTCTTTGTGAAGTGCCTTTTTTCATCCAAAATAAAAGATGAGCACTCAATACGCTGCGCCTTGGTCTACTCCCTGCAACAGCCGTTACAAACACAGTTACACATGGAATAAACAAACATACAATCAATAATACAGTAGAAAAATCGTTATACAGCATGTGCAAATGAGGTAGGATAAGAGAGGTAAGGCAATAAATAGGCCATGGTGGTGAAGTAATTACAATATAGCAGTTAAACACTGGAATGGTAGGATGTGCAGAAGATGAATGTGCAAGTTGAGATACTGGGGTGCAAAGGAGCAAGATAAATAAATAAATACAGTATGGTGATGAGGTAGATTTGATGGGCTATTTACAGATGAGCTATGTACAGGTGCAGTGATCTGTGAGCTGCTTGTATGATATCCATCAAGGACGAGACTGGCGAGGACACCTCCAAGGCGATGATGGACATCTTCAAAACCCACGGTTCTCCTGAGGTCATCTTGAGTCACCGAGGTCGTGAACTCTGGAACAAGGTACGGATGTTATAAGTTATATTCTGTCACCAATGGTTTGTTTTATTTTTTTTTACAATTTGTTTTTGTTTTCCATGGTACATAATCAGACATATTTCAATATCTTACATTGTCAGATAGATATCGCTTTCCTACCCCCTCCTCCAGGTTTGGATGAACTGACCAACCAGACCCTCAAGACTACCATGGGCAAGTCCCTTGACGAGTACCAGGAACGGTGGGAGAACAACCTGAAGGTAATTCTCTTTGAACACAACAGCAGCATCCAGGATTCCACCGAGTACTCGCCCTATCGCCTGCTGTACGGACGTGAGCCGTAGCTGTTAGTGAGGTAAACAATGCAATTGTATATACAATTATTGTATGTGCTGTCGTTTTTAAAATGTGTGATTTACTTAGTGTTGTTTATATATTTCTATTTTTGTATAACGTAACTTTCAGATCACTGAAATTCCACCTGATGTGATGGAGGTTGTTGAACCAGATCAGAATTCCTTCCAGGACCACGTTCAGGCACGGCTGAGAAGAATGTGGAGGTTTTTGACCAGGTAAAAATGATTGTCCGCTGTTCATTTATTTTCTGGCCCTCCAAGAGATATGTAAGAAATGTATTTGTAAAAATATTAAATATGATTGCATTTATTTCTGTCATCAAACAAGGTGAGACTGAACATGGACAAGGCACAGGAGAAACAAAAGGAGAGCTACTGGAGGAGAATCAAAAAGGGAACCAAGTGCTCGACATCGAATGACTTGGCTTGCAAGAAGGTCGAAAGGAAGACGAGACCTGGGAAACCTCTGCTCTTTCGCTCCTAGCTAGGGTGACCATCCGTTAAGCTGAATATAAAAATCTCAGATAATAACTATTTACATTTGCACACAAAATAACCTGAAGCTAGTTTTAGTTTTCACTTTGTCTTCCAAGGGTTACCTCGGTGGAAGCCAACAATCTTCTACAGTTGGAACAGTTGGACGGTCAACCACTGAAAGCTCTGTCGCCCTACGCTTCGGTGAAGCCCAATAGACAAAGTATGTTAAACTTTGAGAAAGCAAGAAATGGTAGTTATGCTGAGCTTATAAAAATGGACCTCTTCAATTTACCTTCAAATTACTTTAGGACCATCGACTGTCCGAGCCACCCAGGATGGGTCCACCAGAGCCAGTGATTTTGGAACAGTCTGACTTTCTGTGCTCTGAGTCTGAGGGGGACCAGCTTAACTTCAAAAAACAGTTGAAAAGTACATACAGTATCTCACGTTTATAACACTGCAGTAATTCATCACATTTTCTAATAGCAGAGTGTAACCTGTGTGTTTGCTTGTTTACATCTCTGTCTCCTACCCTGTTCCCTTTAACTCCTGTTCTCCAGGACCTAGGAGTTCTGCCGAACACCCAGACGTGGATCTACCTAATGTCCTCCATTACCAACCACCCTCCAACAATTACATAATCTACAGCTACTGTTACTGTTATGTTGTCATTATCTGTGAATAAAGTTTTCTTGCTCTATCATACTGGGTACATAAAATGTGAGATACACAGGTGAACTAAAAACACTTGCACTGCAAACACTCAGAACAAAGAGAGCATCAGTGCGTGAACTTTGCAGTCTCCCTCTTCAAGTCCCTCTTCCGGCTGCCTGTTGAATGGCAGAACCTCCCACCCACACAGCACCCACCTCCGCTCTATTCCACACACCAGAATTCAGTATATGATTGCCATGTGAGTGTACAAAAAAAAAATCTGTGAAAATAAATGAATGACACAACTGTACAAAAAAAAAGATCACTGCCAGGTTGGTTTTCACAACTCTTTCACAAGGTGTTCATTGTTGTAAATTGGAACTTATCACTTTATGGTATTTGTTTTTTCAACATGATTTATTGTTGTATTCTGGGACCTACAATAGATAAGAGTGGAGGCTCCTCAGAAGAGGAAAGGGAGGACCATCCTCCTCAGTCATTTTTTCATAAAAGAAAATGGTAAAACATTTAACACGTTTTTTTAATAGAAAACTATACTAAATATAATCACATGTAACCAAATAATTGATTAAAACACACATATTTTGCAAAGAAGGTCTACAGTAGCCTCAACAGCACTCTGTAGAGTGGCACCATGGTGCAGCTGGAGGACAGCTAGCTTCCGTCCTCCTCTGGGTACATTGACTTCAATACAAAACCTAGGAGGCTCATGGTTTTCACCCCTATCCATAGACTTACACAGTAATTATGACAACTTCCGGAGGACGTCTTTCAACCAGCACGAACTGACATTTGGTCCCAGAGAATGAATTGAGTACTGAAAGCATAAGCTATAGCTAGCCAGCACTGCTGTGCATAAATTGTGGTGAGTAGTTGACTGAAAGAGAGAGAAAGACAATATTTGAACAGTTTTGAACAAATACATTTTTTCCTAAATGAAGGCGAAGCAAGAGAGAAATAGAGAGAGAGGTTGTCTTTTTTTTCACTTTCACTTACTTAGCTAGCAAATGCAGTTCGCTAGTTTAGCCTACTGAAACACCCTGCTCAAACAGATGTTAGCTAGCTGGCTATGACTTTCCAACACAACACTTCCAAGTCAAGGTAAGCTTTTGGTTTTACTAATTTATTGCCACCGGGGCCCTCAGTGTAACTCCCTCATCCTAAAAGGCACTGACCTCCACTGACAGATACATATACACAACCGTTCAAAAGTTTGGGGTCACTTAGAAATGTCCTTGTTTTTTAAAGAAAAGCACATTTTTTTTGTCCATTAAAATAACATCAAGTTGATCAGAAATACAGTGCAGACATTGTTAATGTTGTAAATTACTACTGTAGCTGGAAACGGCAGATTTTTTTATGGAATATCTACATAGGCGTGCAGAGGCCCATTATCAGCAACCATCACTCCTGTGTTCCACTCGCAGGTTGTGTTAGCTAATCCAAGTTTATCATTTTAAAAGGCTGATTGATCATTGACCCTTTTTTATCACAGATTTTAAAGACTACAACATATATAACAATTCTATATACAATTGCATTGTTTCAGTCAACAGCTGCGGCTCACGTCCGTACAACAGGCGATAGGGCGAGTACTCGGTGGAGGCCTGGATGCTGCTGTTGTGTGCACCGTTCCTGGTACCCGTCAAGGGACCTGCCCATGGCAGTCTTGAGGGTCTGGTTGGTCCATTCATCCAAACCTGGAGGAGGGAGTAGGAAAGCGATATCTATTGACAATGTAAGATATTGAAATATGTCTGATTATGTACCATGGAAAATCATAAACGAATTGTAAAAAACTAAAGCAAACCATTGGTGAAAAGAGGAGTGGGAGGCCCCGGTGCACAACTGAGCAAGAGGACAAGTACATTAGAGTGTCTAGTTTGAGAAACAGACGCCTCACAAGTCCTCAACTGCCAGCTTCATTAAATAGTACCCGCAAAACACCAGTCTCAACGTCAACAGTGAAGAGGCGACTCTGGAATGCTGGCCTTCTAGGCAGAGTTGCAAAGAAAAAGCTATATCTCAGACTGGCCAATAAAAAATAAAAGAATAAGATGGGCAAAAGAACACAGACACTGGACAGAGGAACTCTGCCTAGAAGGCCAGCATCCCGGAGTCGGGATTCTGACTTGGTGATCTGTAAGGTAAGTAACATTAATGTGTCGAGCAGATTACCACTTTTCTTTGCTATTTCCAAAAGGTAGCAATTTTTAAGATATGGATTTCATGTTGAAATGTTAACAAAACACCCAAAAGTAGTTTGAAGTAATGTTTCCATCTTATTAGATTATCAAAACTTGTTTAAACATCAAGATTGGTGCGGAAATCAGCTTTGTTTGGATAGCGGGGATGAAAATAACATAATTTAGGCTGTAATGATCTCCATAATTTGACGTATTAGGTCATCACACCGTTGATATAGCAACAGACGCTAATAGTTTTTTTAATCCCATTGTGACGCGGGGGGGGGGGGGGGGGGGCACCTTTTGGCATGACAGGCCCCCTGGAGGTAGGTGCCCCGGGGCCCCAGATTTTATTTATTCATGTTTTATTTCACCTTTATTTAACCAGGTAGGCATGTTGAGAACAAGTTCTCATTTACAATTGCGACCTGGCCAAGATAAAGCAAATCAGTTCGACACATACAACAACACAGAGTTACACATGGATTAAAACAAACATGCAGTCAATAATACAGTAGAAAAATAAGTCTATATACAATGTGAGCAAATGAGGTGAGATAAGGGAGGTAAAGGCAAAAAAGGCCATGGTGGCAAAGTAAATACAATATAGCAAGTAAAACACTGGAATGGTAGATTTGTAGTGGAAGAAAGTGCAAAGTAGAAATATAAATAATGGGGTGCAAAGGAGCAAAATAAATAAATAAATACAGTAGGGGAAGAGGTAGTTGTTTGGGCTAAATTATAGATGGGCTATGTACAGGTTAAGTGATATGTGAGCTGCTCTGACAGCTGGTGCTTAAAGCTAGTGAGGGAGATAAGTGTTTCCAGTTTCAGAGATTTTTGTAGTTCGTTCCAGTCATTGGCAGCGGAGAACTGGAAGGAGAGAAGGCCAAAGGAAGAATTGGCTTTGGGGGTGACCAGTGAGATATACCTGCTAGAGCGCGTGCTACAGGTGGGTGCTGCTATGGTGACCAGTGAGCTGAGATAAGGGGGGACTTTACCTAGCAGGATCTTGTAGATGACCTGGAGCCAGTGGGTTTGGCGACGAGTATGAAGCGAGGGCGTGAGATGTGGTGTGAGATGTGGTGATCTGGCCCTGGTCATGGACATGCAGTGCTTGAATTGGGCCACTGCTTGGGTACCAGCACCTGGCTTAAAAAATATGACCAGCACCAAAAAATGAAAAATATTTCAGTAGTTTCGACATCATTTAGGAGGATATGTTACTTTACCACCCTGAACCTCATCAAACAAGATCAAGTTTCTTTGCAGGCTTCAATAAAGGTCATAACAACACCAGTTCAGCTGAATTTTCTTGCAGCTCAGTTTCCCTGTAAAAAAAAAATGGGAAGGGCCAGGGTGCGGATCTAGTATCTAGTCCACCCTGTCTTATTCATTATGATCTAAAAGGCAAAACTGATCTTAGACCAGCTGTCACACACTGATCTGTTTTACCTGTCTTTGTGCTTGTCCCCCCCCCCCCCCTCCACCAGGTGTCTACCATCTCCCCCTATCATCCCCTGTGTATTTACATATACCTGCGTTTTCTGTTTGTCTGTGCCAGTTCGCCTTGTACCGTCAAGATCTACCAGCATGTTCCCGTGTTTCCTGCACTCTAATTTTGGGTTTTCATAGCCTTCCCAGTTCTGACCTTTCTGCCTGTCCTGACCCTGATCCTGCCTGCCGTTTTCTACCTGCCTGACTCTGATTTGGATTACGACTCTTTACCTGCTTTGACCTACTTTTTGCCTGCCCCTTATATTATAATAAACTCTGAGACTCGTACTATCCGCCTCCTGGGTCTGGACCCGAGCCTTGATACCAGCACTCTATTCTGAAATGTTTTATGAATATGGGCCCAGAGGTCTCCAGGTCAGGTCAGAGGTCAACCCTGCCCTGTGCAATTGTGTCCTGGACTTCCTGACGGGCCGCCCCCCAGGGTGGTGAAGGTAGGAAACAACATCTCCACTTCGCTGATCCTCAGCACTGGAGCCCCACTAGGGTGTGTGTTCAGCCCTCTCCTGTACTCCCTATTCACCCATGACTGCGTGGCCATGCACGCCTCCAACTCAATCATCAAGTTTGCAGACGACACAACAGTAGTAGGCTTGATCACCAACAGCGACGAGGCAGACTTTCGGGAGGAGGTGAGGGCACTCGGAGTGTGGTGTCAGGAAAACAACCTCTCACTTAACGTCAACAGAACATAGGAGATGATCGTGGACTTCAGGAAACAGCAGAGGGAGCACGCCCCAATCCATATTGACGGGACAGCAGTGGAGAAGGTGGAAAGTTTCAAGTTCCTCTGCGTACACATCACAGACAAACTGAAATGATCCACTCACAACCTCAGGAGGATTCCAGAAATTTGGCTTGTCATCTAAAACCCTCACCGCCTGGTACGGCCATTGACCGCCCACAACCGCAGGGCTCTCTAGAGGGTGGTGCGGTCTGCACAACGCATCACCGGGGGCAAACGACCTGCCCTCCAGGACACCTGCAGCACCCAATGTCACAGAAAGGCCAAAAAGATCATCAAGGACATCAACCACCCGAGCCACTGCCTGTTCGCCCTGCTACCATCCAGAAGGCGAGGTCAGTACAGGTGCATCAAAGCTGGGACCGAGAGACTGAAAAATAGCGTCCATCTCAAGGCCATCAGGGTAGCGCCAGGGTAGCCTACTGGTTAGAAAGGTACCAATCTGTCGTTCTGTCCCTGAACAAGGCAGTTAACCCACTGTTCCTAGGCCGTCATTGAAAATAAGAATTTGTTCTTAACTGACTTGCCCTAGTTAAAAAAAAGTTAAATAAAGGTTAAAAAAAATCTGACTGTTAAACAGCTGTCACTAACATAGAGAGGCTGCTGCCAACATACAGACATGAAATCATTGGCACACTTTAATAATGTTTACATATCTTACATTACTCATCTCATATGTATAGACTGTATTTTATACCATCTATTGCATCTTGCCTACGCCGCTCGGTCATTGTTCATTCATATATTTATATGTATATATTCTTATTCCATCCCTTACTTAGATTTGTGTGTATTAGGTCGTTGTTGTGGAATTGTTAGATTACTTGTTAGATATTACTGTACTGTCAGAACTAGAAGCACAAGCATTTCGTGACACTTGCAATAACATCTGCTAACCATGTGTATGTGACCAATAAAATTAGATTTGATTTGATTTGAGGCTCTATGTGGAGACAAGGCCCCTTCTGGGCGATTTCCTGCCCTGTGGGTCCTCTCATGCCTTTCTTACTCTCTACAACCAAACCCTAGGCTGTTAAGCCAGAGCATTTTAAAAATGGTGGGAGGCAAGGCGGATGTCTGGATAGATTATACCTCTGTAGCTTGGATGTCTGGATGTGAGCCAGCTCGACAGGTAGAGACTAGTCTCCCTCATACTCCATATTCCCATCATTTTTACAGTTAGTCTGCTAGTGTGCAGACATTGGCTGAATCAGGTTCACAGAGAGAGAGACTATACGGGCCTGTGCTGATGCACTATGTTATGTCTGATAGACTAGACTGACTGTTTCATTGTGCTGAACTCAGGGAAAGGGATAACAACATACTGTGAGACAACTGCTACGGAGAACACTGTGGATTTGGACTGTCAGAACCCAAGGTGAGTTTGGGAACCCTGCGGCTGCTGTTTATAACACTGAGTACTGAGCCACATACTAGACGGCTTTACCCCTCAGAGTCCTCAGTCAAGAATCAGCATTGATTGATAGCTGCAGATGTGATATGAATTCAGGTGCAATAGGGTGTACAATAATTAAAGCTATATCTTTAATTCTATAGCTACCACCAAAATGTGTTCTGGCTGTACTTAATCAACAGTAATTACAGTTAAGAACTCAGCAGTAAAGTTGTGTTGGTTGTTTTGTAGCTGAAGTTCATGTCATACTATCCACTTTTTTTTCAAAGAGGCTACTGTTATTTTTAGTCAAATGTTTAGATCCAAGGACACACATGAAAACATTCACTTTCCCTGCCTATCTTATCTCCTGTACTACTTCCTTAGTGAGCGTATAAAAGAGATGCACCCACTGGGTCCATGGACTTACTATTATTATCCTGTCTATGTGGTAGGGTGAAACAGGGCGTTGTGTATTACTATGCTAATATCCTGTCTATGTGGTAGGGTGAAACAGGGCGTTGTGTATTACAATGCTAATATCCTGTCTATGTGGTAGGGTGAAACAGGGCTTTGTGTATTACTATGCTAATATCCTGTCTATGTGGTAGGGTGAAACAGGGCTTTGTGTATTACTATGCTAATATCCTGTCTGTGTGGTAGGGTGAAACAGGGCTTTGTGTATTACTATGCTAATATCCTGTCTATGTGGTAGGGTGAAACAGGGCTTTGTGTATTACTATGCTAATACAGTAGTCATTGGACTGGCTCTTGGCGCAGTAATTGTCTAATTTTGTAGCAGTGTTTTTAGATATTGACAAAGCCACTGAACTTTTGCTTTCATTTCATCTGATATCAGTATTGAATGGTATGACTCCCGTCCCAAGTACAGACACTAAGTACAGACACTAAGTACAGACACTAAGTTCAGACACTAAGTTCAGACACTAAGTACAGACACTAAGTACAGACACTCAGTACAGACACTCAGTACAGACACTCAGTTCAGACACTCAGTACAGACACTAAGTACAGACACTAAGTACAGACACTAAGTTCAGACACTAAGTTCAGACACTAAGTACAGACACTAAGTACAGACACTAAGTACAGACAATAAGTAAAGACACTCAGTACAGACACTAAGTACAGACACTAAGTACAGACACTAAGTACAGACACTCAGTACAGACACTCAGTTCAGACACTCAGTACAGACACTAAGTAAAGACACTCAGTATAGACACTCAGTTCAGACACTAAGTACAGACACTAAGTAAAGACACTAAGTACAGACACTAAGTACAGACACTCAGTACAGACACTCAGTACAGACACTCAGTACAGAAATCTCAGTACAGACACTCAGTACAGACACTCAGTACAGACACTAAGTAAAGACACTAAGTACAGACACTAAGTACAGACACTCAGTACAGACACTCAGTACAGACACTCAGTACAGAAATCTCAGTACAGACACTCAGTACAGACACTCAGTACAGACACTCAGTACAGACACTAAGTACAGACACTAAGTACAGACACTCAGTACAGACACTCAGTACAGAAATCTCAGTACAGACACTCAGTACAGACACTCAGTACAGACACTCAGTACAGACACTCAGTACAGACATCTCAGTACAGACACTCAGTACAGACACTCAGTACAGACACTAAGTACAGACACTCAGTACAGACACTCAGTACAGACACTCAGTACAGACACTAAGTAAAGACACATCCCAATGGGAACAGAGGTCAGTTCAACGTCTAGTTTGGATTTACATTAGATTGAGTTGTTAACTAACGTTTAATTAAACGTGAAATAAAGGTTAAAAGTTCAAAGTTGGGTGGGAAAAAAAGACAAAATGGCCTTACGTTGATGACTTTTAGCAAATCCAATCGGTTTTCCACATTGATACCACATCATCATATGGATTTTTGGGGGGGGTTGAAATCACAACCAGTATTTGCACAGTGGTATTGTATCTGTTTTGATCCACTTGATTTCTATCATACTGTGCAATGTATTTTTTCAGACTACATAAATGGTTATGTGAAAGTGTGGTCTGGAGATGGGGCTTGCAAGTCCATTCGTAATTGAAGATCTATTGTCCTTCTCTGTTATGTCTTGAACCTAAAATCTAATTAAGACAACAACAAAAAAGTATGTTTGGCCATAGAGAAGGGACTTATTTTAGCCTTCGTCACGAGTTTTGTTTTGTTTTGTTATTTAACAGTCTTTGAGCTCCGTAAATGAGAATGAAGCCATTGACTTACAGTACCAGTCAAATGTTTGGACACGCCTACTCATTCCAGGGTTTTTCTTTATTTGTACTATTTTCTACACAAGACTTGCCTAAAGCTCCCCAGTACCAGTTGAAAAAATGTATGGAAGTACTGCATATATGGCTTAGTAGAAAAGTTATTTTATATATACACAATCACCCAACCTCAACCCAATTGAGATGGTTTGGGATGAGTTGGACCGCAGAGTGAAGGAAAAGCAGCCAACAAGTGCTCAGCATATGTGGGAACTCCTTCAAGACTGTTAGAAAAGCATTCCAGGTGAAGCTGGTTGAGAGAATGCCAAGAGTGTGCAAAGCTGTCATCAAGGCAAAGGGTGGCTACTTTGAAGAATCTAAAATCTAAAATATATTTTGATTTGTTCAGCACTTTTTTGGGGGTTACTACATGATTCCATATGAGTTATTTCATATTTCATGTCTTCACTATTATTCTACAATGTAGAAAATAGAAAAAGTAAAGAAAAACCCTTGAATGAGTAGGTGTGTCCAAACTTAGGACTGGTACTGTACGTGCGATATCTCTGTCAAATCCAGCTACAGTATTTGTTTGCCTTCAGCTCAATGCACTTACCGTTCCTACATGTACATGTATTTTAAAAGTGAGAGGAATAGAGGGGCTCCCGAGTGGCTCAGTGCTAGAGATCCTGTTTCGAGTCCAGGCTCTGCCACGACCGGGAGACCCATGGGGTGGCGCGCAATTGGCCCAGCGTCGTCCGGGTTAGGGGAGGTTTTGGCCGGCAGGGATGTTTTTGTCCCATTGCGCACTAGCGACTCCTGTGGCGGGTCAGGCACAATGCACGCTGACACGGTTGCCAGGTGTACAGTGTTTCCTTCGACACATTGGTGCGGCTGGCTTCCGGGTTAAGCGGGCATTGTGTCTAGAAGCAGTGTGGCTTGGCTGGGTTGTGTTTTGGAGGAAGCACGGCTCTCGACCTTCACCTCTCCCGAATCTGTACGGGAGTTGCAGCGATGGGACAAGACTGTAACTACCAATTGGATACCGGGGAGAAAAAGGAGTAAAAATAAATTAAATAAATAAAAAAATATTTACAAAAAAGGGAGAGGAATGAGGAGTTTTCTCTGGGGTAGTATGTATCTAGCATCTCAGAGTAGGAGTGGAGATCTAGGATCAGGTCCCTCCCGTCAATGAAATATGTGATCTAAAATGAAAACTGATCCTAACTCAGCCCTCTTCCTCTGAGGCGATTCATGCATATGGCTTCTCTACACAAAGACCTATTCACAAAAGTGCCGGCTAATTGCTTCCGCAGATGCAAAACTCCATTAGCTCATTCTGAGGGAACTAACCCAGCTGTTCACACCCAGCCACACCAGGCCATTTCACAGTTAAATTCCTCTGTTATTAGCTTTTAATTGAGGGGGTTGGGTTGGAAGCTCCAGGCTACCATAAAATGTTTACCGAAAGATGTAATGTCTCTGTTTACATCCCAAATGGCACCCTATTCCCTAGCTAGTGCACTACTTTTCACCAGAGCTCTATGCACTACATAGGGAATAGGGTGTGATTTGGAACGTATCCTATGACTGTCATTAGAACAGTTGCCAACAAGCAGGGGCAGGGTGAGATCGGCTGTCTGTTACAGTTCCTGGTTGTAAAACTGTGTTGACTGTACAGGCCACTTGCAGGTTTCCTCTGTGGAACTTAGTGGGGGAAGGGACTTTCTGTCCTCTTTCAAATTTGTTATTTAAAAAATATATATATATATTTAACCTTTATTTAACTAGGCAAGTCAGTTAAGAAAAATGTCTTCTTTAGAATGACGGCCTACCAAAAGGCAAAAGACCTCCTGCGGGGACGAGGGCTGGGATAAAAAATAAAAATACACTTAATAAAAATATAGGACAAAACACACATCACGACAAGAGAGACAACACAACTCTACAAAAAGAGAGACCTAAGACAACAACATAGCAAGGCAGTAACATAGCATGACAGCAATACCTATTGCTACCTACAATACCTACAAAGACCCAGTCACTTCATACAAGGAGCCAGTCACCTCATACACAGAGCAAAACTCCTCATACACGGAGCCAATCACCTCATACAGGGAGCCAGTCACTTCATACACGGAGCCAGTCACCTTATACAGGGAGCCAGTCACTTCATACACGGAGCCAGTCACCTCATACACTGAGCCAGTCACCTCATACACAGAGCCAGTCACCTCATACACGGAGCCAGTCACCTCATACACGGAGCCAGTCACCTCATACACAGAGCCAGTCACCTCATACACAGAGCCAAACTCCTCATACACAGAGCCAGAAACCTCATACACGGAGCCAGTCAACTCATACACAGAGCCAGTCACCTCATACACAGAGCTAGTCACCTCATACACGGAGCCAGTCACCTCATACACGGAGCCAGTCACTTCATACACGGAGCCAGTCACCTCATACACGGAGCCAGTCACCTCATACACGGAGCCAGTCACCTCATACACTGAGCCAGTCACCTCATACATAGAGCCAGTCACCTCATACACTGAGCCAGTCACCTCATACACAGAGCCAGTCACCTGATACACGGATTCAGTCACCTCATACACAGAGCCAGTCACCTCATACACGGAGCCAGTCACCTCATACACTGAGCCAGTCACCTCATACACAGAGCCAGTCACCTCATACACAGAGCCAGTCACCTTATACACGGAGCCAGTCACCTCATACACGGAGCCAGTCACCTCATACACGGAGCCAGTCACCTCATACACAGAGCCAGTCACCTCATACACAGAGCCAGTCACTTCATACACAGAGCCAGTCACCTCATACAGGGAGCCAGTCACCTCATACACGAAGCCAGTCACCTCATACACGGATTCAGTCACCTCATACACGGATTCAGTCACCTCATACACAGAGCCAGTCACCTCATACACGGAGCCAGTCACCTCATACACGGAGCCAGTCACCTCATACACATTGTTTCTTCACATTCCTGTAGGTGTTTTTTGGAGATCCAAAAAGGTCTGCATGGGTACTGAGAACACATCAGGGCTCCTACCAACCTCTCTACTTCCTAAAGGCCCGTTTCCCTTCCGGGTTCCACCCAAACCCCAGCCCAGAAGGGAACGATGTCACGTGGCCACAGACACTGTAACTGTCCTGAACAGGAACACCTGTACAGGTGAAGCAGGGGACCATGGTCAGGAGAAGGGACAACTGACCAGGTACAAGTCCCTACCACCCCTCATCAATAGCCAGGGGGACTCTATTTCATCTGAAGTTATGAACTCTGGCTCTTCCAGGATCCAACCTGCATCTTCACCGACGCCTGTGGAGGAACAAGGGGCTTCCATCGGGTTCACACCTGTTCCAAAGCCTCGTCTCAGAGTCGGACCAACACCTGCAGAGGAACAATGGGCTTCCATCGGGTTCACACCTGTTCCAAAGCCTCGTCTCAGAGTCAGACCAACACCTGCAGAGGAACAATGGGCTTCCATTGGGTTCACACCTGTTCCAAAGCCGCCTCGTCTCAGAGTCGGACCAACACCTGCGGAGGAACAAGGGGCTTCCATCGGATTCACACCTGTTCCAAAGCCTCGTCTCAGAGTCAGACCAACACCTGCAGAGGAACAAGGGGCTTCCATCGGGTTCATACCTGTTCCAAAGCCTCGTCTCAGAGTCGGACCAACACCTGCAGAGGAACAATGGGCTTCCATCGGGTTCACACCTGTTCCAAAGCCTCGTCTCAGAGTCGGACCAACACCTGCAGAGGAACAATGGGCTTCCATCGGGTTCACACCTGTTCCAAAGCCTCGTCTCAGAGTCGGACCAACACTTAACCCACACAGCAGAGACTCTGGTAGGACCCTTCATTTATTAAACTATTGTGTCTTTACTGTGAGAGCTCTGGTAAGACTTCCAATGTATTCATTACAGACGGCGCATGAACTTGAAACTTACTAGTGAACACAGTACATTGGCATCTCTAATACTTTGATGGATACAGTATCATGACAGCTTTCTTGTTTCCATAACAGGTCTGGTAGCAGGACATATGGAGGAGCCCTTATGTTTACGCACCAACCCCGTCCAAAGACTTCCTCCCCCTAACAAGCTCCTCCCAACTTTAAAAATAAACAGTATTGTTCAGAGAATGGTCCACATGAACACTGAGAACAGAAACATTGGATACATGGTTGTCATTGACACTGAGGGCTCAGTAGCTGATTTGCATTATACACAGCTTCCAAGAGGCAGCCAGGAGAGGCTGAACACTGCTGTGACAGACAAGCTGAAAGCAAACTGCAGAGAGAAAAACGGATTATTAGAAACCTTGTGGCAGGAACGCAGACTGGTGCAAGAGAGCGGAATACTGCCGTACCTCAACAAGCAAGAGCTGCTGCTACAGGAGGTATACAGTATCATCAGTGTGTTTTCTATACTGTTAGTAAAACATTTATCTAAGCCTTTTTTTCCCAATAGGTGTCTTGTTCATTGTGATTGATGGACACCATTGTATGGATAACTGCATTGGATCTCTCACTCTTTCTCTCTCTCTCTCTCTGTCTCCCTCCCTCCTCTCCTTTTCTCTTCCTATCTCTGTCTTCCTCCCTCCTCTCCCTTTCTCTTCCTATCTCTGTCTCCCTCCCCCTCTCCCTTTCTCTCTCTCTCTGTCTCCCTCCCTCTCTCCCTTTCTCTCGCTCTCTGTCTCCCTCCCTCCTCTCCCTTTCTCTCTCTCTCTGTCTCCCTCCCTCTCTCCCTTTCTCTCGCTCTCTGTCTCCCTCCCTCCTTTCCCTTTCTCTCTCTCTCTGTCTCCCTCCCTCCTCTCTCTCATGTCCCAGAGTATGTATGAGGTGGTGACAACAGAGCAGTCCTACCTGGAGAGGCTGGGTGTCGCTGTGAACCATTTCATGAAGTCATCTACCCTGCGTCTAGCCCTGTCACCCAGAGACCACAAGTCTCTTTTCTCTAGTATTGCCAAGATCAGGGAGATTAGCCAGAAGTAAGCCAGCCTGTTGCACATTGGGCGCCAATCTAAGGGTGCAAGACTTCATTACTAGTCTTACCTGTACAAAGACCAATGCATTAGCTTGTTGTGCCTTTGAGGACTGATCTGAGAAGATCGTTGTGTTGTCAGATTTTTAGATGCGATGAAGAAGGAGCTAGAGTCTAACCTGCTATGTGACATGCTGTGTGATGTCATCCATCGCCACACCAGCAGCCACTTTGGTGCCTATGTGGACTACATCCGTAACATGCCTTACCAGGAACAGACCATGCACAACCTGGGGTATGTGAAGAAAATTGGTTAATATTGCCTCGGCTCTTTCCCAATTCCTCTTTACTTAAATCCTCTTTCCTCATCTTCTCCTCAAAAGACATTGGAGGAGATGGCTAGAGGGGAGGGACATGGGATGTTCTCATCCAATGCGATTTGTGAAGGATGCGAGGAGAGAGGATGCAAGGAATCAAGGAAAAACTTAATTTAGAAAGAGCCCTGGTCTCAGATGTGCTCATTGCATGTGTCAGTTGTATTGGTAGTATCACGTTTCGGGTATGATCCAGATGCAGACAGTGTAAAATAAACAAAAGTGTATTTCTAATACAGGGGCAGGCAAATGACAGGTCAAAGGCAGGCAGGGGTCAATAATCCAGAGAGCGTGCAAAGGGTCCAGAACGGCAGGCAGTCTCAGGGTCAGGGCAGGCAGGGGTCAATAATCCAGTTAGGTGGGGCAATGTACAGAACGGCAGGCAGGCTCAGGGTTTGCAGGATTCCACCCGGAAGGACAGATCTCGGGTGGACAGCCATACCTTCTGCCCGAGACGATACCGGGGAGCCGGGGTCCGGTGGCGATCCGCTTGTCGTCGATACCTGGATGTGGTCTTGAGGAGGGCCGAACGGGTTCTCCTCCAAGTATGACGACAGCAGCGGACAAACATCTGAGCAGAAGGTATGCCGACCTCTTCTTTCTGCTCAGGGAAGAGCTGGGGCTGATACCCCAGGGAACGGTAATAAATCCGTGGCAGAGCAGGGAAGGGTGTTGCGGGCGTATTCGACCCACACAAGCTGCTGGCTCCTGGTGGTGCGGAGACCAGGCAGCGCAGAGTAGTCTCAAGGTCCTGGTTGGCTCGTTTCGACTGGCCGTTGGACTGGGGGTGGAACCCTGAGGACAGGCTGGCTGATGACCCAATGAGGGTGCAGAACCCCTTCCAGAACCGGGACGAGGAGCCAGGGTGCTGTAGCCCCGGGTAAAGCGGCAGTAAAAGTTGGCGAAACACAGGAACCACTGCAGCTGTACTCTGGATGTAGGCTGAGGCCAATTCATCACCGCTCTCACCTTCCCGGGATCCATCTGTACGCTCCCTGCAGCGATGATGTAACCCAGAAAGGGGATGGTGGAGCGATGGAATTCGCACTTCTGCTTTTACAAAAAGCTGGTTCTCCAGGAGGCGTTGGAGAACCTGTCGGACGTGGAGGACGTGGTCTTGGGCAGAGTGGGAAAAGACGAGGATGTCATCGAGGTAGACGAAGACGAACCGGTTCAACATGTCGCTGAGAACATCATTAACCAGAGCCTGGAACACAGCAGGGATGTTGGTAAGGTCAAAGGGCATGACCAGGTATTCATAGCGGCCGCTGGCTGCGTTGAATGCAGTCTTTCACTCGTCCCCCCCGTGGAGCGGCTCAAAGGCCGAGGAGATGAGAGGTAGTGGGTAGCGATTCTTTTCCGTGATGTCATTAAGACCTCGGTAGTTGATGCACGGGCACAGGGTTTTGTCCTTCTTCTCCAAAAAGAAGAACCCTGCACCGGTGGGGGAGGCAGAAAGACGGATCAACCCAGCAGCTATGAACCCAGCAGTCCACAGTGTACACTACCGGTCAAAAGTTTTAGATCACCTACTCATTCAAGGGTTTTTCCTTATTTTTCCTATTTTCTATGTTGTGGAATAATAGTGAAGACATCAAAACTATGAAATAACACACATGGAACCATGTAGTAACCAAAAAAAGTGTTCAAGAAGAGGTGAATCGGCAGCCTTTGGAGACTCTCGGAGGAACTTGGGTAGCCTCGGGTTCTCTCGGCAACGGAGCCGTCGGGGATTTCCGGGATACCTCAGAAGCGAGGTGGATTCCTTGGACAGGTGAGTGAAATCGAATCTCCTCTCCTTCCTTTCTTCCTGTAGTCGGCCATCGATCAGAATGGTCAAGGCGATGAGCGAATCGAGATCCGTCGGTAACCGAAGGGTAACAGCCGGGTAACCGAAGGGCTGGGAGGTTACCGTCGTGGTAGCGTGCATACTAGACAACCCACGAAATTGTTCCAGCAATGTGTTCAATGCTTGGTCGTGGCATTCGGCTAAGGTCTGCAACTCCTCGTGCCTTCCAATGGTGGCTCCTTGGGAGGAGAGGGCGTTGTGGAGCTGGTCCGAGTCTGCTGGGTCAGTCATGGCGAGTTCGTACTATCACGTTTCAGGTATAACCCAGATGCAGACAGTGTCGAAGAAACAACAGTTTATTTCTAATACAGGGGCAGGCAAACGACAGGTCAAAGGCAGGCAGGGGTCAATAATCCAGGGAGGGTGAAAAGGGTCCAGAACGGAAGGAAGTCTCAGGGTCAGGGCAGATAGGATTCAATAATCCGGTTAGGTGGGGTAAGGTACAGAACGGCAGGCAGGCTCAGGGTCAGAGCAGATAGGATTCAATAATCCAGTTAGGTGGGGTAAGGTACAGAACGGCAGGCAGGCTCATGGTCAGGGCAGGCAGAATGATCAAAACCAGGAAGGACTAGAAAACAGGAGCAGGGAAACTGACAGGAACAGGGGAAGAAACACTGGTAGGTTTCAGAAACAAAACAAACTGGCAACAGACAAACAGAAAACACAGGTATAAATACACAGGGGATAATGGGGAAGATGGGCGACACCTGGAGGGAGGTGGAGACAAGCACAAAGACAGGTGAAACAGATCAGGATGTGACAGGTAGTGGGACAGGACAGAGCATTATTGATACTGTAGTGTATTATGCTACAACAGAGATTTTGTTTATATCTGTTTTGTAACTCTAATGCGTCCCTGAGCAGGAGGGAGAACCCCCAGATCATGGAAATATTAAGGAAGTTACAAGACGACCAACGCTGTTATCGTCTGCCCCTGAAGTCCTTCCTGGTCCTTCCCTTTCAGAGGATCACACGACTCAAGATCCTCATAGAGGTGAGAGGTGTAGAGATGTTACATTGTACCCTATTAAATAAATATGACCTGGTACTGCCATTATGCAAGATAATGCAGATTCATATTGACTGTACTCCTGTTCCTAGAACATTTTGAAGAGTACAGAGCGGGGGTCAGAGAGGCAGGCGTCTGCAGAGAAAGCGCTGAGAGCACTCATAAAGGTATACAACTTTTCACCTATTATTACCTGTCAGTGCAATGAGATTGAGCCTGTAACCTCATAGAAATATGTTGGAATTTTAAATGATGACGGCCTCTCTTTTAAATTGCATATTCAACAACTTACAAAAAAAAATTAAGCTTAAATTGGGATTTTATTTTAGGAATAAGGCCTGTTTTTCTTTTGAAACCAGAAGGAGGCTAGTATCAGCTACATTTATGCCTTTACTAGACTATGGGGATATTTTATATGTGAATGCTTCTGCTCAGTGTTTGAGATCAATTGACACCCTTTACCATGGCACTTTGAGATTTATTTTAAAATGCAAAACCTTTACGCACCACTGCACTTTGTATACCAGGGTTGGCTGGCCTTCTCTAGTCACTCGTAGGCTCAGTCACTTGTATACTTTTATTTACAAAGCCATTTTTGGTTTACTACCATTTTATTTGGGCAGTTTTATTGTTCAGAAATGTGGTGGGTACTCTCTTCATTCGCTGGACTTTATCCTGCTAACTGTTCCAAATGTCTGAACTGAATTTGGTAAAAGGGCTTTTATGTACTCTGCGCCATCGTCTTGGAATGCCTTACAAAATACTTTTAAACTGGAAGAACTTGTCCCAATTGGTATTTTTAAATCACTGATGAATGATCTTGAGACTGATTCCCTGACATGTCAATGTTTTTAATTTGCTGTTTTTTATTTTGTTATACTCTTGTGAATTCTATGGTTTTTACTAGATTACTTGTAGTTTTTCATGTTGTTTGTCTGTAATTTTTGTAATGACTTGGTGCTGCCTATCTTGGCCAGGACGCTCTTGAAAAAGAGATTTTAAATCTCAGTGAGCCCTTCCTGGTTAAATAAAGGTTAAATAAATTAAAAATAAATACATTGCAATTAAGGCTGTTGCGGTGACCATATTACCGCCACATTGGTGGTCACGAGTCATGAAGGGAGTCAAATTCCACATGACCGTTTAGTCACGGTAACTAGGCTTCTCCAAGCTCTGATGCTGCTGATGGTCATTAGTAGCCTACCAAACTTTCTAACTGCCTGGTACTCAGCACACTCTATTGTCCCGCTAATCTCTCTGACATCAATGCAAATGTATTCGAAAATCGAATCAAACACTTCATGAGAGCCCATTAGCTCATGTTGTGCAACATTTCTATAGGCTATGCAATTGCGCGAGAAAACAGACTGATGGCCTCTATTAAAAAGAGGAGGTTCCCATCAGCATTCTATGGGCTAGGCCTACTATATTTATTTATCAATTTTCTTCATATTAAGCACATTGCTTATCTTTACTACAGGACGATAGCCTGCCTGGCTGGCATGAAAATGAACCACGGGAAAGCGTCCTTCATTCGGTATTTAAGTGCATAGATGACAGGTATT
This sequence comes from Salmo salar, assembly GCF_965601325.2. Lineage (NCBI taxonomy): Eukaryota > Metazoa > Chordata > Actinopteri > Salmoniformes > Salmonidae > Salmo > Salmo salar. Next base: position 56,578,960 of record NC_138300.1, read on the forward strand.
TTTCCCCGCTGCCCCTGTTTTGAGAAAGGTGCATGATTATGGTCCATTCTAAATCCAAACAAATTTCACACATATATTATTTAGTACATGTAAAGACAAGATTAAATCAAGAATAGGCTGATGGGTGACAATAAAGCCTATCGTTTGTGAATGATATATTATCACTTGTAAATGATGCCCAGCGGTAAAGCAAGAAACAATGCCTTTTTTGTGACTTTTTCTAATCATAGTCACACACCTCAAGTAGCCTAGCCCATAGGCCTATATGTTTTGATAAGGTTTGTATCACAACTAAAGTGGCCAAATAACTTCTTAAAATTAAAAATTTAGCACATTAATCCACTTTACAAGGGGTGTAGAGCCTAACTGGCATACATAAGCACCGTCAACTACTATGGGGAATAGTATATTGACATAGTGCTAGTGCTTTTGCTGTTCGTTAGGCCTACTCATCTTGTTTGCTGACGAAAAGTAAATGTGGACGGTTCTTCCAATATATTCAATATGCACCGCGGAATTGGACAAGGACGCACGCAGTTGTGCGTCCCTGATGTGTCTTTCTTCACTTGTAGCCTGTGAGAAAGACCCGATCACATGAGCCATGTGAGTGAGAGGTGCTTCTGAGCACCTTCAGGGATGAAGGGCACAATGCCACACTCTGGGTCAAGGGCACAACCGCCACTGGTCGCAAAAAGCATGGATCTTTTTAGGGTGCATTACGGCCACACAAAGGGGACGTTTGTGTCTCATCGAGTCTCATCGAGTCTCGTCATTCAGCCTTACAGCGTATTAAAAATCTAAACATATAGCCCAACGTTTGTAGAACAACTAAAGTTACATTAATTACTTTAAATGAAGCAAATAGGAGGACCTATTTCTTTATTAACCGCTCAACACAGAATAGCCACGTGTTCACTCCCTCATCGTTTGGAGAAAATATTCTTTCTATTTTATTCAGCTTTGTTCAATTGTATTCTTTTTACTATAATATAAAATAATGCTACAGAATTCTAAGCACATCTTGACTGCTAAATGAACTAGTGTAGCCCACAGCCATATGGTATAGCCACATCAGGAATTAACATAAGGACAACTCAGAGTATGTGATTCTGTTCTTCTGAAATAGACAACATTTTCTTCATATCATAATGTTTCTTTAGACCTGTCTAAAATAAATAAGGGATTTATTGTGACGGTGTAGGCTTTATTAAATTGATTTATTAGACTTTTTAAAATGTAGATGTTCCAAAGGTCTGTATCAGTGGCTTGTAGGCTATGTGTGTGGAAGCCAGGAGATGCTAAATGTGTTTATGTTAATTAACAGTCAATTACCGTGAGACCGACATTTATTTGCTTGACAATCACCGGCTGATGAAATTTTCATGACCGCCACAGCTCTAATTACAATACTTTATAATATTAGACACACAGGACGAACACAATTTCCACCCAATGGCATTGAGCGCATCATGCCCTCTGACCCCACAGGTAGTTGAGGCCTGCAATAGGGAGGTGGGGAGGATGAAGATGATGGAGGAAATCGTTCACATCGCCAACAAAACTGAGTTTGAATGCAAGGTGAAAAAAAATTACTAAATATACGATTTGTATTTTCAATTAAGTAGCAATAAATGGTGATAAAGGATAAATCAGTAGAGATCCGAGAATGAGATTTAACTAGAACTCTTAATCAAATCTTAAACACGTGTATTTTTCCCTCTTCAAGGCCCTGCCCCTGGTGTCTTCCTCTCGCTGGCTAGTGAGACAGGGGCAACTAGCTCAGCTGTCAGAGAAAGAGAACATCTTTGGTCACCGGAAGCTCTGTCACATCTACCTTTTCCTCTTCAATGACCTACTGCTGGTGACCACTAGGAAAAGGTCTGTGGGGGATGTATCATTACATTTTACATTTACATTTACATTTTAGTCATTTAGCAGACGCTCTTATCCAGAGCGACTTACAGTAGTGAATGCATACATTTCATTTAAAAAAAATTCTCCGTACTGGTCCCCCGTGGGAATCAAACCCACAACCCTGGCATTGCAAACACCATGCTCTACCAACTGAGCCACACGTATCATCTTACACTTACTATACAGTCTCCGTTTCAGTCTCAAGTTACAATACCACTGACTGTTATGATGTTGGTGTGCCTGATATTGTATCTCAGCATGGATCGGTTTGTGGTGCGGGATCATGTCCACCGTTCCCTGATAGAGGTGAGTGAAGGACTGGAGGAGAAGGAGGATTTGGTGTGTGCTTCACGAGAGAGGATGTTCTGCCTAGCTCTGCTGAAGAACCAGAGGGGAACAACATCTCAGTTCTTGCTGCAGGCCTCCACACAGTGAGTTTACCACATATCCTATAGATCAGCAAAACCACATCTTGGTCCCTGCTGCACCCACCTCCTAGTGAGTTAGTTTGCACATCCTAGATCAGACCAATGAAGCATATAACCACACAGAATATGTATATCTATGGATCAGACAGACAGTACTACTACACTAGCCCACATAAAAAATACTATAGTACTGTATACTATGGTATAAATACTGTAGTATTACTATATTTATATACTATAGTATTCACTGTAGGGTTTTTGCGGACATGCCTGTATTATACTGTAGTATTTATGGTCTACTATAGTATAAATACTGTAGTAGTAATATAGTTAATTGTGACGCGGAGTGGAACAGGGAAACCCAAGAGCAGACTCAGACGAGGAGACTGGGATGAAGTAACCAAGGTATTTATTGAAACACAGGGGGGAAGATGGAGTGCAGGCCAGGGGAAGCTTGGGGGGGGGGGGGGGGGGGGGGTGCTGGAAAGCAGGTGCGGAGGCTGAGGCTGGAGCAAGAGGGGTTGAGACAGGGTAAGCAGGTCCAGAGGGGAATCCAAGAGAATAGTAGAGTGGGGAATCCAGGGCAGAGTAGCAGGATGACGAGACGTGGGACTGGAGACAGGGACCAGAGTCAGAGCGGGCAGAACTGTAGAGATGAAAACCGTGTCAGGCAAGGAAAACAGGTTAACAGGAACTAAATAGTAACAAACGGCTAGAAACATAGACTGACTGAGCAGAGATTACGATCTGGCAGTGTGGAAGTGGCAGGACTGAGTATTTGTAGAGGTCTTGATTATGGAACAGATTGCAGCTGGTGGGGATCTGCTCTGACACCAGCACACCTGTCTCCACCCACACAATCACACACACACAGAGAGAGAGGGAGAGGGAGAGAGCACTGGAGGAGTGGCGGCAGGTCAAGGAGACACAGGATGAGCAGTACAAGGCGTGGCAGGAGCAGATGTAACAGTTAATAGTGTTTTTGTTTTATTATCTTTGACATACAGTATAAGTAGGGCCTTTTTCCTTGAGGAAACCTACTGGACAAATACTAAAAGAGCACATTTTCCATAACCTCTAGGTAGGTACAACTGTAGTCTGAACAAATAGTTCAGAGCTTCTGCTCTTTTCTATAACCCGTAGGGAACAGAATATATGATCTATACTTGGCATGCAAGTTTCTCACTTATGGGTGGCACAAATTGGGACATGGGGGAGCGGAATGGGTGGGGTAAATGAGAAATTAAAGAGTTTATTTTTATTTTTATATATATATATATTTTTTTTTTTTTCATTTTATCACAAATCAGGGCTCTAAATTGCGACACATATGCATGCTTATTAAGGACCTTAAATTGAGCCAATTTGATACAGCAGAAAAATAATCCTGCAGCAACAGGAAAAGTGAATTATTTGGATTGTAATTAATATAATTTTTTGTAGGGGTTGATAAATCTTTCTTAAGGGCAAATCAAGTCTGACATTTTGAAATGGAAATGACAAACTTTAGAAGCCTTTTTAAACCTTGAAAACACTTCATTCAAGTTTGCATTTCCTGCTGTGCAGGAAAATTCTTAGCAACAAAAGAGCAATACAATTAAAATCCTACATCTGTAAATTTTGATGTGGAATTTTTATTTTGTAGCACACACCTGGAAAAATATTCAACCTGATAACAAAATAAATGACAAAATTATATGTGTGCCATTGTGAGCAAGCAAAGTTGTTACATTTTTATCATAATTGTTTTGTGTCCAGTTTTCTCTGGCTGTTGTTACAACTGTATTATTATTTGAGCAGCGAACATAGTGAGCAGTCTATACATTCAGCAACTCTTGGAGGACAGACAGTAAGTTGATACAAATGCTTCTTTATTGTTAAATCAACACATTCACGCTTCAGCATTCATTAGAGATTTACAGTTGAAATTATTAAGGAGACTTTTATGTTTCAAAATGGTCTCCTATAGGGATTAACGACAAATCACAGTGGGAATACACAGCAAAAAAAATGTCTCCACCTCTAAGCTGTAAGACAAGCCATCTCTCCACACCATTCACCCCAGAAGCTGGAGTCCCTCAAGGTGTAGTCCTCAGCCCACTTCTATTAATTATCTACATCTCAGACCTTCTGTCTGACAAGTAGCACAATTTTGCCGACGGACGACTTCTGCTACTGGACCAGCTCCAAGTTTCCACAAGTAGCTTCCAAAGAAACTCAACAAGTGCATAGAAGAAATGAGAAAAGTGGTGAAACAAAGTGAAACTCAACCCTCAAAAGACACAGTGTGTCCTATTCACCAGAAACGCAAACCAAAGGAACCCATAACTCTCCAAATTAAATAATACAAACAGAAAAAGATGCAAAGTTTCTAGGGGTAACATTTCAAAGCAATATATTGTTGATGACCCATATTGGGAATGTTGAGAAAGAGGGACGGCAGAGGACTAATCACCTGAAAGCACTTTGTGGAAAGAATGGAGCATCAACAGAAACCATTTTAAAAGTATATTTTAGCTACATCAGATTACTCTTCGAGTACACACTACCCTCCTTGGATCACAGCCTTCACACCACAAATGAACTGACTGCAAAGAATCCAGAACCAAGAAATAAACTGCATTCAGCAGTGGTGTAAACTACTTAAGTAAAAATACTTTAAAGTACTACTTAAGTAGTTTTTTGGTGTATCTGTACTTTACTATTTATATTTTTGACAACTTTTACTTTTACTTCACTACATTCCTAAAGAAAATTATGTACTTTTTACTCCATACATTTTCCATGACACCCAATAGTACTCGTTACATTTTGAATGGCTAGCAGGACAGGAAAATTGTTAAATTCATGCGCTTATCAAGAGAACATCCCTGGTCATCCCTACTGCCTCTGATCTGGCGGACTCATTAAACACAAATGCTTTGTTTGTAACGGCTATCGTAGAGAGGGGACCAAAGCGCAGCGTGGTGAGTGTTCATGATTTTATTTCACTAATGAAACACTCAAACAAAATAACAAAACGAAAACAAGCCAATAGTTCTGTCAGGTACAGAAAACTAAACAGAAAACAACTACCCACAAACACAGGTGGGAAAAGGCTGCCTAAGTATGATTCCCAATCAGAGACAACGATAGACAGCTGCCTCTGATTAAGAACCACACTCGGCCCAAAACAAAGAAATACAAAACATAGAATGCCCACCCCACACCCTGACCTAACCAAATAGAGAAATAAACCGTCTCTCTCAGGTCAGGGCGTGACATTGTTTGTAAATTATGTCTGAGTGTTGGCGTGTGCCCCTGGCTATCCATAAATTTAAAAAAGAAAGAAAATGGTGCCATCTGGTTTGCTCAATATAGGGAATTTTAAATGATTTATACTTTTACTTTGATACTTAAGTATAAGGGCACAAGGCCAGACCCAGATGCAGACACGGGAGGCAAATGGTTTGAGACTTTGATATTTCTAAGTTTCCAAAAGGGTAGGCAAGAGAATGGTCATGGACAGGCAAAAGGTCAAAACCAGTTCGGAGTCCAGGAGGTACAGTGTGGCAGGCAGGCTCGAGGTCAGGGCAGGCAGTATGGTCAGGCAGGCGGGTACAGAGTCCAGAAAACAGGCAAGGGTCAAAACCGGGAGGACTAGCAAAAGAGAATAGAAAAAGCAGGAGCACGGGAAAAACACAATGGTTGACTTGAAACAGACAAGACGAACTGGCACAGAGAGACAGGAAACACAGGGATAAATACACTGGGGAAAATAAGCGTCACCTGTAGGGGGTGGAGACAATCACAAGGACAGGTGAAACAGATCAGGGCGTGACACTTTTAAGTATATTTTAGCAATTACATTTACTTTGATACTTAAGTATATTTAAAACCAAATACTTTTAGACTTTTACTCAAGTAGTATTTTACTCTGTGTACTTTCCGACCAACCTTTTACTGTTTACTAATAAGTTTATGCTATTTATTAAGTACCCTACCCTAGTCCTTACCCTAACCCAGTTTCGTATCTATATCCTCCAACGCAGGGTTCGCATCCTTCTTTCCTTTTATTAACGCTCACTAACTTGTTGTTACCAATAACATCTTACTATCTTGTTGTTACCATAATTAACATCTTACTAACTTGTTATTTCCACTAACATCTTACTAACTTGTTGTTACCAATAACATCTTACTAACTTGGTATTACCATAATTAACATCTTACTAACTTGTGATTACCATAATTAACATCTTACTAACTTGTTATTACCATAATTAACATCTTACTAACTTGTTATTTACATTTACATTTAAGTCATTTAGCAGACGCTCTTATCCAGAGCGACTTACTAACTTGTTATCACCACTAACATCTTACTAACTTACCAACGGGGCGGCAGGTAGCCTAGTGGTTAGAGCGTTTGGCCAGTAACCGAAAGGTTGCAAAATCAAATCCCCGAGCTGACAAGGTAAAAATCTGTTGTTCTGCCACTGAACAAGGCAGTTAACCTACTGTTCCCCAGTAGGCCGCCATTGTAAATAAGAATTTGTTCTTAACTGACTTGCCTAGTTAAATAAAGGTAAAATAAATGTAAAATAAAAAACTTGCTATTATGACCAACATCTTACTAACTTGTTATTACCAGAATTAACACATTTTTGTTTATCTCTTTACTTCTTATAATCTTTTAACTTATTCGTTTCTTTTAATTAAAATCAGTTTGGGAAACGAGCCAATCACGCTTTTGTGATCCACAAACACTCCATAAGCATCTTTTAAGACCAAGCCTTGACTTAACCAAGCCCTCCCTCTTTGCCCCCTGCCTGCCTTGCCTCCTCCCTCTCATTTCATGAGATGATATTGATAGAAAAGAGCAGAGGCTCTGAACTATCCAATCAGGCCCCAGTCCAGCCAGGCACCTGTAAAATACACCTCAGTCCTGATGAAGGCTGAGGCTGAGTGAGATAGCAGAAGTGTTCACTTCCCTTGAAACCTGTGAGAAGCTTGATTAAGGGAAAGTGACTGGCTTTGCAGTACCGCAGCTTCTGAGTACCATAGACTATAAAGCACAGCTCATTTTTCTGGTGCTAAATAATGTTTGGTGCAGCTAGCTTTTTTAGTTGGCAGCACCAGTGCTACCAATAGAGAAAAATGTTTTAGAGCCCTGAGTGTGACAGTTTTACTTCTTGTCTTCCGCTGCTGTAGAGCAGAGAAGATAACTTGGATGGAGGTGTTGAGTCGTCGAGAGGACGGGATGGAAGGAATCTATGAAGAATGGGGTGAGTGTCATTCAGGGACCTTATCTTTCTACCAACAGATAACTCAGGAATAAATTAGATTGGACCCTGATCGTGTTTTTGCCTCTAAATGGAAATTGCACAGGCCTACTGTACTGTCAGATTATCTCAAAGGCCATGTTGTTTCTCTTCTTTCCACTAGAGGTCAGAACACTCAACTATATACGGCAGAGATTTAGTACGAATTATTCAGGTTCCATAGGCATCCTCAATGGGACTTCTGTTTATTCATTCATTATTGTGTTTAAAACAAATAACAACACATATTATAAGGTGTAATGCACATTTATAAACACACATATTTAGAACCTTAAACACGTTGCCTGTCTCAGACTGTCCTCAGGTACGATGCACTGAGGTCTACGTAGCACAGCAGCCAGGGGAACTGAGTATACAGCTGGGTGATACCATCAATGTTATACAGAAAACTACTGATGGTAGGTTATGTGGACCAGAAAATCATGACAGTGTTCTTCACTCAGGTACTACTACTCTACCGGGTACAGCCAGAGGAGGATGGGGCCACCCCCGCTGAGTCTAGTACCCATAGAAATCCTATTAAATTACTACAGGGTCTATGTCATAAACCCTCAAAGTACCCGAATTGGGTGAGAATGGCAGCCATCTTGGTCAGAGGGAAATCCAAAACCAGTCTATTTGGATTGAATGGCAGTAAAGGAATAGGTCATGCATTTCCTGCTTTTACTCACGCAGGACAATAAAAGTAAGGCATGTGATATATCAGAAATTGAATAATGGAATTAAAGTCAACCTAAAATATTGATATATAATTATAAATACAGTTTAAATGGGTTGTATACCAATTTTCTGTAAATAGCCTCTAAAATATATGTAAACAGACTATAATGTCTCAGATGTAGTTTTCTTTGAATGCTGTGAGTGCTGTTATATGATACAATATCAGTACTTGTTGCATTTACAACTTGTCTAAGTCCTATCATCAACTGGATTGACTGTATTGTTTGAACAGAATGTTGGGGGCTGGGAGTCCCATTGGGAGGCGCACAATTGGCCCAGCATCGTCTGGGTTAGGCCGTGGTAGACCGTCATTGTAGATAAAAAAATATATATATATTGATTAGCTAGCTAATACACATACAGTGCAGATAAATTCTTCACATTCATTGTTTTACACAATATCTTATCACAGCACTGGCAAACCATGGTTGACCAACTCCCTGACCAACATGGCTGACTTTTGGACCATCATAAGAAGGTTCCATGCTAATATTCTAACTCCTAATTCTAAGATAGTTCTTCTCAAGGTGTATTCCTTCTACAGAGTTTTTTCCCTTGCCACTGTGCTTCTGCTTGCCCTTTGAGGTATAGGGTATAGGTCGGGTTACTGTAAAGCACTTTAGGACAATTTCCTGTGGATGTAAAAAAGGGAAATATAAATCAATGTGATTTTACAGGTTAATTTGCTTTTTCCAATCTCAGTACTGCTTGTATCATGTCTAGCAAGTCCATCTTCATACCCCCCACTAACAACATGTCTCGCTATCCCAGGTTTCTTAGAGGGCAGGAGACTTGTGGACGGTGAGCGGGGCTGGTTCCCGGATTACTGTGCGGTGCAGGTCACCAATGAGTACATCCAGAGAAAACACCTCAGGCAGCGCTACCATGTTTTAAAGACTGCCAACCGCATCCTGAACCGACGGCAGACTGTTCCCCAGGCAACTGCCTGCTTCAGATAGGAAGGGTCTTTCTGAACGAGGGCTGCATCCCAAATGGCACCCTATCTATCCCTTATATTAGGGCATTCACACCTGATTCTAATAATTAGATGGTTGATAAACTGAATTAGGTTACTTACAACTAGGGTTGGATTGAAAACCTACAGGAGGGTAGCTCTCCAGGAACATGGTTAGAAAGTCCTGGTGTAAACCTACAGGAGGGTAGCTCTCCAGGAACATGGTTAGAAAGCCCTGGTGTAAACCTACAGGAGGGTAGCTCTCCAGGAACAGGGTTGGAAAGCCCTGGTGTAAACCTACAGGAGGGTAGCTCTCCAGGAACAGGGTTGGAAAAACCCTGCATGATGCACTTCTTCTGATCAGGGCCAATAGGGCTTTGGTCAAAAGTAGTGCACTATATAGGGAAAAGGTTGCCATTTGGGATGCAGTTGAGATATGAGTCACTGTCTTGATGTATTTCAGTCAGTTGATAATGTTCAGCTATTAATTTACTCTGAACCTAACTGTTTATTCTTACTATGTTTCTTATTTTGTTTATACACATTTTATTTCATTGAACTGACATACGACAGAATATCATTATAACTTACTGCAATTTAATTCTTTATGAAAATAAACTACAACGTATGAAATTGATTTGATTAATAACCGCACTATTTCTTATAATATTCCATATATGAGATTAACCAATTACAATAACTTCCTTGGTTACTTTTCATCCAATCAAGATTTGTAAGGTAATTCCATAAATTCCCATATTCACCAATCGTAAAGGACCTATCAAATACAATCTGAACCAATAAGAGAGCGAATTAGTTGTGTTCTGTCCAATGACAAAGTGTCTTGTGGCTGCGAGCTTTTCCCGGAGACAGATCCAGTATATCTTACTCATTATTGGAGTTCCAGTATTTCAAGACGAAGGACAGAAGGTACGATCTCTTTTTTTTTTTATTGTTGCAATTTACTGTTGTTACTTTTTTTGTTGAAACATTGATTTATCAAATATACTACAGAAAGATACAAAGTAACGACCGTTCTGAAGTTACTCAATCAGTGGGGAATGCATGCTTTTATGTAGGCTTCTCTTCGGTGTAACCTAAGTTTTTCTTCGGCATAAATTATAACGAACAGTAAATGTCACTTTGAGGCTCTTGATTGCTTCTTAGCGCAAGTTAAAATAAACTATCACAACAATCTCATGGCCACTATAATTAACTTTGATTACAAAAGCAGTTATAACCAGCAGCTTACTATAAGTTAATTTGTTTAACTTTCCCATCGGATATCGTGTAGCATATGTAGGTCAATCACTGATCATTTTCATTAACGTTTTAATACACATGTGCTTTTTATCGACCACGATGTCAAATGAAATCGTTTTGCACGTAAAATGTCCGGTCGTACGTTGGACCAAATAAAAGTATCATTTATGGGCGTGGGGTTGGCCAGGGATTCTCCTGGGTGCAACATGCAGAATTCATTAGAAATCCAATATATTCAAAAAAATCTAAATCCTTAGGAATATGGACAGGGCAGACATGGTTTTGAGTTTATCTGCAACGCATTGAACCACTGACGCAAACTGAGGAGTAACCGCGAGGCCTCAGACGGAGGAGCCACTTATTCACTACTAACGTTACCTGTTGCTTTTCTTTTCACACAAGTTCTGATTTTGACTTCATTCATGCGCCATAGCTAACACGTAGTCAATCAATTGCATGAAGATGTATTGTCAAGACAATGTTAATAAGCAAAGGCCTAAGTCCTACACGGACAGTGTGGAGAAAGCCTACTACATTGTGTCGACGTGTTCTGGCTGAGAGTTTGAGACCTAAGAGTGCCAAGCGTCTCTGCCAACCAACCCTATGGCTTCCCACAAAAAAATGCCTCAACGGAAATAATTATATCAGAAATAGAAAGGCACTAAAATATAAAACAAAAGGCATGGGGAATAAAAACATTTTTTTTAAACCTTTTTTTTTATAATTATTATTTTCATATAAAATGTTCTGTTGTATTTTAATGGACTGAGACTCTAAACCTAGTGCTATTTCAGTCCAAACTTTTCTCATCTGAAATAAACTCTCAACTCATTGAATGACAGACAGGGTTCCTTGGGAAATTAGATATTGATTTGAATGAATAAAATCAATTCGGTTTAGGTCTTATGACTGATTCCTCACGAAACCCAGGCAAAAAAAAAATACAATTATTTGGGGCATTTTTATTAAATGGAATCAATTGAATAGTCCTTTGGAGGAAGAATTGTTGACATTTGAATCTAAAAGCATAATTATGATATTTTTTTTTAAATCAAAGTTGTCATATTTTTCACTTTTTTTAATGTGTTACTGACAGCATTTGAACTACTTTGTCTATTTGTATCATATCAGTCAAAAATATAAAATTCCCAGTTTATGCTACAATACAACTTTTGGGTGTGTTTGTAAATTCAATCTGGTGTGTCAGAATGCGCTCTGGGCGTTTTGTAAATTGAGCATTGTCACATTGTCTGTTTGTAAATTCAGAGCGTTTCGCTCTCGGAGCGTTCCCGAGTGCATTGTGGACGATGAATTGCGTTGATCTGAACTTTCTGACCTCACAACGGCAGTCAAGCATCCAAGCTAACTGGCTAACGTTGGCTAGCGTGCTAGCTAGATCCAGACACAAATGAGGGAACAACTCACTCTGACCATTTTACTCTCCCTAGCAGAGCTGGTTAGGCTGTTGTTGTTATCCAGACCGTTGGTGACTGCAACTGTGCCATTGGCAATAATTTCATGACGCTTTTTTGCCGACTTTTACTGACATCGTTCATATTCAACGGGTGTTGCGCGTTCGTAAATTCGTCAGTTATTCTGCACTGTGGCACACTCAGACGAGAGTGCTCTGAAATCGGCGTAGATAGCCAGAGCGACTTTACGAACGCACCCTTTATAAGAAGTTTTAAAAATAGATTCTATTTGACTCAAAATTCCATGACTTACAGTAAGACATTGTTGGCAGAATAGATGGATGCAGTTCAATGCATGACTAATATAATTCACCAATACATTTCTTGGTAGTGCAAAAATGGTGAATTGGTTTGCTAGCTAGTTATGCTGAACTTGAACAACTGTTATGCGGTTAGCATTTCTCTTGCTTTCGTAAAGTCACTCTGGCTACTCCGTTTTCAGAGCACTCTCGTCTGAGTGTGCCAGAGTGCAGAATAACTGATGAATTCATGAACGCGCAACACCCGCTAAATATGACCGGTGTCAGTAAAAGTTGGCAACAAAAAAAAGTTGTACAATTGTTGTCAGCAGCACAGTTCGTCACGAAATAACATGAATACAGCCTAGTTAACAACCTCTGCTAGTGCGATTTTTAAATGGTCAGAGTGAGGTGTTCTCTCATTTATCTGGAAGTAACTAGCAAGCTAGCCAACGTTAGACAGTTAGCTTGGGTGCTTGACTGCCGTTGTGAGGATCGCTCGGATTAACCCTACTCCTCCTCGGCCAGAGCATCCAATGTGCGCTCTGAACGCTCGGACAGTGAAGCGCTCTGACTATACGAATGACTCGGAGCACACACTGACACACTGGAGGCAGTTGACGAACGCACCCTTAGTTGTCACTCAAATGTATTTGGCATCGATCAAATAGGTGGGCAGTCAGGCAAGTTCCCATTCAGTTCTCAGAACGTGGGTTGGGAAAAGCATGCATTGGCAGGCAAGCTGAGGGTTTATCTGATGTTCCCTCGTTAGATTTGAACTCATCTTGCTCTGGCTTGCATTAGTTGTCCATCTTGTTCTTGTGATTAACTGAGGAAGAGAGGGCCTACCTTATTTTATGGTTGTTTGATCAATTGGACTGTAATGTTCTCAACTGTAAGAGGACTCCCAAGTGGTATTGACATATTTGCTGAAATCCTTCCAGGTGTATTTTGTGGCTTTTGGCTAATGTGTTCTAATGATCTAAAGTCATGCTCTTTCAACTGCCAGTAAACACACAGTCCAGTTCAAAGTGAATGATGGCAGGTCCAACTGTTGCTATACTGCTAGGGGTGGGCGGTATGCCTAATTTAACGATCTACCGGTATTGATGCACATACCGGTTTGGCTTTTTACTTTACTTTCTATAATGGTATTTGAATGTTTGGGTTGTTAAATGTGATATGGCGCTACCGAGTGGCACTGTGGTCTAAGGCGCTGCATCTCAGTGCTACTACAGACCCTGGTTCAATTACAGGCTGTATCGCAACCGGCCGTGATTGGGAGTCCCATAGGGCGGCGCACATTGGCCCAGCGTCATCCGGGTTAGGGTTGGCCTGGGGTAGCTCTCTACGGTTTCCACACAGACCTTGGCCCCGTCACTCAACGAGCGCATTTTGTTTTTCTTCCACCACGAGACCGCTTGCATTCAGTCTCCATGTTGATGACAATGATGCTGTTTTCACTTCCCTTCTTATTATAAATCCATTAGCGTTCTATAATTTTGTTTCTTATTTCTGCAAATGGGTAGTTTTGTCTTTTTTTTTCTTAGCAAGTTGGCCCTAAATCGTGTTAGTCTCTACTGCTAATAAATGTACTGAGTCAGAGCAAACGTAATCTACCGAGTAAACGTAATGCATTTTCTACAGAAGTTTGAGAAGGAATTTGGTTTGTTTGATTGTAGAGGGTAAATCAGGGCAGGCAATGATAAGGTATGCAAGATATCCTAACCGTACCTCATTGGTACCCTCCTACACACTTGTCACTGTGTGATGAATGGTTGTAAAGGTGAAAGTAGTCATTTCCCCTTTGTATTTTTCTGATGTCAAGAGGCTGTGTTTAGCCAATTCATTAGACAGAGTGAAAAACAAATATTGCTATCTCAATTCCAGATATGACCTTTGATTTTGTGTGGGGTTTTTGTATGAGTCATCCAGAAATACCTCAACCTTAAGTTCCAATGCAGCTGTTTTTTTTTATAGCACGATATCAAATCCTTTCTAGGTAAAGTTAAGTAACTTACTGTGATTTATTTTTTATTTAATTTTTTTATTTTAAAATGGCCGAAAAGAATCACAAATAGCTTCCTTAGCAAAGTTAAGCAACAATTTCTCAAGCAACAATTTTGCTAGGGCTGTCTGGGAGTTGTCTTAGTGAGGAGAGTAAAATGGGAAAACTAGCTGTTATTGGCAAGAGAGGTTTAGAACTCTCTTCTTTATTGGTGTTTTAACTAATTTACCGCCTAGTGATATCACCAGGCAGGCCAAAACTCCATCCCACCAAAACAGGCTGAAATTTCAGGCGTTCTATTCAAACAGCTCTTACACTAAAAGGGCATGATCATTTTCTCAATTTTATCCCAACCTTTATATATATATATATATATAAAACACAGGAAAAATCATGTTTGACTGCACTGGGCTTTTAAACGTATTTAATGAAGAACCCTAAAACCTTTTTTAAATTGTCTAGTCTCTCACCTTTCAAACAGACTGTTTCTCTGTAACTTTTTGCCGACTTTTCTTTATATTTGATAGGTATTACTGGCAACGAAGCCTGTACTTTTATTTCCTGCAACCAACCTAGTCGTGATTGCGGTAATGTATTTAAAAGTCCTGCCAACCCCGCAGTATAAACGTCACCTTACATCTTACCGTCTTGGGCACGTATTAACAAAATCAACATTCAATTGTTGTCTGACATCAAACTTGTCCTTATCATTTATTAAAAACTATAAACACAAAAATGGCAGTCTGCATGACATCGCAGCAGCCTGGTCCAAATAGTGATGTTACATACTCTATTTTCTGCACCAAAAACCCCATCCATTTTAATATGTATTTAGGATAGCTATGTCAGTCTAGCAAGCCAGGACACTAAAAGCAACTTTCTCTAAACAATGTTTTGGTTTGCGTTAGCTTGTTAGCTAATGTAGCTATCTAACATTAGCTGGCTAGCCAGCTCGTGTAATACCAGAACATATCTGACAATATTTTGAGTTTAACTTTTTATTCAACGTAACAGGAAAATTTAAGACATTACAAGGTAATTATATAAAAAATATATTTACAAATATGGCGAGCTGCTAACTTACTGTTGTGAGTGTGAAGAAATGAACGCAGTGGATTTCTGACGAATTTAGAGCTTGCTCTCACAATGATTGCAACAAGAGGGTTGAACTTGGCTAGTCCAACCAAAGAACTGTGCTCGCATACTCCCTTAAAAAGACCTTCGCTTAGAAAAATGAGGGGAAAAAGCTGAAATGATACCGTTTGTCCATTTTGAGACGGCGTAGTCAGAGTTAATCTAAGATGACTCAAGAAATCTGTCATTCATTTTCCATTTTTGCTGGAGAAATCTTAGTCGCGCAATCTACATCTAAGATGTTGGGGCAGCAAATTCCAATGTGCATGAAAGCGGTCTCTTGTAGAGGTCGATACCGATTATTGGAGGACCAAAAAAAGCCGGTACCGATTAATCAGCCTTTTTATTTTTTTATTATTTTAATTTATTTATTTGTAATAATGACAATTACAACAATACTGAATGAACACTTATTTTAACTTAATATAATACATAAATACTATCAATTTAGCCTCAAATAAATAATGAAACATGTTCAATTTGGTTTAAATAATGCAAAAACAAAGTGTTGGAGAAGAAAGTAAAAGTGCAATATGTGCCATGTAAAAAAGCTAACGTTTAAGTTCCTTGCTCAGAACATGAGAACATTTGAAAGCTGGTGGTTCCTTTTAACATGAGTCTAAAATATTCCCAGGGTTGTAGTTATTATAGGACTATTTCTCTCTCTACCATTTGTATTTCATATACCTTTGACTATTGGATGTTCTTATTGGCACTTTAGTATTGCCAGCGTAACAGTATAGCTTCCGTCCCTCTCCTCGCTCCTACCTGGGCTCGAACCAGGAACACATCGACAACAGCCACCCTCGAAGCAGCGTTACCCATGTAGAGCAAGGGGAACAACTACTCCCAAGTCTCAGAGCGAGTGACGTTTGAAACGCTATTAGCGCGCACCCGCTAACTAGCTAGCCATTTCACATCGGTTACACCAGCCTAATCTTGGGAGTTGATAGGCTTGAAGTCATAAACAGCGCAATGCTTGAAGAATTGCGAAGAGCTGCTGGCAAAACGCACGAAGGTGCTGTTTGAATGAATGCTTACGAGCCTGCTGCTGCCTACCATCGCTCAGTCAGACTGCTCTATCAAATATCAAATCATAGACTTAATTATAACATAATAACACACATAAATACGAGCCTTTGGTCATTAATATGGTCGAATCCGGAAACTATCATTTCGAAAACGAAACGTTTATTTTTTTCAGTGAAATACGGAACTGTTCCGTATTTTATCTAACGGGAGGTATCCCTAAGTCTAAATATTCCTGTTACATTGCACAACCTTCAATGTTATGTCATAATTATGTACAATTCTGGCAAATTAATTACGGCCTTTGTTAGGAA
This sequence comes from Salmo salar, assembly GCF_965601325.2. Classification (NCBI taxonomy): domain Eukaryota; kingdom Metazoa; phylum Chordata; class Actinopteri; order Salmoniformes; family Salmonidae; genus Salmo; species Salmo salar. The sequence continues at coordinate 56,595,760 of NC_138300.1, forward strand.
TAAATGGACTTCACACAGTCCGCAATGAGCCAGGCGGCCCAAACTGCTGTATATACCCTGACTGCTTGCACGGAACGCTAGAGAAGTGACACAAATTCATGTTAGCAGGCAATATTAACTAAATATGCAGGTTTAAAAAGATATACTTGTGTTTTGATTTTAAAGAAAGGCATTGATGTTTATGGTTAGGTACATTGGTGCAACGACAGTGCTTTTTTCGCAAATGCGCTTGTTAAATCATCACCCATTTGTCGAAGTAGGCTGTGATTCGATGAGAAATTAACAGGCACTGCATCGATTATATGCAACGCAGGACACGTTAGATAACTACACATGGTTGACGATATTACTAGTTTAACTAGTGATTATGTTAAGATTTTTTTTTTAAAATATAATATAAGTTTAATGCTAACTAGCAACTTACCTTGGCTTCTTGCTGCACTCGCGTAACAGGTAGTCAGCCTGCCATGCATGCTCCTCGTGCAGTGCAATGTAAGGCAGGTGGTTAGAGCGTTGGACTAGTAACCGGAAGGTTGCAAAAACGAATCCCCCTGAACAAGGCAGTTAACCCCCGTTCCTAGGCCATCATTGAAAATAAGAATGTGTTCTTAATCTGACTTGCCTAGTTAAAAAAAAAAAATTGGCAAATCGGTGGCCAAAAATACCGATTGTTATGAAAACTTGAAATCGACCCTAATTAATCGGCCATTCCGATTAATCGGTCGACCTCTTGTTGAATGACAAACTTTATTGTAAAATCCCTACTGTTGATCAATCACCGAAGGGGTGTCGATTTCGGCTCCAAACTTCGGCTTGCTTCCAGGAAATTGTATGCCCGAACAGCTGAAAAACCCTCACCGAAGTCCAGAACATCACAAAATGTCATCAAAATATATGCACAAACTCTACCGAAATGTTTCAGTTGGAAAGCATGCGGACCCCTTTAGCCTCTGGAATCCGAAGGTTAGCAATGCTAACAAGTACATGTACAAATGCTAGAATGCTAACGAAATGCTAACCTTTTTACAGTCTCCGACCTAAACTACTTGCAAAAATGCTACTCCCAGTTTGCTGCACGCACATAACAAATATTAGACCGCAAGGCTCTTGATCCAGGAGGGGATTCTCTGCTGTTAGGCTTTGAAGTGAAGCTTGATTTTTGTAATACCTTAACATTTTAGACAGTTAACTTAATAGTTCTAAGATGTCTAGCTGGTAAACATTTAGCTGTGAATTCCATACTGTTACTAGATCACCTGGCACGTGCTGCACCACAGTGAGTGACTCACAAGGCTCCGGTCTCTCGTCGTTGTGTACTTGTAAACAAACACTACTGGTAAGCTTCATAATGGAAAAACTGTGGCAGGTGAAATGAAGAACTCTATCTCCTAACGTATAGCACAAGTTGACTGCAGGTATTTACTTAAAGTAACTACAAATATTCAAATGTGTATATATATCAAACAAACTTTCAATAAATAGATTCAACTGTATTGAAAAAATCCTCCCTTGGCAATTTCCAAATGATACGATGTATATGGTACACTGCCCAAGTCTAATAAACATTGGCCAATACATTTTCACCCAATTCTTTCTCTCTTCAGTGGTAAACAGTTTGACATGTTGATTTGACCACTGCATCAAACATACTTGTATCTTTTGTTGTCAAGCAGAGATGCCACCTGCATGAGATCTGATTTATCCTGAGGCCAGAAGATCCTTAATTCTAGAAGCCTATTTACATTAGTTGCCGCCTTTTTCAGCACACCAGATTTGAAACTTTTCTATTTACTTTGTCCTTGCTTTAACTGTTCTGAATGTCTCTCTGCAGGAGTGAGGGACCCAGTGGGCTGGTTGGTGTGAGGGGAGAGCAGCAGCCATGGGTGAAATTGAGGGTTCCTACAGGGCCATACAGACCCCTGGCACCCGGCTGGGGGCCCAGTTCAATGCTGGGATCAGTACCTTGGAGCCGGGCCAGAGCCTCAGTGATGCCTTGGGCCCCGGGGGTAGGAGCCCAGGCAGAGGACTACAGCTCAGGGTCCAGGGCCTGGACGACTCCCAGGAGTTTTACAACTTGGAGGTGAGTTGCCCATAGACCTACTAATTCACGTTGCGGTCATGCTAGTCCTTGACGACTCTTTATTGATGTTCAGAGGGGAAGTTGGATACCACTTGTAGAACAGATCCACGCAGCTGCATTATATTGTCATAATTAAATAATTCAAATGCATATTTTGTTAAATTTATGGGGAGATCAAAATGCATTGCATGACTTTCTGTTGGTCAGAAAAATCCCATTGCAACTGTATCTTTCCTCTTTGTCAAGTAACAGAAGCCATTCTGTAGCAGAGGCACAACAGCAGAGCATGTCGTCCTCAAGTCCCCGACTCTGGTGGTGACAGCTGCCACATGGCTTTGGTCCACAAATCCCTTCCCACCCCCCTTTAAGACTGCTTACTGTTGGGATGACCCTGGTGTTACTTTAGTCTGATTAACACAATAGAGTTCAGCTGTACTGGGATGCCCTGGTGTTACTGTATTCTGTTTTACACTATGGAGCTGGGATGACCCTGGTGTTACTGTATTCTGTTTTACACTATGGAGCTGGGATGACCCTGGTGTTACTGTATTCTATTACTGTTAATGCTACTGTTACTCACCAGTGCACTGTTGTCCCTACTGTGGCTGTGATCTGTGCCTCGCTGCCCTGTGGTTTGGCAGTTTGGTGTAGCCCCGGTCGGTGTGGACCGGTCGTTTGGTGTAGCCCGGTCAGTGGCCGGTCGGTGTGGACCGGTCGTTTGGTGTAGCCCGGTCAGTGAGGTGTGGTCATGACTGCAATATGATGGCCACATTTCCTTACCCGTTCCTTTTCCACCTGACCAAGACATCCATCCTTCCTGTACTTTGATGTTCCTCCAGTCTGTGCTGATTCCTCTTGTCTCTGGCCCGTAGTCGTGTCACAGCACACTGTGTCAAGTTGAGCGGACAACGATGTCAATTAGACCTCTCTCAAATACTGTCAGGTAAACTGTAAATCACTATGCAGAGATGGAAGAGAGAGGAAGCATGTGTCTGTCACGGTTTTCTTTACACATGCAAGCACGGTTTTACAGTTCACACACAAGACTATGGCTATGAGGCAATGTCATAGCTGTATATTTGAGGAGTTTAGGTTTTCTACAAAGGTTTTGTTTTTGTTAGTCCAGTTGTCACTCAAGTGCGAAGCATGACTTTAGCTCCTTATGCTTTTTCTAGCCTGTAACCACAGAGGTGCTAGTGGTAGGCCAGTATTTTGTATCATGTTGTGGTGGGTGGCTGGTGAGGGGACAGACACTGGCTTTGACCCTGTCAATAGTCGAGGCCACCACTGAAATCTAATGCATGGTTACTCTCTAGTGTCTCCTACTCAAGCTACTGGTAATTAAAATTAACTCTGGCTAAGGGAGTTTTACCCTGCTAATTATACCAGGACATAATAGAAGTAATAATAAATTGGGTTCTGATGGACTGGCTCTTAGGCTAGCCTTAGATAATGATTTGCTGCTGTCTTGCGTAAGGTTTTAGCTCCCCACTTGTCTTGTATTTGTGGCTGGCTTGCTGTCTGTCTATCCTCTGCCTGCCTGTCTCCCTGGGTGGCTGATTCGCTGGCTCTGCCTGTCTGGCTGGCTTGGTGGTTGGTTGGGCTGGCTTGGTGGTTGGTTGGGCTGGCTTGGTGGTTGGTTGGGCTGGCTTGGTGGTTGGTTGGGCTGGCTTGGTGGTTGGTTGGGCTTGCTGTCTCTGGCTTGGTGGTTGCAGGACCTCATTCACTAGGCTAATAGGAAGTGATGAGGAAGTCACTACATCACGCCACGTTTCCTGCTCTCTGGAGGGAGAAAATCCATCCAAGTAGAGTTTCCACTATGAATTAACACTGAAGGACTCTGAGTCAGTTGCCACTAGGGCTGTTGCGGTGACTATATTACCGCCACACTGGCAGTCACGAGTCATGAAGGCAGTCAAATTCCACATGACCGTTTAGTCACGGTAACTAGGCTTCTCCAAGCTCTGATGCTGCCGATGGTCATTAGTATCCTAACAAACTTGCTAACTGCTTAGTAAAACCAAAGTGTCTGACATCAATGCAAATGTAATCGCAAATCGAATCAAACACTTCTTGAGAGCTAATGTTGCGCAACATTTCTATAGGCTATGCAATTGCGAGAGAGAAGAGAGTGATGGCCTCTATTAAAAAGAGGAGGTTCCCATCAGCTTTCTGTAGGCTAGGACTACTATATTTGTATTTATTTATCAACTTTCCTAATATGAAGCACATTGCTTATCTTTACTCACTCTGACAGACCTCCAGAGTTCCTCTGTGGAGATGGGAGAACCTTCCAGGAGGACAAACATCTCTGCAGCACTCCACCAATCAGGCCTTTATGGTAGTGGGCAGACGGAAGCCACTCCTCAATAAAAGCCACATAACAGCCCACTTGAAGTTTGCCAAAAGGCACCTAAAGGAATCTCAGACCATGAGAAACAAGATTCTCTGGTTTGATGAAACCAAGATTGAACTCTTTGGCTCGAATGTTAAGCGTAACACCTGGAGGAAACTTGGCACCATCCCTACGGTGAAGCATGGTGGTAGCAGCATCATGCTGTGGGGATGTTTTTCAGCGGAGACTAGTCAGGATTGAGGGAAAGAGATGTTTGGTGAGAAATTTCTCCATAAAAATGCACCTTTTATAATCTAAGCATTACATGCATAATCACATTTTGCGGTAACTTTTGAGAATGTTTTTTTCACACATGTATTTATTTTGGAACATTCGCACTTATAGCCTACTGCTGTGTACGCATTGCTGCGCTTATGTGAAGAAATAGCCTATTAGTTTATCAAAATGTTTAACCTGTTATGGATAGGGGGCAGTATTTTCACGGCCGGATAAAAAACGTACCCGATTTAATCTGATTATTACTCCTGCCCAGAAACTAGAATATGCATATAATTATTAGCTTTGGATAGAAAACACTCCAAAGTTTCTAAAACGGTTTGAATGGTGTCTGTGAGTATAATAGAACTCATTTGGCAGGCCAAAACCTGAGAAGATTCCTTACAGGAAGTGCACTCTCTGACCATTTCTTGGCCTTCTACACTCTCTTTATTGAAAACTGAGGATCTCTGCTGTAACGTGACACTTCCTACGACTCCCATAGGCTCTCAGAAGGCGGCAAAACGTTGAATGATGACTTTGCAGGCCCTGGCTGAAAAACAGTAGCGCATTTGGATAGTGGTCGAACAGAGACTGGAGGCGCGTGCACGAGGCGACACCATGTTTTTATTCTTTCGTCTTTGAACGAAAACAACGACTCCCGGTCGGAATATTATCGCTTTTTTTACGAGAAAAATCTCATAAAAATTGATTTTAAACAGCGGTTGACATGCTTCGAAGTACGGTAATGGAATATTTAGAATTTTTTTGGCACGAAACGCGTCGGGCGCGTAACCCTTCGTCACCCTTCGGATAGTGTCTTGAACGCACGAACAAAACGCCACTATTTGGATATAACTATGGATTATTTGGAACCAAACCAACATTTGTTGTTGAAGTAGAAGTCCCGGGAGTGCATTCTGACGAAGAACAGCAAAGGTAATCAAACTTTTCTAATAGTAAATCGGAGTTTGGTCAGGGCTAAACTTGGTGGGTGTCAAAATAGCTAGCTGTGATGGCCGGGCTATCTACTCAGAATATTGCAAAATGTGCTTTCACCGAAAAGCTATTTTAAAATCGGACACCTCGATTGCACAAAGGAGTTCTGTATCTATAATTCTTAAAATAATTGTTATGTTTTTTGTGAACGTTTATCGTGAGTAATTTAGTAAATTCACCGGAAGTGTTCGGTGGGAATGCTAGCTCTGAACGTCACATGCTAATGTAAAAAGCTGGTTTTTGATATAAATATGAACTTGATTGAACAAAACATGCATGTATTGTATAACATAATGTCCTAGGCGTGTCATCTGATGAAGATCATCAAAGGTTAGTGCTGCATTTAGCTGTGGTTTTGTTTTTTGTGACATTATATGCTACCTTGAAAAATGGGTGTCTGATTATTTCTGGCTGGGTACTCTGCTGACATAATCTAATGTTTTGCTTTCGCTGTAAAGCCTTTTTGAAATCGGACAGTGTGGTTAGATAAAGGAGAGTCTTGTCTTTAAAATGGTGTAAAATAGTCATATGTTTGAAAAATGGAAGTTTGGGGTTTTGAGGAATTTGTAATTCGCGCCGCGCCTATCATTGGATATTGGAGCAGGTGTTCCGCTAGCGGAACGTCTAGATGTAAGAGGTTTTAAGCTAAACGTTTTGATCTGTTGTGTCAGCCTCAGCCTACTCGTTTTTAAACTTTTTTTTATGCTAGTGGTTGTATTCATTTGGCATTTATCGCATCCCACAACTGTCCCAGACTGTTTGGAATATTTATTTCTCGCACAGAATAGAATAGGTCGAAATTTGTACAATGAGGGATAGTAGATTGACATAGACTAGTGTTTTTGCTATTCTTTAGGCCTACTCTTCTTGTTCGATGACAAAATAAATGTGGACAGTTTTTCCAACATCTTCAACATGCGCCTCAGAATTCAATAAAGACGGGCGCTGTTGCGTTCTGTCTGTCTTCACTTGTAGCCTGTGAGAAAGACCCGATCACATGACGGGCATTGGCTAATAAGAGTTGAGATATCTGAGGGAGCCATGGAGTGAGAGGTGCTTTGGAGCTAGGAGAAGGGAATTATAATTATTATATTCAGCCCAAAGCACAACGGCCACTGGCTGCAAAAGGCATGGATTTTGGGGGGGGGGCGGCGGCATTACGGACACAAAAAGGGGATGTCCCTGGGAAATTCGAGGCATTATCAAGTGCTTGTCAAACTGATGAAGTGTGTGCAACCGGCGCAAAAAACAACAATGCGGAGGTCATGTTTTCCATTGAACTTTCTTCAAGTCATTAGTTGCATCATGCAGCCTTCCAATGTATTAAACATCAACAAAACATATTGGCCAATGTTTGTATCACAACTAAAGTTACATAAATAACTCTAAATGAAGCATATAGGAGGACCTATTTCTTTTTTAACCGATCAACACAGAATAGCCGCATGTGAGCACTCCCTCATAGTTTGGAGAAAATATCCTTTATAGTTTATTCAGCTGTGTTCAATTGTATTCTTCATACTATAAAATAATATCATGGAATTCTAAGCAAATCTTGTCATGGGGACACTGCTGAGACAATATAACAGCCATGACCCAGATTTTTTGAATTTTTAATATTTTTTTTATTGAACCATTATTTAACCAGGCAAATCGGTTAAGAACAAATTCTTATTTACAATGACACCAAACCCGGTCGACACTGGGCCAATTGTGTGCCGCCCTATTGGACTCCCAATCATGGCCGGTTGTGATACAGCCTGGATTTGAACCAGGGTGTCTGTAGTGACGCCTCTAGCACTGAGTTGCAGTGCCTTAGACCGCTGTGCTACTCGGGAGCCCGAGATGTAGCATGGGGACACTGCCGAGACAATATAACAACACTAACCATTACACTGCTGAGACGAGATCACAGCTGGTAACGCTGCTGAGACGAGATCACAGCTGGTAACGCTGCTGAGACGAGATCACAGCTGGTAACGCTGCTGAGACGAGATCACAACCGGTAACGCTGCTGAGACGATGTAACAGCCGGTAAAGCTGCTGAGACGATGTAACAGCCGGTAACGCTGCTGAGACGGACACTTCATAATCATAGTCATAATCATATGCTGCAGGACACACGATACAAACACAACTTTAAATTGCATGGTATTTCATTAACGCATGATTGAACCTAGAGAATTTTATTTTTCATCCCTACTGCCTCTGATCTGGTGAATCACTAAACAGAGAACATCCCTGGTCATCCCTACTGTCTCTGATCTGGTGTACTCACTAAACAGAGAACATCCCTGGTCATCCCTACTGCCTCTGATCTGGTGGACTCACTAAACACATCCTTTGTTTGTAAATGATGTCTGAGTGTTCCCTTGGCTATCTGTAAATGGAGGGGGGGGGGGGGGGTCTTGCTTAATATAAGGAATTTAAAATGATTTTTACTTTTGATACTTAAGTATATTTTAGCTATTACATATTATCATTCTTTTGATACTACGGAAGAAAAAAAAATGTATGAAATGTATGCATTCACTACTGTAAGTTGCTCTGAATAAGAGCGTCTGCTAAATGACTATAATGTAAATTTACTATTTCAAACCAAATACTTTTAGTCAAGTAGAATTTTACTGGATGATTTTTTACTTTTACAAGGGTAATTTATTATTAAGGTATCTTTACTCAAGTATAACAATTGGGTATTTTTTTCCCACCTCTCTCTGCTCAGTGACACTGGGGGTGGGATACTAATGTAGCTCTCTAAGACAGAATGTTCCTTTCTTAACGTGCAGTTGTTCTTCTAAACTTGTAGTTTCCTAACGTGCCATTGACTTTCATTTAAGATAGCTGGCTAATGTGTTTGTAGTAGTAATACCTAATTCTATGTTTCTAGAAGTATATGGAGTAATGATTTATCAGAAAGTAGGTATATACCTTGAATTATTAGTCAACTAGGAAATACATCTAGATCTGTGCTTTTTTGCTGACAAATTACCCATGAGACAGGATGAGGATATGATCAGCACAACTTTAATACTCTACGCTTTATAGCTACTATGGCTTGTAATTTAATCTTGCTTGAAATTTTCCCATGTGGATTTAGTGCATAAATAAATACTAAATTGCAGTGTTTGATGTTTCAAATTGCTGTGCCCTTCAACAAACTGCCATCCGCTACAAATCCAACCAGGGCTGCAAATCCAACCAGGGCTGCAAATCCAACCAGGGCTGCAAATCCAACCAGGGCTGCAAATCCAACCAGGGCTACAAATCTAACCAGGGCTACAAATCCAAGCAGGAATCTGATGCTTTGATGTTCTGTGTACTGCCTCTGGTCTGGTCCACAGCTGCAGGTAGCTGGCATGGTCAATGTCAGCACAGTCACACATTAGCCTGTATGGTTCTTGTCCAGGGCTCCGGGCCCCTCCTATACCTAGAGAAACAGGATAAAGCCCATCCTTGTGGTGTCTGGCCAGGGAGGCAGGGCAGGGAACACAGGGTTCTTTTATCCAGCCAGCCCCAGCCTGCCCCTCTCTTTGCTGGCCTTCTCCACTTCTCAGCTCGCTACTCCAACTCGCCGTGCAAGCAGGGGGCGACTGGGTGGGCTGTGGAACCAAGCGGTGTGAGAATGCGGGACTGGAGAGGGGTGGGGTAGACAGGACTAGCTCAGCATTAGGGACAGTGAGGTGGGGTAGACGGGGAGGTGGGGTAGACGGGGAGGTGGGGTAGACGGGGAGGTGGGGTAGACGGGACTAGCTCAGCATTAGGGACGGGGAGGTGGGGTAGACGGGACTAGCTCAGCATTAGGGACGGGGAGGTGGGGTAGACGGGGCTAGCTCAGGATTAGGGACGGGGAGGTGGGGTAGACGGGGCTAGCTCAGCATGAGGGACAGGGAGGTGGGGTAGACGGGACTAGCTCAGCATGAGGGACATGGAGGTGGGGTAGACAGGGAGGTGGGGTAGACAGGACTAGCTCAGCATGAGGGACGGGGAGGTGGGGTAGACAGGGAGGTGGGGTAGACAGGACTAGCTCAGCATGAGGGACGGGGAGGTGGGGTAGACAGGACTAGCTGAGCATGAGGGACGGGGAGGTGGGGTAGACGGAGGTGGGGTAGACAGGACTAGCTCAGCATGAGGGACGGGGAGGTGGGGTAGACGGGGATAGCTCAGCATGAGGGACAGGGAGGTGGGGTAGACAGGGCTAGCTCAGCATGAGGGACAGGGAGGTGGGGTAGACGGGGATAGCTCAGCATAAGGGACAGGGAGGTGGGGTAGACAGGGAGGTGGGGTAGACAGGGCTAGCTCAGCATAAGGGACAGGGAGGTGGGGTAGACAGGGAGGTGGGGTAGACAGGGCTAGCTCAGCATGAGGGACAGGGAGGTGGGGTAGACGGGGTTAGCTCAGCATGAGGGACAGGGAGGTGGGGTAGACAGGACTAGCTCAGCATGAGGGACGGGGAGGTGGGGTAGACAGGACTAGCTCAGCATGAGGGACGGGGAGGTGGGGTAGACAGGGAGGTGGGGTAGACAGGACTAGCTCAGCATGAGGGACGGGGAGGTGGGGTAGACAGGACTAGCTCATCATGAGGGACGGGGAGGTGGGGTAGACAGGACTAGCTCAGCATGAGGGACAGGGAGGTGGGGTAGACAGCGATAGCTCAGCATGAGGGACAGGGAGGTAGGGTAGACAGGGCTAGCTCAGCATGAGGGACAGGGAGGTGGGGTAGACAGGACTAGCTCAGCATGAGGGACAGGGAGGTGGGGTAGACAGGACTAGCTCAGCATGAGGGACAGGGAGGTGGGGTAGACAGGACTAGCTCAGCATGAGGGACAGGGAGGTGGGGTAGACAGGACTAGCTCAGCATGAGGGACAGGGAGGTGGGGTAGACAGGGATAGCTCAGCATGAGGGACAGGGAGGTGGGGTAGACAGGCTAGCTCAGCATGAGGGACAGGGAGGTGGGGTAGACAGGGCTAGCTCAGCATGAGGGACAGGGAGGTGGGGTAGACAGGGATAGCTCAGCATGAGGGACAGGGAGGTGGGGTAGACAGGGCTAGCTCAGCATGAGGGACAGGGAGGTGGGGTAGACAGGACTAGCTCAGCATTAGCAAACAAGTACATAAATAGTGAGGTTGACAACCAAGTGGGGGACACAGGAGGGGGAGGAGAGAGGAGGAGAGAGGGGCGGCCTGTGGTGTTTTAAAGACCAGTTGTGTCTGAGTTTGGGGCCCTAGAGGAAGGGGGAGGGGATGAATTTGAGTGAAGCTGCTTAGAGAAGCCCCACAGGAATTGTTGCCAAGGAATTTCAACAACTGATCATTTAAATTTTTAACCCATTCAGTGACTAGTTTCAGCCCGGAGAGGAGAGGCTGTTCCAGTATTGATTTCATGAGTTTCTTATTTTGTGAAACCAGCAGAAGTTTATTTAGGACATGTAGAAAGTGGAGCTCATAGTATATAAAAGCATGTGTTGTGAGTCACATGAAGATTCTGCTGTAATTGTTTAATCTGCTTTTCCCCCCTATTTTTATTTGAGTTCAGTTCAACCATGTTTTGCTTAATCGTGAACTGCTGAAGGGTGACACAATCGAAGCTCTGAATTTTATGGAACCTTCTTCCCCTGGCATGACGAGCCTCAAGGCATGTGCATGCTTGACATATGGTTTTCCGAACAGGGATATCACAATGTCAGGATTAAAGGGTTACTTTGGTACATTGGGATTTGGGGTAATTTCCTAATTGCCCAGAGTCAGACGAAGTCATGGATACTTCGTCCCCATCCCCCACTTTGTACTCTAAGTATATATTAAATCATCATTTGATTATGACGTTAGTAGTTTTGGAAAACCATACATTAAAAAAAAAAAACGATTTTCTCAGAACTATGCATTTCATTCATCCGCTGTGACGGTGGGTGCAAGGATAGTCTGTGCATGAGTGTCAACACAGCTGGCTTGCTGAGACATCAGGACAGTGGCAGTTATGAACGTGTTTGCGAGATATCAAGTGTGGCAAGAGGACATCAACAGACTGCCATTGCTCGCCCAAAGCAATATTTTCAAGCTATTTTGCTAGCTTACGTCAGCAAGTATCAAGCTAGTCCACGTAGCTAAGTGTGATGAGACTTGTCACATTGACGGACAACAATCACTTGTCCAATATGGTTTGTGGGTGTGCTGTAAAAACTTGAAATGTCAAACCCAAAGAAGTGGTAGGCTGTAATCTTTCACAAACTTCCATTAAATGATCCAGACCGATTTTAAAAGTATGGTTAGTTTCCCTGAATATAGATAACACTCCTCAGAGTTAGTAATATTAGCTAGTTTGCGCCGGTATTTTATTTATTTTTACCGGGGGACTATTATAAGAGGATGGAACTGAGGAGCGGTAAGAGTTTTTCCTGAGGGATACAGCGGTCCCACCAGTGGCATTCTACGCACCTCGAACAAAGCGGAGTGGGGTAAGTGTTACGATTATCTAACATCTGATTTGATTTAATAGTAGCTAGCTGTTCTCATAATGTGATAGGCTGTCCCATGTCATCTGCTACATCGGTGTGAATGCCCTCCTCTCAAAGCCAAAGAATAGCTGAGTACAACAAAACCAGTAGGAATGCTCAACTGTGCTGTCGTTATAACTCCAAATTGAGTGGTGCCATTATTTTCATCTGTATTCAAGTACATTCTAACTACAATTTCCACGTGCTTGAGTAATTAATAAATTGCCTTGACTTTATACACGGAGTGTACAAAACATTAGGAACACCTGCTCTTTCGATTACATGAACTGACCAGGTGAATGGCGCCGGAGGGGACGGCTGACATTTTACGTGCTCCTAAACAACTGTGCTATTTGTACTTTTTTTTTTTTTGTTTTTGTTTTTTTTGCGTTGTTTGTAACTTATTTTGTACTTAATGTTGCTGCTACTGTCTGTTATGACTGAAAATAAGTTCTGGACATCAGCACAGCGATTACTCACCTCGAACTGAACAAATAGTTTTTCTTTAAAGAGTCCGACGAGAAGGATATAATGCTTTCATTTGCGTGAAGAAAAGACGTAGAAAAATGGGGCGGAGAGTGAGTAAACCTCCACTGCCATCCATTCTATTGCCCAACGTGCAATCATTGGAAAATAAAAAGAATAACCTACGATCAAGATTATACTACCAACGGGGACATTAACTATAATATCTTATGTTTCACCGAGTTGTGGCTGAACAACGACACGGATAATATTGAGCTAGTGGGATTTTCCATTAACCGGCAGGACAGAGAAGCTACGTCTGGTAAGACGAGGCTTACCAGACGTGTCTATTTGTCAACCGCAGGTGTGCGATGTCCTAATATTAAAGTAGTCTCGGTATTGCTTGCCTGAGGTAGAGTACCTTATGATAAGCTGTAGACCACACTATCTACCAAGAGGGTTCTCATCTATATTATTCGTAGCCATCTATTTACCACCACAAACCGATGCTGGCACAAAGGCCGCACTCAACCAGCTGTTTAATGCCATAAGCAAACAAGACAATGATCATCCAGAAGTGGCACTCCTAGTGGCAGGGGACTTTAATGCAGGAAGCATGTCACATGTGCAATCAGAGGGAAAAAAACTCTGGACCACCTTTACTCCACACACAGATGCATATAAAGCTCTCCCTCACCCTCCATTTGGTAAATCTGACCATATTTCTATTCTCCTGCTTACAAGCAAAAACTAAAACGGGAGGTACCAGTGACTCACTCAATACGGAAGTGGTCAGATGACAAGGATGCTACGCTACAGGACTGTTTGCTAGCACACACTGGAATATGTTCCGGGATTCATCCAATGGCATTGAGGAGTATACCACCTCAGTCATCGGCTTCATCAATAAGTGCATCGACGTCGTCCCCACAGTGACTGTACGTACATATCCCAACCAGAAGCCATGGATTACAGGCAACGTCTGCATCGAGCTAACGTCTAGAGCTGCCGCTTTCAAGGTGCTGGACACTAATCTGGACGCTAATAAGAAATCCCGCTATGGCCTCAGACGAGCCATCAAACAAGCAAAGCATCAATACAGGATTAAGATTGAATCCTACTACACCGGCTCTAAAGCTCGTCGGATGTGGCATGGCTTAAACTATTATGGACTACAAAGGGAAACCCAGCCTCGAGTTGCCCAGTGACGCGAGCCTACCACATGAGCTAAATGCCTTTTACGCTCGCTTCGAGGCAAGCAACATTGAAACATGCACGAGAGCACCAGCTGTTCTGGACGACTGTATGATCACGCTCTCGGTAGCCAATGTGAGCAAGACCTTTTAAACAGGTCAACAGTCACAAAGCCGTGGGGCTAGACGGATTACCAGGACATGTACTCAAAGCATGCGTGGACCAACTGGCAAGTGTCGTCACTGACATTTTCAACCTCTCTGACCGAGTCTGTAATACCTACATGTTTCAAGCAGCCCACCATAGTCCCTCACGTCGTTAGCCATGAAGTGCTTTGAAAGGCTGGTCATGGCTCACATCAACAGCATCCTCCTGGATACCCTAGACCCACTCCAATTCGCATACCGCGAACATACCACTCCACACTGCCCTTTCCCACCTGGACAAAAGGAACACCTATGTTAGAATGTTATTCATTGACTACAGCTCAGCGTTCAACACCATAGTGCCCTCAAAGCTCATCACTAAGCTAAGGACCCTGGGACTCAACACCTCCCTCTGCAACTGGATCCTGGACTTCCTGACGGGCCGCCCCCAGGTGGTAAGGGTAGGGAACAACACATCCGCCACACTGCTTCTCAACACAGGGGCCCCTCAGTCCCCTCCAGTACTCCTTGTTCACCCACGACTGAATGGCCAAACACCTCCAACATCATCATTACGTTTGCTGACGACACAAGTGGTAGGCCTGATCACCGACAACGATGAGACATCCTATAGGGAGCAGGTCAGAGACCTGGCAGTGTGGTGCCAGGACAACAACTTCTCCCTCAATGTGAGCAAGACAAAGGAGCTGATCGTGGACTACAGGAAAAGGCGGGCCGAACAGGCCCCCATTAACATTGACGGGGCTGTAGTGGAGCGGGTTGAGTTTTTTTCAAGTTTGTTGGTGATGTGGACACCAAGGAACTATTATGGTCCAAACACACCAAACCAGTCGTGAAGAGGTCATGACAAAACCTTGTCCCCCTCAGGAGACTGCAAAGATTTGGCATGGGTCCCCAGATCCTCGAAGTTCTCCAGCTGCACCACTGGTTGCATCACCGCCTGGTATGGTACCTGCTCGGCATCTGACTGTAAGGCGCTACAGAGGGTAGTGCGTAACGGCCCAGTACACTGGTGCCAAGCTTCCTGCCATCCAGGACCTATATACTATGTGGTGTCAGAGGAAAGCCCAAAAAATGGTCAGACTCTCCAGCCACCCTAGTCATAGAGTTCTCATCTCCCGCACGGCAAGCAGTACCGGAGCGTGAAGTCTAAGACCAAAAGGCTCCTCAACAGTTTCTACCCCCAAGCCATAAGACCAAGAACAATTAATCAAATGGCCACCGGATTATTTACATTGCCCCCCCCCCCCCCCCCCCCCCCAATTTGTTTTTTACACTGCTGCTAATCGCTGTTTATTATCTATGCATAGTCACTTCATCCCTACAAATGGCCTCGACTAACCTGTAAATCAAATGTACCCCTGCACATTGACTCTGTACCGGTATCCCCCTGTATATAGCCTCCACATTGACTCTGTACCGGTACCCCCCTGTATATAGCCTCGTTATTGTTATTTTATTGTGCTGCTTATTTATTATTTTTACTTGTTTATTTGGTAAATATTTTCTTAACTCTTTCGAGCTGCACTGTTGGTTAAGGGCTTGTAAGTAAGCATTTCACGGTAAGGTCTACACATTCGGCACATGTGACAAAGTTTGATTTGAATCCAGGTAAAAGCTATGATCCCTTATTGATGTCACTTGTTAAATCCACTTCAATCTGTGTAGATGAAGGCGAGGAGACCGGTTAAAAAATGATTTTAAAGCCTCAAGACAATTGAGACATGGATTGTGTATGTGTGCCATTCAGAGGGTGAATTGGCAAGACGAGATATTTAAGTGCCTTTGAACGGGGTATGGTAGTAGGTACCAGGCGCACTGGTTTGTTAAGAACTGCAATGCTGGTGTTTTTTTTTTTTTTTTTTCACACTCAACATGTTTCCCTTGTGTATCAAGAATGGTCTGCCACCCAAAGGACATCCAGCCAACTTGACACAACTGTGGGAAGCATTGTAGTCAACATGGGCCAGCATTCCTGTGGAACGCTTTCGACACCTTGTCCATGTCGCGACGAATTGAGGTTGTCCTGAGGGGAATAGGAGACATGCCTACTGTGGACAGACCACAAGGAATTGCCTCAACCATTGCTGGTAAATTATTTGGGGGATGGTGATGGTGCTCCTTTTCAAGTGTACTCAGAGGCACCCTTTTTTTCTAGTTTGATGCCTGACTATATCCACTGCACTAATCACTACACTAATGCAATGTAGAAAACCAAAAAGAATCCCATATGTCCCTTCTATATGTGCTGTATGTAATGTCCTGGTGTTTTAGATTATTTTCACTGGTTTCTTCTCTTTCCTCATTTGAGCCACTCTTAAGATTCAATGTTGTTTACCCAAAACAAGTGGCCAGCATATCAGCCCAGGAATGACCTGATGGAGAGTGTCCTGCTTGGACAAATACCGGTAGCCCAAAACCCTGTGGAAGAGGTCGTCTGGCTGCCAACATTACCCCCATCCCAACACCCAGCAAGGAGGTCTGCAGTGATGTGGTTCAAGGACCCTTGGGGGGGCTTTTCTGACCCCCCCCGACTCACCCACTATCCATGGACATGGTCCTACTACTTAATACAAACACTCATGTAACGTCAGTCGTTAACTTCTGGTTATTATCACACTGTAGCATTTTTTTTTTTTTTTATTTTTTTTTTTTTTTTTTGCATACCTACTTATACTATTTCACCTGTTATTGAGATGAGTTGTGTGAGTGCCTTGTCTATACTGTCTGGTACTTTACGGACATTGATATGTAAAAATAAATGATTGTCTTTTCCGGTTCATGGATGGACGTGTCATTACATACTGTCAGTCTACGCTGTGTTTTACTGGCTTTTACCAATTAGTTATATTTCACCTTCAGTATTCACATGTTACTGATCTAATTGATGTATATCATACAATACACTATCACGTGGCATACTGTAATGAATCACTAGTAACAGATGGTACTATCACGTGGCATACCGTAATGAATCACTAGTAACAGATGGTACTATCACGTGGCATACTGTAATGAATCACTAGTAACAGATGGTACTATCACGTGGCATACTGTAATGAATCACTAGTAACAGATGGTACTATCACGTGGCATACTGTAATGAATCACTAGTAACAGATGGTACTATCACGTGGCATACTGTAATGAATCACTAGTAACAGATGGTACTGACTCTAATGGTATTTATTACAGTGATGTCTGGCTGTGAAGCTAAGTCGCCATAGTGTAATTTCAACAGGCCCATTACATCCGCTGCCTCCTTGAGTCCCATGTAGACTCCCGTCGGCGAGGGATATTAGTGGTGAATGGCACAAACAACACAAAGGCAAGACTCTTCTGTTCCCTTGTCCTTGTCTATCTCCCTTCACTGCCCACTCCAACACCAGTCTTTATGCAACCAGCCTGTATTGACTAAGAACAGATGTTATTTGTGAGTAGCTAGACACTATTTAATCAGAGTGCAATTATAAAACAACAAATTATCAATTTATCTTTATTTGTTACTGTGTTCTGGGACAAGCAGGAATGCCACTTACTCGATAGACAGTTGTCTATTCGGTCCAGCCGGTATGGACTGCTTCTTGCAGCACGAACACATGTTGTTTTTCATGGGTTGCCATTTCCCACAGTTGCACCATCACTCCCCCTCCCAGACCTGGCGCTCGCCACCGCTCCTAGTAGCTCGTCTACCGGCTCCTCCGATTCAGCCTCCCTCCGTGCTCGTTAATTCCGTCTCAAATAAATATATACTGCTCAAAAAAATAAAGGGAACACTTAAACAACACATCCTAGATCTGAATGAAAGAAATAATCTTATTAAATACTTTTTTCTTTACATAGTTGAATGTGCTGACAACAAAATCACACAAAAATAATCAATGGAAATCCAATTTATCAACCCATGGAGGTCTGGATTTGGAGTCACACTCAAAATTCAAGTGGAAAACCACACTACAGGCTGATCCAACTTTGATGTAATGTCCTTAAAACAAGTCAAAATGAGGCTCAGTATTCTGTGTGTGGCCTCCAAGTGCCTGTATGACCTCCCTACAACACCTGGGCATGCTCCTGATGAGGTGGCGGATGGTCTCCTGAGGGATCTCCTCCCAGACCTGGACTAAAGCATCCGCCAACTCCTGGACAGTCTGGTGCAACGTGACGTTGGTGGATGGAGCGAGACATGAAGTCCCAGATGTGCTCAATTGGATTCAGGTCTGGGGAACGGGCGGGCCAGTCCATAGCATCAATGCCTTCCTCTTGCAGGAACTGCTGACACTCTCCAGCCACATGAGGTCTAGCATTGTCTTGCATTAGGAGGAACCCAGGGCCATCCGCACCAGCATATGGTCTCACAGGGGGTCTGAGGATCTCATCTCGGTACCTAATGGCAGTCAGGCTACCTCTGGCGAGCACATGGGGGGCTGTGCGGCCCCCCAAAGAAATGCCACCCCACACCATGACTGACCCACCGCCAAACTGGTCATGCTGGAGGATGTTGCAGGCAGCAGAACGTTCTCCACGGCGTCTCCAGACTCTGTCACGTGCTCAGTGTGAACATGCTTTCATCTGTGAAGAGCACAGGGCGCCAGTGGCGAATTTGCCAATCTTGGTGTTCTCTGGCAAATGCCAAACGTCCTGCACGGTGTTGGGCTGTAAGGGCCCTCATACCACCCTCATGGAGTCTGTTTCTGACTGTTTGCGCAGACACATGCACATTTGTGGCCTGTTGGAGGTCATTTTGCCGGGCTTTGGCAGTGCTTCTCCTGCTCCACCTTGCACAAAGGCGGAGGTAGCGGTCCTGCTGCTGGGTTGTTGCCCTCCTCCACGTCTCCTGATGTACTGGCCTGTCTCCTGGTAGCGCCTCCATGCTCTGGACACTACGCTGACAGACACAGCAAACCTTTTTGCCACAGCTCGCATTGATGTGCCATCCTGGATGAGCTGCACTACCTGAGCCACTTGTGTGGGTTGTAGACTCCGTCTCATGCTACCACTAGAGTGAAACACCGCCAGCATTCAAAAGTGACCAAAACATCAGCCAGGAAGCATAGGAACTGAGAAGTGGTCTGTGGTCCCCACCTGCAGAACCACTCCTTTATTGGGGGTGTCTTGCTAATTCCCTATAATTTCCACCTGTTGTCTATTCCATTTGCACAACAGCATGTGAAATTTATTGTCAATCAGTGTTGCTTCCTAAGTGGACAGTTTGATTTCACAGAAGTGTGATTGACTTGGAGTTACATTGTGTTGTTTAAATGTTCCCTTTATTTTTTTGAGCAGTGTATTTCTCTGAATAAAAATGGTCTTCTACCTCAACCTTTATTAAAGTCATGTCGGACTATGATGATTTACAAATAATACACAAACAAGCTACGAGAGTACCAACAGCTGGATGCCTTCTGGGAGTTTTATTTACAAAACCATACCAAGTCTTGCAGGAAGAGTGCAGGCAGAACCCAAAGTAGTCCCTAGTTGAAGTTGCTCAATCTCCATTATTACGATTATCAGTAAAAAAAATTGTCATTTATATTTTATAAATTAGTTATGTATAGCTTTGTAAGACTGTTAATGACCAACCATCCAGCTTTGGAGTAGTTAAATCAGGGTTTCCCAAAGGGGTGGGCATTTTGGTTTTTTGCCCTAACACTACACAGTTGATTTCATATAATCAACTAATCATCAAGCTTTTGTTAATTTGAATCAGCTGTGTAGTGATTAGAACCGAAAGGTAGACCCCTTGGGGTCCTGAGGAGCCTCACGTTTGTGTGAGACAGTATCATTACATGTAGTAATATCTGGGGAGGACAGCAGAGTGGAACAGAAGGGTTAGGGAAGGCAGGCAGGTAAATCTAATCTCTTCCCCTGATCCTGATTAGCGCCAGCTAACCATTCCGCTGTTACCGGCTGACAAACACACTCTCTCTAGTTAGCTAACCATCCCACTGTTACCGGCTGACAAACACACTCTCTCTAGTTAGCTAACCATCCCACTGTTACCGGCTGACAAACACTCTCTCTCTAGTTAGCTAACCAGCCCACTGTTACCGGCTGACAAACACACACTCTCTCTAGTTAGCTAACCATTCCGCTGTTACCGGCTGACAAACACACTCTCTCTAGTTAGCTAACCATTCCGCTGTTACCGGCTGACAAACACACTCTCTCTAGTTAGCTAACCATTCCGCTGTTACCGGCTGACAAACACACTCTCTTTAGTTAGCTAACCATTCCGCTGTTACCGGCTGACAAACACACTCTCTTTAGTTAGCTAACCAGCCCGCTGTTACCGGCTGACAAACACACTCTCTTTAGTTAGCTAACCATTCCGCTGTTATCGTCTGACAAACACACTCTCTCTCTAGTTAGCTAACCATCCCACTGTTACCGGCTGACAAACACTCTCTCTCTAGTTAGCTAACCATCCCACTGTTACCGGCTGACAAACACACTCTCTCTAGTTAGCTAACCATCCCACTGTTACCGGCTGACAAACACACACCCGTAGCTCCTCCCCGTACCGGCGCCCCCCTCTAGGCTAACCATCCCACTGTTACCGGCTGACAAACACACTCTCTCTAGTTAGCTAACCATCCCACTGTTACCGGCTGACAAACACTCTCTCTCTAGTTAGCTAACCATCCCACTGTTACCGGCTGACAAACACTCTCTCTCTAGTTAGCTAACCATCCCACTGTTACCGGCTGACAAACACTCTCTCTCTAGTTAGCTAACCATCCCACTGTTACCAGCTGACAAACACACTCTCTCTAGTTAGCTAACCAGCCCACTGTTACCAGCTGACAAACACTCTCTCTCTAGTTAGCTAACCAGCCCACTGTTACCAGCTGACAAACACTCTCTCTCTAGTTAGCTAACCAGCCCACTGTTACCAGCTGACAAACACTCTCTCTCTAGTTAGCTAACCAGCCCGCTGTTACCGGCTGACAAACACACTCTCTCTAGTTAGCTAACCATTCCGCTGTTACCGGCTGACAAACACTCTCTCTCTAGTTAGCTAACCAGCCCACTGTTACCGGCTGACAAACACTCTCTCTCTAGTTAGCTAACCATCCCACTGTTACCGGCTGACAAACACTCTCTCTCTAGTTAGCTAACCATCCCACTGTTACCGGCTGACAAACACTCTCTCTCTAGTTAGCTAACCATCCCACTGTTACCGGCTGACAAACACTCTCTCTCTAGTTAGCTAACCATCCCACTGTTACCGGCTGACAAACACTCTCTCTCTAGTTAGCTAACCATCCCACTGTTACCGGCTGACAAACACTCTCTCTCTAGTTAGCTAACCATCCCACTGTTACCAGCTGACAAACACTCTCTCTCTAGTTAGCTAACCATCCCACTGTTACCGGCTGACAAACACTCTCTCTCTAGTTAGCTAACCATCCCACTGTTACCAGCTGACAAACACTCTCTCTAGTTAGCTAACCAGCCCACTGTTACCAGCTGACAAACACTCTCTCTAGTTAGCTAACCAGCCCACTGTTACCAGCTGACAAACACTCTCTCTCTAGTTAGCTAACCAGCCCACTGTTACCGGCTGACAAACACACTCTCTCTAGTTAGCTAACCATCCCACTGTTACCAGCTGACAAACACTCTCTCTCTAGTTAGCTAACCAGCCCACTGTTACCGGCTGACAAACACACACTCTCTAGTTAGCTAACCATCCCACTGTTACCGGCTGACAAACACTCTCTCTCTAGTTAGCTAACCATCCCACTGTTACCGGCTGACAAACACTCTCTCTCTAGTTAGCTAACCATCCCACTGTTACCGGCTGACAAACACACTCTCTCTAGTTAGCTAACCATCCCACTGTTACCGGCTGACAAACACTCTCTCTCTAGTTAGCTAACCATCCCACTGTTACCGGCTGACAAACACACTCTCTCTAGTTAGCTAACCATCCCACTGTTACCGGCTGACAAACACACACTCTCTAGTTAGCTAACCATCCCACTGTTACCGGCTGACAAACACACTCTCTCTAGTTAGCTAACCATCCCACTGTTACCGGCTGACAAACACTCTCTCTCTAGTTAGCTAACCATCCCACTGTTACCGGCTGACAAACACTCTCTCTCTAGTTAGCTAACCATCCCACTGTTACCGGCTGACAAACACTCTCTCTCTAGTTAGCTAACCATCCCACTGTTACCAGCTGACAAACACACTCTCTCTAGTTAGCTAACCAGCCCACTGTTACCAGCTGACAAACACTCTCTCTCTAGTTAGCTAACCAGCCCACTGTTACCAGCTGACAAACACTCTCTCTCTAGTTAGCTAACCAGCCCACTGTTACCGGCTGACAAACACACTCTCTCTAGTTAGCTAACCATTCCGCTGTTACCGGCTGACAAACACTCTCTCTCTAGTTAGCTAACCAGCCCACTGTTACCGGCTGACAAACACTCTCTCTCTAGTTAGCTAACCATCCCACTGTTACCGGCTGACAAACACTCTCTCTCTAGTTAGCTAACCATCCCACTGTTACCGGCTGACAAACACTCTCTCTCTAGTTAGCTAACCATCCCACTGTTACCGGCTGACAAACACTCTCTCTCTAGTTAGCTAACCATCCCACTGTTACCGGCTGACAAACACTCTCTCTCTAGTTAGCTAACCATCCCACTGTTACCGGCTGACAAACACTCTCTCTCTAGTTAGCTAACCATCCCACTGTTACCGGCTGACAAACACTCTCTCTCTAGTTAGCTAACCATCCCACTGTTACCGGCTGACAAACACTCTCTCTCTAGTTAGCTAACCATCCCACTGTTACCAGCTGACAAACACTCTCTCTAGTTAGCTAACCAGCCCACTGTTACCAGCTGACAAACACTCTCTCTAGTTAGCTAACCAGCCCACTGTTACCAGCTGACAAACACTCTCTCTCTAGTTAGCTAACCAGCCCACTGTTACCGGCTGACAAACACACTCTCTCTAGTTAGCTAACCATCCCACTGTTACCAGCTGACAAACACTCTCTCTCTAGTTAGCTAACCAGCCCACTGTTACCGGCTGACAAACACACACTCTCTAGTTAGCTAACCATCCCACTGTTACCGGCTGACAAACACTCTCTCTCTAGTTAGCTAACCATCCCACTGTTACCGGCTGACAAACACTCTCTCTCTAGTTAGCTAACCATCCCACTGTTACCGGCTGACAAACACTCTCTCTCTAGTTAGCTAACCATCCCACTGTTACCGGCTGACAAACACACACTCTCTAGTTAGCTAACCATCCCACTGTTACCGGCTGACAAACACACTCTCTCTAGTTAGCTAACCATCCCACTGTTACCAGCTGACAAACACTCTCTCTAGTTAGCTAACCATCCCACTGTTACCGGCTGACAAACACACTCTCTCTAGTTAGCTAACCATCCCACTGTTACCGGCTGACAAACACTCTCTCTCTAGTTAGCTAACCATCCCACTGTTACCGGCTGACAAACACTCTCTCTCTAGTTAGCTAACCATCCCACTGTTACCGGCTGACAAACACACTCTCTCTAGTTAGCTAACCATCCCACTGTTACCAGCTGACAAACACTCTCTCTAGTTAGCTAACCATCCCACTGTTATTGTCTGACAGTCTTTGGCCAGCTGGTCATATACGTAGGGTTAGGGCGGTCCCCACCCACAGCTGGTATAGGTACTATTTACAGTCTGTTAAGGCCTACAGCAAACATTGTTGATTAGTATTGGACTCCTTCCTCAATAGATTAGGTGAGATTTGACATTTTGTAACACTCCCAACCTTTTTAATTGGTCACCTGGCTGCAGGGAATGTAGACCCCTTGAATAAAGGGAAGTATAGTGCTGTAGTTGCCAACGTGAACATCAGGCTTAAAAAGCAAAGCTCCTCAGACTACTATTATTTAATGAATTATAAAGGACAGTTTGGAGACTTCCTGTAGTGAAAGTGGCCACACGATCGTGTTTAAAGTTGTGTTTTTAGTGATGTGCAGTTCACAAACGATTCGTTCATTTGGTACAACTCTTTTTATTGACTCAAGTCGTGCTTGTTTTTATTTTCTTGTGAGTGACTCGTTAATTTTAGTCATTTGTTTTGACCTGCTGACCGCAGTGAAGTCCTACAGCAGGATTAATCCACTCTCCTCCGGCTCAGCGGCTCCAGAGACATGCTCCGACCAACAACTGTCTGTCATATAGCCGTGCAGGAAAACAGATCATGCTGCAGGCAGCATAGACGAAAAAGACATGTTCAGAAATGATCATTGATCGCATGGTGCAAGAATGAATGCAATTCATTGATTATTGAATGTTATGGACACAGTTTTTTAGAAGCAAAACAACTCTGCTCAACACACTCAAACTTGTAAATGAATACTTTTTTTTGGGGGGGGGGGGGGGGTCTGCACTTCAAATGATATTGGGCTCATCACTAGTGATGCGAGAAAAAAAAATAGATACATTCACATCACAATATTATTTAGACGATTTTGTAAATTTGTGTTTTTATTTTTGCTAGGTAGCATTAGCTTGCGCTAGTCAACCTCTGTCAAAATTCCTATTTGTCATCCTATAGCTTGTAATCCATCTAATTAAAAATAGTGAGTCAATGTGTTTTCAGCACTTATGTTTCCATGACTGATCAAAACTCATGTTCTCATGGCTCTCTCGTCCCTCTGCAGCAGACATGGTGAGCAATATGTTTGAGACATCAAATCGCAATAAAATCACAGCATCGAATCACAATACGTATTGGTATCGGCGTCGCGATACTTTGTCGCGAGGTCCCTGTCAATTCCCAGCCCTACTTATCACACTCGCGACAGTCAAGCAATGCATTCCGGCGAGAGTCGGTCACAATCTAGTCCGCGGTTGTGGGCCCCCGACTAGACCTCGTTTCAAATGTATCAAGACATAATCGTATTTGTTAGGCTAGCAATCAACATTTAGTTTTAAAGCACACATTTTTACAAGTCTTAATCACAAATGACCGCTCCAATAACATGTGAACGAGAGGCTTGTAGAAAAATGATTATTTTTCAGTTCACCAGTAGAGGGTCTTGTGTCGAAGATCTGAGTCAGTAAACTCCCCATAACTAGTGTGTTTTGTGGGAAAAATCTGTAATATAAGGAGCTAGACAATGACTCCTCCCAGATACAACAAGCCCCAACACAACCCTGCTAGTACGAGGTGATTTTAAAACAAGCCAATCTGTTTCGTGTGTAAACTCAAGTGCCCAGAGAGGTGGACTAATTGTTGTTGCTCAATGCCAACACATTCTCGGTTGAGTGTAAATTCTCCTGTGAAGTATTGTATTCACCTTGCTTCTCCCTCAAACTGGATTCTAACCGATTTTCAGGCTCTTTGACATGGCTCTCTGCTTGTCTATAAGGAATGTGTTTTGAGGCCAAGATTAGAAATGCATCTAGACCTATGAGAAAGCTGTCTGATCATACCCACTGATACCAACCGGTCTTGACTTCAGACATTACGTTAGATATGAAATTAGGTGTTTGGCACAGCAGATATGTAGGTGGAGGTGTGCGTGCGTACACAGCTGCTGCACTGGGCCCTTTTTTTGTTTTCAAACTAGACGCTGTGTACAAAGGTACATTTTTATGGGAGCAATTTTAAGCAGTGGACAAATGTCACCTCTGACTCCACCCCCGACTCTACCTCTACCTCTGACACCGACTCCACCTCTACCTCTGACACTGGCTGTGTCCCAAATGGCACCTATTTCCTATATAGTGCAGTGTGTTTGATCAGAGCCATATGGGCCCTGGTCAAAAGTGAATAGGTGCCATTTGGTGATACCTCCTCTGACTGCCTCCCACTTGATTGTGGGAGATGGTGCTGAGTGTCCCAGGCAGCCGGAGGAAAAGGAGACGGAGAAGAGGATTTAATTTATAAGCTTTTCTCTTCCTCTTTTATCTTCTTCAGCGTTCCTTTTTTTAGAAGGTTTATGATTAACACGCGGTCGGATTCTGGAAACCTTCTCCTCAGATTTATCGAAGCGGGTAACGAAAGGCTTGTTGTTTTTGAATAGGGTTAACGTTAAATCAACTCCCAGTCGACGGTTACGAAGTCAAATGTCCCATTTAAATTCCAGATTACCTGGATGGAGTGTAGTACTGGCTTTATCCATCTGGCAGCCATTTTTATACAAATGTTATAAGAATGTTTCTGAATCTGTCTGCGTGTGTATTAGACAATATCAACCCCAAAGAAAGGCCTTACTTAGTGGCACTCTGGTCTCCTTTTCACCTCCATTTAACAACTGATTTCCTTAACAAAAGGCACATCTCAACAGGTGGTCCAGGTAAGTCATGACATGGCAGGGGGGGGGCTTTCATCTTTTGTTTGTTATTGCTCCTCTATTGTTCCTCAAGCAAGGGGGAGGCTGATGACATCACGGATTCCCATCAGACCACATCCTTGAATGTCCTACTCCTTGAAGTTGTCTTTAGTGCAGTAGTGTCAACCTCATTCCAGGGCCTTGTGTCCGCTGGTTTTTTGGTTTCTCCTTTCAATTAAGACCTAGACAACCAGGTGAGGGGAGTTCCTTTCCTAACGGTGACCTTAAGACCTAGACAACCAGGTGAGGGGAGTTCCTTTCCCAACAGTGACCTTAACTCCCCTCACCTGGTTGTCTAGGTCTTAAGGTCACTGTTGGGAAAGGAACTCCCCTCACCTGGTTGTCTAGGTCTTAATTTACTAATCAGTGACCTTAATTCCTCAATTAAGTACAGGGGAGGAGAGAAAACCAGCAGACACTCGTCCCTCTGTGGAACGAGTTTGACATGCTTTACTGTATTTATACTTGGGATATTGCTTTTCAACAGGAAAAGTTCAAAAATCACTGGAGGATGTATTTTTAAGGCTACTTACATTATCTCCCTAGTCTTTGTGGAAACAGAGAGATGTAATGGTAGGGTTGCCAATGCAAACCAGACCTTTTTATAAGGTTTTTAAAAATACAATTTGAAATTACAACCAGATGTCTCACACTATAATTTTCTATGGAAGTCACGGGTTAGGATTCCAAACCCCAACTGCAGTGTGTTCCTCGTTAGGGTTGGCCGGTATCCAGATTTTCATACCTTCATATCATTTCTGCTGAAAATACACCAGTATACACGGTATACCGCTGAAGTCTATTCCTGGTTCATAGTAATTAGTGCAGCACTTAGTGAAAACAAACTCAACAACGTTGCAAAGGTAAACTGAAGGACGGGAGAGTTTCTTTCCATTCCCCTCCCATGTGAATTTACAGGACTCGGTTCAGGTCCAGTGAAGGGCCTGTTTAGTTAGGTTGTGCATTCTTAGAAGAGAAAGAATCACCAATCCTGTTATTTGTTGACACACACAACTCAAGCGAATGACTTCCCATGGCCAGCGGCCACTGGTACAGACCATCAGTCCATTGGTTCTGCTATCAGACAGCCAGACCATCAGGCCATTGGTACTGCCATCAGACTGCCAGGCCACTGGTACTGCCATCAGACTGCCAGGCCACTGGTACTGCCATCAGACTGCCAGGCCACTGGTACTGCCATCAGACTGACAGGCCACTGGTACTGCCATCAGACTGACAGGCCACTGGTACTGCCATCAGAGTGACAGTGGATCATTGACAGATTCCAGACACTCACCTCAACTGTGTTCTCAAGCCTTATAACAGATTATGCTCATGCGAATTACGTTATGTAACCTGAATGACTCCCTTTGTCGTATTGACTGAGACTAAATGACCTTGATTGACTTTGTGTGTTATGTTATGAGTGCAGGTTAGTTATTGGTGAACCACTAGACATCGTATTTATTACAATTTACCAGTATTTGTGTTCAGACAAGCTACTGTAAATCTAGACAGGGATAGTCTGCTTTGTTCATGCCATAAAATATTTGTTCTCATAGAAAGTGGTGATGTTCTCTGTCTCCTGTAGTCCAGAGCTGACGGACAGACTCTTCTCTCTGATGTGTTCCGGAGGAGCAACCTCATGGAGAGCGATTACTTTGGCCTGGAGTTCCAGAACATGCAGATGAGCTGGGTAGGTACTCCACTAACTGTGACTTGTTCTTGAACTTGATGAATAGTACACAAAAAAAATGGAATGAGTAGGTGTGTCCAAATTTGTGTCCAAACTGGGGAAATAAGCTGTTTTGATTATTCTCTACAGAAGGGAAGGTCCTAGAGGATCCTTGGAGTTTTAAAAGTCGGTATTTTCTCCGCTGCTCTCTAGACTTCAGACCCACGGCATCTCCTTGCTCTGCAGAGTATTGGTTTAAACTTGTTGTAAAGCACCCAAATAAAATGTTATGAACCGGATTTTGTTGAAACATAGAGTACCAGTCAAGTTTGGACACCTACTCATTCAATTTTTTCTCACTATTTTATACATTGTAGAATAATGGTGAAGACATCAAAACTATGAAATAACACACATGGAGTCATGTAGTAACCAAAAAAGTGTTAAACAAATCAAAATATAGCAGCAACCCTTTTGCCTCGATGACAGCTTTGCACACTCTTGGCTTTCTCTCAACCAGCTTCATGAGGTAGTCACCTGGAATGCCTTGTTCATTTGTGACATTTCTTCCTGCGTTTGAGCTAATCAGTTGTGTTGTGACAGGGTAGGGGTGGTATACAGAAGATCAAGTCCATATTATGGCAAGAACAGCTCAAATAAGCAAAGAGAAATGACATTCCATCATTACTTTAAGACATGAAAGTCAGTCAATGCGGAACATTTCTAGAACTGTGAACGTTTCTTCAAGTGCAGTTGCAACAACCATCCAGCGCTATGATGGAACTGGCTCTCATGAGGACTGCCACAGGAAAGGAAGACCCAGAGTTACCTCTTCTACAGAGGACAAGTTCATTAGTTACTAGCCTCAGAAATTGCAGCCCAATAAGTTCTTCACAGTTAAAGTACTTATTAATAAAAAAAAAAAAAACCTTATCACCCTTTACACATCTTTTCTGACCTGCTATCAGATTTGTGAAAGGAGTATTGTTATGGAGACCATAGCAATTGATAAGTGCACTCAATCTGAATCGATAAAACCAGGACAAAGATGTGCTGTAGAAACTGGGAACAGTAGAGATGGATACACCATAGTTTAGACCAGGGATGGGCAACTTTGATGGGGGTGGGGGCCGCAAAGTCATCATGAATGGCCGTAGTGGCTCGTACCTGCATCCATACCCCCCTCCTTTGCGAGCAAAACATTTCAACGGTCCAGACCGTGGAGAAAAACAATTGGAAGTTTTAAAGTACATTTCTTGCAATTTTACACATTTTGCTATAAGGTGGAGGCTAATGTTTGCAACGGGCCCCACCCTGGTTGGTAATTTGAGCATGCTTACTCCAAGTTTAGATAGCTGGCTGCTAGACTCGTTTACCAATCTAAACAAAATGTGCAGACATGGGCTAGTTAAGTGACTCATTAAAACTGACATAACGAGGAAAAACTGGTGATGCACAACCACACTTAACACAAGGTACATTTTTTATTTTTTTCCCCCTACTATTCTAACTCTCAACAATAAGTTGAGACCACGTCGGAGTTTGTATGTGTGTGTGTTTGTGCGTACACACAAAAAGGGGGCTGCCAGTTGCCCATCCCTGGTTTAGACCTTCCACAATTTGAAAGTGATCTTTCAACTGGAATGCTTTCCTATATGTTGCTGATGTCCTTTCCTCACTAAGGTCAAAGGTTATCCCGGGTGGCTGTTGTCTTAACGACACTGGACTCCTGCTGTCCTGTGTCCTTTATATAGAGAGGAGCTGAGGACTGCTATAGAAGTGTGAACTGTGTAGGAATAGAAGGTGCATTCCTCTCTCCATCAGGCCCCAGATGTGATGAAGGGAGAAAGGTGGAGGGGGGGGGGGGGGCTCCGCAATGTGGCTATTGAGCCAACCCTCAAATACCCCCAAACCCCGCCCCTTAACTGTTACTCACAGCGTCCACCACTGTCACCAAGGCAGCCATCTACATAGCTGTGGTCCCGTCACGCCTGAATTATGACTGTTGGACAGTACTTTCTCTTGGACCCACTAGGCCACAAACAGAGCGGGGAGGAAGGACTATGTTTCCTAAGTGCTAAAGCATTTCTTTTAAATGATAATTAAGGCTCATCGTAATTTGAAAACGTTTTTTTTTTTTCTTTTTTTCAGGTTTGGTTGGAACCCACGAAGCTCGTAGTGAAACAAGTGAAGAGTAAGTTCACACAGACATGGCGCATTTCTAACACAACAGAACTGGACTATTGTGAGGTGGAGTTTTAACATCTGTTTGTTTGTTTCAGGACCCATGAACACCCTCTTCAGGCTGTCAGTGAAGTTCTTTCCCCCTGATCCTGGTCAGCTGCAGGAGGAGTACACTAGGTCTGATTGTCCCTCACTCTCTCTGCGTCTCAAATGGCACTTTTATTTAGTGCACTACTTGTGGTCAAAAGTAGTGCATTATAAAGGGAATAGGGTGCCATTTGGGTCAAAAGTAGTGCACTATATAGGGAATAGGGTGCCATTTGGGATACAGCTGTAGTCGCAATAAACATGAACAGGACAGCTGTCATACGCTTTTAATTGTTCAGTCATTATTTTTGAAAAGGCTGATGACACTGCCTCTCTGACGAGCTTAACCGGGCGTTATTATAGAGATCGATGACCACATGTACACTATAAACTAACGTCCTGACTGTGTTTACACATGTGCATTCGGGAAAGTATTTAGACCCCTTTCACTATTTTCCACAAATGCACTGTAACTGTTTCACTAAAGTCCTGACTGTTTCCTTCCCGAGTACCTGTTGGCCCTAGATACGGAAACAGAATTTCTCTAGTGCACCAGGGTGTATACATCAGTGTAACACCGGTGTACATATTGAAAAGTAGAGTAAACTAAAGCCCTGTGTGTGTTTCCCCAGGTACCTGTTCTCCCTGCAGATGAAGCGAGACCTGCTAGAGGGCAAGTTGAGCTGTACAGAAAACACAGCTTCCCTGCTGGCCTCACACCTCCTTCAATGTATGTTTGATGGTTCTTTTCTAGGTTCTTTTCGTCTAGTGTAGTAGATGAATGATAACGCTTTATACATGTGTACAGTGTGTACTGATTATGAATGTGTTATGAAGTCTGTCCCTGAAGGCTACCCTTCCAATAAAGCGTTACCAAATAAACAACCATTATAGCTGCATTACATACATATTATATTGACAATGGATAAATACGTTTTTTTTTTTGTAGCGTTATCAACATGGTGCTATGTTGCTGCTTTCTAACACTGCCGCCCCCCCCCCCCCCCCCCCCCCGCCCTCTCCTCCAATCACAGCGGAGATAGGGGACTATGACGACGTGGCGGACAGGGACTTCCTGAAGCTGAACAAGCTGCTGCCCAATCAGGAGAGGATACAGGAGAGGATCATGGAACTGCACCACAGACACCTGTGAGTCGCTACGTCCTTCTGTTCTCTCCTCACCTCACACCCAGTTAAACTAAGATCACCTCTGTCCTAGCCTGGTCCCCGACCTGTTTGTACTGTACAACCAACTCCTATGGCTATCTGCATGACAATGATTATAGGAGTTGGCAAGACGACACAAACAGCCGAGTCCCAGATCTATCTCTGTACTACATACTCAGTCCGTGTTCATTTCTCTCCTTGCTATTGGCAGTCTGATTTCCACGTTGTACTGACTACAGATATAGTTCTTGTCACTTATTCCAATGTTTTGAGAGAACATGAAGGTCCTTTTGTTTAACTTCAACACTTTACAACATGAATGAATTTCCTCCTTGAAGCAGGATTATGAAAACGTCTTCATCTCTCTACGTCATGAGTTACAGGTTTCTTCTAACAAGTACATGCCAGTACTCCCCAGTAACCTCAGCCAGTGTCTTATCCGTCTGTGTACTAAATGGCACCCTCATCAAATCACGTGTTTAGCAGATGTTATTGTGGGTGTAGCGAAATGCTTGTGTTCCTAGCTCCAACAGTGCAGTAATATCTAACAATTCACAACAATACACACAGAAATCTAAAGTAAAAGAATGGAGTTAAGAAATATATAAATATTAGGATGAGTAATGTAGGAGTGGTATTGACTAAAATACAGTAGAATAGAATACAGTATAAACATATGAGTAAGGCAAAATATGTAAACATTATGAGAGTGGCCGGTGTTCCATTATGAGAGTGGCCGGTGTTCCATTATGAGAGTGGCCGGTGTTCCATAATGAGAGTGGCCGGTGTTCCATAATGAGAGTGGCCGGTGTTCCATAATGAGAGTGGCCGGTGTTCCATAATGAGAGTGGCCGGTGTTCCATAATGAGAGTGGCCGGTGTTCCATAATGAGAGTGGCCGGTGTTCCATAATGAGAGTGGCCGGTGTTCCATAATGAGAGTGGCCGGTGTTCCATAATGAGAGTGGCCGGTGTTCCATAATGAGAGTGGCCGGTGTTCCATAATGAGAGTGGCCGGTGTTCCATAATGAGAGTGGCCGGTGTTCCATTATGAGAGTGGCCGGTGTTCCATTATGAGAGTGGCCGGTGTTCCATTATGAGAGTGGCCGGTGTTCCATTATGAGAGTGGCCGGTGTTCCATTATGAGAGTGGCCGGTGTTCCATTATGAGAGTGGCCGGTGTTCCATTATGAGAGTGGCCGGTGTTCCATTATGAGAGTGGCCGGTGTTCCATTATGAGAGTGGCCGGTGTTCCATAATGAGAGTGGCCGGTGTTCCATAATGAGAGTGGCCGGTGTTCCATAATGAGAGTGGCCGGTGTTCCATAATGAGAGTGGCCGGTGTTCCATAATGAGAGTGGCCGGTGTTCCATAATGAGAGTGGCCGGTGTTCCATAATGAGAGTGGCCGGTGTTCCATAATGAGAGTGGCCGGTGTTCCATAATGAGAGTGGCCGGTGTTCCATAATGAGAGTGGCCGGTGTTCCATAATGAGAGTGGCCGGTGTTCCATAATGAGAGTGGCCGGTGTTCCATAATGAGAGTGGCCGGTGTTCCATAATGAGAGTGGCCGGTGTTCCATAATGAGAGTGGCCGGTGTTCCATAATGAGAGTGGCCGGTGTTCCATAATGAGAGTGGCCGGTGTTCCATAATGAGAGTGGCCGGTGTTCCATAATGAGAGTGGCCGGTGTTCCATAATGAGAGTGGCCGGTGTTCCATAATGAGAGTGGCCGGTGTTCCATAATGAGAGTGGCCGGTGTTCCATAATGAGAGTGGCCGGTGTTCCATAATGAGAGTGGCCGGTGTTCCATAATGAGAGTGGCCGGTGTTCCATAATGAGAGTGGCCGGTGTTCCATAATGAGAGTGGCCGGTGTTCCATAATGAGAGTGGCCGGTGTTCCATAATGAGAGTGGCCGGTGTTCCATAATGAGAGTGGCCGGTGTTCCATAATGAGAGTGGCCGGTGTTCCATAATGAGAGTGGCCGGTGTTCCATAATGAGAGTGGCCGGTGTTCCATAATGAGAGTGGCCGGTGTTCCATAATGAGAGTGGCCGGTGTTCCATAATGAGAGTGGCCGGTGTTCCATAATGAGAGTGGCCGGTGTTCCATAATGAGAGTGGCCGGTGTTCCATAATGAGAGTGGCCGGTGTTCCATAATGAGAGTGGCCGGTGTTCCATAATGAGAGTGGCCGGTGTTCCATAATGAGAGTGGCCGGTGTTCCATAATGAGAGTGGCCGGTGTTCCATAATGAGAGTGGCCGGTGTTCCATAATGAGAGTGGCCGGTGTTCCATAATGAGAGTGGCCGGTGTTCCATAATGAGAGTGGCCGGTGTTCCATAATGAGAGTGGCCGGTGTTCCATAATGAGAGTGGCCGGTGTTCCATAATGAGAGTGGCCGGTGTTCCATAATGAGAGTGGCCGGTGTTCCATAATGAGAGTGGCCGGTGTTCCATTATGAGAGTGGCCGGTGTTCCATTATGAGAGTGGCCGGTGTTCCATTATGAGAGTGGCCGGTGTTCCATTATGAGAGTGGCCGGTGTTCCATTATGAGAGTGGCCGGTGTTCCATTATGAGAGTGGCCGGTGTTCCATTATGAGAGTGGCCGGTGTTCCATTATGAGAGTGGCCGGTGTTCCATTATGAGAGTGGCCGGTGTTCCATTATGAGAGTGGCCGGTGTTCCATTATGAGAGTGGCCGGTGTTCCATTATGAGAGTGGCCGGTGTTCCATCATGAGAGTGGCCGGTGTTCCATCATGAGAGTGGCCGGTGTTCCATCATGAGAGTGGCCGGTGTTCCATCATGAGAGTGGCCGGTGTTCCATCATGAGAGTGGCCGGTGTTCCATCATGAGAGCGGCCGGTGTTCCATCATGAGAGCGGCCGGTGTTCCATCATGAGAGCGGCCGGTGTTCCATTAGTAGAGTGGCCGGTGATTCCATGTGTATGTATATAGGGCAGCAGCCTCTAAGGTGCAGGGTTACATAACTGGGTGGAAGCCACCTATTGATGGCTATTTAAGTCTGATGGCCTTGCGATAGAAGATGTTTTTTTTTGTCTCTCGGTCCCAGCTTTGATGCACCTGTACTGACCTCACCTTCTGGATGATAGCGGGGTATTTCTATTTATGGATCCCAATTAGTTCCTGCCAAAGCAGCTGCTACTCTTCCTGGGGTCCATCAAAATTAAGGCAGTTTATACAATTTTATAACATTACAATACATTCACAGATTTCACAACACACTGTGTGCCCTCAGGCCCCTACTCCACCACTACCACATGTACAGTACTAAATCTGTGTGTATGTTATCGTGTGTGTCTGTGTGTGCCAATATTTGTGTTGCTTCACAGTCCCCGCTGTTCCATAAGGTGTTTTTTTATGTTTTTTAAATCTAATTTTACTGCTTGCGTCAGTTACCTGATGTGGAATAGAGTTCCATGTAGTCATGGCTCTGTGTAGTACTGTGCTCTTCCCATAGTCTGTTCTGGACTTGGGGACTGTGAAGAGACCTCTGGTGGCATATCTTGTAGGGTATGCATGGGTGTCTGAGCTGTGTGCCAGTAGTTTAGACTGACAGCTCGGTGCATTCAACTTGTCAATACCTCTCATAAATACAAGTAGTGATGAAGTCAATCTCTCCTCCACTTTCAGCCAGGAGAGATTGACATAAATATTATTAATATTAGCTCTCTGTGTACATCCAAGGGCCAGCCGTGCTGCCCTGTTCTGAGCTAATTGCAATATTCCTTCCACGGAACCCAAACCGGCTGCGCGCGTGTGCCATCGTGCGCAAATGTATTTTGGCCCCCTACACCAAACGCGATCACGACACGCAGGTTAAAATATCAAAACAAAGTCTGAACCAATTACATTAATTTAGGGACAGGTCGAAAAGCACTAAACATGTATGGCAATTTAGCTTGCTGTTGCTAGCTAATTTGTCCTGGGATATAAACATTGAGTTGTTATTTTACCTGAAATGCACAAGGTCCTCTACTCCGACAATTAATCCACACATAAAACGGCCAACCGAATTGTTTCTAGTCATCTCTCCTCCTTCCAGGATTTTTCATCTTTGAATTTATATGGTGATTGGCATCTAAACTTCCATAGTATTACCACGACGACCGGCAAAACAGTTCGTCTTTCAATCACCCATGTGGGTATAACCAATGAGGAGATGGCACGTGGGTACCTGCTTCTATAAACCAATGAGGAGATGGGAGAGGCAGGACTTGCACCGCGATCTGCGTCAGAAATTGAAAGGACTTATATTTTAGCCCTTGGCAACGCAGATGCTTGTTGACGTGCGCGAGCAGTGTGGGTGCAATAATTGAATAACATATTTCTAAATTTATTTTGCAAGTGTAGTCAGGCTATTAGGCCTTTTTTTGTGGCACCTGACCACACATCTGAACAGTAAAGGTTCGACAAAACTATGCCCTGTAGGACCTGCTTTGTTGATAGTGTTGTTAAGAAGGCAGAGCAGAGCTTTATTATGGACAGACTTCTCCCCATCCTAGCTACTAGTGCATCAATATGTTTTGACCATGACAGTTTACAATCTAGTGTTACTCCAAGCAGTTTAGTCATCTCAACTTGCTCAATTTCCACATTATTTATTACAAGATTTAGTTGAGGTTTTAGGGTTTAGTGAGTGTTTTGTTCCAAATACAATGCTTTTAGTTTATGAAATATTTAGGACGAACTTATTCCTTGCCACCCAATCTGAAACTAACTGCAGCTCTTTAAGTGTTGCAGTCATTTCAGTTGCTGTAGTAGCTGACGTGTATAGTGTTGAGTCATTCACATACATAGACACTCTGGCTTTACTCAGTCAGTGGCATGTTGTTAGTAAAAATTTTAAAAAGCAAGGGGCCTAAACAGCTGCCCTAGGGAATTCCGGCCGTTGCTCGGGTGGTTGTTGTCTTACATTCCCTTTTTCAACTAGTGCGCTATATGGGATGCAGACTCATATGGCACCTTATGAAGCTGAACCTAAGATACATTTGTTTTAGCTGTTGCAGATTGTCTGCTTCACCTCAGTACTGAACATCTTGTTGTTTTAAGCTAATGTCCTGGAGTCGTCTTTGACATGCAGATTGTCTGCTTCACCTCAGTACTGAACATCTTGTTGTTTTAAGCTAATGTCCTGGAGTCGTCTTTGACGTGCAGATTGTCCGCTTCACCTCAGTACTGAACATCTTGTTGTTTGAATCTAATGTTCTGGAGTCGTCTTTGACATAGATTTATATTTTTGTTTGTTTTACAAGTGGTTCAGGCAGCACTAAATTGCTTTGAATAGCTTGATAATAAGATTACAACAGGGTTTATTGGATATCCATAAACCTGTGTTAACTTTTTACCTAAAAAGGAACATTATCTTAGAGATTTCTACTGGACAAAAGCTGACATAGACACTTAAAATCGCACATCAAACGTAGTCAATAGACAACTAAATGTGACTGTGTCTCTGGGAGGAGTTGAGTCTGGTAGCTGTTCAGAATTCAAAGGGCTCTTCGTGGTAATCTGGGTGTTATAGCTCACTGCCCTTTCCCACATTTCAGCCTGCCTGTTCAAACACTCTCCCATGGGCTTCTAGTGGCTTTCCACTCCTTTTCTATAGACTGTGGTTGCGTCCCTCTAGGCCCTGGTTAGAAGTAGTGCACTAAAAAAGGAAATAGGATTGCATTTGGAATGCACAATAGGCAGGTTTCCACTGACCCAGGTTTATTCCCCAAAAGCAATGTTGCAGAAGAAATCTTTGCGCCATATGCAATGGACAGATGTATAGGATATATTTTTTTAAAGATCAACAAAAATGTGTGACATGGGTGTCTAACTTATTTAAAATTATAATACTATAATACTCCACTCAAGTTAATTCTAAATACGTGCTGCTTGCTAAATAAAACATTTGACTATAAAAAAATGTATCTGCAGGACAGGGATCGTCCTGACTTTAGGGAATGTCTTAATTTCTTCGACTTGCTTTTCTGGTTGGCCGGAACGCAAGTTTCACCATCCAAATCTTCACCATGGCCCAGGTTGTGGCGATACGTTGGAACATGACAATTATTAAAACATGGCAAACCAATTCTTGTGTTCTATCCATGCTGGCTTTCACCAGCTATTTGAGACATGAAACAGATAGGTGGGAGGGCATACAGGCTGCCTCCAATTTATTAATGTCGATTTGTCTAAAAGGGTAATGGAAGCACTTCAACCATTTAAAAAAATACATTTAATTAGGTGTGACATTGTTACGTCATGCTGTATTTATCGACGCAAGACCGTTCGATGGAAACATTCTACATGTAGACAACAATCAGTGGACAAGTAAATGGAAACATAGCTATTGATGTAGCAGCTCCTAGGTTGGCAGGCATGGTGGTGGGTTATCTCCCCCTCTGGCTGTTGCTGTTGGGGAGGAAGCTCTGGCTGTTGCTGTTGGGGAGGAAGCTCTGGCTGTTGCTGTTGGGGAGGAAGCTCTGGCTGTTGCTGTTGGGGAGGAAGCTCTGGCTGTTGCTGTTGGGGAGGAAGCTCTGGCTGTGTCCGATATGGCATTCTATTCCTTAAATAGGGCTTATGGGCCCTGGTCAAAAGTAGTGGACTATACTGGGAATAGGGTGCCATTTGGGACTCAGACTATGGCTAGTGCATGGCTCCTAGCCTCCTCCCTATCACCCTGATCTAATCCCCCTCGGCTCAGGCCAGGCTATTTGATTAGCCAGACAGCCAGGAGGAGGGGGGAGGGCAGGGGGAGGAGGAGGGGGGAGGGCAGGGGGAGGAGGGGAGGAGGAGTGGCATAAGGAGATTTCACAGCTTAAAGGATGAACAAAATTAGAATGCTGGGTGATGATCTGGCATACTGCCACCCTACTAACCAAAGAGGAGCATCATGATTGGTTTGTACACGCACGCGTGCGCTCGACAAGAAAACATTCAGATGATTGGCGATTGGATGGCTTTTCCTCTTCTCCAACATGTTGTTAGTCAAACATTTTGACATGTTTTTGTTTAAGTCCTTTAAGAGTTTAGGGCTGGGAGGGGAGCTTTCGGGGGATTTACAGTCATTGTCTTTTTATTGCTAGAGTAACTCCTCTTCTCAGGAAAATCATCACAACCCATGTTGACACGTCAGCCATTTTGTAAGTTCAACAGCCAGCCAGCCAGCCGTTCTCTCTGATCTTTCTATAGGTTTTAATACCCAGTAGACTGTTAATATTCAGTTCATCCATACCCTCACTCATATGAGACAAATTCATGAATAAGACCAATAAAGTGAACCAGGGATGGAACCGGCTAATAGACATTCTTGTTGCCAAGGTTCCAAAATCGGTGCCATACCATCATTCCAAAGACAAACTTTCATTGACCTGAAGTGAATGGAACTTCCCCTGTGTCTCTCTCCCCCCAGCGGGCAGACTCCAGCCGACTCAGACTTTCAGGTTCTGGAGATCGCCCGTAAACTGGAGATGTACGGCGTCCGCTTCCACCCAGCAGCCGATCGCGAGGGAACGAAGATCAATCTGGCCGTGGCTCACATAGGCCTGCAGGTCTTCCAGGTGACTAGTAGTTTTACTGCTGACACACACACACACACACACCTCGCTCCACCCCTGAGAATGCACCCGAGGCCTCATCCCTCAGGTTTCAGATTTTCGTCTTCTGTCTCATTTTCTCTCAGGGTAACACCAAAATAAATACTTTCAATTGGTCCAAGATCCGAAAACTGAGCTTCAAGAGGAAACGCTTCCTGATCAAGTTATACCCAGAGGTTCATGTGAGTACTGTATTTCTGTCATCAAAGCATTGGAGGCAATCAGCGGTTGAAAAAAAAATGAAGTGTTCTCGCTGCCCCTGTTTTGGTAAAAAACTGAGGGATGGGGCTGAAGAAATGTAACCACTCTAGAATTTATAGACAGAGCTATGGATGAAAAGATTGACCATCCATGATATCAAAATTATAGTTTTAACCATGTTTAACTTTGGCATTTTACCTGTATCATTAATTCATAAGTCCAAAGATGGATGTAGCGTCTGTAGATTCAACACAAATAGGCTAATTGAGTGGCATCCAGAGTGTCTGGCGTTGTACTCTACCCTGTACAAGAAAAAAGTAGAAATCTGTCTTTACAAATCTATGTAAAGGTATCTGTTTTTTTTTGTTTTTTTTTATCCCAATGGGCTGAAGGTAATCTGTGCCAAGGTCTAACCATATACAGTGCATTTGGAAAGTATTCAGACCCCTTCACTTTTTCCACATTTTGTTACGTTACAGCCTTATTCTAAAATGGATTTTTTTTTAAAAACAACATTTTTCCCCTCATCAATCTACACACAATACCCCCATAATGACGAAGTAAAAACAGGTTTTTAGACATTTTTGCAAATATCACATTTACATAAGTATTCAAACCCTTTACTCAGTACTTTGTTGAAGCACCTTTGGCAGTGATTACAGCCTTGAGTCATCTTGGGTATGACACTACAAGCTTGGTACACCTGTATTTGGGTGTTTTTCCCATTCTTCTCTGCAGATCCTCTCAAGCTCTGTCAGGTTGGATGGGGAGCGTCTCTCCAGAGATGTTTGAACTGGTTCAAGTCTGGTCTCTGGCAGGGCCACTCAAGGACATTCAGAGACTTGTCCTGAAGCCACTCCTGCATTGTCTTGGCTGTGTGCTTTGGGTTGTTGTCCTTTTGGAAGGTAAACCTTCACCCCAGTCTGATGTCCTGGGCGCTCTGGTGGTTTTTCTCAAGGATTTCTCTGT
Organism: Salmo salar; assembly: GCF_965601325.2. Lineage (NCBI taxonomy): Eukaryota > Metazoa > Chordata > Actinopteri > Salmoniformes > Salmonidae > Salmo > Salmo salar. The sequence continues at coordinate 56,636,017 of NC_138300.1, forward strand.
ACTTTGCTCTTCGTCTTTCCCTCGATCCTGACTAAAGGCCTGATTGGTGGAGTGCTGCAGAGATGGTTGTCCTTCTGGAATGTTCTCCCATCTCCTCAGAGGAACTCTGGAGCTCTGTCAGAGTGACCATCAGGTTTCTTGGTCACCTCCCTGACCAAGGCCCTTATTCCCTGATTGCTCAGTTTGGCTGAGCGGCCAGCTCTAGGAGGAGTCTTGGTGGTTCCAAACTCAATTTAAGAAAGATGGAGGCCACTGTGTTCTTGGGGACCGTCAATGCTGCAGAAATGTTTTGGTACCCTTCCCCAGATCTGTGTCTCGACACAATCCTGTCTCTGAGCTCTACGGACAATTCCTTCAACCTCATGGTTTGGTTTTGGCTCTGACATGCACTGTCAACTATGGACCTTATATAGACAGGTGTGTGCCTTTCCAAATCATGTCCAATCAATTGAATTTACCACAGGTGGACTCCAATCAAGTAGAAACATCTCAAGGATGATCAATGGAAACAGGATGCACCTGAGCTCAATTTCAAGTCTCATAGCAAAGGGTCTGAGTACTTATGTAAATACGTTTAAAAATATATATATTTTAATACATTTGCAAACATTTATAAAAACCTGTTTTTCATTTTGTCATTATGGGGTATTGTGTGTAGATTTAGGATTTTAATTCATTTTCATCCATTTTAGAATAAGGCTGTAACGTAACAAAATGTGGATAAAGTCAAAGGGGTGAGAATACTTTCCAAATGCACTGTACGTGTTTACAGCAATCATCCATGAGTAAACGTTAGCATTCAAGTAATATTTTATTGGACCACTTTGGGAATAACTGTTTTAATTCCTGCTTTCAACTATCCTCAATGACTATATGTACATATTGTTCAATGTATTTAATTTTAAAATAAAGGCCATATTTAATTGTAGGGGCCACATCAGGATACCCTAGAATTCCAGATGGTCAGTCGGGACCAGTGTAAGATCTTCTGGAAGAACTGTGTGGAACATCACTCTTTCTTCCGCCTCTTGGATCAGCCGCAGCCCAAGTCCAAAGCCATTCTCTTTAGTAGGGGATCGTCGTTCAGATACAGGTATCTCTGCTTTCTGCTGAATCATACGGAGGTAGATTTTGTAAAAAAAAATAAAAAATGAAATGGATGTTATGTTGAGGTAAATTTTCACAGATGTTAAGAGTACCATGTAGTATACAGCTTGAACCCATGGGAGACTCTATGGCTCGTGCTTTTGTTGTTTGATTGTATCTGTGTTGTGACTCTTTCTGGTTTAGTGGGAGGACCCAGAAGCAACTAGTGGAATATGTCAAGGACAGCGGAGCAAGGAGGACACCATATCAGAGGTGTGTGTGTGTCTCTGTCTCTCTGTGTCTTTGACCTCTGTTTAACTCTCATGTGGTCTGTCTCTCTGTGTCTTTGACCTCTGTTTAACTCTCATGTGGTCTGTCTCTCTGTGTCTTTGACCTCTGTTTAACTCTCATGTGGTCTGTCTCTCTGTGTCTTTGACCTCTGTTTAACTCTCATGTGGTCTGTCTCTCTGTGTCTTTGACCTCTGTTTAACTCTCATGTGGTCTGTCTCTCTGTGTCTTTGACCTCTGTTTAACTCTCATGTGGTCTGTCTCTCTGTGTCTTTGACCTCTGTTTAACTCTCATGTGGTCTGTCTCTCTGTGTCTTTGACCTCTGTTTAACTCTCATGTGGTCTGTCTCTCTGTGTCTTTGACCTCTGTTTAACTCTCATGTGGTCTCCTGTCTATCTGACAGGAGGAACAGTAAGGTGAGGATGTCAACTCGCTCCCTGGCCCCCGATGTGCCTAAACAGGTCAGTGGGATTACAAGACTAATGCATCTCTCACCGGGTTAGTGAGTCTTTCTGACAACAGGGTTAGTGAGGAGTCTTTCTGACAACAGGGTTAGTGAGGAGTCTTTCTGACGACAGGGTTAGTGAGGAGTCTTTCTGACGACAGGGTTAGTGAGGAGTCTTTCTGACGACAGGGTTAGTGAGGAGTCTTTCTGACCGGGTTAGTGAGGAGTCTTTCTGACCGGGTTAGTGAGGAGTCTTTCCGACGACAGGGTTAGTGAGGAGTCTTTCCGACGACAGGGTTAGTGAGGAGTCTTTCCGACGACAGGGTTAGTGAGGAGTCTTTCCGACGACAGGGTTAGTGAGGAGTCTTTCCGACAGGCTAAAGAATTTTAGGAAGGAGGTACAGAGTCGTTGGAAACTAATGGAACCCTCTCTCCCCCATCTCTCCTCTTTCTTTCATGTCTTTTCAGACGTTGTCGTTCAATGACAGCCTGCGGGCGCCAGGTTCCCCGTCCTCTGCGACCGGGTCCTTCCACTCCATACATGTCTCCAGCTCCCCCCTACGTCCGGAGCCCCAGACCCAGTCTCCACAGCCTCCTCCCCAGAGCCAGGCCCAGTCTTCACAGCCTCCTCCCCAGAGACAGGCCCAGTCTCCACAGCTTCCTCCCCAGCAGCAACAGACCCAGCTCCTGCCCCCACAGCTGGCCAGGCCCTCCAGCCCCCCAGCGAAGGAGGACCCCCACAAGGCCACCGGCATCCCCCCATGTCACCACGCCTTCTCACAAGGTGCCCCAAGTTACCCGGCGGCAGGAGACTGCAACCCCTCGTCTGTGTGTGTAGAGAGTAGAGCTTCCCATCCGCAGCAGCAACCCTCCCAAAATGGCAATGAGGATAGTGAGAAGGGTGGGGGATGGGGGTCGATGTGCAGGGGGGGAGGAGGAGGAGGAGGAGGGGAGGAGAAGAGAGTGTTCCTCTCAGCTGATGTGTTTGAGGCGGAGCTTCTCCGAGCCAGGCAGAAGCCCCTGTTCCCATTGGCTAACACCCAGCTCCATGTCACAGAGGAGTTCATAGATGACGACCCCTCTGAGATGTCGTTCTACGGCGGCGGGGCCGAGGCCTATTACGGCTATGAGGAGAAGTGGGGTCAGTATGGCGGTTATACAGAGGGTGGTGGTGGTGACCTCACTAAAACCAGGGGCGTCAGTCTGGGTCTGGAGGACCTGAACAGAAACACTAACCTCTTCTCTGACCACAGCGTTGTTGGTCGCTCCGAGACCAGCTCTCTGGTTAACAACAGGTCGGAGTGTAGTTCCCTTGACAACCTGGGGCTTAGTTCCGCAGGTGACTCCCGGTCTCTGGGCTTCGACGGGCCAGACTTCTCCTCCTCCCTCCGCCTCCCGGGCTCTGACAACCCGTCCGAGGCTAGCTCCATGGTTAACTTCCCGGCATACTCAGTCCGCTCGGAGACTAGCTCGGCGGTGCAGTTCAGCGACCTAGTGGAGCAACTAGAGCACCTCAGCTATCCTCCTACGGCCACGGAGGGGTCTGCTAACGGCAGCGACGATTCTGACTCCGACTGGGGTTCAGACAGCGGCCTGCCCCCTGAGCAGAACCTGTTCTATAGCAACCCCCTAGCTGAAGGGCCTGGCGGGGTGGAAGGGTTCCTTTTGCAGTGTCATGACCTGCAGGCCCTAGCCCTGGGGGAATCCTCTGGTGGACCCCCACATTAACATGTGAAGGCCCTAGCCCTGGGGGAAACCCTAGCCCCCGGGGAATCCTCTGGTGGACCCCCACATTAACATGTGAAGGCCCTATATAGGCAGTCACACTACTTACTTAGCTAACGTTACGAAATATTATTGTGGTTTTGGCGAAGATTTGAATATTCGCGGAACATTTTGAATCAGATTTGAATCTTTCATTTTGAGATTGGCGAACGGCCCACCCACTTCTCACTCATTTGATGCCTTTTTACTGGGCAGCCAGTCACATTTGCCTTTACTGGGCAGCCAGTCACGTTTGCCTTTACTGGGCAGCCAGTCACATTTGCCTTTACTGGGCAGCCAGTCACATTTGCCTTTACTGGGCAGCCAGTCACATTTGCCTTTACTGGGCAGCCAGTCACATTTACCTTTACTGGGCAGCCAGTCACATTTGACCTTTTTTAAACAGATCAATTGCAGCACTTACCCAGACATCATACCTGCTAATGACTGTTCTCCCTCTAGCTCTGCTTTTGGGTGCTGTCCATGCTTGTTATTGAAACAGGATATTTTAAGACCTTTTATGCCTCGTAACAGTGGTCTGGCATTACAGCCGTCAGCTCATGTTGCACAGCACGGCTCAGTAACAGTAAGAGCACAATACTGAAGTCTTAAGTGGTCGAGTGCAGGGATAGAACAAATATAATATGCTTGCCTATGTGGCTTAACTTAATAATTGGAGAGTGGATGGGATACGGTTGCTATTATATCCCACTAGCATACAGCAATTGCTCTAAAGTTGTTTGTGGTTTTGAATCTGTCGGTACCATTTATGGTGACTCTATTCTTTGTCCACTCTTCCGTACCGCTACGCTTCAGTCTTAGACCGTGCTTTGATTTGGCCTTCTGTCACAGCTGTATAGTGTTAGGTGCTTTGCATTTCGATTCCTTAATCGTTTACTTTAAAAAAATATATATATATTTCTTATGTTTTCAAGACACGTGCTGCCTATTCAGAATAAGACATAAAAATGTATTTGCGACGTGAATGTTGGGAGGAGAATTTTTCTACAGCTGATTTAGTATTGATTGTCTGGCATTCTGAAGAATATATTACTTCACCATTGTTGAGGTTCAATCTTGTAACCTGCATGGATGTAGGTTCAGACTTAATACAGCTTTGATTTTAAATATATCATTTTAAATATAATCGATTTTGATTCAGGGGATTCAGGCTCTAGCCGTCTCTTTGACTTGAATATATGCGTTCTTTGTCTAAATTTAACACCCCTAAAAGTAAATTTGATTTTTAATTTTTAACAGCACTTTTCCTAACGTATAGTATTTTACTTTAAAAAAAAAAAAAAACATGTCTTAAATTTACATTTAAAATAGTAGGCAACAATCTGTGATTTGTCACATGCTTTTTGTGAGTCAAAGATGAATATTTGTGTCATACCACTCAGATCTCAGGGGTAGTAACGAACTCAATGCTGATCCTTCATTGGTGTAGCATAGTCTAGTAGTATGTCAGTGTATTCTCTGTCTGAAAGAGGTTATACAGGCCTCGGGGACTGTTATAACGTACAGATATATAGCAGACTGCTGCTAAAGTTAGAAATTCAACATTAGATGCATCCCAAATGACCCCATATTCCCTACATAGTGCACGACTTTTGACCAGAGCCATATGGCACTCTATTCCCTACATAGTGCACTACTTTTGACCAGGGCCCTCCTATAAAGACACTACAATATGTGTTTTTCTAGAGCCTTTATATCATGCTACTACTTTTCTTTAAGATTTTGTTCCATTTAGACATCTGCTGGTCCATAATAACCTTGACTCTCCTGTCCGTTACCACGTCTGTCTTGAGTAACACACAGCCTCAGTCTGGGGTTCATGTTAGGTGTACCGGGTTAACAGAGTATTAGGCTATATCGTTCTGCCCCTGAACAAGGCAGTTAACCCACTTCCTAGGCCTTCATATCGCAGAGGTTTTTACGTCCTGTTGAGATTGATGAAGTAAAGACGTAGACGAATGAAACAAGACACAAGCACATGGTAGATTTGAGTCGGTGTAGATTTCAGTTTAAAGAATGTAGGCAGTGTACTGCTGAGGCAATGTTATACACACCACAGCCAACAACGTGAATGTACTTTTAACAAACCCATGTAACAAAATATATGACGTTTCTGCTTCAGTAATAACAGTAGCTAGTATGCCAATAGATTACAAACTGTTTAGATGTCTTAATGTACTATAAGTAAAGATAGAAGCCCTCAGTAAACCGTAAGAAGCATTTATACTTAACCTGGTTTATATTCTTTCAGTGAAAATCATGGGGAATCAATGAAGTTCTTGAACAGAGTGATGAAAATGAAGTTTTACTATTGTCACCATATCATTGTGCTGGAAGTGATTTTTAAAAGCTCCTTGTATCTGTTACTTCATCTGATCGTTTACTGTAAACATGTTGCATGAGGTTTTATACACAGTCTATAATCACTTCCTATAGCGGCGGCTGAGGCACTTCAAGAGAATAACACTAACAGCCGCAGTAACAACAAGGGACTTTTCTCACTTTGGTCCTTAATCTTGTATAACCTGCCATTTTGAGATTCGTCTTAGCAGTTCATTTTTTTCTTTTTTTCTTATATAATTTGATGAATGAACTGGTATGCAGCCGTAGCCGTTACCATAGTGGGTCCAGTGACGTATTGTGGTGTTGACGTCCAAGCCACAGATATGTGTTGGGTTTCTGTTTGGATCGAAGTAGGGAACAGTGGAACAGTGTGGAGAAACAATTGACTAGGTGCCATGGTAAATAAAGTCCTGTTGAATCGACATAGGGATGAGTCCCAAATGGCACCATATTCCCTACTTAGTGCACGATGGGCCTTGGTCAAAAGTAGTGCACTACATGGGGAATAGGGTGCCGTTTGGGGCGTAACCATGGAAATGGAGTCAGTGGAGTGTTTCTCTACTTTGTCATGAGGAGGAAATTACATCATCAATCTAAACTCCCCAAGTCCCATTTTTTTTAATTTCCTGTCATTTGAAGCAGCTAGCTTTAATCTGCCCAAAGGCCTCTGACTTGGCGTTCTGCAACGCAAACTGTTCTGTTTCAGTGCGTTTAGAACACAATCTATTTGTCTTCTGTAGCACGGTAGAGTCTGCTCACTCTGAAGGTTATTTACACGTTTTTATGTCATTCAGCAGACGCTCTTATCCAGAGCAGACTTGGGGTTTAAAGTGCTTTGCTCAAGTGGCACATTGAGCGTTTTATTTTTTTATTTTATTTTATTTTTTAAATTTTTAATTCACGTTGTCGGCGTGGCGATTCTAATCCGGCTGTAGTCTATGGACCTTAAGTTGTACTGTTTTGACTAATGTTGCTCAATTCCTTTAGCCTTATTGTTTGACTCATTCACTTAATATGTATTCATATAATGGATCGCTGATGCTTAGAGGTGAATTTTAAAGATTGTTTTTAAATATTTGTGTGATTTTTTACATGAATGTAAAAATGGGGGGGGGGGGACTGGGTACTTTTAATTTTTTTTAAAACCACTTGGCGATCAAGAAAGCCAACTAATATTTCACCTGTTGAGTAAAACGGCTACGCTACATAGTTTGTCTTTTCTAAAAACTCTACAACCCAGGTTCTCATTGTCATTTTGGTCGAATGCCTAGAACTTACACGTTCATTTTCCCCTCCTCCCCCTCCCCTTCGTAAAAGGGTTCATAGAAGTGTGCTTGCGGAGCCTCGCTCTCTACCATCACAAGTGAGTAAAACAGCAGTCCTCTGAGCCTCCTAGAGGGAGTCGGGGTCAAAGTTCAAATACCCAGAAAACACACACAAAAACAAAACAAATGCACAGATGGAGACCTTTGCATTTCCACTCATAGATGTTTGACCTGCGGTTGTTGGCCTCTGTTAGAACATTGTAGCTTTGATTCGTGGCCTGCAGATTCACCCCCCCCCCCCCACCTCTCTTGAATCAAGTGCATGGTGTACTAAGAGACAATTATTCACCTAGCTTTTGATCTACTGTAGCTTGCAACTGGCACTTATAATGGCATCAAATAATGCAACACACATTTCTTAATGAACATGTATGGTTACTGATTCTAAACAAAGTGTACTCTTACGTTTTTGTATGTTTTTTTTCTCCTCTTAAGAATAAAGTAATCACTTTTGGGTACCTTTTTTTAAATGTCAGACTTAAAATTTATTTGAGACATTTTGTTGATTTTACTTTCAATCAAGGAAGCAGAGAATCATGTGCAGGAGACGTTTTGGTGATCAATTCTGTGGCTTTGGAATTTGAATAATCCTCTACTGAATTTGACAGTCATCAACTGGAGAATTTTCTTTTCCATGTTAGTGGATATTGTTAAATGAACATTTGAAACACAAGATTGCATAAAAAGATGGTCCCGACAACAAAGTGTTGATTTTAATACTGTTTAAAGTGATGGATTTTTAGCTACAGCTAAAACCTGCCTTTTCATCCCACTGAGACTGACTTGCTGACTCTTCACCTTGTCCAGGAGGAGGAATGCTAGAAGTGGCATCTGCACGCTAGAGGCTTTAGAGAGATGAATTTGGATGGACCAATTCACCTTGTCCTCGCTCCACCTTAACCCTACCTCAAACCCTCTAACCCTCAAGCAGCTACCCTGAACCCTCTTACGTTGCAGTGTTTAGTTAGACACTAGCGCTGTGGACCACACTCTCACACTCAGGTGGTGAACGGGCTGGTGGTTACCTGGTCCAGTACACCTTTAGTTAGAGAAGTACACCACAATCTCAATAGGTCCCTCTGGTTACTAGGTCAAAAAATACATTAATAACAGTATCTAGGTTGGGGGAGATATTTGATCTTCAATTCTATATACTTTCGGAAATTGCTAACATTTTTTTAATGTTACATGTCACTATCATTCCTATGGTTTTGTGTAACCACTGTGCCTGGCCAGAGCATGTCGTTTAGGATTAGGGCTTTATCTGGGGCTTAAAATGCAGGAGCTGTCTGCTTTGTTTAGAATTAGAGAATACAAAACACATGTTCCTTGTTTTAATCTAGGCTGTGTTCCAAGTAGCCCCCTATTTCCTATATAGTGCACTACTGTTAACCAGAGCCCTAGGGGTGCTCCTCAAATACTACATTCCACAGCCTGTGTGTGTGCACATGCTCCCTGTTTAGACAGGCTCTCTGCCAAGTCATTCCACACAGCAAACCCCAACTCCCCCCCCCTTCCTGTGACTGGACTGTCCATCCCCACTCCCCCCTTCCTGTGACTGGACTGTCCATCCCCACTCCCCCCTTCCTGTGACTGGACTGTCCATCCCCACTCCCCCCTTCCTGTGACTGGACTGTCCATCCCCACTCCCCCCTTCCTGTGACTGGACTGTCCATCCTCACTCCCCCCTTCCTGTGACTGGACTGTCCATCCTCACTCCCCCCTTCCTGTGACTGGACTGTCCATCCTCACTCCCCCCTTCCTGTGACTGGACTGTCCATCCCCACTCCCCCCTTCCTGTGACTGGACTGTCCATCCCCACTCCCCCCTTCCTGTGACTGGACTGTCCATCTCCACTCCCCCCTTCCTGTGACTGGACTGTCCATCCCCACTCCCCCCTTCCTGTGACTGGACTGTCCATCCCCACTCCCCCCTTCCTGTGACTGGACTGTCCATCCCCACTCCCCCCTTCCTGTGACTGGACTGTCCATCCCCACTCCCCCCTTCCTGTGACTGGACTGTCCATCCCCACTCCCCCCTTCCTGTGACTGGACTGTCCATCCCCACTCCCCCCTTCCTGTGACTGGACTGTCCATCCCCACTCCCCCCTTCCTGTGACTGGACTGTCCATCCCCACTCCCCCCTTCCTGTGACTGGACTGTCCATCCTCACTCCCCCCTTCCTGTGACTGGACTGTCCATCCTCACTCCCCCCTTCCTGTGACTGGACTGTCCATCCTCACTCCCCCCTTCCTGTGACTGGACTGTCCATCCTCACTCCCCCCTTCCTGTGACTGGACTGTCCATCTCCACTCCCCCCTTCCTGTGACTGGACTGCCCCCCCCCCCCCCCCCCCCCCCCCCCCCCCACTCCTCTCCATCTGCTGAGGCTGTAGACCAGGGATCATCAACTAGATTCAGCCACGGCCCGATTTTATAAATCTTTTTTCTTGAGTGGATGCTCAGGGGCCGGAACATAATTACAAATAAGTGGTAGACTGAAGTTGACCTCAAGAAGTCCAAACAAATATGTCTGACCAAAACAATCATTTCAAACCTTGTTTACATTAGTATATGATCACGTCTCTCAGTGTGCGGGAATATTTGGGAACAGATTTCCAAAATTAAAATCACTTGGAGCCGATTTCCTGGTGTTGTACAGTCTTTATGTCCAACAATAAAACCACCCGTGGACCGCCAGTTAAGAAACCCTGCTGTAGACTGTGCTATCTCCCCTTCTGTGTAGAGAGACTGCAGGCTGTGCTATCTATCTCCTCAGTCTCCGCCCGTCCTGTGTTGTCCCCCGTGGGGCTGTAAAACAGTTAAAACTATAAACCACCGCCTGTCTGCCAGGCCGCCGCCGGGCTGTTCCGAGCCGTGACTCAGGGAACTGTTTCCAGGTCGGAGAGGAATCTTTTTTTTTCTTCTCTCCTTCCTGGTCTGTCGTTCTGTTTCTCTTCTGTGAGAAATGGGAGAACAGCTCTGACTTTCTGTGGCTCTGTCAGGAAGAGTACAGCCAAAACATCTAGCTGGTGTGGAGTTTGATTCTCTCGACTTCCTCCAGTAGGGAATCATCACACTGCAGACTCCTCCAATAGGGAATCATCACACTGCAGACTCCTCCAATAGGGAATCATCACACTGCAGACTCCTCCAATAGGGAATCATCACACTGCAGACTCCTCCAATAGGGAATCATTACACTGCAGACTCCTCCAATAGGGAATCATCACACTGCAGACTCCTCCAATAGGGAATCATCACACTGCAGACTCCTCCAATAGGGAATCATCACACTGCAGACTCCTCCAATAGGGAATCATCACACTGCAGACTCCTCCAATAGGGAATCATCAGACTGCAGACTCCTCCAATAGGGAATCATCACACTGCAGACTGGGTGCTTCCCAAATGGCACCCTATTCCGTATTTGGTGCACTACTTTTGACAGGGGCCCATTAGGGAATAGGGTGCACTACATTTGAGTGGGACCCATTAGTGAATAGGGTGCACTACTTTTGACTGGGGCCCATAGGGAATAGGGTGCCATTTGTGAAGCAGCTTCAGTTCTCTAATGTAATTAGCTTCATATAAGAGCTGGTGATAAATCATTCTAGCGGACTGCAGCTCTGAAAACAATGGCTTGAGAGAAAAAATGTGGGGGCCATTATCTTTCTCTATTCATGTCAAACCGTGTGTGTGTGTGTGTGTGTGTGAGAGAGAGTATGTGGGACTGTAACGGGTGTGTGTGTGAGCATGTGGGACTGTAACGAGAGTGTGTGAGAGCATTGAAAGATTTGTTTGAAGAACCCTTCAGCCTGTTTCTATTGAAGGACACAGGACATTGTCATACAGTAACAGCCTGTTTCTATTGAAGGACACAGGACATTGTCATACAGTAACAGCCTGTTTCTATTGAAGGACACAGGACATTGTCATACAGTAACAGCCTGTTTCTATTGAAGGACACAGGACATTGTCATACAGTAACAGCCTGTTTCTATTGAAGGACACAGGACATTGTCATACAGTAACAGCCTGTTTCTATTGAAGGACACAGGACATTGTCATACAGTAACAGTCTGTTTCTATTGAAGGACTCAGGACATTGTCATACAGTAACAGCCTGTTGCTTTATGGTTCTGTCATGGGGATAACGTTTTATTAACATATTTAATCCTATATATTTTTTTTTTTTCAAATAGGTCCAAATGTATCCTTGACCCATGGTTCTGTATCTATTTCCTGAATGAAGTGGCCTTTCCCTCTACTGTGTTTTTCTGTTGTTGCCTGGATGTTCCTCCCACCTTTTCCAAAGCAGAGGCTTGTACAGTAATAGAGCAGATCCCTCCTGTTCCCCTAAGCAGCTCTCCCTGCTGCCTCCTGTGGGATTCATTTACAAATATACAAGCTTATTTTAATGTCATGTTCTCGTGTGTTGTTTTCACTCATGCTGTGTGTAGAGAGAAATATTTTGTTTGGGATAACAGAGAGATGATGCGGTACTCCTTAAGTGTTGTCTGTCTCATACATGGGTTTGATATATTCACTACATTACCAAAAGTATGTGGACACCTGCTCGTAGAACATCTCCTTCTAAAATCAGGGGCATTAATATGGAATTGGTCCCCCCTTTGCTGCTATAACAGCCTCCACTCTTCTGGGAAGGCTTTCCACTAGATGTTGGATCATTGCTGCGGGTACTTGCTTCCATTCAGCCACAACAGCATTAGTGAGGTCGGGCACTGATGTTGGGAGATTAGGCCTGGTTCGCAGTCGGCGTTCCAATTCATCCCAAAGGTCTTCGATGGGGTTGAAGTCAGGGCTCTGTGCAGACAAGTCAAGTCCTTCCACATCGATCTCGACAAAGCATTTCTGTATGGACCTCACTATGTGCATGGGGGCATTGTCATGCTGAAACAGGAAAGGGCCTTCAAGATCTCCCTTCACTGGAACTAAGGAGCCCAAACCATGAAAAACAGCCCAGACCATTATTTCTCCTCCACCAAACTTTACAGTTGGCGCAATGTATTGGGCCAGGTAGAGTTTTCCTGGCAGACGCCAAACCCAGATTCATCCGTCAGACTGTCAGATGGTGAAGCGTGATTCATCACTCCAGAGTAGGTTTCCACTGCTCCAGAGTCCAATGGTGTGAGCTTTACAGAGACTCTAGCCCACACTTGACATTACCCATGGGGATCTTAGGCTTGTGTGCGGCTGCTCGGCCATGGGAACCCATTTCATGAAGCTCCTGACGAACAGTTCTTGTGCTGACGTTGCTGCCAGTGGCAGTTTGGAACTCGGTAGTGAGTGTTGCAATCGAGGACAGATGATTTTCACACGCTACGCCCTTCAGCTCTCGGTGGTCCCGGTCTGTGATCTTGTGTGGCCTACAACTTCGCGGCTGAGTCGTTGTTGCTCATAGACGTTTTCACTTCACAATAACAGCACTTAGAGTTGACTGGGGCAGCACTGGCAGGGCAGAAATTTGACTAACTGACTTGTTGGAAAGGTTGCATTGTATTGATGGGGCCATGTTGAAAGTCACTAAGCTGTTCAGTACTGCCAATGTTTTTATCTGGAAATTGCATGGCTGTGTGCTCGATGTTTACCTGTCAGCAACGGGAGTGGCTGAAATAGCTGAATCCACTAATTTGAAGGGGTGTCCACATGCATCTGTGTGTGTATATATAGTGTGCAGCAGAGATGGAATATGAATTCAATGATTTTGAATTTGTATAGACACATTTTGAAATGTAATTCATAGTTTGACGTGTTTTTTGTTGTTGCTCTTTCCCCTCTCCCAGGGTCCTCTATGGACAGCCCCCAGCTCTCCCCGTTCAGCTCCAAGAGCTCTCCCCTCTGCCTGTCCCCCTCCTTCCAGATGTCTACGCTGAGTCTCCCGGGGGCGGGCCAGGCCCCTTCGCCCCTACAGAGCCCCATCCTGAGTGAGGTGGGCACCAACAGGCTAGAGGAGGAGGAGGAGGAGGGCAGGAGGAAGGTACACTGCCTGCCTCTATTGATCTGTCAGTTGATTCATTAATCAACCGATCATTCAATCACATTTTGTTTTAGGTGGATCATTTTTTTTTTACATGGTGATTGGGTGTGAATTTTTGTTAAATCATAATTGTAAGAGATAACAAACTGTCCTTTCCTCTTAAAATAAATAGATTTTAAATCGTCTCCAGAGTTCCATACACGTTGTTTTTGAAAGCCTGTGCTTTACACAGTAATGTTGCATGAAATTTATCAGGGTCAAATTCACTTTTATTTTAAACTTATGAGCCATATTTTCCATAAAGCTGTTTTGATTATTAGCTGAATACTGTGTGTATCCAGTGTTGACATGACCTGATGGTCTCGTTCCTCAGCGATATCCCACCGACAAGGCCTACTTCATTGCCAAAGAGATTCTAACCACAGAGAGGACCTACCTGAAAGACCTAGAGGTCATCACAGTGGTGAGCGATACACGCAGTGTGTGTTTCATCTATGGCTGTGTTCAGATTTATGTTTTTTTTTTTTTGCTGCGGTAGCCTGGTCCCAGATCAGTTTGTGCCGTCTTTCCATAAGAATATGCTACACAGCGCAAACAGATCTGGAACAAGGCTTGTGTTCTAATGCTAAAATGTGCGTGTCCTTTTTCTCTTGTCTTCTGTCAGTGGTTCCGCAGTGCTGTGATCAAAGAGAACGCCATGCCAGAGGGTCTGATGGCCCTGCTGTTCTCCAACATCGACCCCATTTACGAGTTCCACCGGGGATTCCTCAAGGAGATCGACCAGAGACTAGCTTTATGGTCAGTGCTGCTCTCCTCACATTTATCTACATATACAAAACATTAGACTAATGCTGTGGTAATCTACATATATAAAACAGGCTAATCTACATATACAAAACATTAGACTAATGCTGTGGTAATCTACATATATAAAACAGGCTAATCTACATATACAAAACATTAGACTAATGCTGTGGTAATCTACATATATAAAACATTAGACTAATGCTGTGGTAATCTACATATATAAAACATTAGACTAATGCTGTGGTAATCTACATATATAAAACATTAGACTAATGCTGTGGTAATCTACATATATAAAACATTAGACTAATGCTGTGGTAATCTACATATATAAAACATTAGACTAATGCTGTGGTAATCTACATATATAAAACATTAGACTAATGCTGTGGTAATCTACATATATAAAACATTAGACTAATGCTGTGGTAATCTACATATATAAAACATTAGACTAATGCTGTGGTAATCTACATATATAAAACATTAGACTAATGCTGTGGTAATCTACATATATAAAACATTAGACTAATGCTGTGGTAATCTACATATATAAAAGACTAATGCTGTGGTAATCTACATATATAAAAGACTAATGCTGTGGTAATCTACATATGCAAAACATTAGACTAATGCTGTGGTAATCTACATATATAAAACATTAGACTAATGCTGTGGTAATCTACATATATAAAACATTAGACTAATGCTGTGGTAATCTACATATATAAAACATTAGACTAATGCTGTGGTAATCTACATATATAAAACATTAGACTAATGCTGTGGTAATCTACATATATAAAACATTAGACTAATGCTGTGGTAATCTACATATATAAAAGACTAATGCTGTGGTAATCTACATATATAAAAGACTAATGCTGTGGTAATCTACATATATAAAACATTAGACTAATGCTGTGGTAATCCACATATATAAAACATTAGACTAATGCTGTGGTAATCTACATATATAAAACATTAGACTAATGCTGTGGTAATCTACATATATAAAACAGACTAATGCTGTGGTAATCTACATATATAAAACATTAGACTAATGCTGTGGTAATCTACATATATAAAACATTAGACTAATGCTGTGGTAATCTACATATATAAAACATTAGACTAATGCTGTGGTAATCTACATATATAAAAGACTAATGCTGTGGTAATCTACATATATAAAACATTAGACTAATGCTGTGGTAATCTACATATATAAAACATTAGACTAATGCTGTGGTAATCTACATATATAAAACATTAGACTAATGCAGTGGTAATCTACATATATAAAAGACTAATGCTGTGGTAATCTACATATATAAAACATTAGACTAATGCTGTGGTAATCTACATATATAAAACATTAGACTAATGCTGTGGTAATCTACATATATAAAAGACTAATGCTGTGGTAATCTACATATATAAAACATTAGACTAATGCTGTGGTAATCTACATATATAAAACATTAGACTAATGCTGTGGTAATCTACATATATAAAACATTAGACTAATGCAGTGGTAATCTACATATATAAAAGACTAATGCTGTGGTAATCTACATATATAAAACATTAGACGAATGCTGTGGTAATCTACATATATAAAACATTAGACTAATGCTGTGGTAATCTACATATATAAAAGACTAATGCTGTGGTAATCTACATATATAAAACATTAGACTAATGCTGTGGTAATCCACATATATAAAACATTAGACTAATGCTGTGGTAATCTACATATATAAAACATTAGACTAATGCTGTGGTAATCTACATATATAAAACAGACTAATGCTGTGGTAATCTACATATATAAAACATTAGACTAATGCTGTGGTAATCTACATATATAAAACATTAGACTAATGCTGTGGTAATCTACATATATAAAACATTAGACTAATGCTGTGGTAATCTACATATATAAAAGACTAATGCTGTGGTAATCTACATATATAAAACATTAGACTAATGCTGTGGTAATCTACATATATAAAACATTAGACTAATGCTGTGGTAATCTACATATATAAAACATTAGACTAATGCAGTGGTAATCTACATATATAAAAGACTAATGCTGTGGTAATCTACATATATAAAACATTAGACGAATGCTGTGGTAATCTACATATATAAAACATTAGACTAATGCTGTGGTAATCTACATATATAAAAGACTAATGCTGTGGTAATCTACATATATAAAACATTAGACTAATGCTGTGGTAATCTACATATATAAAAGACTAATGCTGTGGTAATCTACATATATAAAACATTAGACGAATGCTGTGGTAATCTTATCAAAAGAAGATCTATGTTATACTAAGCTTTCTGAGAAAGGGAAGAGTACGGCAAACACTGAAAAATGGAACGCAGCAATCCTATTTAATTTAAAAAAGTTGAGACCTTTTTTTTTTTTTTTTTTACTGTCAAAGCTACAGTATGTAGTCAAATGTATAATTGTTTTTTTGGGGGGGGGGGTTGTTTGTGACCAGGGAGGGACGCTCTAACGCTCATGTGAAGGGAGACTACCAGAGGATTGGCGACGTCATGCTGAGGAACATGTGTGCTCTCAAGGTGAGACTGGCTTCCTGTCACCACCTGGTTGTTCAGACGGGTTACTGCTACACACTATAGTCAGATGGGAGACTGCTGCTGTACAAAACAGGGATGGAAAGTGATGGGATAAACCGTCTTAACTCCGTTGTCATGTGTAAGCTTAGCACTGCATCTGTTTACATTAAGTTAGAAAAGGGAAGTGATTTTTTTTTTAACACGGCGTCCACACTAACTCAGACCATTACCGTGTTTTATAAAGGGATCCCTGCTTTCAGCTTGTTGTTCCTGCTTCTCTCCTCAGGAGTTCACCAGCTACCTGCAGAAACATGACGAGGTGCTGACCGAGCTGGAGAAGGCCACCAAGCGTCTGAAGAAGCTGGAGACGGTCTATAAGGAGTTTGAGCTTCAGAAGGTGTGTTACCTGCCTCTCAACACGTTCCTGCTGAAGCCCATCCAACGCCTCATGCACTACAAACTGATCCTAGAGAGACTGTGTAAACACTACAGCCCAGACCACCCCGACCACAACAACTGCAGAGGTGAGAATGCTACGTGGCTGATGGGTGGGAGGTCCCTCTGAGCTGTCACATTGAGAATGCTACGTGGCTGATGGGTGGGAGGTACCTCAGAGGACCATAGAGCTGTCACATTGAGACTGCTACGTGGCTGATGGGTGGGAGGTACCTCAGAGGACCATAGAGCTGTCACATTGACAGTCAGATCACAGTAATAGAATCCAGAGAATGGGCGTGCCCTTTTAAGTTAAAGATGGCATAATGGGTGGACTGGTAGCCATTGCGAGTGTACCTGTGAGTTTACCACTGAAATTGCCAGGTTTAGAGGTGCCAATCCTTTTTATATGGATTATATTTCTATGAGTCAGATACCTAGCTCTCCTGCTCATTTCTGCTTAAGAGACCTGGGTAATGTTCAGCAGGGAGAAAATGTTCAGAATGGGGTGGTAATCATGGGCCGAGCTAAGCAGCCACCATCTTGTCATATTCCCTGATGTTTGTATCCCTCCTGTGTGGATCCTCAACCCTCCTGTATGGATTCTTTCCCCTCCTGTATGTACCCTTATCCCTTTCTCCCTCCTTGTCTACAGAGGCCCTGAAGGAGGTGGCAGAGATGGCCACTCAGCTCCAGAGTAGTTTGATCCGCCTGGAGAACTTCCAGAAGCTGTCTGAGCTCCAGAGAGACCTGATCGGCATCGAGAACCTCACTGCGCCCGGCAGGGTGAGTCTAGTACCTCGTAGAACCTCACTGCGCCTGGCAGGGTGAGTCTAGTACCTCGTAGAACCTCACTGCGCCCGGCAGGGTGAGTCTAGTACCTCGTTGAACCTCGCTGCGCCTGGCAGGGGTGAGTCTATTACCTCGTAGAACCTCACTGCGCCCGGCAGGGTGAGTCTAGTACCTCGTAGAACCTCACTTCGCCCGGCAGGGTGAGTATAGTACCTCGTAGAACCTCGCTGCGCCTGGCAGGGGTGAGTCTATTACCTCGTAGAACCTCACTGCGCCCGGCAGGGTGAGTCTAGTACCTCGTAGATGGAGACTGGGCAGCAGTACTGTAGTACTCGAGTCCAGGAGATGGACTTGAACAAACGCTAGAGACTTGAACACTTAGTGACTTGACTACATCATTGCACAAAATGCACAATATGCTCAACTCTTACTAAGTTCTGTACGGTGAATGAGTCTTTGGGTGCTGTAGTAGGAGTAATCTGCCCGCTTTGAAGAAGACATCCAGCACTCACAAATAAAGTAGAACTATTTTTCCATCAGTGGTCAGGGTGAGAGCAGTATTCAGGGGAGGTAGACTGGGGCGATGCAGGATAATAATAAACTCTGCAAAAAAGAAACGTCTCTTTTTCAGGACCCTGTCTTTCAAAGATAATTCGTAAAAAATCCATATAACTTCACAGATCTTCTTTGTAAAGGGTTTAAACACTGTTTCCCATGCTTGTTCAATGAACCATAAACAATTAATGAACATGCATCTGTGGAATGGTCGTTAAGACACTAACAGCTTACAGACGGTAAGCAATTAAGGTCACAGTTATGACAACTTAGGACACTAAAGAGACCTTTCTACTGACTCTGAAAAACACCAAAAGAAAGATGCCCAGGGTCCCTGCTGATCTCTGTGAATGTGCCTTAGGCATGCTGCAAGGAGGCATGAGGACTGCAGATGTGGCCAGGGAAATGAATTGCAATGTCCGTACTGTGAGACGCCGAAGACAGCGCTACAGGGAGACAGGACGGACAGCTGTCCTCGCAGTGGCAGACCATGTGTAACAACACCTGCACAGGATCGGTACATCCGAACATCACACCTGCAGGACAGGTACAGGATGGCAACAGCAACTGCCCGAGTTGCACCAGGAACGCACAATCCCTCCATCAGTGCTCAGACTGTCCACAATAGGCGAGAGAGGCTGGACTGAGGGCTTGTAGGCCTGTTGTAAGGCAGGTCCTCACCAGACATCACTGGTGACGTCGCCGCCTATGGGCACAAACCCACCGTCACTGGACCAGACATGACTAGCAAAAAGTGCTCTTCACTGACAAGTCACGGTTTTGTCTCACCAGGGGTGATGGTCGGATTTGCGTTTATCGTCGAAGGAATGAGCATTACACCGAGGCCTGTACTCTGGAGCGGGATCGATTTGGAGGTGGAGGGTCTGTCATGGTCTGGGGCGGTGTGTCACAGCATCATCGGACTGAGCTTGTTGTCATTGCAGGCAATCTCAACGCCGAGCGTTACAGGGAAGACATCCTCCTCCCGCAGTCTGGTACCCTTCACGCAGGCTCATCCTGACATGACCCTCCAGCATGACAATGGCACCAGCCATACTGCTCGTTCTGTGCGTGATTTCCTGCAAGACAGGAATGTCAGTGTCCTGCCATGGCTAGCGAAGAGCCCGGATCTCAATCCCATTGAGCACGTCTGGGACCTGTTGGATCGGAGGGTGAGGGCTAGGGCCATTCCCCCCAGAAATGTCCGGGAACTTGCCCCACCTTTGTTCAGGGACACATTATTCCATTTCTGTTAGTCACATGTCTGTGGAACTTGTTCATTTTATGTCTCACTTGTTGAATCTTATGTTCATACAAATATTTACACATGTTAAGTTTGTTGAAAATAAACGCAGTTGACAGTGACAGGACGTTTCTTTGTTTTACTGAGTTTTTAATATCTACTTTTCTGGTTTTCAGGAGTTCATTCGAGAGGGTTGTCTGTACAAGCTGACCAAAAAAGGGCTGCAGCAAAGGATGTTTTTCCTGGTGAGTAACAGTGTTTCAGTTTCAACAATCTCTTTTGTTTGTTGATTTCTATCTTTTTTTATACAAGCTGAGAAAAAGAGTATCTCATGGCTCTCCCGTCTTTCCTTTGTCTCCTGTATTATTTATATTTTTCATTTTAGTCATTTTAGCAGGCTCTTATCCAGAGTGACTTACTTTACACTGTTATAAACCAGTAGGGAGATAATCTCAATGAGACAAACCTCGACAAATAATGGTTAAATATATTGATGTGTATCGTTCCTCTCTGTTTTCAGATATGTAATGTTTCATGCCAGTTAGTGGTCCCTCAGTATAAACTATTAGGATTAGCATTATCATGGTACCAGTATTGCCATACTAGGAGGTAAGAAAGGAAAGGAAACAACATGAAGTGGACTTCATATCTTGAGGAAAACAGTCCTAATGTTGGGAAGAAAAAATACAGCCTTGTGTTGACCGTCAGTCACATTTATTTTCCAAGCTATATCACACAATATGTTACATACAGTAGGTTTTTAATGGACTATAGAGTTTAGTCTGCTTTTGGTGTTCTTTTCTGCCGTTCGAAAATCTGGTATCGTAGTATCGCCATACTGTTATCGTAGCCTCTACCGAGTCCACAGCAACCAAATGTTCCGGTTTTCAAGGGAAAAGGAAAGAGACTGTTAACTTCTGTTTTTGGACGTTAACAACGAGCTTGTTCGACATTACAGCTGACAATGCAGGAGACTGCTTACTGACTGATCTACAAATCAACTTTCATCATAAATAACGACTCATTTATTATTTGTCGATCAGTCAGTCACCATTTACCCACAATGCATCATAGATTTGATGCTTTCAAACACTCCATATTAACTCCTCCACATTTACAGGATTGCTTGAACAGTTTTTCGTAGGGGATCGTTTCAGCCATTTCTTTTACGCCTGCGACATTAGGTTACTGGTATCATGACAACCCTAATTAGGATAACAAGAGTTTTTGTCATGGTGTATCTCATGGTCTATATACGGTCTTTCCTCTCAGTTCTCTGACCAGCTCCTGTACACAAGTAAAGGTGTGACGGCCACCAACCAGTTCAAGGTCCATGGCCAGCTGCCTCTGCACGGCATGATCGTGAGTATAAGCTGCCTGCCGTTCGTTAGCCTGCCCTGTGTTGACCCCTGACCTTTACCCTGTTAGCCATGACCTCTAAGGTTAATCTGGCTCTGACCTAGCTGTGGTAACCTGACCTAGCTGTGGTAACCTGACCTAGCTGTGACAACCTGACCTAGCTGTGGTATAGCTGTGGTAACCTGATCTAGCTGTGGTAACCTGACCTAGCTGTGGTAACCTGACCTAGCTGTGGTAACCTGACCTAGCTGTGACAACCTGACCTAGCTGTGGTATAGCTGTGGTAACCTGACCTAGCTGTGGTATAGCTGTGGTAACCTGACCTAGCTGTGGTAACCTGACCTAGCTGTGGTATAGCTGTGGTAACCTGACCTAGCTGTGGTAACCTGACCTAGCTGTGACAACCTGACCTAGCTGTGGTATAGCTGTGGTAACCTGACCTAGCTGTGGTAACCTGACCTAGCTGTGACAACCTGACCTAGCTGTGGTATAGCTGTGGTAACCTGACCTAGCTGTGGTAACCTGACCTAGCTGTGGTAACCTGACCTAGCTGTGGTATAGCTGTGGTAACCTGACCTAGCTGTGGTAACCTGACCTAGCTGTGACAACCTGACCTAGCTGTGGTATAGCTGTGGTAACCTGACCTAGCTGTGGTAACCTGACCTAGCTGTGACAACCTGACCTAGCTGTGGTATAGCTGTGGTAACCTGATCTAGCTGTGACAACCTGACCTAGCTGTGGTATAGCTGTGGTAACCTGACCTAGCTGTGACAACCTGACCTAGCTGTGGTATAGCTGTGGTAACCTGACCTAGCTGTGGTAACCTGACCTAGCTGTGACAACCTGACCTAGCTGTGGTATAGCTGTGACAACCTGACCTAGCTGTGGTATAGCTGTGACAACCTGACCTAGCTGTGACAACCTGACCTAGCTGTGACAACCTGACCTAGCTGTGACAACCTGACCTAGCTGTGACAACCTGACCTAGCTGTGGTAACCTGACCTAGCTGTGGTAACATGAACTAGCTGTGGTAACCTGACCTAGCTGTGGTATAGCTGTGGTAACCTGACCTAGCTGTGGTATAGCTGTGGTAACCTGACCTAGCTGTGGTATAGCTGTGACAACCTGACCTAGCTGTGGTATAGCTGTGACAACCTGACCTAGCTGTGACAACCTGACCTAGCTGTGACAACCTGACCTAGCTGTGACAACCTGACCTAGCTGTGACAACCTGACCTAGCTGTGGTAACCTGACCTAGCTGTGGTATAGCTGTGACAACCTGACCTAGCTGTGACAACCTGACCTAGCTGTGGTATAGCTGTGACAACCTGACCTAGCTGTGGCAACCTGCTGCTAATAAAATACTTACTAGGGTTGCAAAATTCACATATCTTAGTTGTAGGAATACAGAATTCCTGCTTTCCCTCCTGATTCTGGCAATCTTTCAACTGAGTTTTCTGGAAAACCTAGAAATTAGCAACCGTATTGTGAATGACTATTTCCTTCCTATTATTTTGGATTGAATTATTACTCATGTGTATGTGCAACTATCTGATTCAGCAAGTCGCCCCATGACGACAAAATGGACATTTCAGAAAACCATCACCTTCATGGGCCAGCCACTCTGAGAGCTCGATTCAATCCGTAGTGCAGAAGATCTGCATTCTAGCGCAATTTACTTTCTTTAAAGGCAATGTTACCGCATTTGCAGAGACTGCGTTCACGGTAAACGTTGCATATGTCGGCTCCTAGAGAACATTACCTTTCAAATGTCAACCGTGCTACAACGCAGATCTTCTGCGCTACAGATTGAATTGATCCCCAAGTTACTGAAATATTTTATCATCACCCCCTCAGCTGTCATGGTTGTTCAGTTTTCTGAAGAGTCAGTCAGACAGAAGGAAACTGAGAGAGATATAAGTCACTGCTAAGGGGGGGGGGGGGGGGGGGGGGGGGGGGTTTGGAAACTTACACCAGATCAGGGAGACGTGTGAGGTGTTTCCATTGCATTCTATAATAAAGAGTAGCACTGTGTTGAGTTGGGGGAAGTTGGCGGTCAGGGTGGGGGATTTGACTTGTTTGTCTGTCAGTGAGACTATCTCGAGGTCCCTGCCTTGGTCTAACCTGCGTCTCTGCTTCTTCACTTGTGATGCAGCTCATAGTTTTGGATGCTCCGGTGAGTACTCTGGGTTCTGTTGGCTAGGGCACGCAGCCCTGCTCCCTCTCCCGTGCTGGTGTAGACAAAACAACGCTTAGATGTGGGCTCTGACGAGACGTCTGGGAATGGCTGGGAAAGGGAGAAAGAAGATGTGTTTGTTTAGATTTGATTTATTTTACCTTTTATTTAACTAGGCAAGTCAGTTAAGAACAAATTCTTATTTTCAATGACGGCCTAGGAACAGTGGGTTAACTGCCTTGTTCAAGGGCAGAACGACAGACCTTGTCAGCTCGGGATTCGATCTTGCAACCCTTCGGTTACAAGTCCAATGCTCTAACCACTAGGCTACCTGCCTCCCCGAATGCCACATGCCAGATGTGAATACCCCCAGGCCAGACGGATGTGTAGTAGATTACCCCCCCCCCCCCCCAGTCCAGACAGATGTGCAGTAGATAACCCCCCCCCAGGCCAGACAGATGTGCAGTAGATAACCCCCCCCAGGCCAGACAGATGTGCAGTAGATAACCCCCCCCCCCCGCCAGGCCAGACGGATGTGCAGTAGATAACCCCCCCCAGGCCAGACGGATGTGCAGTAGATAAACCCCCCAGGCCGAGAGGCTTTTGGCAGGCCTTCCTTTGATCTGTTATACCTCAAGTTCCCCTGCTGCTCTTGTCCAATCCCATGAGAGCTGGTCGTAGTGGCCAAAGGCCAACGTATCTTTGCTGATCAACCATCTTACTGTTTTTCTCTCCACCCCCCCACCCCCTCCCTTCCATCCTTAGGTGGAAGAGAGTGAGAATGAGTGGTCTGTCCCTCACTGCTTCACCATCTACTCTGCCCAGAGGACCATTGTGGTGGCAGCCAGGTAAACACACAGGAGTTTCACACACACAGTCACAGAACTGTCAAAGATGAAACAAAACGTTATGCTTTTTAATCTAAAGACAAATGCACATTTTAATAGTGAACCAGAGTTGGTTAAAGTCCTGAGTCGTAAAACCCACCCTGCTCACTTCATCAGCTGATCTGTAATAACCTCCCTGTGTGGATGTGATTGTAGCTCGAAGGTGGAGATGGGAAAATGGATAGAGGATCTCAACATGGCAATAGAGATGGCCAAGAAATCTCAGGAGAAATCAGACCTGTTCCTGGACCCAGGGCTCTGTGATCGCTCCAACAGTAAGGCATAGAATTACCCCTCTCTGTGATCGCTCCAACAGTAAGGCATAGAATTACCCCTCTCTGTGATCGCTCCAACAGTAAGGCATAGAATTACCCCTCTCTGTGATCGCTCCAACAGTAAGGCATAGAATTACCCCTCTCTGTGATCGCTCCAACAGTAAGGCATAGAATTACCCCTCTCTGTGATCGCTCCAACAGTAAGGCATAGAATTACCCCTCTCTGTGATCGCTCCAACAGTAAGATGTAGCATTACCCCTCTCTAGCGATCCTAGCATTACCCGGCTCTGTAGCGATCCCGGCATTACCCGGCTCTGTAGCGATCCCGGCATTACCCGGCCCTGTAGCGATCCCGGCATTACCCGGCCCTGTAGCGATCCCGGCATTACCCGGCCCTGTAGCGATCCCGGCATTACCCGGCCCTGTAGCGATCCCGGCATTACCCGGCCCTGTAGCGATCCCGGCATTACCCGGCTCTGTAGCGATCCCGGCATTACCCGGCTCTGTAGCGGTCCCGGCATTACCCCGCTCTGTAGTGTATAGTTAGGATCTATAGTACTTGTTCATGCACCTGGATGTAGCCTACAGTATTAGATCCCTCTTTGTTTTTATAGTGATAATGTTTTTAAATTGTCTTTTCCCCTTTTGTTGTGGAACCTACTAGCCTCTTGGGCTGGATGTTGTGGAACCTACTAGCCTCTTGGGCTGGATGTTGTGGAACCTACTAGCCTCTTGGGCTGGATGTTGTGGAACCTACTAGCCTCTTGGGCTGGATGTTGTGGAACCTACTAGCCTCTTGGGCTGGATGTTGTGGAACCTACTAGCCTCTTGGGCTGGATGTTGTGGAACCTACTAGCCTCGTGAGCTGGGTTTGAAACCGTCGCTATATGTGTTGTGGATTTTCTGGTGCATCCATGGACTGTTGGAGCCAGATGGTGATCCTATTGGGTGGACTTTTGTACAAATGTACTGTACCCCCTCCCTTTAGATGTAGCTAACCCCTCCCCTCCTTCCTCAGGGTCGTCGGATGAGGTTTCTCTGGAGCAGGAGTCAGAGGATGACATGTCGTCGTCCCGTAACTCTCTGGATAAGCAGACCCATCACCGTGCCAACAGCACCATGCATGTCTGCTGGCATCGTAACACCAGCGTGTCCATGTCAGATCACAGCCTGGCTGTGGAGGTAGAGACTACACACACAGAGAGACTACACACACAGAGAGACTACACACACAGAGAGACTACACACACAGAGAGACTACACACACAGAGAGACTACACACACACACACACACACAGAGACTACACACACACACACACAGAGACTACACACACACACACAGAGACTACACACACACAGAGACTACACACACACAGAGACTACACACACACACACACACAGAGACTACACACACACACACACACACACACACACAGAGACTACACACACACACACAGAGACTACACACACACACACAGAGACTACACACACACACACAGAGACTACACACACACCACACACACACACACACACACACAGAGACTACACACACACACACACAGAGACTACACACACACACACAGAGACTACACACACACACACAGAGACTACACACACACACACAGAGACTACACACACACACAGAGACTCACACACACACACACACAGAGACTACACACACACACAGACTACACACACACACACACAGAGACTACACACACACACACACAGAGAGACTACACACACACACACACAGAGAGACTCACACACACACACACACAGAGACTACACACACAGACTACACACACACACACACAGAGAGACTACACACACACACACACACAGAGACTACACACACACACACACAGAGAGACTACACACACACACACACACAGACTACACACACACACAGAGACTACACACACACACAGAGACTACACACACACACAGAGACTCCACACCACACACACACACACAGAGACTACACACACACACAGAGACTACACACACACACAGAGACTCACACACACACACACACACACACACAGAGAGACTACACACACACACAGACAGAGACTACACACACACACACACAGAGACTACACACACACACACAGAGACTACACACACACACACAGAGAGACTACACACACACACACACAGAGACTACACACACACAGACTACACACACACACACACAGACTACACACACACACACACAGACTACACACACACACACACAGACTCCACACACACACAGACTACACACACAGAGACTACACACACACACAGAGACTACACACACACACAGAGACTACACACACACACAGAGACTACACACACACACACAGAGACTACACACACACACACACACACACACAGAGACTACACACACACACAGAGACTCACACACACACACACACACAGAGACTACACACACACACAGAGACTACACACACACACACACACACACAGAGACTACACACACACACACACACACAGAGACTACACACACACACACACACAGAGACTACACACACACACACAGAGACTACACACACACACACACAGAGACTACACACACACACACACAGAGACTACACACACACACACACACAGAGACTACACACACACACAGAGACTACACACACACACACAGAGACTACACACACACACACAGAGACTACACACACACACAGAGACCACACACACACACACACACAGACTACACACACACACACACACACACAGAGACTACACACACACACACAGAGACTACACACACACACACAGACTACACACACACACAGAGAGACTACACACACACACAGAGAGACTACACACACACACACAGAGAGACTACACACACACACAGACTACACACACACACAGACTACACACACACACAGAGACTACACACACACACAGAGACTACACACACACACAGAGACTACACACACACAGAGACTACACACACACACACACACACAGAGACTACACACACACGGACACACACACACAGAGACTCCCACACACACACACAGAGACTCACACACACACGGACACACACACACAGAGACTACACACACACACAGAGACTACACACACACACAGAGACTACACACACACACAGAGAGAGACTACACACACACAGAGACTACACACACACACAGAGACTACACACACACACACAGACTACACACACACACACACACACACACAGACTACACACACACACACACACAGAGACTACACACACACACACACACAGACACACAGAGACTACACACACACACACAGAGACTACACACACACACACACACACACACACACAGAGACTACACACACACACAGAGACTACACACACACACAGAGACTACACACACACACACACACAGAGACTACACACACACACACACAGAGAGACTACACACACACACACACACACAGAGAGACTACACACACACACACACACAGAGACTACACACACACACACAGAGAGACTACACACACACACAGAGAGACTACACACACACACACACACACAGAGACTACACACACACACACACACACAGAGACTACACACACACACACACACAGAGACTACACACACACACAGAGACTACACACACACACACACACAGAGACTACACACACACACAGAGACTACACACACACACAGAGACTACACACACACACACACACACAGAGACTACACACACACACAGAGACTACACACACACACAGAGACTACACACACACACAGAGACTACACACACACACAGAGACTACACACACACACAGAGAGAGACTACACACACACACAGAGAGAGACTACACACACACACACACAGAGACTACACACACACACAGACTACACACACACACACACACACACACAGACTACACACACACACACACACACACAGAGACTACACACACACACACACAGAGACTACACACACACACACAGAGACTACACACACACACACACACACACACACAGAGACTACACACACACACACACACACAGAGACTACACACACACACACACAGAGAGACTACACACACACACACACACACAGAGAGACTACACACACACACACAGAGAGACTACACACACACACAGAGAGACTACACACACACACACAGAGAGACTACACACACACACACACAGAGAGACTACACACACACACACAGAGAGAGACTACACACACACACATACACACACACACAGAGACTTCACACACACAGAGAGAGAGAGAGAGACTACACACACAGAGAGACGCACACAGAGAGACACACACACACATCGCATCCGATGACTTCCATCACTGCTTGTGGGTTCTCTGATGACTGTATAGTCCGATGCAGGATGCATACTGTCTGCCACAGACACAACACAGAGAGGCCTGTCCCGTAGAGGAACAGACACAACACAGAGAGGCCTGTCCCGTAGAGGCACAGACACAACACAGAGAGGCCTGTCCCATAGAGGCACAGACACAACACAGAGAGGCCTGTCCCATAGAGGCACAGACACAACACAGAGAGGCCTGTCCCGTAGAGGAACAGACACAACACAGAGAGGCCTGTCCCGTAGAGGAACAGACACAACACAGAGAGGCCTGTCCCGTAGAGGCACAGACACAACACAGAGAGGCCTGTCCCATAGAGGCACAGACACAACACAGAGAGGCCTGTCCCATAGAGGCACAGACACAACACAGAGAGGCCTGTCCCGTAGAGGCACAGACACAACACAGAGAGGCCTGTCCCGTAGAGGCACAGACACAACACAGAGAGGCCTGTCCCGTAGAGGCACAGACACAACACAGAGAGGCCTGTCCCGTAGAGGCACAGACACAACACAGAGGGGCCTGTCCCGTAGAGGCACAGACACAACACAGAGAGAGAGAGGCCTGTCCGGTAGAGGCACAGACACACACACTATTTCGTGTGTGCTTATTTTTGTCCTATTTCACACATGTACAAGTGTGTGTTACTACATGTGTGAATTGGACATTCGTTTTTTGCATTACCCAGAGAGTGGGGTAACGGCCAGGGTCTGCCATTGGAGCAATTAAGATTAAGTGCTTTGCTCAAGGGCACATCGACATATGTTTCACCTTGTCTGCGATTCAACTTAGCGACCTTTCGGTTATTTTCTAGCGGCACATATAAATCAAATGTTATTAGTCACCTGCACCGAATACAACGGGTGTAGACTTTACCGTAAAATGCTTACTTAAGAGCCCTTCCCAACAATGCAGAGTTAAAAAGTAAACAATTATAATAGTAACACGAGGAATCAAATGAAATATACAAGAATGGAGCTATATACAGGAAGTACCAGATCAATATGGAGCTATATACAGGAAGTACCAGATCAATGTGGAGCTATATACAGGAAGTACCAGATCAATGTGGAGCTATATACAGGAAGTACCAGATCAATGTGGAGCTATATACAGGAAGTACCAGATCAATGTGGAGCTATATACAGGAAGTACCAGATCAATGTGGAGCTATATACAGGAAGTACCAGATCAATGTGGAGCTATATACAGGAAGTACCAGATCAATGTGGAGCTATATACAGGAAGGACCAGATCAATGTGGAGCTATATACAGGAAGGACCAGATCAATGTGGAGCTATATACAGGAAGTACCAGTACCAGATCAATGTACAGAGGTAGATATGTACACGAAGGCAGGGTAAAGTGACTAGGCATCAGGATAGATAATAATAAGGTATTTGAGGTAGATATGTACATGAAGGCAGGGTAGATAATAATAAGGTATTTGAGGTAGATATGTACACGAAGGCAGGGTAAAGTGACTAGGCATCAGGATAGATAATAATAAGGTATCTGAGGTAGATATGTACATGAAGGCAGGGTAAAGTGACTAGGCATCAGGACAGATAATAATAAGAGTAAAATAAAGATCAGAGCAGCAGCAGAAAATGTAAAGTGTAAAAGTGTGTGTGTAATGTTTGTTGTCAGTCTGCGTGTGTGTGTGTGTAGTGTATGTGTGGGTGTGTTAATGTAGTGTGTGTATATGGTTTGTATATATAGTCGTGTGTGTGTGTGTGTGTGTGTGTGTGTGTGTGAGTGTGTGTGTATACCATACACACTACCGTTCAAAGGTTTTGACACACCTACTCATTCAAGGATTCAAATAGCCACCCGTTGCCTTGACAGCTTTTCACACTTGGCATTCTCTCAACCAGCTTCTTGAGATAGTCACCTGGAATGCATTTCAATTAACAGGTGTACCTTCTTAAAAGTTAATTTGTGGAATTTCTTTCTTTCCTTAATGCATTTGAGCAAATTAGTTGTGTTGTGACAAGGTAGGGCTATGTTCTGTATACCCCCCATTTGGTAAAACACTAAGACCATATTATGGCAAGAACAACTCAAATAAGCAAAGAGAAACGACAGTTCATCATTACTTTAAGACATGAAGGTCAGTCAATACGGAAAGTTTCAAGAACTTTGAAAGTTTCTTCAAGTGCAGTCGCAAAAACCATCAAGCGCTATGATGAAACTGGCTCTCATGAGGACCGACACAGGAAAGGAAGACCCAGAGTTACTTCTTCTGCAGAGGATACGTTCATTAGAGTTACCAGCCTCAGAAATTGCAGCCCAAATAAATGCTTCACAAAGTTCAAGTAACAGACACATCTCAACATCAACTGTTCACAGGAGACTGTGTGACTCAGGCCTTCATGGACGAATTGCTGCAAGAAACCACTACTAAAGGACACCAATAAGAAGAAGAGACTTGCTTGGGCCAAGAAACACGAGTAATGGAAATTAGACGGGTGGAAATGTGTCCTTTGGTTTGGAGTCCAAACTGGAGATTTTTGGCTTCAACCGCTGTGACTTTGTGAGACGCAGTGTGGGTGAACGGATGATCTCCGCATAGAGGAGGAGGTGTTATGATGTGGGGCTGCTTTGCTGGTGACACTGTCTGATTTATTTAGAATTGTTAACCAGCATGGCTACCACACCATTCTGCAGCGATACACCATCCCATCTGGTTTGTACTTAGTGGGACTATCATTTGTTTTTCAACAGGACAATGACCCAAAACACACCTCCAGGCTGTGTAAGGGCTATTTGACCAAGAAGGAGAGTGATGGAGTGCTGCATCAGATGACCTGGCATCCACAATCCCCCGACCTCAACCAAATTGACATGGTTTGGGATGAGTCGGACCGCAGAGTGAAGGAGAAGCAGCCAAAAGTGCTCAGCATATGTGGGAACTCCTTCAAGTCTCTTGGATAAGCATTCCAGGGGAAGCTGGTTGAAAGAATGCCACGAGTGTGCAAAGCAAAGGGTGGCTGCTTTGAAGAATCTCAAATATAAAATATATTTTGATTTAATACTTTTCTGGTTACTACATGATTCCATATGTGTTATTTCATAGTTTTGATGTCTTCGCTATTATTCTACAATGTAAAAAATAAAGAAAAGCTCTTGAATGAGTAGGTGTGTCCAAACCTTTGACTGGTACTGTACATAAAAATGGACCGGATGTGGTGTAAAACAAAACCTGTCTAAAGATGTATGAAAAGCCATGCCCCATCTTCATGACTGTGCGGTGTGTGTGTGGACCATGTTAGGTCCTTAGTGATGTGGACTCCAAGGAACTTGAAGCTCTCAACCCGCTCCACTACAGCCCCATCAATGTGGATGGTGGCTTGCTCTTCCATCTTTCTCCTGTAGTCCACGATCAGCTCCTTGGTCTTACTGATGTTTAGGGAGAGGTTGTTGTCCCGGCACCGCACTGCCAGGTCACTGACCTCCTCCCTGTAGGCTGTCTCATCAGGCCTACCACCTTCGTGTCGTCAGCCAACTTGATAATGGTGTTGAAGTTGTGCGTGGCCACGCATTCGTGGGTGAATGGGGAGTACAGCAGGTGACTAAGGACACACCCCTGAGGGGCCCCCGTGTTTAGGGTCAGCGTGGCGGAGGTGTTGTTACCTACCCTTACCACCTCAGGAAGTCAGGGATCCAGTTGCAGAGGGAGGGGTTCAGTCCCAGGGTCCTTAGCTAGGTGGTGAGCTTGAAGGGGACTATGGTGTTGAGCGCTGAGCTGTAGTTATTTTCCCTCTTGTCCAGGTGGGAGAGGGCGGTGTGACGTGAAATCTGTGGATTTGGATGTGTTGGGGCAGTATGTGAATTGGAGTTGGTCCAGGGTGTCTGGGATGATGGTGTTGATGTGTGTCATGACCAGCCTTTCAAAACACATCATAATTACAGATGTGAGTGCTGCAGGGTGATAGTCATTTAGGCAGGTTACCTTGGAGTTCTTTGGAACAGGGACAATGGTGGTCAGCTTGAAATATGTTGGGATTACAGACTGGGACATGGACAGATTATAAATGTCAGTAAAGAAATTGGCCGAGCTGGTCTGTGCATGCTTTGAGAACGAGCCCTGGTAATTCTGTCTGGCCCGGCGGGCCTTGTGATTCTTAACCTGTTTAAAAGTTTTGCTCACAGCGGGCCAAGGAGAGCGAAATCATGCAGTCATCTGGAAAAACGGGTGCTTTCACGGAGGCACAGTCTTCTATTCCTCGACGCGAGCATAAAAAAGGCATTTAGCTCATTTGGGAGTTGTGCATCGCTGGGCAAACCATGGCTGGGTTTCCGTTTAGTAATTGGCTATCGACCTGCCACATACGACGAGCGTTGGCGCCGATGTAATAGGATGCCACTTTCCTCCTATTATATTGTCCTTTCACATGTTTGATGTCTCATCGGCTGTTGTAGCTGGTTTTCTTGAATGTGTCCCGTTCCTTATAAACTGTTGCTCTAGCCTTTAGCCCAGTGTGGCTATTGTCTGAAATCAATGTAATCCGTGGTTTTTGATTTGGATACGTTCTGATAG
This sequence comes from Salmo salar, assembly GCF_965601325.2. Classification (NCBI taxonomy): domain Eukaryota; kingdom Metazoa; phylum Chordata; class Actinopteri; order Salmoniformes; family Salmonidae; genus Salmo; species Salmo salar. The sequence goes on from NC_138300.1 coordinate 56,669,324, forward strand.
TCACTGTGGGAAGACATCGTCTATGCTCTCTGTGACGGTTGTGCTGAACTCCTCAATGTTATCGGATGTATCCCAGGAACATATCCCAGTCCGTACTAGTAAAACAGTCCTGTAGCCTCACTTCTGCTTCATCCAACCACTTCTGTATTGAGCACATCACTGGTACTTCCTGTTTGAGCTTTTGTTTGTAAACAGGAAGCAAGAGTTTTATTTGTATGTTTTATTTTACCTTTATTTAACCAGGGAAGGCAGTTAAAAAAAAATTCTTATTTACAATGACGGCCTACCAAAAGGCAAAAGTCCTCCTGCGATGACGGGGGGCTGGGATAAAAAAATAAAAATATAGGACAAAAACACACATAAAGACACACCACAACACTACATAAAGAGATATTATGACAATGGAGTCAATGGTCAGATGGTCGTGGTCACATCTGTCGAAGGGAGGACGGAGGAGGGCCTTGTATGTATTTCTGTGGGTAGAATATAAGTGGTCTACAGTTTCTGTCCCTCCAGTGATGCAAAAAGACGTGTTTGGTAGAAGGGATCTAGGATAGTTTTAAGTCTCTGAGTTAGTCTCTGAGTTAGTCTCTGCCCACCAGAAACGTTGCCTCTGGGTGAGCGGTCTCTTTGTTTGTTTATGGCCCCATACAGTTCGTTGAGACCAGAGTGGTGTTGGCTTGGGGAGGGATGTAGACTGCCGTGATAATTACGGATGAGAACTCTCTTGGTACATACAAGGGTCTGCAGTTTACCATGAGGTATTCTATATCAGGTAGATTAAAGGGTCTACAGTTTACCATGAGGTATTCTATATCAGGTAGATTAAAGGGTCTACAGTTTACCATGAGGTATTCTATATCAGGTAGATTAAGGGGTCTACAGTTTACCATGAAGTATTCTATATCAGGTAGATTAAGGGGTCTGCAGTTTACCATGAGGTATTCTATATCAGGTAGATTAAGGGGTCTACAGTTTACCATGAGGTATTCTATATCAGGTAGATTAAGGGGTCTACAGTTTACCATGAGGTATTCTATATCAGGTAGATTAAGGGGTCTGCAGTTTACCATGAGGTATTCTATATCAGGTAGATTAAGGGGTCTACAGTTTACCATGAGGTATTCTATATCAGGTAGATTAAGGGGTCTACAGTTTACCATGAGGTATTCTATATCAGGTAGATTAAGGGGTCTGCAGTTTACCATGAGGTATTCTATATCAGGTAGATTAAGGGGTCTACAGTTTACCATGAGGTATTCTATATCAGGTAGATTAAGGGGTCTACAGTTTACCATGAGGTATTCTATATCAGGTAGATTAAGGGGTCTGCAGTTTACCATGAGGTATTCTATATCAGGTAGATTAAGGGGTCTACAGTTTACCATGAGGTATTCTATATCAGGTAGATTAAAGGGTCTATATCAGGTAGATTAAGGGGTCTACAGTTTACCATGAGGTATTCTATATCAGGTAGATTAAGGGGTCTACAGTTTACCATGAGGTATTCTATATCAGGTAGATTAAAGGGTCTATATCAGGTAGATTAAGGGGTCTGCAGTTTACCATGAGGTATTCTATATCAGGTAGATTAAAGGGTCTATATAAGGTAGATTAAGGGGTCTGCAGTTTACCATGAGGTATTCTATATCAGGTAGATTAAAGGGTCTATATCAGGTAGATTAAGGGGTCTACAGTTTACCATGAGGTATTCTATATCAGGTAGATTAAGGGGTCTGCAGTTTACCATGAGGTATTCTATATCAGGTAGATTAAGGGGTCTACAGTTTACCATGAGGTATTCTATATCAGGTAGATTAAAGGGTCTATATCAGGTAGATTAAGGGGTCTGCAGTTTACCATGAGGTATTCTATATCAGGTAGATTAAAGGGTCTATATCAAGTAGATTAAGGGGTCTACAGTTTACCATGAGGTATTCTATATCAGGTAGATTAAGGGGTCTATATCAGGTAGATTAAGGGGTCTGCAGTTTACCATGAGGTATTCTATATCAGGTAGATTAAGGGGTCTACAGTTTACCATGAGGTATTCTATATCAGGTAGATTAAAGGGTCTATATCAGGTAGATTAAGGGGTCTACAGTTTACCATGAGGTATTCTATATCAAGTAGATTAAGGGGTCTGCAGTTTACCATGAGGTATTCTATATCAGGTAGATTAAAGGGTCTACAGTTTACCATGAGGTATTCTATATCAGGTAGATTAAAGGGTCTATATCAGGTAGATTAAGGGGTCTGCAGTTTACCATGAGGTATTCTATATCAGGTAGATTAAAGGGTCTATATAAGGTAGATTAAGGGGTCTGCAGTTTACCATGAGGTATTCTATATCAGGTAGATTAAAGGGTCTATATCAGGTAGATTAAGGGGTCTACAGTTTACCATGAGGTATTCTATATCAGGTAGATTAAGGGGTCTGCAGTTTACCATGAGGTATTCTATATCAGGTAGATTAAAGGGTCTATATAAGGTAGATTAAGGGGTCTGCAGTTTACCATGAGGTATTCTATATCAGGTAGATTAAAGGGTCTATATCAGGTAGATTAAGGGGTCTACAGTTTACCATGAGGTATTCTATATCAGGTAGATTAAGGGGTCTGCAGTTTACCATGAGGTATTCTATATCAGGTAGATTAAGGGGTCTACAGTTTACCATGAGGTATTCTATATCAGGTAGATTAAGGGGTCTACAGTTTACCATGAGGTATTCTATATCAGGTAGATTAAAGGGTCTATATCAGGTAGATTAAGGGGTCTACAGTTTACCATGAGGTATTCTATATCAGGTAGATTAAGGGGTCTGCAGTTTACCATGAGGTATTCTATATCAGGTAGATTAAGGGGTCTACAGTTTACCATGAGGTATTCTATATCAGGTAGATTAAAGGGTCTATATCAGGTAGATTAAGGGGTCTGCAGTTTACCATGAGGTATTCTATATCAGGTAGATTAAAGAGTCTATATCAGGTAGATTAAGGGGTCTACAGTTTACCATGAGGTATTCTATATCAGGTAGATTAAGGGGTCTGCAGTTTACCATGAGGTATTCTATATCAGGTAGATTAAGGGGTCTACAGTTTACCATGAGGTATTCTATATTAGGTAGATTAAGGGGTCTACAGTTTACCATGAGGTATTCTATATCAGGTAGATTAAGGGGTCTGCAGTTTACCATGAGGTATTCTATATCAGGTAGATTAAGGGGTCTATATCAGGTAGATTAAGGGGTCTACAGTTTACCATGAGGTATTCTATATCAGGTAGATTAAGGGGTCTACAGTTTACCATGAGGTATTCTATATCAGGTAGATTAAGGGGTCTACAGTTTACCATGAGGTATTCTATATCAAGTAGATTAAAGGGTCTATATCAGGTAGATTAAGGGGTCTACAGTTTACCATGAGGTATTCTATATCAGGTAGATTAAGGGGTCTGCAGTTTACCATGAGGTATTCTATATCAGGTAGATTAAGGGGTCTACAGTTTACCATGAGGTATTCTATATCAGGTAGATTAAAGGGTCTATATCAGGTAGATTAAGGGGTCTACAGTTTACCATGAGGTATTCTATATCAGGTAGATTAAGGGGTCTACAGTTTACCATGAGGTATTCTATATCAGGTAGATTAAAGGGTCTATATCAGGTAGATTAAGGGGTCTACAGTTTACCATGAGGTATTCTATATCAGGTAGATTAAGGGGTCTGCAGTTTACCATGAGGTATTCTATATCAGGTAGATTAAAGGGTCTATATAAGGTAGATTAAGGGGTCTGCAGTTTACCATGAGGTATTCTATATCAGGTAGATTAAAGGGTCTATATCAGGTAGATTAAGGGGTCTGCAGTTTACCATGAGGTATTCTATATCAGGTAGATTAAGGGGTCTACAGTTTACCATGAGGTATTCTATATCAGGTAGATTAAAGGGTCTACAGTTTACCATGAGGTATTCTATATCAGGTAGATTAAAGGGTCTATATCAGGTAGATTAAGGGGTCTACAGTTTACCATGAGGTATTCTATATCAGGTAGATTAAGGGGTCTACAGTTTACCATGAGGTATTCTATATCAGGTAGATTAAGGGGTCTATATCAGGTAGATTAAGGGGTCTGCAGTTTACCATGAGGTATTCTATATCAGGTAGATTAAGGGGTCTGCAGTTTACCATGAGGTATTCTATATCAGGTAGATTAAGGGGTCTACAGTTTACCATGAGGTATTCTATATCAGGTAGATTAAGGGGTCTACAGTTTACCATGAGGTATTCTATATCAGGTAGATTAAGGGGTCTACAGTTTACCATGAGGTATTCTATATCAGGTAGATTAAAGGGTCTATATCAGGTAGATTAAGGGGTCTGCAGTTTACCATGAGGTTTTCTATATCAGGTAGATTAAGGGGTCTACAGTTTAACACTCGAAGCTGCACACAAGTTGTTATTTATGAAAAAACACACTTGAAGTCATATTTGAAGTAAAAAATCGAGTTTAGTAACTGTCGATCTGATGTCCAGAAGTGCTTGGTGGTCACATGATAATACTAACTTTTTGTATAAGAAAATAAAGAGAAACGCGATAAAAGTTGTACAATGTTGCCCTTCTCCGTCTCCACTGTCTTTTAAAAACGTCCATCCCTCAGCGTTGTGTTGGGCAGCTGTCAGACAGAGCTGCAGTATTTGGGGCAGCTGTCAGACAGAGCTGCAGTATTTGGGGCAGCTGTCAGACAGAGCTGCAGTATTTGGGGCAGCTGTCAGACAGAGCTGCAGTATTTGGGGCAGCTGTCAGACAGAGCTGCAGTATTTGGGGCAGCTGTCAGACAGAGCTGCAGTATTTGGGGCAGCTGTCAGACAGAGCTGCAGTATTTGGGGCAGCTGTCAGACAGAGCTGCAGTATTTGGGGCAGCTGTCAGACAGAGCTGCAGTATTTGGGGCAGCTGTCAGTCAGAGCTGCAGTATTTGGGGCAGCATTGTGTTGGGCAGCTGTCAGACAGAGCTGCAGTATTTGGGGCAGCTGTCAGACAGAGCTGCAGTATTTGGGGAAGATTTCATTAGGCACACAGAGCAGTGGATACACGGCCTGTCCTCATCTCCTCACCCCATCGTCATTCTCCTGCACCTCCCTGCTCCACTCTCTCTCCCATGATTCATCTTCTCTCCTTCTCTGATGATGATCCTTTCTGTTTCATTTCAGTGTTTCACTGTTTCATCACTTCCTTGCACTGAAGTCTTGTCTTTGTGGAAAACACTCCAATCAGAAGCATGTGTTCTTTATCTATGACCAATCTTGTTCTGTCTTTAACTAACTCCTCCCCTTCACAGCCCTGGCTGAAGGACTTTCTAATCTACCATTCTGTTTCTGTCGCTGAATGTAACCTGCCGACTCATCCTATGTTACTTTCCTCCTTTCTTTCTCTCTGTCCTTTTCGCTTTCTGCCCGTCTTTCTTTCTTTCTTTCTTTCTCTGTCTCTCTCTCTACTTGGCCTCTTTCTCTGTCCTTTTCTCTCTGTCCCCCCCCTAGTGTTCTGTTCCCCAGCCGTGTCTCCAGAGCTCCCTCCTCGTTACCTGCTGGGTCAGGGCCAGAGACCCAACACCATCACACACGTCTGCTGGTACCGCAACCAGAACCTCTCACTCACTGATTATCTGCGCATGAACCAGGTACCACACTAGCAGAACCATGTTCCAGACTGTAGAACCAGGTACCAGACTAGAACCATACTTGAACCATGTTATAACCAGGTACCAGACTAGAACCAGGTACCAGACTAGAACAATACTAGAACCCAGTACCAGACTAGAACCAGGTACCATGGTAGAATCAAGTGCCAGAATACAACCATGGAAGAACCAGGTACCAGACTACAACCATACTAGGACCAGGTACCAGACTAGAACCATACTAGGACCAGGTACCAGACTAGAACCATACTAGGACCAGGTACCAGACTAGAACCAGCCTAGAACCAGATACCAGACTAGAGCCATGGTAGAACCAGGGATGTGACTTGAACCAGGTACCAGACTAGAAGCAGGTACCAGACTAGAACCAGGTACCAGACTACAACCATGGTAGAACCAGGTACCAGACTACAACCATGGTAGAACCAGGTACCAGACTAGAACCAGGTACCAGACTAGAACCAGGTACCAGACTAGAAGCAGGTACCAGACTAGAACCAGATGAGAAGCAGGTACCAGACTAGAAGCAGGTACCAGACTAGAACCAGATGAGAAGCAGGTACCAGACTAGAACCAGGTACAAGACTAGAACCATGGTAGAACCATGTACCAGACTAGAACCACGGTAGAACCATGTACCAGACTAGAACCACGGTAGAACCATGTACCAGACTAGAACCACGGTAGAACCATGTACCAGACTAGAACCATGTACCAGACTAGAACCAGATACCAGACTAGAACAAGGTGCCATACAAGAAGCAGGTACCATTCTAGAACCAAGTACCAGACTAGAACCATGGTAAAGCCAGGTACCAAACTAGAACCGCACCAGACTGGTACCAGACTAGAACCACGCTAGAACCAGGTACCAGACTAGAACCATGCTAGAACAAGGTACCAGACTAGAACCAAAAAAGAACCAGGGACCAGACTGCAACCATGCTAGAACCAGGTACCAGACTGCAACCATGCTAGAACTATGGTAGAACCAGGTACCATACTAGAACCGTACCAGACTGGAACCAGACTAGAACAATGATAGAACCAGGTACCAGCCCTGAACCATACTAGAACGAGGTACCAGACTAGAGCCGTGGTAGAACCATTCCAGACTAGAACCATGTACCAAACTAGAACCATACTAGAACCAGATATCAGACTAGAACCTTACTAGAACCATGGTATAACCAGGTGCAAGACTAGAACCGTGGTAGAACCAGGTGCAAGACTAGAACCGTGGTAGACCCAGGTACCAGACTAGAACCTTACTAGAACCACGTACCAGGCTACAAACATACACCAGACTAGAACCGAGTACCCGACTAGAACCATAGCAGAACAACGGTAGAACCAGGTACCAGACTAGAACCTTACTAGATCCAGGTACCAGACTACAACCAAGTACCAGAGTAGAACCATGGTAGAACCAGGAAACCCACTAGAACCATGATAGAACCAGGTACCAGACTTGGACCAGGTACCAGACTAGAACCATGGTAGAATCATAACAGAGCCAGGGTAGAAGCAGGTACCAGACTAGAACAAAGGTAGTACCAGGTACAAGACTAGAACCATGGTAGAACCATCCTAGAACCAGGTACCAGACTAGAAATATACACCAGACTCGAACCATGGTAGAACCAGGTACCAGACTAGAACCATTCCAGGGTAGAACCAGGTACCAGACTAGATCCATGGTAGAACCATACCAGAACCAGGGAAGCACCAGGTACCAGATTAGAATAATGGTAGAACCAGGTACCAGACTAGAACCATACCAGAACCAGGTACCAGACTAGAACAATGGTAGAACCAGGTACAAGACTGGAATCATACTATAGCCATTCTAGAACCAGTTACAACCATGGTAGAACCAGGTACCTGACTAGAACCATGGTAGAACCAGGTACCAGACTAGAACCACATACCATACTAGAACCAGGTACCAGACTAGAACCATGGTAGAACCAGGTACCTGACTTGAACCACATACCATACTAGAACCAGGTACCAGACTAGAACCATGGTAGAACCAGGCACTAGTAGAACCATGATTGAAATAATTACCAAACTGATGATAGAACCACAGTACAATTTTAACAGGGAGATGCCAAATGATACATACAGTTTACTGATCTGCAGTGTTGGGGAAGCTACTCTGAAAATATAGTTTACCAAGCTTCAATTACTTCTCACTGGAAGAAGATAATCTACACTAAAGCTACCCCTAAGAAAAAAATATAGTTTACCAAGCTTCAATTACTTCTCACTGGAAGAAGATAATCTACACTAAAGCTACCCCTAAGAAAAAAATATAGTTTACTTAACTAAAGTTACTTTGAAAAAGTAGTTCACTATATCCAAACTACTTTGTTAAAAAAAAAATTATATGAAAAATCTGAAATGTCAGGCTACAAATCACAAGGACAGATCCCTTTGGGGTCATATGTTAACAGAATGTGGAATTTAGCCTATTAAACAGAAAAACTCCAGCGCCTTCAGAAGGTATTCACACCCCTTGACTATTTACACATTTTGTTGTTACAACCTGAATGAAAAAATGTATTAATTTGAGATTGTTTGTCATTGACCTACACACAATAACCCATAATGTCAAAGTGGAATTATGTTTTTAGATGTTTTTACAGATTCATTAAAAATTAAAAGCTCAACTGTCAATAAGTATTCAACCCCTTTTGTTATGGTAAGCCTAAATAGGTTCAGGAGTAAAAATTTGCATAAGTCACATAAGTTGCATGAACTCACTCTGTGTCTAATAATAGTGTTTAACATGATTTTTGAATGACCACCTCATCTCTGTACCCTACACATACAATTATCTATAAGGTCCCTCGTCGAGCTGTGAATTTCAAACAGAAATTCAACCACAAAGACCATGGAGGTTTTCCAATGCCTCGCAAAGAAGGGCACCTATTGGTAGATGGGTAAAAAAATCAGCAAATATTGAATATCTCTTTTGAGCATGGTCAAGTTATTATACTTAACAAAAATATAAAACGCAACATGTAAAGTGTTGGTCCCATGTTCCATACGCACTACAAGCTTATTTCTCTCAAATGTTGTGCCCAAATTTGTTTGCATTCCTGTTAGTGCACATTACTCCTTTGCCAAGATAATCCATCCACCAGACAGGTGTGGCATATCAATAAGCTTATTAAACAGCATGATCATTACACAGGTGCCCCTTGTGCTGGGGACAATAAAAGGCCACTCTAAAATGTGCAGTTTTGTCACGCAACACAATGCCACAGATGTCTCCAGTTTTGAGAGAGTGTGCAATTGGAATGATCACTGCAGGAATGTCCACCAGAGCTGTTGCCAGATAAGGTTAATTTCTCTACCATAAGCCGCCTCAATGTCGTTTTTGAGAATTTGGCAGTGCGTCCAACCGGCCTAACAACCGCAGACCACGTGTATGGCGTCGTGTGGGCGAGTGGTTTGCTGATGTCAACTTTGTGAACAGAGTTGCCCCAATGTCACAACAAAGATACAGGCGTCCTTCCTAACTCAGTTGCCGGAGAGGAAGGCAACTGTTTAGGGATTTCATCATGAGGTCAATGGTGACTTTAAAACCGTTAAACCTTTAAATGGCTGAGAACTGAGGATGGATCAACATTGTAGTTACTTCACAATACTAACCTAATTGACAGAGTGAAAAGAAAGAAGCCTGTACAGAGGCACTAAAGTAAAACTGCAACAACAAAAAACTTTTTGTCCTGAATACAAAGTGTTATGTCTGGGGAAAATGTACTTTACTGAGCAGCACGCTCCATATTTTTAAGCATAGTGGTGGCTGCATCATGTTATGGGTATGCTTGTAATCGTTAAGGACTGGGGAGTTTTTCAGGATGAAAAAGAAACGGAATGGAGCTAAGCACAGGCAAAAATCCCAGAGGAAAACCTGGTTCAGTCTGCTTTCCAACAGACACTGGGAGACAAATTCACCTTTCAGCAGGACAATAACCTAAAACACAAGGTCAAATCTATACTGGAGTTACTTACCAAGATGACGGTGAATGTTTCTGAGTGGCCGAGTTACAGTTTTGACTTAAAGATACTTGAAAATCTATGGAAAGACCTGCAAAAGGTTGTCTATCAATGATCTAAAACCAATTTGACAGAACTTTTAAGAATTTTGAAAAGAATAATGGAAAAATGTTGCGCAATCCAGGTGTTTAAATCTCTTAAGTTGAGGGGTATGAATACATTCTGAAGGCACTGTATGTTTCAACTGAGAATTTGGCAAGTCTGTAGTTCCAGTAGTTAGCTACACCGCTACATGGTAAAAAAAACAACGTAATTGACTACTGAAAACTCAATCTAGATTTGAATTTTGTTCAACTAACACCAAGCTACTGCAAAAATGTAGTTAAATGACTTGAATTACAAGTAGTTCACTTCTCTTCAACACTGCTGACTGTCCTGTCCTTTCCGGTCCCGTCTTCAGAACCAGCTCTCAGGTTACCTCCTACGGAAATTCAAGAATAGCAATGGCTGGCAGAAGCTCTGGGTGGTCTTCACCAACTTCTGTCTGTTCTTTTACAAGACTCACCAGGTACTGGCCACACACACCGAACCCTGAACACACACTGAACATAACACAACACGGCTGGTAGAAGCTCTGGGTGGTTTTCACCAACTTCTGTTTTACAAGACTCACCAGGTACTGGCCTGGCGCAACACTTGGCTTTAATACTGCAGCTTGGCTTTTTTAAACAACCAATTTACATGTTAGTTGTACTGCAAATGCAGCCTAGATGCTTATAAATGTCTTGAGTCAGGCTCCTTTGCTGAGGCCAAATGTCCTCTGTTGGTTCTATGTTGAAGTGTTCCCTGGATGTTAAGGTATCCCAGCCAACTGTCTATTTCTGTGTGCAGGATGATTTCCCGCTGGCAAGCCTCCCGTTGCTAGGGTACACTGTGAGCAGCCCGGGAGAGTCAGACAGCATCCACAAGGAATACGTCTTCAAACTGCAGTTCAAGTCCCACGTTTATTTCTTCCGGGCGGAGAGCGAGTATACATTCGAGAGGTATAGTGACTGTTTCATTCATTATTTAACTCCTTCCAACAATGCATCATTATGATTCCAGAACATTTCCGGGACACGTTTTAATTGTAAAACTTGGCCGCAGTTTTTGGCTAACAGGTCAGTGTTAAGGAGATGGAGTGGTGCTTTGTGTTTACACTATGGCTGTAATTGCTCTGATGTCCTCTGTCTTTCTCTCACTCCCTCGCTCTCTCTTCCTCTTTCCACCCCCTCTCTCCTTCCCTCTGTTTCTCTCTGTTTCTCTCTCTGTTTCTCTCTGTTTCTTTCTCTCTCTGTTTCTCTCTCTCTGTTTCTCTCTCCTTCTTTCCACCCCCTCTCTCCTTCCCTCTGTTTCTCTCTGTTTCTCTCTCTGTTTCTCTCTGTTTCTTTCTCTCTCTGTTTCTCTCTCTCTGTTTCTCTCTCCTTCTTTCCACCCCCTCTCTCCTTCCCTCTGTTTCTCTCTGTTTCTCTCTCTGTTTCTCTCTGTTTCTTTCTCTCTCTGTTTCTCTCTCTCTGTTTCTCTCTCCTTCTTTCCACCCCCTCTCTCTCCTTCCCTCTGTTTCTCTCTCTCTCTCTCTCTCTCTCTCTCTGTTTCTCTCTCTCTCTCTGTTTCTCTCTCTCTCTGTTTCTCTCTCTCTCTCTGTTTCTCTCTCTCTCTCTGTTTCTCTCTCTCTCTCTGTTTCTCTCTCTCTCTCTCTCTCTCTCTCTCTCTCTCTCTGTCTGTTTCTCTCTCTCTGTTTCTCTCTCTCTCTCTGTTTCTCTCTCTCTCTCTGTTTCTCTCACTCCCTCCTCTCTACAGATGGATGGAGGTGATTAAGAGTGCAGCCAGTGCTACAGGCAGGATGAGTCTCCTCATACCTAAAGGTCCCCTGCAGATGAATGGGAACTAACTGCGCTCCTTGATCTGATCTACTGCGGCTTAGAAGCTTCTATCTAACCTGCGTCCCAGATGGAACCCTATTCCCTATATAATGCACTACTTTTGACCAGAGCCCTCGTCCCAAATGGCACCCTAGGGTCAGTCCTAGAGAGAAAAGGGCTGGGCCCAATAGACTCTGAGACAATACTGTATAATACCATCTCTCTCTCTCCTCTCTCCTCTCTCCTCTCTCCTCTCTCTCTCGTTCTCATTGGAATCATGTTAAAGTGGCACTCATGTCTTGGATTTATTTGGCAGAAAAGGGCTCAGTGAGTGACTGGAAGTTATTATATATATATATTTTTTAGATATATATATTCATTCTCTCCTTCTAGAATTGTCAACCATTGTTATGTGAGAATCTGTTGAAACAATGTATCAGCAGGGAACAGAATAACATTATGAATCCAGTAATTGGATACGTGGTTCAAGAGAGAAGGATATACAGTGCTATCACGATAAACAAGGATGCTCGAGGACATTCTGTCAAGGTTGAGTGTATACACTCAGCAGGCTGAGAAAGGGAACTAAAGCGGGACTCATAACCTTCTCACGGCAGCCAGTGTAAAACAACTACATCACAAAACATAGGCTTGGTTTCCCACACTCGGATTAAGTCTAGTCCTGGCCTAAAAAAGCATTTTAGATGGACAATCTCCTTTTGAAAGTGCTTTTTACTCCAGGACTAGACTTAATCTGTGTCCAGGACTAGACTTAATCTTTATCTGGAAAACCGTTTTATAGTGATTAATCTATCAGGTTATGTTCTAGAGAAGTTTATACAGCGTTAGTCTAAAGACTGTTGTTTCCTTTTAGCCAGTGAAAGCATTCTGCGGACGGTCGTTGTCGAGTGTGTATCGTGTCTTGTCTACACGAAGATACAGGTGTAGAAATGGAACTGGTAGGTGGAGGAGGGCAGTGATGATATACGGAGGTGCAGAGCTTGCAGGATTGATTTGACTAGGGACTGGGAAGGGTAACTAGCTGGAGAACAACCCCAGATACTTTCTTTATACCAGGTTTAAAATAGTTGTAGTGGAGGTAATTCTGGTCCAGGGTGTTATTTCTTCCACTAAGGAATTAGTGGAGGAATTAATGCCCTGGACCAGAGCTCTGGTACAGCAAGAGAGGTAGGGAGAGGTACCCAGTGAATGACCTTTTTTTTTTTATTATTTTTTTTTATTCATTGATAAAAGGCAGATAATATTGTATGTTGAAATGAGTTAGGAACACAAGCAGTCAATCTCCTTTTAGGATACTTCTGTAAAGGACTTGGAGGTATTATTCTGTTGTTTGAGAATTTCGTAGTTCTCATTTGTTCTGTTGTCACACTAAGGTATTCATGGCAATGGAGTTTAATCAAAAAATGGAGCAAAACGCACATTGTGTAAGGTACGTTTTCCATTGAAGTGTTTCAAGGGGTCATATATTCCTGTTAATAAATGTAAAAGTACTTTGTTGGCCCCAAGAGAGAAAAAACCTTGTTAATGAAGTTTTCCTATACTATCAATATGTAGTCCTATTTTATTTTCATACATTGACAATAGTCCAACCTAATTCTGGCTCTCATAACCTCAAATGTTAAAGTTAAACATACTTAAAGCATTTAATTGTTGTGTTATTGACTTATTATTAGTCAGTGTTGGCCAGTTCTACTGTTGTTGTCTGATTTCCTAGTTTTAAGGAGAAGAAGGAAGTCGGGAAGGAAGGTGCTACATTTGATGAATGTTTTGTTTGGCTTGCTGGGCTTGTATAGTTACTATCATGTGTTCTGGATTATAGTTATTTTAGCGTTTTTGTTGTTCATTTAACATAGGGAGGACGATGACCTCATAAAATAATATGCAGTGTATATCCTAATATCTAGTCTTTAAAGTTACAGATTCCATTCTAATATGTCGTTAAGGCTGAAGAGCTTGGATGCGTCCCAAATGGGATCCTATTCCCTATGGGCCATGTTCAAAAAGTAGTGCACTATAAAGAGAATAAAGATACCATTTGGGAGCATGTTAGAAGATGATCTGTAGTGGTATAACTGTTAGGTGATGCTGTATGTAGCGGGTCATGTGAGTATTGTGTTTAATAGGTGACTACAGGAGATCAGGACCTGTATATTCGTTGTCTTGGGAGTAGAGCTGATTTAGGATGAGGTTTTTTTAATCGTACGCATAAGAGGGGAGAATTTATCCTAGATTAGCACTCCTACTTTGAGACGCTAGATGCATACGGGCCCCTGATCTTGGCCGTTCGTCAGAAAGTCCCGTCCCCCCTCCCTTTCCCCCGTTACTGTCTACAGACCGTGGTCTCATGATATTGTCTTTCTGTCTCCAGAGTGATGGGGGCCAGTGAGATGTAGTCCTGTCATCTTCCTTTTGCCCTTGTTGGACTGGAAAGAATCGCAATGTTTAGGGCGCACCTATATCTCACCCCTATGTGTGTCCCAAATGGCGCTCTATTCCCTATATAGTGCACAACTTTTGACCAGGACCCATGGGGAATAGGGTGCCATTTTGAGATGCATCTATGATTTTTAAGGGGGGGGGGCACCTCTCTTAACTCCTATCCCAGTTCATCTCTCTGTGTTCAGGTGTGCTAACCAACCAAGGCCCCACTGGCCCCCCTGCTGTTCAAGTCTCCAGTCAGATGTTCTTCCTATTTATTGTGTAGCAGCATGTCATTGGAGCCCTTCTTGTTCCTGTATGTCATGCTTCTTTCTCCTGTTATTATTGCATTGAAAGGATAACAAATAAAGTTGAACAGATGTTAAACAACTTAGTCAGGTTTTCTTTTCAAACTATTTGCCTGTGTGCTTTTAGCCTGATACCCAACGATACAATATTTGGAAGGATGGCCCCCACGAGACTAGTTTGTCATCACCTGCAAATACTAATTTGTCATCACCTGCAAATACTAATTTGTCATCACCTGCAAATACTAGTTCGTCATCACCTGCAAATACTAGTTTGTCATCACCTGCAAGGTTACCTGTCCATCTGACGCTCTACCAAGGTTACCTGTCCCATCTGACGCTCTACCAAGGGTACCTGTCCCATCTGACGCTCTACCAAGGTGACCTGTCCATCTGACGCTCTACCAAGGTTAGCTGTCCCATCTGACGCGTTACCAAGGTTACCTGTCCATCTGACGCTCTACCAAGGTTACCTGTCCATCTGACGCTCTACCAAGGTTACCTGTCCATCTGACGCTCTACCAAGGTTACCTGTCCCATCTGACGCGCTACCAAGGTTACCTGTCCATCTGACGCGCTACCAAGGTTACCTGTCCCATCTGACGCTCTACCAAGGTTACCTGTCCCATCTGACGCTCTACCAAGGTTACCTGTCCCATCTGACGCGCTACCAAGGTTAGCTGTCCCATCTGACGCGCTACCAAGGTTAGCTGTCCCATCTGACGCGCTACCAAGGTTAGCTGTCCCATCTGACGCGTTACCAAGGTTACCTGTCCATCTGACGCTCTCCCAAGGTTACCTGTCCCATCTGACGCTCTACCAAGGTTACCTGTCCCATCTGACGCTCTACCAAGGTTACCTGTCCATCTGACGCGTTACCAAGGTTACCTGTCCCATCTGACGCTCTACCAAGGTTACCTGTCCCATCTGACGCGCTACCAAGGTTACCTGTCCATCTGTCGCGCTACCAAGGTTACCTGTCCCATCTGACGCTCTACCAAGGTTACCTGTCCCATCTGTCGTGCTACCAATGTTACCTGTCCAGCTGATGCTCTACCAGAAGGTGGAAGTGATGGGCTGTTGACCTAATGCTCATGACTACTGCAGGTCCTTCTGTTCCCACTAGATGGCCAAGTTGCAAAGTTAATTTAAGGTGTGGGTTAGGCATAAGGTTAGCAATGTGGTTAGGATTCAGGTTAGGTTTTAAAAAATCTATTTTAAGATGAGAAATTGTAGAAGGCTTCCGACTTGTCCAGATAGTGATGGTCGTAGTGTTCCCATTGAGTGAAAACCTGGAAGAACAGAGAGAGAATGGAAACTCTGACACCCATAGCAGCGTACACAGCGACTTACCCTGGGAAACGACTCAAACAGGTGGGGGAATCCTATGAGAAGGTATTCTCTGGGCATGCCTAAACAAAACTCCTTTTTCCACAGTAATAGCTGTATGTGAGGGTGTGGTGAAAACCGTTCACTGTAAATACACAGAAAAACCAAACTTGTACAATGTCTTGTTGAAGTACAGTAGTAACAAACAACATTGACTCCATGTGGAGACAGACTGCATCTTCAACAATACATTCTGTAGAACCAAGTGTTCTCAGAATGTGACCTGGGTTTGAACCTCCGGGTTGCCGTAGCAGGGAAGGACCGTTTTATAAGTAGGTTACAATATTTCTCTTCTTAACCTTTTATTTAACTAGGCAAGTCAGTTAAGAACAAATTCTTATTTTCAATGATGGCCTGGGAACAGTGGGTTAACTGCCTTGTTCAGGGGCAGAACAACAGATTTTTACCTTGTCATCTCAGGGATTCGATCTTGCAACCTTCCAGTTACTAGTCCAACGCTCTATCCACTAGGCTACCTTCCGCCCCTACATGAGGCACGATCTTGACAACCTCATTCTATTTTTTGCCCAGGTTTTTATTGAGTGAACCAAACTCATGAACTGATAACAGAAAGAGAATACAGCATTTTTAAATCCTGTTTGGACCATCAGGGAGGACTGTTGTGTATTTGATCAATTCCAGGGCCATCTGTAATCTTCATATGGAAGCTCCAGAGAGCTACTTTTTATTTTCCTAAGATAACATTCAGTTTTAGCCAGGTAGGGAAGGAGAAGAGAGCGACTAAAGTGGCGTTTGTGGTTTGAGCCAGGTGAAACGGTGCCCAAGCTCGCTGCCTGTTAACATTCTGTTATACTGTAGATAGAACATGTTATTAAGGGTTCAGCAGCTGGTCAAACACAGTTGTTTTTGTTGGCATCCATTACTGCTACTGTTATTTTTCACTTTTATTTTTTTTTTTTACTGTTTTTTTCTTTACTTATCTATTGTTCACCTAATACCTTTAAAAAAAAAAATGTTTTAACTTAAATTGCACTGTTGGTTAACGGCTTGTAAGTAAGCATTTCACTGTAAGGTCTACTACACCTGTTGTATTCAGCACATGTGACAAATAAACTTTGATTTATTATTATTCTGCTTCTTCTGTAAGGCAATATTAAATAGCAAATTCCAGAGAGTAGGTAATGCCTAAGGTGCAACTTGTCATGATGGTAAAAAACACACATGGGCCACACCCTCTTATGGTGGTGCTATAACAAGCGAAAATGAAAATGCAATCTTTGAAAGATCACGCCCCTCACCCTGTTTGATCTAGAGTCATGAAATTCAGTACATCGGTTACTTCTCCCCACAAGGAACACATTTAACTCAAGGACCCATAAGGTCTGCCATGATGGATCTTTCACCATTTTGAGTTTTTTTGGGGAAAAACACTTCAAATGCTACTCCTCTGGCATAGAATGACCGATCTGCACCAAACTTGATATGTGGCATCTATGGACAAATTTCTCCCAAAGCAACATTTTCCAGACTAGTATCTAAAACAACATAGACGCTATTGGCCAATAAGCGTGGGCGTGGTCTGGCACTTAAATGCATATAAATCAGTCACAGATATTCTAATTGTTACAAAACTTGGTACATATGTTCCAACCACTGAAGACTCAACATATTCAAGCACATTCAGATCGACCACACGGTGGCGCTATAACGTGTACATGTTTATATCTCTTGATCTGTTTGACTCTGTGCGATGGAATTTGGCACACATGCTCAGGGATACGAGTCTAGCTAACCTGTAAAATATTGTTCCGTTTTGCCGCATGGTGGTGCTGTTGGTCATGAAAACCCATTCATTCAAGCTTATTGGCTCGTAGCTGCCATATTGTTTGAGCTAGAGTCCTGGTACATTTTGGAACACAAACAATGAGTAATAAGGGAACTGAAAGTGTAGTCTACAGTTCTTCCAGGGAGATTCTGCTAAACTGCTGCTCTACAATAATTACAGGGCATGTCTTGGCATGGTGAGCTAAGGCATGGTAATGACCTTTCAGAAGGATATCATTTGAGGAACCAGTGTTGAGAGTTTATGTGTGAGTATTTGTAATGTTCAAATATGTTATATTTGTATATTGGGAAAAGGCAATACATCCCAGTTGTGTTATTATTTACAAAAGTATGTTCATGTAAATCGAGAAAGATTCTAGCAACACTTGCTGTTCACTTTTTGGAGGGAGAATTTTTCTATGGAAGTATCAGGGCATCATTCTAGAGAAGATGATGTTGTTGGACGATGATAATGATCATGATTATGTATTAATAAAATAGCCTTGATTATCATAATTATATATTAATACAATAGCCTTGATTATCATAATTATATATTAATACAATAGCCGTGATTATCATGATTATGTATTAATACAATAGCCGTGATTATCATGATTATGTATTAATACAATAGCTGTGATTATCATAATTATATATTAATACAATAGCCTTGATTATCATGATTATGTATTAATACAATAGTCGTGATTATCTTTGGACAACATAATATTGCAATATCTTGTTTGTTACAAGATAGAAAACACATTCCTTTGTCTGCTATATCCCGACCAGACTTGCCTAGTTAAATAAAGGTTAAATTAAATTTCCCCCAAAATTACCCATCAAAGAGATTTCCTTGAAATGTGCTACTATGGGATGGGCGGGGCATATGGAGATAATGGGATCCTTATCCCTGCCTTTATATCCAAACGGTCCATAGAAGGAAACTTTGCTCGAGTGTGGGGGCACACTTCTCCCAGCTACCAACCCTGGCTGTGCCAAACACTATAAATCAATGGTCAAGAAAGCGTTCAGAATATCGGTAAGGAACTGACGCCATGAAGACTTCACAGCAGTTCGTTTTTTTGAACCGAGAATGAACTGTTTAAATATATGCGTAATGAGAAAGTGGTAGATGTGGATATCCTGTAGCCAATAATCCCGACGGCGCACACCGTGCGCCTGTAGACTACAGGACTGGAATCGAAAGGTATTTGGACATTTTGCTTATCTGTGTACAGTAGCATTTTCTATTTACGTTATATTTGAATATATATTGTAACTAAATACATTTTAATTGACAAACTCCTGCAATAACCTGCTCACTTTACAATGGTAAGCTATCATCATAATCAAATACAATTGACAAAAAATTTACAGAGGTTTCTGTGTAGTTACAATGTGTAGTTCAAATCAAATGTTGTTGGTCACATACACATGGTTAGCAGATGTTATTGCGAGTGTAGAGAAATGCTTGTAATTCTCGCCATTAACTCAAGGAAGTCGAGTTTGTCAAACTGCGAAAGGATGGCATTATGGGAGCCTATGGGCACCTATATTTTGTTGACGGTGACCAAATAAACTAATTCAGTTCTGCGCTACTGAAAATCAATGAAATAATGCCCCTTTTCCAAACAGGCCGATTCTGTTCGAAACGCCCTCAGTCCGAGGGAGGGGAGTAGAGAAGTAGCATTCTGGTGACAAAGAGGACCATACACGGCGACCGAGGTTGAAGATTGAGGTGGATCAGGGCCAGCGCCAGGCGGGTTGTTTGTGATTAACTGCTGCTGGGGCCTGGGGTATGGAGATGTTGCGTCGCTCCTCAGTTTTCGCGGCTGAAGTGATGGAAGTATTTGACCGCTCCCCAACAGACAAGGAGCTGGTGTCACAGGCGAAGGCTCTATGCAGGGACTACATCCATTCCAGACTGAACCGAACCGGGATAGGTTGGTCCAAACCCGAGCATCAGCTGTCAGCATCTGGTGGGATGCTTGGAGAGGTATCCTCTGTCCTCATGTGGTTAGGTAAGAGGGCATCAGTGCGCAATTTGTGTACATTGGTGGGCTAGTGTCAGTGTGAATGACAGGCTGTGCATCTATTGGGGCTATATTCTGCAGTATATCCTATAAAACATTATTTTTTTTAGAAAGCACATGGTAATCGATTGTCTACAATGTCCAAATAGTATGTTATTTGTTTATATTATAGCTTCAGTTTATAGATTCAGCTATTAGCCAAGCCTACTTGGTCACATTAGCTTGATGTTGGAATTTTGCTCTCTGTTCAGACTCCTCTCTAGACATCCAACTGATGTCATGAGTTTGTGGAGGTTACCTAGGCTACTCGGTGTTGGATTGTACAAAACCTTCCCTCTGTAGCCCATTACCCCCCCCCTCCCCCTCTGTATTATTTTGAAAAAGGGAAGAGTCTCCTGAAAGATAGACACACTGATGAATCACTGTCTGAAGCCCAGCACAGTGCATCACATTAATGTCCTGTTACTTAGCAACGGAGAATACCTCTAAATAAATACCTTCTAACTGTGGACAAAAATATTAGCCATGTGTGTCCCAAATGGCACACTATTCCCTGTTTTTAGTGCACTACTTTTGACCGGAGCCCTGGTCTGTTTAGTAGTGCACTAAATAGGGAATAGGGTGCCTCTGGGTCAGAGGCTCCTGACATTCAGCTAATAGTAGAAATGATACCGCTGAATCACAGAGAGTAAAGGGAGTACCTGCAGCACTAGTGAACAGGGAAGTCACTAGCCTGGTCCCAGATCTGTGCTGTCTTGTCCACTTCTATGGTTAACAATGACAATAGGAGTGGCCTAGACATATAGATGAAGTATTCTATGGGGTAATACAGACCAGGGCTGTGTACAGACCTTGCATGGAACAGTTGCTCAAAATGGAAAAAGGCCCGCAAATGGTAAGCTAGCTAGCGACAGTGTCTCTTAAGCACATGATTGACATTTGGGGGTCAAAGGTGGGCTATCAGCTGATTTATTGATTTAAATCTGCTAGTTAGCTAGCTCCATTTCTTTTACTGGTTTGTGATTTATCAGAGGTTTTTTTGTTTTGTGTACACAGATTTGCAGATGCTATCTTAGGTGTAGCAAAAAATGCTTGTGTTGATATCTCCAACAGTGCAGTAATACCTAGCAATACAAAACAATACACACGTAATCCAAAAAAGAAAGAAATGAAGAAATATCGTCACAAAAATTCAATTAACTCTACTAAACAGTAATCCAAATGCTCATATCAAATAATAACTTCATAATCTTATAACTCATGATATATATGGCTGGCTGACTAGTGGCTTGTGTTGATTTATGTTAGTATAGGTGGTTAGCTTGAGTGTAGACTAGGCCTACCTGTGGTGCTGCTGCTGCCCTGAAACACTGTAACAACCGACCCTGAAGAACAGATGAAGTTGGGTCAGAGAGTCATTGATGCTCCGCTCCTCTTTGTCTTTCTGCCTCTTATCTGCTGTGCGTATCACTCAACCAGACCAAATATTGACGATATAGATTTTTATCAAGTGTTAATCAAATGTTATGCCGGAAGTGTTTATTTTAAACCTGCAATAAGTCACTTTTTGGGTGACATGACCTTTTTTGGGGCACGTAGACGTTTTCGTTATAGATCTGTCATTCTCATTGAAAGTAAGTCTAAGATGCGGTAGATCTGTTCTATGTTTTAAACAGCTGTAAAATACAATATTTTGGGGGGTTCTAAGAAATATATTTCACAGCGGTTTTAGATTCTACATTTAATTCTCTTGTTTGTTTTGTCACATAAACTGAAATTAGGGGAATGTTAGAATTTTAGCAACCAGGAAATGGTGGAGTGATTTCTGCACAGTGCATGTAGCTAGCTACACACACACAAACTCGACCGGTGACCGCATCTCTCAAACCATACATGTTTGGATACCAGGTGCGCGCAATCTCTGTACAGGGCAGACTGGGGAAACGGGTGCAACTGGACACACGCTATCTCTGTACAGGGCAGACTGGGGAAACGGGTGCAACTGGACACACGCTATCTCTGTACAGGGCAGATCAACAGGCGCAACCAGCGGATGGGATGGAGGTGCGAACTTGACAACGACTTGCGGGCAGTGGGTTCCGAACAAAGATGACAAAAACGTATACATAAAAAAAATTATGGGGGGGGGATTATACCGCCACCCGAAAGGGCACTTTGGAGACAGGAAGGGTAAAGGGGCATGTGCTCTGCACACGTACAACCTTATCTGTGCCTGTATACAGCACAAACATATCTCTGACCAAGCTGGGAAACCAAACCCCCTCACTGGCTCACTACCTGTCCTGTTGTTCACTAGATGATGAGTTGGGAGTTCCTGATTGGCTCACTACCTGTTCTGTTCCCTAGGTGATGAGTTGGAGTACCTGCGGCCCAACATCTACCGTAACGTAGCTCGTCAGCTGAACATCACCGTAGCGTCTGAGAGCGTGGTGTCTGATGCCTTCCTGGCTGTGGCTGCAGAGCTCTTCTCCACTGGTAGGTCAATGCCTATTCACTACTACACCAGTGGGACAAGATCTCTCTGACAACCAGCCTGGGGCGAACAAACCTTATACATGATCTTGCCGACCCCAACCAAACTGTGCTGACTCAGATATATATTTTCAGCAGCATGGTTTCAGCTACTATCTATGGTGGATTCAGAACCAGGCCAGCTCAGCTTGGCTCCATTTGTCTTAGTAGTATGAAAAGCCCTGAAATGGATGGACAACTGGTTATAATGTAGCTCGGTTGTAACATGATGGAAATGTTGGTAGAGTTGTTTCTTGTATTGTGGCAAATATTAGCAAGAATATTCAGGGGGGGGGGGGAGTAATGAATCCCAGAGGATGCTGGGGGATCTATTAGCAGTGTGTTGTATAGAAAAGGAGGAACTAGTGGATTCATTATCAATGAAACACAATGAAGATATGTAACGTTAGGGAGAACAAGTTCAACTGACTTTAAAGAAGGTCAACAGAGGTAACTGAGACCAGGGATGTGTCCAGAATGGAATCCTATTCCCTTTATAGTGCACTAGAAAGTAGTGCACTATATAGGGAATAGGGTGCCTTTTTGGGACACAGACCAGCTCTCAGTATGGTGTGTTACCTCTCTTTACGGGTCTCTTTTAAAGTGATTTACTGGCAGGGGCCAAGCATAGTTCTGTGGGAAAGGTAAAAATAGACATTTTCTGACATTTTTGTACACATTCAGCCTTGGCTGTCAGAGCGTCAGGAGACTGTACAGTACAGCATGCCATAGAGCCTGTAGAGTAGAGACTGTGACTCTGGGTTTGGCAGATGCCAGGAGAACGCTACCATAGTGTCAACTGTAAAGTTTGGTGGAAGAGGAATAATGGTCTGGGGCTGTTTTTCATGGTTCAAGCTCCTTAGTGCCAGTGAAGGGAAATCTTAGCGCTGCAGCATACAATGACATTCTAGAAGATTCTTTGCTTCGAACTTTCATAAAGCAAGGCTCATACAGAAACGGTTTATCAAGATCGGTGTGGAAGAACTTGACTAGCCTGCACAGAGCCCTGACCTCAACTCCACCGAACACCTTTGGGATGAATTGGAATGCCGACTGCGAGCCAGGCCTAATCGCCCAACAGCAGTGTCCTCTCACTAATGCGCTTGTGGCTGAATGGAAGCATGTCCCCACAGCAATGTTCCAACATCTAGTGTAAAGCCTTCCTACGATAGTGGAGGCTGTTAAAGCAGCAACGGGGGACCAACTCCATATTAATGCTCGTTATTTGGAATGAGATGTTTGTCGAGCAGATATCCACATACACTACTACATAGCCAAAAGTATCTTAGATTAAATCTGACTTTTGAGGAAGTGTACACTGGCTATAGCGTCTCAAAATGGACAAACGGTTCTACTTTTCTCATTTTTCAAGTAAAGGACTTTTAAGGGAGTATGTGAGCACACGTTTGTTTTGAACTCGGCTTCAGCCAAACTGAAGCGTACCGACGCCTTAAGTCGCTTTGAATAAAAGCATCTGTTTTTAAATGGCTGTTTAAAAAAAAATAATTGGGGGGGGATGGTCCATAGTTAGTCTGTCACAAGAGTCTAACCAAAGTGTAGTTGTGTTAATTAACATGATCCCATTCTGTCAGGGAATGACCGTTGAATCCATGACCTTGGACTTAAAACTTTACATTACATTAAACTTAAAACATTCAACTTAAAACTTTACATTACACACAGTCCAATACGTTGTTAGTTGATTACTTTACATTTTCAATCCCTAGAAATATCTGTCTGGATTCCAAAGTGGTGGTAAATCCCTCCTATGATGCTTAGAAGTGAAAGGAGCTGATTTCTACCAAGGAATGAGTCTGTGCAACAATTTCAATGTAGGGCTATTCACTGTCCTCCATAGTCTGAACACATTACCATAAATGGTAGCGTTACTAGTTAAAATCCTGACTGAAAAACAAGTGCTTCAAGTTTGCTAAACGTCTGCTGTCTGAGCTAATAAAGAATAATATACCAGTTTTAGACTGCCTTTATGATGTATTGTTGTTTGGCGGATGGGCATGTCGGCTGAATGGCTGGAGGCTACATCTAGTTATGTGTCTCTCTGTCTCCCTTCACTAAAGGAGTTCCTGGCAGAGATGCAGTCAAACGCACTCGGCTCCCTCAGTCAGTCACCCTCCCTCCCTTCAGGCAGCACGATCATGTAAAACCCAAACAATGATCTCATGTTATTGCTATCCAGTCAGAAGTAAAGATTTTACATGATATTTTTTTGTAATAAGCTGAAATGAAATGGATAAATAAATGTACTTGGACACCGCTGACATTATTGGAATGTGTGTGTGTGTGAAAGGGGGTATCCCGGGTGTTTGATTCAGGAGGTTTTAGTGTCTGAGTCTCTGTCTGCATCTCTCCTCAGGTATAACGTGGGGGAAGGTGGTATCCCTGTATGCGGTAGCTGGTGCCCTGGCGGTGGACTGCGTGAGGCATGGTCACCCAGCAATGGTACACACCATCGTCGACTGCATTGGGGAGTTTGTCCGCAAGAGCCTGGTCTCCTGGTTGAAGAGGAGAGGAGGATGGGTAAGAGGAACAGTAGAATCTATAGAACGTTCGAGGTTCCATGCCCTTTTTAGACTCTTTCTATGCTCACCGTGCCATAGTTTTACCGATAGACATACAATTACTAGAATAGGAGAAAACACATCAGACAACTGTAATTTGACAGTACGTATATGGGTAGACTCAGCAGTCTTATGACTTGGGGGTCAAAGCTGTTCAGGCCTTTTTGTCTCAGACTTGACGCTCTGGTACCACTTGCCATGCGGTAGCAGAGAGAACAGTCTATGACTTGGGTGGCTGGAGTCTTTTTGACAATGTTTAGGGCCTTCCTCTGACACCAATTGGTCTAGAGGTCCTGGCTGGCAGGGAGTTTGGCCCCAGTGTAGTACTGGGCTGTACGCACTACCCTCTGTAGGGCCTTGTGGTCCGATGCCGAGCAGTTGCCATACCAGGCAGTGGTGCAGCCAGTCAAGATGCTCTCAATGGTGCAGCTGTAGAACTTTTTGAGGATCTGAGGACCCATGCCAAATCTTTTCAGTGTCCTGAGGGGGAGGAGGTGTTGTAAGTGAAGACACTTGCCAGAATGGTCAGCGCATGCTCTAAGTACATGTCACATCGGCTACGGAGAGCGTGAGCACACAGTCGTCCGAAACAGCTGGTGCTCTCACACATGGTTCATTGTTGCTTGCCTTGAAACGAGCATAGAAGGCATTTAGCTCGTCTGATAGACTTGCGTCATTGGGCAGCTCGTGGCTGGGTTTTCATTAGTAATCCGTAGCCCTTTCCCATCCGACGAGCGTCAGAGCCGGTGTAGTAGGAGTCAATCTTAGTCCTGTGTTGACGCTTCGCCTGTTTCCCAGTGGACCCTAATACCGTTTGAATTGATGCATAGATGTTACTTACATTTAGAAGCCTATTTTATCTGATTGAGAACATGCGTTGCACAAACAACATGCTGATATACACCACCACTGGTAGCAACCTGTATTAGAGCTAACATTCTCTTTGTCCTAGCTAGTGATTTTATCTTAAGGGCATTTATCTAACTAGCAATTAGCATTAGTGATTAGCTTTAGGCACATGCCAGCTTCCTTAGACTAACTCTCATTTTGCAAAAAGCAAGATACACAAACTAATATTATAAAAGAGAGAACATGTGTATTCATACTTAGAAAGCAGCATTGTTGAATGCAAGCTGAGAGAAACAGGCACAGTGTATAAGAATTGTGTGCTGCCTGCCTGTTGAGTGATTTGAGCAGTGTAGAAAAGTGTTTGGATGAAATATTGTTATGCTTTGAATTTTTGATTGGAATTTTCTTTTTTTGCCGCATGGTGCTCCCAAAATAAAACACAAAAATAATTGGTCCTACTTTAGAGCCCTGCCTGTGGTTCAAGTGATTGACTGAGTCTGTGCACCGCCAAGGTTTATTTAGGATAGGCTGTGTGTTGATGACGGCATAGGCTATTTAATCACAGAAGTGCGCAGACATAATCACAGATAACCCAGAACTAACATCTTGTGTAATTTAGTCAGATGCTCGATTGAGCATCTTTGGTTGACGTAGTCTGTCCACGTGAGATTAGTGCAGACTCCATGTCTCACGACTGTGATGCCTGTATGTGTTTCCCTATGTTGTACATATGAGTTCAGACTGCCAGCAGGTCATGGTCTTCTATACCCACCTATCAGGTGTGTCCTGAACATGTTACTCATGGTGTCCACTGAGAGATTAGCTCAATAAAACTGAGGCAAACAAGAGCCTGAACACAATACAATCATGACTGAAAAACACAACTCCCTGTCCTGTACATGGTAGAAGGGCAGGGTGTTTTGCACATTGACTTTGACTAACTCAAGGCTTTGTCTTCAAAGCATGAGGTGTTTGTAACAGCTATTTCTAATAGCCAATGTCTCGATATTGAGTTGAATTCAGCCACTACTTTAAGGAAACTCCCAAAAATGTTATATATACTGCTCAAAAAAAAAAGGGAACACTTAAACAACACATCCTAGATCTGAATGAAATAAATAATCTTATTAAATACTTTTTTCTTTACATAGTTGAATGTGCTGACAACAAAATCACACAAAAATAATCGATGGAAATCCAATTTATCAACCCATGGAGGTCTGGATTTGGAGTCACACTCAAAATTAAAGTGGAAAACCACACTACAGGCTGATCCAACTTTGATGTAATGTCCTTAAAACAAGTCAAAATGAGGCTCAATAGTGTGTGTGTGTGTGTGTGTGGCCTCCACGTGCCTGTATGACCTCCCAACAACGCCTGGGCATGCTCCGGATGAGGTGGCGGATGGTCTCCTGAGGGATCTCCTCCCAGACCTGGACTAAAGCATCCACCAACTCCTGGACAGTCTGTGGTGCAACGTGGCGTTGGTGGATGGAGCGAGACATGATGTGCTCAAATGGATTCAGGTCTGGGGAACGGGGCGGGCCAGTCCATAGCATCAATGCCTTCCTCTTGCAGGAACTGCTGACACACTCCAGCCACATGAGGTCTAGCATTGTCTTGCATTAGGAGGAACCCAGGGCCAACCGCACCAGCATATGGTCTCACAAGGGGTCTGAGGATCTCATCTCGGTACCTAATGGCAGTCAGGCTACCTCTGGCGAGCAAATGGAGGGCTGTGCGGCCCCCCAAAGAAATGCCACCCCACACCATGACTGACCCACCGCCAAACCGGTCATGCTGGAGGATGTTGCAGGCAGCAGAGCGTTCACCACGGCGTCTCCAGACTCTGTCACGTCTGTCTCGTGCTCAGTGTGAACCTGCTTTCATCTGTGAAGAGCGCAGGGCGCCAGTGGCGAATTTGCCAATCTTGGTGTTCTCTGGCAAATGCCAAACGTCCTGCACGGTGTTGGGCTGTAAGCACAACCCCCACCTGTGGGCGTCGGGCCCTCATACCACCCTCATGGAGTCTGTTTCTGACCGTTTGAGCAGACACATGCACATTTGTGGCCTGCTGGAGGTAATTTTGCAGGGCTCTGGCAGTGCTTCTCCTGCTCCTCCTTGCACAAAGGCGGAGGTAGCGGTCCTGCTGCTGGGTTGTTGCCCTCCTACGGCCTCCTCCACGTCTCCTGATGTACTGGCCTGTCTCCTGGTAGCGCCTCCATGCTCTGGACACTACGCTGACAGACACAGCAAACCTTCTTGCCACAGCTCGCATTGATGTGCCATCCTGGATGAGCTGCACTACCTGAGCCACTTGTGTGGGTTGTAGACTCCGTCTCATGCTACCACTACAGTGAAAGCACCGCCAGCATTCAAAAGTGACCAAAACATCAGCCAGGAAGCATAGGAACTGAGAAGTGGTCTGTGGTCCCCACCTGCAGAACCACTCCTTTATTGGGGGTGTCTTGCTAATTGCCTATAATTTCCACCTGTTGTCTATTCCATTTGCACAACAGCATGTGAAATGTATTGTCAATCAGTGTTGCTTCCTAAGTGGACAGTTTGATTTCACAGAAGTGTGATTGACTTGGAGTTACATTGTGTTGTTTAAGTGTTCCCTTTATTTTTTTGAGCAGTATATATATATATATATATATATATATATATATATTAGTATAACATTTTTTTTTATATATATATTAGAGATCATCTGATGAAAATCCTCTGAGAGCAACGCGTGGTGCCCAACTGGTACTCAAAGCTGAGAGGAGGCCTGGCAAAGAGCCTCGGCCTAAACCTATGAATTCTGCTCTGTTGGTAAAGCTTAAGTCAACCAAGAATCCCTCTAAAGCAGGCCTGTGTTCCCAAATGGACCCTGATTTCCCCTATATAGTGCACTACTTTCAACCAGGACCCATAGGGTGCCATTTGGGACTCAACCTTGGAATGGCCCATTTGGAAGTTGACCACGCCAGATAATTAAAGGTCATAAAATGTTGACGTGGACTGGAGTTTGATGCTGCTATAAAACCATACCAAAACATTGAGAAGAAAATGGCTGTACTATTAGCTACCCAGTGGCCACAGACGTCCTTTCAACATCTAGTAATGATTTACATCTAACGTGAAATCAACAAAACATTTCACCATTGGATTTAGGTAAAAAGTTAGGTAAAAAAAAAGAAAATGAAATTGCCTTACGTTGATGACTTTTTGCAAATCCAATCAGTTGTCCACATGGCTTCAATGTCATATCAATTTATTTTTGTTGAAATTACTTTGCAACCTTCAACCTGTCTTGATGACTCATATTTTTTTTCTCCTTTATTGTGCTGTTTTACTGCCGTTCAAAACCAAGGACCAATTTGTTTCAAGTGGTATGTTGAAATGTGTCATTAAGATTACAGTTTTGGATTTGGCTGAGACGTTGCTTAGTTGTTAACTCGCTGCATTTCCTCTTTTTTTTTTTTTTATGTCATCGCGTATACGTTCTATTTTTTTATGAACATTTTAACCAGACCTCCTAGATAATACCTATTTGGCGAGACCATCTCTCAAACACATTTTGTAATATAATGTAATCTAGTCCTGTTAACGCATGTTATTTATCAGACATTCATTGGTTACTGACTAACTGTTAAAGGATCCCACCCTGTTTAAAGGAAATCGACGTGTGTTTGTATAGGGAATCCCTTATTGCCTTTTGAAACTTTGACTCGTGACATCATCAGTGCCCAGCCTCTGCTCAAAGGTCTGTGTCCTAATTTTCCACCCTTCTCCCACACTAGTCCCTTCGTGGATTTAACAGTATTGATTGCTGTAATCAGTGGCTGTAGGAGTGCCAACCATTGTTAAATCCATGATGGGATGTGTGGGGAACAGATACAAGAATTGAGACTTAGCCCTTGTACACTATACTAAATTACACTATATATACAGCAGTATGTGGACACCCCTTCAAATGAGTGGATTTGGCAATTTCAGCCACACCTGTTGCTGATAGGTGTATAAAATGGAGCACACAGAGATGCAGTCTCCATATCATTGGCAGTAGAATGGCCTTACGAAAGAGCTCAGTGACTTTCAATGTGGCACTGTCATAGGATGCCACCTTTCCAACAAGTCAGTCTGTCAAATTTCTGCCCTGCTAGAGCTTCCCCGGTAAACTGTAAGTGCTGTTAGTGTAAAGTAGAAACGTCTAGGAGCAACAACGGCTCATCAGCTAACTGGTAGGCCACACAAGCTCACAGAACGGGACCACAGCGTGCTGAAGCGCATAGTGTAAAAAATTGTTTGTCCTCGGCTGCAACACTCACTACTGAGTTCCAAACTCCCTCTGGAAGCAACATCAGCAAAATAACTGTGTCGGGAGCTTCATGAAATGGGTTTCCATGGCAGAGCAGCCGCACACAAGACTAAGATCACCATGCGCAAGGCCAAGCATCTGCTGGAGTGGTGTAAAGCTCGCTGTAATTGGACTCCGGAGTAGTGGAAACGCGTTCTATGGAGCGATGAATCACGCTTCACCATCTGGCAGTCCGACGGACTAATCTAGGTTTTGGCAGATGCCAGGAGAACACTACCTACCCAAATGCATAGTGCCAACTGCAAAGTTTGGTGGAGGAGGGATAATGGCGTGGGGCTGTTTTTCGTGGTTCGGGCCCCTTGGTTCCAGTGAAGGGAAATCTTGAATGCTACAGCGTACAATCACATTCTAGACAATTCTGTGCTTTCAACTTCGTGGTAACAGTTTGGGGAAGGCCCTTTCCTGTTTCAGCATGACAAATCCCCCGTGCACAAAGCAAGGTCCATACAGAAATGGTTTGTCGATCGGTGTGGAAGAACTTGACTGGCCTGCACAGAGCCCTGACCTCAACCCCATCAAATACCTTTGGGATGAATTGGAACGCCGACTGCGAGCCAGGCCTAATTGCCCAACATCAGTGCTCAACCTCACTAATGCTGTTGTGGCTGAATGGAAGCAAGTCCCTGTAGCAATGTTCCAACATCTAGTGGAAAGCCTTCCCAGAAGAGTGGAGGCTGTTATAGCAGCAAAGGGGGACCAACTCCATATTAATGCCCCTGATTTTGGAATGAGATGTTCGATGAGCAGGTGTCCAAATACTTTTGGTAATGTATATTTCAATAATGCTGGCTAGTATCTGAGTTGCTGTCATCTCTCTCTTCCCTCACAGGCTGATATCACGAAGTGTGTGGTGAACACAGACCCCAGCTTCCGCTCCCATTGGTTGATGTCTGCTGCCTACGCCTGTGGACATTACCTGAAGGCCATGGTGTTTTACCTGCTCCGGGACAAGTGAAACGGAGGAGGAAGCTCGCAGACACACGATGAGCAGTCTGCGTCATACGAACACAGCCACCCCTGTCCATCAGTGGAGTACAGGACAAGCAAAGCCTGGTCCCAGATCATTTTGTGCTCTTGACAACTCCAGTGATGTCATTGTCAAGCCAAACATGTTTGTCATGACAATGAGTGACAAGGAGTTGCACAAACAGACTGGTACTCAGGGCCAGCCTCCCTCCCTTCCTTCCTCTCTCCCTCTGTCCCTCTGTCTGAGCTGCAGCCATCCCTGCTCTAGCGTCTAGATATGTTGTTGTTTACACCTGCAGAAGTTTGCTCCGACACTGCCACTGGCGAGCACCTTGGGCCTTCACAAACGCACTGGCCTGGAGCATCAATGTGAATTAGCCTTGTCTGCTTTGATCAAACTTTAGGGTATTTATTATTTAGCTTGACGGCAATATTTTGGCGTGCAGTACAGATCCTCCAGCTGGATTGTGAGGTAGTAGTCTAGTCATATAGATCTATAGAATGCCACCCATCAACCATTGACTTGAATGTGAATGTCCTTTCTACTCATTCTATTTCTGTATTTGTTTTTCTTCAGTTAAATCCGAGAGTCACATTCCTTGCTTTAAAAAAAAAAGAAAATGAATTTTACTAGGCAAGTCAGCTTAAGGACATGTTGTTATTTACAATGACGGCCAACCCCGTACAACACTGGGCCAATTGTGCGCCACCCAGGAGCTTGCTTTACACATGGGCAAATATTACATTCAAAGCAATGGAAGATTTCTATAAATTTCAGTTTCTGTTCTGCACATGTCAAGCAAAGGGGATATGGCCCAGACAGTGTACCTGTAAATAAACCAGTATTTTTCATCCAGGGGTCATACTCTCCCTGGTGGCTGACAATAAGAATGACCAGAATCCCTTTTTGATGACGATTTGAAAAGGAAAATTGTGAAATCATTCGGAATTCCTCAGTTTGGATGGAAATATTGTTTAGATTCTAAGGTTTGTCTGCATGCTCCACGTAGTTGATGAGTGTGAATTTACACAAAATCTGGGTGAATAAGTGTGTGTTTGTATATATGACTGTTTTTGTAAAATATTGTGCAATTATGGATCACTCTATCACCTGAAACTTGAATCCCATTCAGACATTTTGTCTGTTTTCTACAAATTATTTGTATTCTGTGACACAGTAGCTTACACATACACTGTATTTGGCATGCAGCACTGAGTGTCTTCAGAAATAAAATGTTTTACATTTCAACATTGTTTTCTTATTTATTAACGTCAGCATTATACATTGAAAAGCGATACCAACTTAGCTTAGCCTACTAACAAGTGAATGGTTGGAACAAATAGCCCAAGACTGCTATATGTAGTCTTGAATAGCCAATTTATTTATCATGATTTACTGCCACCTACTGTTCAATACAAGTATAACACAACGTTTATCTATTGCAATATTAGAGAACATTTTACATTACATTTTACATTTTAGTCATTTAGCAGACGCTCTTATCCAGAGCGACTTACAAATTGGTGCATTCACCTATAATATCCAGTGGAACAACCACTTTACAATAGTGCATCTAAATCTTTTAAGGGGGGGGTTAGAAGGATTACTTTATCCTATCCCAGGTATTCCTTGAAGAGGTGGGGTTTCAGGTGTCTCCGGAAGGTGGTGATTGACTCCGCTGTCCTGGCGTCGTGAGGGAGCTTGTTCCACCATTGGGGTGCCAGAGCAGCGAACAGTTTTGACTGGGCTGAGCGGGAACTGTGCTTCCTCAGAGGTAGGGAGGCGAGCAGGCCAGAGGTGGATGAACGGAGTGCCCTTGTTTGGGTGTAGGGCCTGATCAGAGCCTGAAAGTACGGAGGTGCCGTTCCCCTCACAGCTCCGTAGGCAAGCACCATGGTCTTGTAGCGGATGCGAGCTTCGACTGGAAGCCAGTGGAGAGAGCGGAGGAGCGGGGTGACGTGAGAGAACTTGGGAAGGTTGAACACCAGACGGGCTGCGGCGTTCTGGATGAGTTGTATGGGTTTAATGGCACAGGCAGGGAGCCCAGCCAACAGCGAGTTGCAGTAATCCAGACGGGAGATGACCTTTCATTCTGATCACCTTGGGCTAACTCTAGGTAGGATACACTAAATATTTGTATGGTTGAAAGTTGAGGTTTTTTATCTTCCCACTAGATCAAAATAGCTGTGTTCAAATATAATAAGCCATTTAACAGACACTTTTATCCAAAGAAACTTAGTCACACATTTTACATTTGGGTGGCTCCAGCGGAAATCGAACCCACTACCCTTGATGTTGTGGGTTCAACTGACTGAGCCACACAGGACCACAAATAAAATTGCTTTTGTCACTTGTGTCAAACAACATGTGTATACTAACAGTGAAATGTTTACTTCTCTCTCTGCATTTCCAACAATGCAGAGAATTTATTTTTGAAAAATAATGGATTTGATTCATTTTAATAGTCACATGTACAAGATTGCAGATGTATTTACAGGGTACAGTGAAATTCTTGAGCTCTGAGCTCCAGCAATGCAGGACAAAGTGAAATAAAACATAGTAATACAGATAATAAAAAGTGAAATAATGATTAACCGCATAATAGGATGAATAAATACACAATGAGTAACGAGAACATGGCTATATACACGGGGTACCAGTACTGAGTCGATGTGGAGGGGTACGAGGTAATAACATGGCTATATACACGGAGTACCAGTACTGAGTCGATGTGCAGGGGTACGAGGTAATAAAATGGCTATATACACGGGGTACCAGTACTGTGTAGGGGTACGAGGTAATAACATGGCTATATACACGGGGTACCAGTACTGAGTCGATGTGCAGAGGTACGAGGTAATAACATGGCTATA
Organism: Salmo salar; assembly: GCF_965601325.2. Classification (NCBI taxonomy): domain Eukaryota; kingdom Metazoa; phylum Chordata; class Actinopteri; order Salmoniformes; family Salmonidae; genus Salmo; species Salmo salar. The sequence continues at coordinate 56,703,064 of NC_138300.1, forward strand.
TACACGGGGTACCAGTACTGAGTCGATGTGCAGGGGTACGAGGTAATAACATGGCTATATACACGGGGTACCAGTACGGAGTCGATGTGCAGGGGTACGAGGTAATAACATGGCTATATACACGGGGTACCAGTACGGAGTCGATGTGCAGGGGTACGAGGTAATAACATGGCTATATACACGGAGTACCAGTACTGAGTAGATGTGCAGAGGTACGAGGTAATAACATGGCTATATACACGGGGTACCAGTACTGTGTAGGGGTACGAGGTAATAACATGGCTATATACACGGGGTACCAGTACTGAGTCGATGTGCAGGGGTACGAGGTAATAACATGGCTATATACACGGAGTACCAGTACTGAGTCGATGTGCAGGGGTACGAGGTAATAACATGGCTATATACACGGGGTACCAGTACTGTGTAGGGGTACGAGGTAATAACATGGCTATATACACGGGGTACCAGTACTGAGTCGATGTGCAGGGGTACGAGGTAATAACATGGCTATATACACGGGGTACCAGTACGGAGTCGATGTGCAGGGGTACGAGGTAATAACATGGCTATATACACGGAGTACCAGTACTGAGTAGATGTGCAGAGGTACGAGGTAATAACATGGCTATATACACGGGGTACCAGTACTGTGTAGGGGTACGAGGTAATAACATGGCTATATACACGGGGTACCAGTACTGAGTCGATGTGCAGGGGTACGAGGTAATAACATGGCTATATACACGGAGTACCAGTACTGAGTCGATGTGCAGGGGTACGAGGTAATAACATGGCTATATACACGGGGTACCAGTACTGTGTAGGGGTACGAGGTAATAACATGGCTATATACACGGGGTACCAGTACTGAGTCGATGTGCAGGGGTACGAGGTAATAACATGGCTATATACACGGGGTACCAGTACTGAGTCGATGTGCAGAGGTACGAGGTAATAACATGGCTATATACACGGGGTACCAGTACTGAGTCGATGTGCAGGGGTACGAGGTAATAACATGGCTATATACACGGGGTACCAGTACGGAGTCGATGTGCAGGGGTACGAGGTAATAACATGGCTATATACACGGGGTACCAGTACGGAGTCGATGTGCAGGGGTACGAGGTAATAACATGGCTATATACACGGGGTACCAGTACTGAGTAGATGTGCAGAGGTACGAGGTAATAACATGGCTATATACACGGGGTACCAGTACTGAGTCGATGTGCAGGGGTACGAGGTAATAACATGGCTATATACACGGGGTACCAGTACGGAGTCGATGTGCAGGGGTACGAGGTAATAACATGGCTATATACACGGGGTACCAGTACTGAGTCGATGTGCAGGGGTACGAGGTAATAACATGGCTATATACACGGGGTACCAGTACTGAGTCGATGTGCAGGGGTACGAGGTAATAACATGGCTATATACACGGGGTACCAGTACTGAGTCGATGTGCAGGGGTGCGAGGTAATAACATGGCTATATACACGGGGTACCAGTACTGAGTCGATGTGCAGGGGTACGAGGTAATAACATGGCTATATACACGGGGTACCAGTACGGAGTCGATGTGCAGGGGTACGAGGTAATAACATGGCTATATACACGGGGTACCAGTACGGAGTCGATGTGCAGGGGTACGAGGTAATAACATGGCTATATACACGGAGTACCAGTACTGAGTAGATGTGCTGACGGACGAGGTAATAACATGGCTATATACACGGGGTACCAATACTGAGTCGATGTGCAGGGGTACGAGGTAATAACATGGCTATATACACGGGGTACCAGTACGGAGTCGATGTGCAGGGGTACGAGGTAATAACATGGCTATATACACGGGGTACCAGTACTGAGTCGATGTGCAGGGGTACGAGGTAATAACATGGCTATATACACGGGGTACCAGTACCGAGTCGATGTGCAGGGGTACGAGATAATTGAGGTAGATGCATTACATGATAATTGTATGTGGACACCTGCTTGTCGAAGATCTCATTCCAAAATCATGGGCATTAATATGGAGTTGGTCACCCCCTTTGCTGCCATAACAGCCTCCACTCTTCTGGGAAGGGTTTCTACTAGATGTTGGAACATTGCTGCAGGGGACTTGCTTCCGTTCAACCACGAGCCTTCGTGAGGTCGGGCACTGATGTTGGGCGATTAGGCCTGGCTCGCAGTCGGCGTTCCAATTCATCCCAAAGATGTTTGATGGGGTTGAGGTCAGGACTTTGTGCAGGCCAGTCAAGTTCTTCAACACCGATCTCGACAAAACATTTCTGTATGGACCTCGCTTTGTGCACGGGGGATTTGTCACTGGAACTAAGGGGCCTGAACCATGAAAAACAGCCCCAGACCATTATTCCTGATTGGTATTCGGCCATGATTACTACTAGTTTAGATAGCTGGCTAGACTAACTTACCAATCCATTTTATTTTTTTGCTCACATGGCTAATTGAGTGACTGTCAGTGACTGACATAACATGAAAAAAATTGCTGATGCACAACCACTTTTCGAACTTGCACCTTGTGTATTCTATTATTTTAACTCTCAACAGTAAATTGAGAAGCCAACCAAATTGCACTTAGGGCCCCCCAAAAGGCTAGAGTCAAATCAAATTCAAATCAAATGTATTTATATAGCCCTTCTTACATCAGCTGATATCTCAGTGCTGTACAGAAACCCAGCCTAAAACCCCAAACAGCAAGCAATGCAGGTGTAGAAGCATGGTGGCTAGGAAAACCTCCCTAGAAAGGCCAACACCTAGGAAGAAACCTAGAGAGGAACCAGGCTATGAGGGGTGGCCAGTCCTCTTCTGGCTGTGCCGGGTGGAGTTTATAACAGAACATGGCCAAGATGTTCAAATGTTCATAAATGACCAGCATGGTCAAATGATAATAATCACAGTAGTTGTCGAGGGTGCAACAGGTCAGCACCTCGGGAGTAAATGTCAGTTGGGTTTTCATAGCCGATCATTTGGAGTATCTCTACCGCTCCTGCTGTCTCTAGAGAGTTGAAAACAGCAGGTCTGGGACAGGTAGCACGTCCGGTGAACAGGTCAGGGTTCCATAGCCGCAGGCAGAACAGTTGAAACTGGAGCAGCAGCACGGCCAGGTGGACTGGGGACAGCAAGGAGTCATCATGCCAGGTAGTCCTGAGGCAAGGTCCTAGGGCTCAGTTCTTCCGAGAGAAAGAGAGAATTAGAGAGAGCATTCTTAAATTCACACAGGACACCGGATAAGACAGGAGAAATACACCAGATATAACAGACTGACCCTAGCCCCCTGACACATAAACTACTGCAGCATAAATACTGGAGGCTGAGACAGGAGGGGTCAGGAGACACTGTGGCCCCATCCGATGATACCCCCTGACAGGGCCAAACAGGCAGGATATAACCCCACCCACTTTGCCAGAGCCGGCCCTGAATGTAAGAATTTGAACAAAAGCGATCAGAAGTCATTCGAGTTGCCTCCTCATTAATTCTCCTGCCCCCTAAAAAAACAACAACATAATTCTAAGAATGAACTTGTGTTGGGCTGGCCCTGGCATATAGTTTACACAACATTATTTCCTGTGTTTGAGACCAACACGTGGCCATTGCTGTGGCGCACCTGTATCTCTCTCTCAGAACTAATATGAGGTTCACTTTCTATTATCTCTCTCCTCTCTGCTAGACATGAGCCTGCAACTCTCTTCTCTCCAGTGTTGAACTTCATTTATTTTCTTATAGAATCATAGCCGCGGGAAGGGTGCTGGAGGAGCTGCAGCGCCCCCTGATTAATTGAAGTAAATTTGCCAAATATATAGAATCACTGCTGTCTGTTCAGAAAGAAATGAAATCATTCAGAATACTACTCAAGTAGTAGACCTATAATTTAACCACAGAGGACCAATAGCTTCTTTTTAAAAATAGACTAGCTGTGGATCAATGGTGGATTTAGGTATAGTCGACATGGGCAGACGCTCAGGGCGGCATCTTACCGGGTGTGGCATGGGGCGCCCGCACTCTGAATGGTGACATTTGCACGATCGGTTTTCTATCGCTCATTTGCACGTCACGTCAATGATATCATGTCACCATGTGGGACTGTGGGTCAATGAACCTTGACGGAGTGGCGCCCTGATTCTAGCTCATAAACTAGCCTGCCTACTTCTGAGTGGGAAGTACGAGATTGGGAGGGGGGCGGGGGTAGGTTGACCTCAGGTCACCCCACTGGAATCCCGAGGTAGGGGTGAGCGGGGGATTCTATCAAATAGCGCACCTCTAACCTTGTACAGTACTAATGCAATTTGTAAAATCAGTCACACTACGAAATGGTACCAAATAAACCACAATTCATTCATAATACTGTGAATATATAGTTTCACAGACATATTGTTGCATGTTTTTCTGGTTTGTGAGAAATCGTTAATAACAATATAAAACCAGTCTGCACACCACCAGGGTGAATTGGTTTAGTCTTGACTCTTGGTTGACAGTATTGGGGGACGGGTAATGAATTGATGCTCGAATGCCAAATCAACACAAATTTGTTTCTATTTGTCTTTGTTACTTCTTTTTGATATAAATTAGTCTTATTTTTGTATATATTTTTATATTTATATAGTTTTAAATGTTAGGATTATTTATTTGTGTTCCAAATGTTGAAATAAAAATTACAGTTAATGCAGAATGGTGCTTTTTTTTGGTTGTTGGTGGGGGGGGGGCCTGAATGGGGGGTTCGCCCACGGAGCCATACAAGCTAGAACCGCCACTGCTGTGGATTGTGTTTATATGGACCAATCACAAGGCATATACTGTAGCTTGGGAATGCACAGCAAATCTGTCAGTGAACCACATGCAGCCAGAACAAGCCTTTTGCAATATTTCAAATACTCCTGCTTAAAAGTGAAAACTATTCTGACTTTAGGCTATCAAAATATTTGATCAACTTCCAAATAGGCCTATGGAGCGAACATTGTTTTACAAAGTAATACAAGAGCGATATGCTTTTGGCATGAGAGTATTGCCCATTTTTTGATCTCAGATTCTCAGTTTGTCAGTGTCAAAGTAGCCTGTCATTTCGATCATTTGTGTGGTATTCACAAATATTCTACTAAAGTCTGAAAAGTACATGAAATGTGTTTATAAAAGGCCAAATTCTTCCCAGACCCAAGTACAACTTTTTCCTTCTTCTCTACTGCTCTATGCAAATGTGATGATATGCATGCACTGCTTTATTCTAAATGTGATTTTTTTTGTTGGTCCATTCCAGTGCCTCAGAGACGCCTAGCTCACTTTTCTTTCCCGGCACCTCCCGATTTAAAATTTAAGAAATGGTGAAGACACTTGTCAGCGCATGCTCTGAGTACACGTCCTGGTAATCCATCTGGCCCTGCGGCCTTGTGAACGTTGACCTGTTTAAAAGGTCTTACTCAAATCGACTATGGAGAGCGAGATCGCACAGTCATCCGGAACAGCTGGTGCGCTCATGCATGGTTCAGTGTTAGAAGGATTTTAGCTCCTCTGGTAGGCTTGCGTCACTGGGCAGCATGCGGATGGGTTAACCTTTGTAATTCGTGATAGTTTGCAAGCCCTGCCACAGCCGACAAGCATCAGAGCTGGCATAGTAGGATTCGATCTTAGTCCTGTATTGACTTTTTGACTGTTTGATGGCTCGTCGGTTTAACAGGATTTCTTATAAGCTTCCGGATTAGTGTCCCACTCCTTGAAAACGGCAGCTCTAGCCTTTAGCTCAGTGCAGATGTTGCCTGTAAGTCCATGAATTCTGGCCGGTGACTGATGTGGTACTCTTCAATGTTTTTGGATGAATCCTGGAACACAATTGGCTAAACATTTCTAAAAAATCATGAAAACAAAAATGTTCTCTTTGGTCTTAATTCAAGGTTAAGATTATGCATAAGGTTAGCAGTGTTGGTTAGGGTTAAGGTTAGGTTTAAAATCACATTTTAAGAAGATACGTTTCAGAAATAGGTGGGGTTTATGACTTTGTGGCTGTGTTAACTAGTGACGACCGTGTTCCAGAGCATCAAAACCGTGATGTATCATGGGTAAATTATGAATAACTGTCTGATCTACAAATAATAATGAGTCGTTATTTATTGGCTCAACACAAAACAATAAATATGATTTTAAATAATTAATGGGAAACTATTACAGGTTATTACAGGCGAGTTGAAAGCTGAGGAGAACGAGGTAAAAACAATGGTTTTGTCTAGAAGGGATACAGTTTATGTCAATATTTTACAGAATTGTCTTTTCGTAGCAGGTTATGAGAAATTACATTAAGGTTAGGAATATGGTTAGAGTTAGCTAAAATACAATAACAAAAAAAAATACATTTTTGACGTCAGTGTGACATAATCTATATCCCAGCTAGCCATGACCTGTAAACAGGTTGATCACGGGACGGGACACGTTGGACAAATTCCTTTCTTCTCTGACTTCCTGTTTACTTTAGTAGTTCTTGGCAGGCAGTCAGTTTGCCAAGTTTCGCTGATCTTCATAGTATACGTGGAAAGAAATCGCGTTGAAATTGCTTTCCTTGCATTCTAATCAACACCAACAGATCTGCGAAAATGTTCCGCCTAAAATGAGTTCGGCGGCTTCTTATTGGACAAAATAGTTGCCCCGCCCAAAACAGGAAATCCTATTGGATACTGCAAGACGATTTCGGACAGTATTGATTTCTCATTGGCCGGATGACATTTCGCAGCGTTGGACGGACCAACAACAACAACAAGATAGGGTGAAGAACTGTCAGGATGGATGCAGGTAGGAAAGATTTCTTAAAGGAAACAATGATTTAACACTTTTGTGTTTTAGAGTCCCTCTGAACAAAGGCACGGCATATTTATCTATTTTCATAATGGATTACAATTTGTACATCGGTTGAGGTTTACATCTATTTTGAATGTGAATCAAAATAGTCATTGCTAGCCTGTTTAGGCAGATACTGTTACTCGCTAACAGACAGACAGACAGGCTAAAATCAGCAGATGTCAGTTTGGTAGATTATGAAAAACATTTTCATGGTCTACTAACTAGCTGACCTAGCAATCATTATATTTTGGACTGAAAACGACGAACTAAGGTGAAATAAACCCCATGTTTAGCTGCGGCTATTTCCTGTCCTTGACATCAGTTTAACGTTAGCATAATTGGGTCCCTGACTCCCAAGACAAATCATCTTTTGTCGTCTACACCCATGTAACATAACGTTATTGTCCATTGTCACTAGCAAACTAATTAGCTAGCTACCTACCAACAACTGCTGAAAGGATGGTCACGTAGCTAGCAAGCCAAATCTGTATTTGCAATGTCATTCTCTGTCGCAATCCCATCCTTGGCTAGCTAGCCAGCAAGCTCAACTGTCAAACTGCATTGAGTATGTTTTGCAGTGCTGAAAGTGCTTGAAAGATAGCTATCTACTAGTCCTGTTACTGAAATAAATATACACTGAGTGTACAACATGCTCTTTCCATGACATAGACTGACCAGGTGAAAGCTATGATCCCTTATTGATGTCACTTGTTAAATCCACTTCAATCAGTGTAGATGAAGGGGAGAAGACAGATTAAAGAAGGATTTTTAAGCCTTGAAACAATTGAGATTGTGTATGTGTGCCATTCAGAGTGAATGGGCAAGACAAAAGATTTAAGAGCCTTCAGAAGGGGTATGGTAGTAGGTCCCAGGTGCACCCGTTTGTGTCAAGAACTGCAACGCTGCTGGGTTTTTCCATGCTCAACAGTTTCCCTGTGTGTATCAAGAATGGTCCACCACCCAACGGACATCCAGGCAACTTGACACAACTGAGGGAAGCAGTGGAGTCAACATGGCCCAGCATCCCTGTGGAACGCTTTCAACACCTTGTAGAATTCATGCTCTGACGTATCGAGGCTGTTCTGAGGGCAAAAGGGAGTGCAACTCAATATTAGGAAGGTGTTCATTAATGATTCCTTGATCAAGTGTGTGTGTGAGAGCCATGTAACAAGGTGTTCTGAATCAGATGCACTTTTATATTTCAGCTACTCTCACATACGACACACTTGGCTTTGGAGAGTTTGACGATTTTCCAGAGACCTCAGAGCCAGTGTGGATCTTGGGGAAAGAATTCAATGCACTCACAGGTACTGAAGACATGGGATCATAAAACGGGTGTACTGTCGCCCCAGTATATGTGTGTTAGAGATGTCGACAATGGTGACAGTAGACTGCCCCAGCATATGTGTGGTAGAGATGTCGACAGTAGACTGCCCCAGCATATGTGTGTTAGAGATGTCGACAGTAGACTGCCCCAGCATATGTGTGTTAGAGATGTCGACGATGAGTATAACGTCTCCTCTCTAAACGCCCAGAATGTTCTGATACAAACTCCCATTAGACAGCTCTGCATATGTTATAATACATTCGTTACTCACCAAATATGGAATTTCGCTGAGTATCTATCTTCATTTACTCACGTTACGGCCGGTATGTACTTCCCCCCCAAAATTCCAAAGAAACATTTACGAGCAACCGAGAAAATGCGTATTCACGACCTCCAATCACTCATTACTGCCACACACAGGTCGGAGTCTACAACAGCTGCCATCGGAGGTGCCAAAGAGGCATTTTACAGTAGGCACATAAAGGGCTACTGTAAGCAGCAGGCAGTACATAAAGGCCTACTGTAAGCAGCAGAAGGCATGCTTCTTAGCTAATTCATTGTCTTTGCTTATCCAGAAAAGGAAGACATTCTTTCACATGTCACTTCACGACTATGGTTCACCTACAGAAAAAACTTCCCACCCATTGGTGAGTAGCCTAAACCTACTGTCGCAGGCCACAGAATAAACTCTAGGACGTTACTAATATGTCTACAGTACCATAGCATTTTGATTGTAATGCCCATTAAGATTAGCCTATGAGGTGCAGATTGTTTCAATGTGTTCCAGGAGGGACAGGGCCTACGTCCGACACAGGCTGGGGCTGCATGCTGCGATGTGGACAGATGATCCTAGGCGAGGCCCTGGTCCGCAGGCATCTAGGCCGAGGTATGACTGCTTTTCTAATTCTGTACCGTTATCTGTTCCCTGGAGCATACAGCAAGTGTTATTGTGTGTACCCGTCAACATTAGCTTCTATTATTCAAGTTATCAAATGTACTTCACCAAATCATCTCCGGCACTGTTCTGATACAAATCTCTTATTGCACTTGTACTATGTGTTCTGTACAAAGGGGTTTCAACCAGCCATTGATAATGGTGTGTTTGTTAAGCAGACTGGAGATGGGTGAGGAGCCAGTCTCAGAGAGAAGACTACATCAGTATCCTCAACGCCTTCCTTGACAAGAAAGATGGCTACTATTCTTTACATCAAATCGGTGAATACTGACTTGTAATCTCATCTTCAGACAGTCATACTTCAGAAAGGAATGGGCGGTATTTCTGACACCAATAGCGTTATACTATCTTTACTAGGATGACATCATTGGTATAACAACATCTATCTTTATTAGGATTAAAACATCAGTTGTGTGTCTGTGTACTACAGCCCAGATGACATCATTATTAGGATTCTACTAACATCAGTTGTGTGTCTGTGTACTACAGCCCAGATGACATCATTATTAGGATTAAAACATCAGTTGTGTGTCTGTGTACTACAGCCCAGATGACATCATTATTACGATCCTACTAACATCAGTTGTGTGTCTGTGTACTATAGCCCAGATGGGAGTCGGAGAGGGGAAGTCTATAGGCCAGTGGTACGGACCAAACACAGTGGCACAGGTACTGAAGTAAGTACAGTGAGCTCCTCACTTAGTCTCCAGTCTAGATAATGACCAACTCTGTGGTACAGATGATGGCTGCACTAGCCTGGTCCCAGATCTCTGTGTGTGTGCTCTTGCCAAATCCATTGCTGTCATTGTCAAGCCAGTCATTGGTATTAGCACAAACAGACTGGCACTCAGGCTATGGCTGCACAGTGTGTGATACAGATGATGACTGCTACACTGCGTTGAATATCACCCGTCTTCCCCCTCAGGAAACTAGCTGTGTTTGACTCGTGGAGTCGCCTGACTGTACACGTTGCTATGGACAACACTGTGGTGATCGAAGAGATCAGTGAGTAGTGAACACAGTCATGGTTTCTACAGGATTAACACAGTGCCTCATCAATCTATAGAACATACGTGGTTAAAGATGGGGGCCATCAACTGTTAGTCCTACTCATACATGGTTAAAGATGTGGGCCATCAACTGTTAGTCCTACTCATACATGGTTAAAGATGGGGGCCATCAACTGTTAGTCCTACTCATACATGGTTAAAGATGGGGGCCATCAACTGTTAGTCCTACTCATACATGGTTAAAGATGTGGGCCATCAACTGTTAGTCCTACTCATACGTGGTTAAAGAGGAGGGGCCATCAACTGTTAGTCCTACTCATACGTGGTTAAAGAGGAGGGGCCATCAACTGTTAGTCCTACTCATACATGGTTAAAGATGGGGGCCATCAACTGTTAGTCCTACTCAGACTTGGTTAAAGAGGAGGGGCCATCAACTGTTAGTCCTACTCATACATGGTTAAAGATGGGGGCCATCAACTGTTAGTCCTACTGATACATGGTTAAAGATGGGGACATCAACTGTTAGTCCTACTCATACATGGTTAAAGATGGGGGCCATCAACTGTTAGTCCTACTCATTCATGGTTAAAGAGGAGGGGGGCATCAACTGTTAGTCCTACTCATACGTGGTTAAAGAGGGGCCATCAACTGTTCATCCTACTCATACATGGTTAAAGAGGGGCCATAAACTGTTAGTCCTACTCATACATGGTTAAAGAGGGGCCATCAACTGTTAGTCCTACTGATACATGGTTAAAGAGGAGAGGGGCCATCAACTGTTAGTCCTACTGATACATGGTTAAAGATGGGGGCCATCAACTGTTAGTCCTACTCATACATGGTTAAAGATGGGGGCCATCAACTGTTAGTCCTACTGATACATGGTTAAAGATGGGGACATCAACTGTTAGTCCTACTCATACATGGTTAAAGATGGGGGCCATCAACTGTTAGTCCTACTCATTCATGGTTAAAGAGGAGGGGGGCATCAACTGTTAGTCCTACTCATACGTGGTTAAAGAGGGGCCATCAACTGTTAATCCTACTCATACATGGTTAAAGAGGGGCCATAAACTGTTAGTCCTACTCATACATGGTTAAAGAGGGGCCATCAACTGTTAGTCCTACTGATACATGGTTAAAGAGGAGAGGGGCCATCAACTGTTAGTCCTACTGATACATGGTTAAAGAGGAGGGGGGCCATCAACTGTTAGTCCTACTGATACATGGTTAAAGATGGGGGCCATCAACTGTTAGTCCTACTCATACATGGTTAAAGAGGGGCCATCAACTGTTAGTCCTACATGGTTAAAGAGGGGGCCATCAACTGTTAGTCCTACTCATACATGGTTAAAGAGGAGGGGCCATCAACTGTTAGTCCTACTCATACATGGTTAAAGATGGGGGCCATCAACTGTTAGTCCTACTCATACATGGTTAAAGATGGGCCATCAACTGTTAGTCCTACTCACATTAGCGTTCATCCAGTTGGGTATTGAGTGTAGTCCAGAATTGTCAAGCCAAGGGCTTTTATGGACCAATCTCCACCATAACAGTAGGTGGAACAGGCTATTGAGATGAGTGAGCTAGACTCTAATTCAAACTGACCTCCTGTCCTGTTCCCCAGAGTGGTTGTGTATGTATAGACGTGTACAGGGCCTTCGGTAAGTATTCTGATCCCTTTACTTTTTCCACGTTTTGTTTTACGTTAGAGCCTTATTCTAAAATTGATTAAATATATATTTTTCCTCATCAATCTACACACAATACCCCATAATGATAAAGCGAAAAACAGTTTTTTAGAAATTTTAGCAAATGTATATAAAAAAACGCTGACCAAGAACCCGATGGTCACTCTGACAGAGCTCCAGAGTTCCTCTGTGGAGATGGTTGTCCTTGTTCAAGGTTCTCCCATCTCTGCAGCACTCCACCAATCAGGCCTTTATGGTAGAGTTGCCAGACGTAAGCCACTCCTCAGTAAAAGGCACATGACAGCCCACTTGGAGTTTGCCAAAAGGCATCTAAAGGACTCTGACCATGAGAAACAAGATTCTCTGGTTTGATGAAACCAAGATTGAACTTTTTGGCTCGAATGTCAAGCGTAACATCTGGAGGAAACTTGGCACCATCCCTACAGTGAAGCATGGTGGTGGCAGCATCATGCTGTGGGGATGTTTTTCAGCGGCAGGGACACTAGTCAGGATCGAGGGAAAGATGAACGGAGCAAAGTACAGAAAGATCCTTGATGAAAACCTGCTCTAGAGCGCTCAGAACCTCAGACTGGGGCGAAGGTTCAACTCCAACAGGACAACGACCCTAAGCACGAAGCCAAGAAAATGCAGGAGTGGCTTCGGGACAAGACTCAATGTCCTTGAGTGGTCCAGCCAGAACCCGGACTTGAACACGATCGAACATCTCTGGAGAGACCAGAAAATAGCTGTGCAGTGACGCTCCCCATCCAACCTGACAGAGCTTGAGAGGATCTGCAGAGAAGAATGGGAGAAACTCCAAATACATGTGTGCCAAGCTTGTAGCGTCATTCCCAAGAAGACTCAAGGCTGTAATCGCTGCCAGGGTGCTTCAACAAAGTACTGAGTAAAGGGTCTGAATACTCAAGTAAATGTACTATTTCAGTTTATTTAAAATAAATAAAAATCTATTTAATCATTTTTAGAAAAAGGCTGTAATGAAACAAAATGTGGAAAAAGTCAAGGGGTCTGAATACTTTCCGAATGCACTGTATGTTATGTAATGTTGCTATTCTCCCCAGAGCGGTTGTGTATGCCCTGGCTGGACTATGGTGGAGCAGCGTGTGTGGATCTCCAGGGGGGTATGCCAGAGCCTAACGGCTGCCTGGAGGGGGCCTGTGCCCTGGCTGAGGAAGAGACCGCTCTCTGGAAGCCCCTGCTCCTCCTCATTCCTCTCAGGCTGGGCCTAAGCGATATCAATGAGGCCTACATCGAGACCCTGAAGGTAGGACTGAGAGAAAGAGCCTGGTCCCAGATCTGTTTGTGCTGTCTTACCAACTTTTAATGGTTGTTGTCATGCCATGAGAGTTGGCTATATAACACAAACCTATCTGGGGCCAGGCTAATATTCACCAACAAACTAAAGTGTAATGATCTTTTTCACATGAATACAGCCAGGTCAAATTCTGTCCCCTCTTTCTGTGTCTCTTGTTCACAGCAGTGCTTCCAGCTGCCCCAGTCCCTGGGTGTCATCGGAGGGAAACCCAACCATGCTCATTACTTCATAGGCTATGTTGGTATGTTCTGTCTATGGTCCCCCCTAGTTATTTATATCCAGTCTATGCTCCCCTCTAGTTATTTATATCAAGTCTATGATCCCGTCTAGTTATTTATATCCAGTCTATGGTCCCCTTTAGTTATTTATATCCAGTCTATGGTCCTCTAGTTATTTATATCCAGTCTATGGTCTCCTCTAGTTATTTATATCCAGTCTATGGTCCTCTAGTTATTTATATCCAGTCTATGTTCCCCAAGTTATTTATATCCAGTCTATGGTCCCCTCTAGTTATTTATATCCAGTCTATGGTCCCCTCTAGTTATTTATATCCAGTCTACTGTCCTCTAGTTATTTATATCCAGTCTATGGTCCCCTCGAGTTATTTATATCCAGTCTATGGTCCCCTCTAGTTAGTTATATCCAGTCTATGGTCCCCTCTAGTTAGTTATATCCATTCTATGGTTCCCTCTAGTTATTTATATCCAGTCTATGGTCCCCTCTAGTTATTTATATCCAGTCTATGGTCCTCTAGTTATTTATATCCAGTCTATGGTCCTCTAGTTATTTATATCCAGTCTATGGTCCTCTAGTTATTTATATCCAGTCTATGGTCCTCTAGTTATTTATATCAAGTCTATGGTCACGTCTAGTTATTTATATCAAGTCTATGGTCCCGTCTAGTTATTTATATCCAGTCTATGGTCCCCTCTAGTTATTTATATCCAGTCTATGGTCTCCTCTAGTTATTTATATCCAGTCTATGGTCCTCTAGTTATTTATATCCAGTCTATGGTCCCCTAATTATTTATATCCAGTCTATGGTCCCCTCTAGTTATTTATATCCAGTCTATGGTCCCCTCTAGTTATTTATATCCAGTCTATGGTCTCCTCTAGTTGTTTATATCCAGTCTATGGTCCCCTCTAGTTATTTATATCCAGTCCATGGTCCCCTCTAGTTATTTATATCCAGTCTATGGTTCTCTAGTTATTTATATCCAGTCTATGGCTCCTCTAGTTATTTATATCCAGTCTATGGTCCCGTCTGGTTATTTATATCCAGTCTATGGTCCTCTAGTTATTTATATCCAGTCTATGGTCCTCTAGTTATTTATATCCAGTCTATGGTCCTCTAGTTATTTATATCCAGTCAATGGTCCTCTAGTTATTTATTTCCAGTCTATCGTCCTCTAGTTATTTATATCAAGTCTATGGTCCCGTCTTGTTATTTATATCCAGTCTATGGTCCCCTCTAGTTATTTATATCCAGTCTATGGTCCTCTAGTTATTTATATCCAGTCTATGGTCCCGTCTAGTTATTTATATCCAGTCTATGGTCCCCTCTAGTTATTTATATCCAGTCTATGGTCCTCTAGTTATTTATATCCAGTCTATGGTCCTCTAGTTATTTATATCCAGTCTATGGTCCTCTAGTTATTTATATCCAGTCTATGGTCCCCAAGTTATTTATATCCAGTCTATGGTCCCCAAGTTATTTATATCCAGTCTATGGTCCCCTCTAGTTATTTATATCCAGTCTATGGTCCCCTCCAGTTATTTATATCCAGTCTATGGTCCCCTCCAGTTATTTATATCCAGTCTATGGTCCCCTCTAGTTATTTATATCCAGTCTATGGTCCCCTCTAGTTATTTATATCCAGTCTATGGTCCTCTAGTTATTTTCCTCTAGTTATTTATATCCAGTCTATGGTCCTCTAGTTATTTATATCCAGTCTATGGTCCTCTAGTTATTTATATCCAGTCTATGGTCCCGTCTAGTTATTTATATCCAGTCTATGGTCCTCTAGTTATTTATATCCAGTCTATGGTCTCTTCTAGTTATTTATATCCAGTCTATGGTCCTCTAGTTATTTTCCTCTAGTTATTTATGTCCAGTCTATGGTCCTCTAGTTATTTATATCCAGTCTATCGTCCTCTAGTTATTTATATCCAGTCTATGGTCCCCTCTAGTTATTTATATCCAGTCTATTGTCCCCTCTAGTTATTTATATCCAGTCTATGGTCCCCTCTAGTTATTTATATCCAGTCTATGGTCCCCTCTAGTTATTTATATCCAGGCTATGGTCTCCTCTAGTTATTTATATCCAGTCTATTGTCCTCGCTGGTTATTTATATCCAGTCTATGGTCCTCTAGTTATTTATATCCAGTCTATAGTCCCGTCTAGTTATTTATATCCAGTCTATGGTCCCCTCTAGTTATTTATATCCTGTCTATGGTCCTCTAGTTATTTATATCCAGTCTATGGTCTCCTCTAGTTATTTATATCCAGTCTATGGTCCTCTAGTTATTTATATCCAGTCTATGGTCCCCAAGTTATTTATATCCAGTCTATGGTCCCCTCTAGTTATTTAAATCCAGTCTATGGTCTCCTCTCGTTGTTTATATCCAGTCTATGTTCCCCTCTAGTTATTTATATCCATTCTATGGTCCCCTCTAGTTATTTATATCCATTCTATGGTCCCCTCTAGTTATTTATATCCAGTCTATGGTCCCCTCTAGTTATTTATATCCAGTCTATGGTCCCCTCTAGTTATTTATATCCAGTCTATGGTCCCCTCTAGTTATTTATATCCAGTCTATGGTCCCCTCTAGTTATTTATATCCAGTCTCTGGTCCCCTCTAGTTATTTATATCCAGTCTATGGTCCCCTCTAGTTATTTATATCCAGTCTATGGTCCCCTCTAGTTATTTATATCCAGTCTATGGTCCCCTCTAGTTATTTATATCCAGTCTATGGTCTCCTCTAGTTATTTATATCCAGTCTATAGTCCTCTAGTTATTTATATCCAGTCTATGGTCCTCTAGTTATTTATATCCAGTCTATGGTCCTCTAGTTATTTATATCCAGTCTATGGTCCCGTCTAGTTATTTATATCCAGTCTATGGTCCCCTCTAGTTATTTATATCTAGTCTATGGTCCCCTCTAGTTATTTATATCCAGTCTATGGTCCTCTAGTTATTTATATCCAGTCTATGGTCTCTTCTAGTTATTTATATCCAGTCTATGGTCCTCTAGTTATTTTCCTCTAGTTATTTATATCCAGTCTATGGTCCTCTAGGTATTTATATCCAGTCTATGGTCCCCAAGTTATTTATATCCAGTCTATGGTCCCCTCTAGTTATTTATATCCAGTCTATGGTCCCCTCTAGTTATTTATATCCAGTCTATGGTCCCCTCTAGTTATTTATATCCAGTCTATGGTCTCCTCTAGTTATTTATATCCAGTCTATGGTCTCCTCTAGTTGTTTATATCCATTCTATGGTCCCCTCTAGTTATTTATATCCATTCTATGGTCCCTTCTAGTTATTTATATCCATTCTATGGTCCCGTCTAGTTATTTATATCCAGTCTATGGTCCCCTCTAGTTATTTATATCCAGTCTATGGTCCCCTCTAGTTATTTATATCCAGTCTATGGTCCTCTAGTTATTTATATCCAGTCTATGATCCTCTAGTTATTTTCCTCTAGTTATTTATATCCAGTCTATGGTCCCCTCTAGTTATTTATATCCAGTCTATTGTCCCCTCTGGATATAAATAACTAGTCTATGGTCCCCTCTAGTTATTTATATCCAGTCTATGGTCCCCTCTAGTTATTTATATCCAGGCTATGGTCTCCTCTAGTTATTTATATCCAGTCTATTGTCCTCGCTGGTTATTTATATCCAGTCTATGGTCCTTTAGTTATTTATATCCAGTCTATAGTCCCGTCTAGTTATTTATATCCAGTCTATGGTCCCCTCTAGTTATTTATATCCAGTCTATGGTCCTCTAGTTATTTATATCCAGTCTATTGTCTCCTCTAGTTATTTTCCTCTAGTTATTTATATCCAGTCTATGGTCCTCTAGTTATTTATATCCAGTCTATGGTCCCGTCTAGTTATTTATATCCAGTCTATGGTCCCCTCTAGTTATTTATATCCAGTCTATGGTCCTCTAGTTATTTATATACAGTCTATGGTCTCTTCTAGTTATTTATATCCAGTCTATGGTCCTCTAGTTATTTTCCTCTAGTTATTTATATCCAGTCTATGGTCCTCTAGTTATTTATATCCAGTCTATGGTCCCCAAGTTATTTATATCCAGTCTATGGTCCCCTCTAGTTATTTATATCCAGTCTATGGTCCCCTCTAGTTATTTATATCCAGTCTATGGTCTCCTCTAGTTATTTATATCCAGTCTATGGTCTCCTCTAGTTGTTTATATCCATTCTATGGTCCCCTCTAGTTATTTATATCCATTCTATGGTCCCTTCTAGTTATTTATATCCATTCTATGGTCCCGTCTAGTTATTTATATCCAGTCTATGGTCCCCTCTAGTTATTTATATCCAGTCTATGGTCCTCTAGTTATTTATATCCAGTCTATGATCCTCTAGTTATTTTCCTCTAGTTATTTATATCCAGTCTATGGTCCTCTAGTTATTTATATCCAGTCTATGATCCTCTAGTTATTTTCCTCTAGTTATTTATATCCAGTCTATGGTCCTCTAGTTATTTATATCCAGTCTATGGTCCTCTAGTTATTTATATCCAGTCTATGGTCCCGTCTAGTTATTTATATCCAGTCTATGGTCCTCTAGTTATTTATATCCAGTCTATGGTCTCTTCTAGTTATTTATATCCAGTCTATGGTCCTCTAGTTATTTTCCTCTAGTTATTTATGTCCAGTCTATGGTCCTCTAGTTATTTATATCCAGTCTATCGTCCTCTAGTTATTTATATCCAGTCTCTGGTCCTCTAGTTATTTATATCCAGTCTATGGTCCCCTCTAGTTATTTATATCCAGTCTATTGTCCCCTCTAGTTATTTATATCCAGTCTATGGTCCCCTCTAGTTATTTATATCCAGTCTATGGTCCCCTCTAGTTATTTATATCCAGGCTATGGTCTCCTCTAGTTATTTATATCCAGTCTATTGTCCTCGCTGGTTATTTATATCCAGTCTATGGTCCTCTAGTTATTTATATCCAGTCTATAGTCCCGTCTAGTTATTTATATCCAGTCTATGGTCCCCTCTAGTTATTTATATCCTGTCTATGGTCCTCTAGTTATTTATATCGAGTCTATGGTCCTCTAGTTATTTATATCCAGTCTATGGTCCCCAAGTTATTTATATCCAGTCTATGGTCCCCTCTAGTTATTTAAATCCAGTCTATGGTCTCCTCTCGTTGTTTATATCCAGTCTATGTTCCCCTCTAGTTATTTATATCCATTCTATGGTCCCCTCTAGTTATTTATATCCATTCTATGGTCCCCTCTAGTTATTTATATCCAGTCTATGGTCCCCTCTAGTTATTTATATCAAGTCTATGGTCCCCTCTAGTTATTTATATCCAGTCTATGGTCCCCTCTAGTTATTTATATCCAGTCTATGGTCCCCTCTAGTTATTTATATCCAGTCTCTGGTCCCCTCTAGTTATTTATATCCAGTCTATGGTCCCCTCTAGTTATTTATATCCAGTCTATGGTCCCCTCTAGTTATTTATATCCAGTCTATGGTCCCCTCTAGTTATTTATATCCAGTCTATGGTCTCCTCTAGTTATTTATATCCAGTCTATAGTCCTCTAGTTATTTATATCCAGTCTATGGTCCTCTAGTTATTTATATCCAGTCTATGGTCCTCTAGTTATTTATATCCAGTCTATGGTCTCCTCTAGTTATTTTCCTCTAGTTATTTATATCCAGTCTATGGTCCTCTAGTTATTTATATCCAGTCTATGGTCCCGTCTAGTTATTTATATCCAGTCTATGGTCCCCTCTAGTTATTTATATCTAGTCTATGGTCCCCTCTAGTTATTTATATCCAGTCTATGGTCCTCTAGTTATTTATATCCAGTCTATGGTCTCTTCTAGTTATTTATATCCAGTCTATGGTCCTCTAGTTATTTTCCTCTAGTTATTTATATCCAGTCTATGGTCCTCTAGTTATTTATATCCAGTCTATGGTCCCCAAGTTATTTATATCCAGTCTATGGTCCCCTCTAGTTATTTATATCCAGTCTATGGTCCCCTCTAGTTATTTATATCCAGTCTATGGTCCCCTCTAGTTATTTATATCCAGTCTATGGTCTCCTCTAGTTATTTATATCCAGTCTATGGTCTCCTCTAGTTGTTTATATCCATTCTATGGTCCCCTCTAGTTATTTATATCCATTCTATGGTCCCTTCTAGTTATTTATATCCATTCTATGGTCCCGTCTAGTTATTTATATCCAGTCTATGGTCCCCTCTAGTTATTTATATCCAGTCTATGGTCCCCTCTAGTTATTTATATCCAGTCTATGGTCCTCTAGTTATTTATATCCAGTCTATGATCCTCTAGTTATTTTCCTCTAGTTATTTATATCCAGTCTATGGTCCCCTCTAGTTATTTATATCCAGTCTATTGTCCCCTCTGGATATAAATAACTAGTCTATGGTCCCCTCTAGTTATTTATATCCAGTCTATGGTCCCCTCTAGTTATTTATATCCAGGCTATGGTCTCCTCTAGTTATTTATATCCAGTCTATTGTCCTCGCTGGTTATTTATATCCAGTCTATGGTCCTCTAGTTATTTATATCCAGTCTATAGTCCCGTCTAGTTATTTATATCCAGTCTATGGTCCCCTCTAGTTATTTATATCCAGTCTATGGTCCTCTAGTTATTTATATCCAGTCTATGGTCTCCTCTAGTTATTTTCCTCTAGTTATTTATATCCAGTCTATGGTCCTCTAGTTATTTATATCCAGTCTATGGTCCCGTCTAGTTATTTATATCCAGTCTATGGTCCCCTCTAGTTATTTATATCTAGTCTATGGTCCCCTCTAGTTATTTATATCCAGTCTATGGTCCTCTAGTTATTTATATCCAGTCTATGGTCTCTTCTAGTTATTTATATCCAGTCTATGGTCCTCTAGTTATTTTCCTCTAGTTATTTATATCCAGTCTATGGTCCTCTAGTTATTTATATCCAGTCTATGGTCCCCTAATTATTTATATCCAGTCTATGGTCCCCTCTAGTTATTTATATCCAGTCTATGGTCCCCTCTAGTTATTTATATCCAGTCTATGGTCTCCTCTAGTTGTTTATATCCAGTCTATGGTCCCCTCTAGTTATTTATATCCAGTCCATGGTCCCCTCTAGTTATTTATATCCAGTCTATGGTTCTCTAGTTATTTATATCCAGTCTATGGCTCCTCTAGTTATTTATATCCAGTCTATGGTCCCGTCTGGTTATTTATATCCAGTCTATGGTCCTCTAGTTATTTATATCCAGTCTATGGTCCTCTAGTTATTTATATCCAGTCTATGGTCCTCTAGTTATTTATATCCAGTCAATGGTCCTCTAGTTATTTATTTCCAGTCTATCGTCCTCTAGTTATTTATATCAAGTCTATGGTCCCGTCTTGTTATTTATATCCAGTCTATGGTCCCCTCTAGTTATTTATATCCAGTCTATGGTCCTCTAGTTATTTATATCCAGTCTATGGTCCTCTAGTTATTTATATCCAGTCTATGGTCCTCTAGTTATTTATATCCAGTCTATGGTCCTCTAGTTATTTATATCCAGTCTATGGTCCCCAAGTTATTTATATCCAGTCTATGGTCCCCAAGTTATTTATATCCAGTCTATGGTCCCCTCTAGTTATTTATATCCAGTCTATGGTCCCCTCCAGTTATTTATATCCAGTCTATGGTCCCCTCCAGTTATTTATATCCAGTCTATGGTCCCCTCTAGTTATTTATATCCAGTCTATGGTCCCCTCTAGTTATTTATATCCAGTCTATGGTCCTCTAGTTATTTTCCTCTAGTTATTTATATCCAGTCTATGGTCCTCTAGTTATTTATATCCAGTCTATGGTCCTCTAGTTATTTATATCCAGTCTATGGTCCCGTCTAGTTATTTATATCCAGTCTATGGTCCTCTAGTTATTTATATCCAGTCTATGGTCTCTTCTAGTTATTTATATCCAGTCTATGGTCCTCTAGTTATTTTCCTCTAGTTATTTATGTCCAGTCTATGGTCCTCTAGTTATTTATATCCAGTCTATCGTCCTCTAGTTATTTATATCCAGTCTATGGTCCCCTCTAGTTATTTATATCCAGTCTATTGTCCCCTCTAGTTATTTATATCCAGTCTATGGTCCCCTCTAGTTATTTATATCCAGTCTATGGTCCCCTCTAGTTATTTATATCCAGGCTATGGTCTCCTCTAGTTATTTATATCCAGTCTATTGTCCTCGCTGGTTATTTATATCCAGTCTATGGTCCTCTAGTTATTTATATCCAGTCTATAGTCCCGTCTAGTTATTTATATCCAGTCTATGGTCCCCTCTAGTTATTTATATCCTGTCTATGGTCCTCTAGTTATTTATATCCAGTCTATGGTCTCCTCTAGTTATTTATATCCAGTCTATGGTCCTCTAGTTATTTATATCCAGTCTATGGTCCCCAAGTTATTTATATCCAGTCTATGGTCCCCTCTAGTTATTTAAATCCAGTCTATGGTCTCCTCTCGTTGTTTATATCCAGTCTATGTTCCCCTCTAGTTATTTATATCCATTCTATGGTCCCCTCTAGTTATTTATATCCATTCTATGGTCCCCTCTAGTTATTTATATCCAGTCTATGGTCCCCTCTAGTTATTTATATCCAGTCTATTGCCCCCTCTAGTTATTTATATCCAGTCTATGGTCCCCTCTAGTTATTTATATCCAGTCTATGGTCCCCTCTAGTTATTTATATCCAGTCTCTGGTCCCCTCTAGTTATTTATATCCAGTCTATGGTCCCCTCTAGTTATTTATATCCAGTCTATGGTCCCCTCTAGTTATTTATATCCAGTCTATGGTCCCCTCTAGTTATTTATATCCAGTCTATGGTCTCCTCTAGTTATTTATATCCAGTCTATAGTCCTCTAGTTATTTATATCCAGTCTATGGTCCTCTAGTTATTTATATCCAGTCTATGGTCCTCTAGTTATTTATATCCAGTCTATGGTCTCCTCTAGTTATTTTCCTCTAGTTATTTATATCCAGTCTATGGTCCTCTAGTTATTTATATCCAGTCTATGGTCCCGTCTAGTTATTTATATCCAGTCTATGGTCCCCTCTAGTTATTTATATCTAGTCTATGGTCCCCTCTAGTTATTTATATCCAGTCTATGGTCCTCTAGTTATTTATATCCAGTCTATGGTCTCTTCTAGTTATTTATATCCAGTCTATGGTCCTCTAGTTATTTTCCTCTAGTTATTTATATCCAGTCTATGGTCCTCTAGGTATTTATATCCAGTCTATGGTCCCCAAGTTATTTATATCCAGTCTATGGTCCCCTCTAGTTATTTATATCCAGTCTATGGTCCCCTCTAGTTATTTATATCCAGTCTATGGTCCCCTCTAGTTATTTATATCCAGTCTATGGTCTCCTCTAGTTATTTATATCCAGTCTATGGTCTCCTCTAGTTGTTTATATCCATTCTATGGTCCCCTCTAGTTATTTATATCCATTCTATGGTCCCGTCTAGTTATTTATATCCATTCTATGGTCCCGTCTAGTTATTTATATCCAGTCTATGGTCCCCTCTAGTTATTTATATCCAGTCTATGGTCCCCTCTAGTTATTTATATCCAGTCTATGGTCCTCTAGTTATTTATATCCAGTCTATGATCCTCTAGTTATTTTCCTCTAGTTATTTATATCCAGTCTATGGTCCCCTCTAGTTATTTATATCCAGTCTATTGTCCCCTCTGGATATAAATAACTAGTCTATGGTCCCCTCTAGTTATTTATATCCAGTCTATGGTCCCCTCTAGTTATTTATATCCAGGCTATGGTCTCCTCTAGTTATTTATATCCAGTCTATTGTCCTCGCTGGTTATTTATATCCAGTCTATGGTCCTTTAGTTATTTATATCCAGTCTATAGTCCCGTCTAGTTATTTATATCCAGTCTATGGTCCCCTCTAGTTATTTATATCCAGTCTATGGTCCTCTAGTTATTTATATCCAGTCTATGGTCTCCTCTAGTTATTTTCCTCTAGTTATTTATATCCAGTCTATGGTCCTCTAGTTATTTATATCCAGTCTATGGTCCCGTCTAGTTATTTATATCCAGTCTATGGTCCCCTCTAGTTATTTATATCCAGTCTATGGTCCTCTAGTTATTTATATACAGTCTATGGTCTCTTCTAGTTATTTATATCCAGTCTATGGTCCTCTAGTTATTTTCCTCTAGTTATTTATATCCAGTCTATGGTCCTCTAGTTATTTATATCCAGTCTATGGTCCCCAAGTTATTTATATCCAGTCTATGGTCCCCTCTAGTTATTTATATCCAGTCTATGGTCTCCTCTAGTTATTTATATCCAGTCTATGGTCTCCTCTAGTTGTTTATATCCATTCTATGGTCCCCTCTAGTTATTTATATCCATTCTATGGTCCCTTCTAGTTATTTATATCCATTCTATGGTCCCGTCTAGTTATTTATATCCAGTCTATGGTCCCCTCTAGTTATTTATATCCAGTCTATGGTCCTCTAGTTATTTATATCCAGTCTATGATCCTCTAGTTATTTTCCTCTAGTTATTTATATCCAGTCTATGGTCCTCTAGTTATTTATATCCAGTCTATGATCCTCTAGTTATTTTCCTCTAGTTATTTATATCCAGTCTATGGTCCTCTAGTTATTTATATCCAGTCTATGGTCCTCTAGTTATTTATATCCAGTCTATGGTCCCGTCTAGTTATTTATATCCAGTCTATGGTCCTCTAGTTATTTATATCCAGTCTATGGTCTCTTCTAGTTATTTATATCCAGTCTATGGTCCTCTAGTTATTTTCCTCTAGTTATTTATGTCCAGTCTATGGTCCTCTAGTTATTTATATCCAGTCTATCGTCCTCTAGTTATTTATATCCAGTCTCTGGTCCTCTAGTTATTTATATCCAGTCTATGGTCCTCTAGTTATTTATATCCAGTCTATGGTCTCTTCTAGTTATTTATATCCAGTCTATGGTCCTCTAGTTATTTTCCTCTAGTTATTTATATCCAGTCTATGGTCCTCTAGGTATTTATATCCAGTCTATGGTCCCCAAGTTATTTATATCCAGTCTATGGTCCCCTCTAGTTATTTATATCCAGTCTATGGTCCCCTCTAGTTATTTATATCCAGTCTATGGTCCCCTCTAGTTATTTATATCCAGTCTATGGTCTCCTCTAGTTATTTATATCCAGTCTATGGTCTCCTCTAGTTGTTTATATCCATTCTATGGTCCCCTCTAGTTATTTATATCCATTCTATGGTCCCGTCTAGTTATTTATATCCATTCTATGGTCCCGTCTAGTTATTTATATCCAGTCTATGGTCCCCTCTAGTTATTTATATCCAGTCTATGGTCCCCTCTAGTTATTTATATCCAGTCTATGGTCCTCTAGTTATTTATATCCAGTCTATGATCCTCTAGTTATTTTCCTCTAGTTATTTATATCCAGTCTATGGTCCCCTCTAGTTATTTATATCCAGTCTATTGTCCCCTCTGGATATAAATAACTAGTCTATGGTCCCCTCTAGTTATTTATATCCAGTCTATGGTCCCCTCTAGTTATTTATATCCAGGCTATGGTCTCCTCTAGTTATTTATATCCAGTCTATTGTCCTCGCTGGTTATTTATATCCAGTCTATGGTCCTTTAGTTATTTATATCCAGTCTATAGTCCCGTCTAGTTATTTATATCCAGTCTATGGTCCCCTCTAGTTATTTATATCCAGTCTATGGTCCTCTAGTTATTTATATCCAGTCTATGGTCCTCTAGTTATTTATATCCAGTCTATGGTCCCCAAGTTATTTATATCCAGTCTATGGTCCCCTCTAGTTATTTATATCCAGTCTATGGTCTCCTCTAGTTATTTATATCCAGTCTATGGTCTCCTCTAGTTGTTTATATCCATTCTATGGTCCCCTCTAGTTATTTATATCCATTCTATGGTCCCTTCTAGTTATTTATATCCATTCTATGGTCCCGTCTAGTTATTTATATCCAGTCTATGGTCCCCTCTAGTTATTTATATCCAGTCTATGGTCCTCTAGTTATTTATATCCAGTCTATGATCCTCTAGTTATTTTCCTCTAGTTATTTATATCCAGTCTATGGTCCTCTAGTTATTTATATCCAGTCTATGATCCTCTAGTTATTTTCCTCTAGTTATTTATATCCAGTCTATGGTCCTCTAGTTATTTATATCCAGTCTATGGTCCTCTAGTTATTTATATCCAGTCTATGGTCCCGTCTAGTTATTTATATCCAGTCTATGGTCCTCTAGTTATTTATATCCAGTCTATGGTCTCTTCTAGTTATTTATATCCAGTCTATGGTCCTCTAGTTATTTTCCTCTAGTTATTTATGTCCAGTCTATGGTCCTCTAGTTATTTATATCCAGTCTATCGTCCTCTAGTTATTTATATCCAGTCTCTGGTCCTCTAGTTATTTATATCCAGTCTATGGTCCCCTCTAGTTATTTATATCCAGTCTATTGTCCCCTCTAGTTATTTATATCCAGTCTATGGTCCCCTCTAGTTATTTATATCCAGTCTATGGTCCCCTCTAGTTATTTATATCCAGGCTATGGTCTCCTCTAGTTATTTATATCCAGTCTATTGTCCTCGCTGGTTATTTATATCCAGTCTATGGTCCTCTAGTTATTTATATCCAGTCTATAGTCCCGTCTAGTTATTTATATCCAGTCTATGGTCCCCTCTAGTTATTTATATCCTGTCTATGGTCCTCTAGTTATTTATATCCAGTCTATGGTCCTCTAGTTATTTATATCCAGTCTATGGTCCCCAAGTTATTTATATCCAGTCTATGGTCCCCTCTAGTTATTTAAATCCAGTCTATGGTCTCCTCTCGTTGTTTATATCCAGTCTATGTTCCCCTCTAGTTATTTATATCCATTCTATGGTCCCCTCTAGTTATTTATATCCATTCTATGGTCCCCTCTAGTTATTTATATCCAGTCTATGGTCCCCTCTAGTTATTTATATCAAGTCTATGGTCCCCTCTAGTTATTTATATCCAGTCTATGGTCCCCTCTAGTTATTTATATCCAGTCTATGGTCCCCTCTAGTTATTTATATCCAGTCTCTGGTCCCCTCTAGTTATTTATATCCAGTCTATGGTCCCCTCTAGTTATTTATATCCAGTCTATGGTCCCCTCTAGTTATTTATATCCAGTCTATGGTCCCCTCTAGTTATTTATATCCAGTCTATGGTCTCCTCTAGTTATTTATATCCAGTCTATAGTCCTCTAGTTATTTATATCCAGTCTATGGTCCTCTAGTTATTTATATCCAGTCTATGGTCCTCTAGTTATTTATATCCAGTCTATGGTCTCCTCTAGTTATTTTCCTCTAGTTATTTATATCCAGTCTATGGTCCTCTAGTTATTTATATCCAGTCTATGGTCCCGTCTAGTTATTTATATCCAGTCTATGGTCCCCTCTAGTTATTTATATCTAGTCTATGGTCCCCTCTAGTTATTTATATCCAGTCTATGGTCCTCTAGTTATTTATATCCAGTCTATGGTCTCTTCTAGTTATTTATATCCAGTCTATGGTCCTCTAGTTATTTTCCTCTAGTTATTTATATCCAGTCTATGGTCCTCTAGTTATTTATATCCAGTCTATGGTCCCCAAGTTATTTATATCCAGTCTATGGTCCCCTCTAGTTATTTATATCCAGTCTATGGTCCCCTCTAGTTATTTATATCCAGTCTATGGTCCCCTCTAGTTATTTATATCCAGTCTATGGTCTCCTCTAGTTATTTATATCCAGTCTATGGTCTCCTCTAGTTGTTTATATCCATTCTATGGTCCCCTCTAGTTATTTATATCCATTCTATGGTCCCTTCTAGTTATTTATATCCATTCTATGGTCCCGTCTAGTTATTTATATCCAGTCTATGGTCCCCTCTAGTTATTTATATCCAGTCTATGGTCCCCTCTAGTTATTTATATCCAGTCTATGGTCCTCTAGTTATTTATATCCAGTCTATGATCCTCTAGTTATTTTCCTCTAGTTATTTATATCCAGTCTATGGTCCCCTCTAGTTATTTATATCCAGTCTATTGTCCCCTCTGGATATAAATAACTAGTCTATGGTCCCCTCTAGTTATTTATATCCAGTCTATGGTCCCCTCTAGTTATTTATATCCAGGCTATGGTCTCCTCTAGTTATTTATATCCAGTCTATTGTCCTCGCTGGTTATTTATATCCAGTCTATGGTCCTCTAGTTATTTATATCCAGTCTATAGTCCCGTCTAGTTATTTATATCCAGTCTATGGTCCCCTCTAGTTATTTATATCCAGTCTATGGTCCTCTAGTTATTTATATCCAGTCTATGGTCTCCTCTAGTTATTTTCCTCTAGTTATTTATATCCAGTCTATGGTCCTCTAGTTATTTATATCCAGTCTATGGTCCCGTCTAGTTATTTATATCCAGTCTATGGTCCCCTCTAGTTATTTATATCTAGTCTATGGTCCCCTCTAGTTATTTATATCCAGTCTATGGTCCTCTAGTTATTTATATCCAGTCTATGGTCTCTTCTAGTTATTTATATCCAGTCTATGGTCCTCTAGTTATTTTCCTCTAGTTATTTATATCCAGTCTATGGTCCTCTAGTTATTTATATCCAGTCTATGGTCCCCAAGTTATTTATATCCAGTCTATGGTCCCCTCTAGTTATTTATATCCAGTCTATGGTCCCCTCTAGTTATTTATATCCAGTCTATGGTCTCCTCTAGTTATTTATATCCAGTCTATGGTCTCTTCTAGTTGTTTATATCCATTCTATGGTCCCCTCTAGTTATTTATATCCATTCTATGGTCCCTTCTAGTTATTTATATCCATTCTATGGTCCCGTCTAGTTATTTATATCCAGTCTATGGTCCCCTCTAGTTATTTATATCCAGTCTATGGTCCTCTAGTTATTTATATCCAGTCTATGATCCTCTAGTTATTTATATCCAGTCTATGGTCCTCTAGTTATTTATATCCAGTCTATGATCCTCTAGTTATTTTCCTCTAGTTATTTATATCCAGTCTATGGTCCCCTCTAGTTATTTATATCCAGTCTATTGTCCCCTCTGGATATAAATAACTAGTCTATGGTCCCCTCTAGTTATTTATATCCAGTCTATGGTCCCCTCTAGTTATTTATATCCAGGCTATGGTCTCCTCTAGTTATTTATATCCAGTCTATTGTCCTCGCTGGTTATTTATATCCAGTCTATGGTCCTCTAGTTATTTATATCCAGTCTATAGTCCCGTCTAGTTATTTATATCCAGTCTATGGTCCCCTCTAGTTATTTATATCCTGTCTATGGTCCTCTAGTTATTTATATCCAGTCTATGGTCCTCTAGTTATTTATATCCAGTCTATGGTCCCCAAGTTATTTATATCCAGTCTATGGTCCCCTCTAGTTATTTAAATCCAGTCTATGGTCTCCTCTCGTTGTTTATATCCAGTCTATGTTCCCCTCTAGTTATTTATATCCATTCTATGGTCCCCTCTAGTTATTTATATCCATTCTATGGTCCCCTCTAGTTATTTATATCCAGTCTATGGTCCCCTCTAGTTATTTATATCAAGTCTATGGTCCCCTCTAGTTATTTATATCCAGTCTATGGTCCCCTCTAGTTATTTATATCCAGTCTATGGTCCCCTCTAGTTATTTATATCCAGTCTCTGGTCCCCTCTAGTTATTTATATCCAGTCTATGGTCCCCTCTAGTTATTTATATCCAGTCTATGGTCCCCTCTAGTTATTTATATCCAGTCTATGGTCCCCTCTAGTTATTTATATCCAGTCTATGGTCTCCTCTAGTTATTTATATCCAGTCTATAGTCCTCTAGTTATTTATATCCAGTCTATGGTCCTCTAGTTATTTATATCCAGTCTATGGTCCTCTAGTTATTTATATCCAGTCTATGGTCTCCTCTAGTTATTTTCCTCTAGTTATTTATATCCAGTCTATGGTCCTCTAGTTATTTATATCCAGTCTATGGTCCCGTCTAGTTATTTATATCCAGTCTATGGTCCCCTCTAGTTATTTATATCTAGTCTATGGTCCCCTCTAGTTATTTATATCCAGTCTATGGTCCTCTAGTTATTTATATCCAGTCTATGGTCTCTTCTAGTTATTTATATCCAGTCTATGGTCCTCTAGTTATTTTCCTCTAGTTATTTATATCCAGTCTATGGTCCTCTAGTTATTTATATCCAGTCTATGGTCCCCAAGTTATTTATATCCAGTCTATGGTCCCCTCTAGTTATTTATATCCAGTCTATGGTCCCCTCTAGTTATTTATATCCAGTCTATGGTCCCCTCTAGTTATTTATATCCAGTCTATGGTCTCCTCTAGTTATTTATATCCAGTCTATGGTCTCCTCTAGTTGTTTATATCCATTCTATGGTCCCCTCTAGTTATTTATATCCATTCTATGGTCCCTTCTAGTTATTTATATCCATTCTATGGTCCCGTCTAGTTATTTATATCCAGTCTATGGTCCCCTCTAGTTATTTATATCCAGTCTATGGTCCCCTCTAGTTATTTATATCCAGTCTATGGTCCTCTAGTTATTTATATCCAGTCTATGATCCTCTAGTTATTTTCCTCTAGTTATTTATATCCAGTCTATGGTCCCCTCTAGTTATTTATATCCAGTCTATTGTCCCCTCTGGATATAAATAACTAGTCTATGGTCCCCTCTAGTTATTTATATCCAGTCTATGGTCCCCTCTAGTTATTTATATCCAGGCTATGGTCTCCTCTAGTTATTTATATCCAGTCTATTGTCCTCGCTGGTTATTTATATCCAGTCTATGGTCCTCTAGTTATTTATATCCAGTCTATAGTCCCGTCTAGTTATTTATATCCAGTCTATGGTCCCCTCTAGTTATTTATATCCAGTCTATGGTCCTCTAGTTATTTATATCCAGTCTATGGTCTCCTCTAGTTATTTTCCTCTAGTTATTTATATCCAGTCTATGGTCCTCTAGTTATTTATATCCAGTCTATGGTCCCGTCTAGTTATTTATATCCAGTCTATGGTCCCCTCTAGTTATTTATATCTAGTCTATGGTCCCCTCTAGTTATTTATATCCAGTCTATGGTCCTCTAGTTATTTATATCCAGTCTATGGTCTCTTCTAGTTATTTATATCCAGTCTATGGTCCTCTAGTTATTTTCCTCTAGTTATTTATATCCAGTCTATGGTCCTCTAGTTATTTATATCCAGTCTATGGTCCCCAAGTTATTTATATCCAGTCTATGGTCCCCTCTAGTTATTTATATCCAGTCTATGGTCCCCTCTAGTTATTTATATCCAGTCTATGGTCTCCTCTAGTTATTTATATCCAGTCTATGGTCTCTTCTAGTTGTTTATATCCATTCTATGGTCCCCTCTAGTTATTTATATCCATTCTATGGTCCCTTCTAGTTATTTATATCCATTCTATGGTCCCGTCTAGTTATTTATATCCAGTCTATGGTCCCCTCTAGTTATTTATATCCAGTCTATGGTCCTCTAGTTATTTATATCCAGTCTATGATCCTCTAGTTATTTATATCCAGTCTATGGTCCTCTAGTTATTTATATCCAGTCTATGATCCTCTAGTTATTTTCCTCTAGTTATTTATATCCAGTCTATGGTCCCCTCTAGTTATTTATATCCAGTCTATTGTCCCCTCTGGATATAAATAACTAGTCTATGGTCCCCTCTAGTTATTTATATCCAGTCTATGGTCCCCTCTAGTTATTTATATCCAGGCTATGGTCTCCTCTAGTTATTTATATCCAGTCTATTGTCCTCGCTGGTTATTTATATCCAGTCTATGGTCCTCTAGTTATTTATATCCAGTCTATAGTCCCGTCTAGTTATTTATATCCAGTCTATGGTCCCCTCTAGTTATTTATATCCAGTCTATGGTCCTCTAGTTATTTATATCCAGTCTATGGTCTCCTCTAGTTATTTATATCCAGTCTATGGTCTCCTCTCATTGTTTATATCCAGTCTATGGTCCCCTCTAGTTATTTATATCCATTCTATGGTCCCCTCTAGTTATTTATATCCATTCTATGGTCCCCTCTAGTTATTTATATCCAGTCTATGGTCCCCTCTAGTTATTTATATCCAGGCTATGGTCTCCTCTAGTTATTTATATCCAGTCTATTGTCCTCGCTGGTTATTTATATCCAGTCTATGGTCCTTTAGTTATTTATATCCAGTCTATAGTCCCGTCTAGTTATTTATATCCAGTCTATGGTCCCCTCTAGTTATTTATATCCAGTCTATGGTCCTCTAGTTATTTATATCCAGTCTATGGTCTCCTCTAGTTATTTTCCTCTAGTTATTTATATCCAGTCTATGGTCCTCTAGTTATTTATATCCAGTCTATGGTCCCGTCTAGTTATTTATATCCAGTCTATGGTCCCCTCTAGTTATTTATATCTAGTCTATGGTCCCCTCTAGTTATTTATATCCAGTCTATGGTCCTCTAGTTATTTATATCCAGTCTATGGTCTCTTCTAGTTATTTATATCCAGTCTATGGTCCTCTAGTTATTTTCCTCTAGTTATTTATATCCAGTCTATGGTCCTCTAGTTATTTATATCCAGTCTATGGTCCCCAAGTTATTTATATCCAGTCTATGGTCCCTTCTAGTTATTTATATCCATTCTATGGTCCCGTCTAGTTATTTATATCCAGTCTATGGTCCCCTCTAGTTATTTATATCCAGTCTATGGTCCTCTAGTTATTTATATCCAGT
The DNA here is from genome assembly GCF_965601325.2 of Salmo salar. Lineage (NCBI taxonomy): Eukaryota > Metazoa > Chordata > Actinopteri > Salmoniformes > Salmonidae > Salmo > Salmo salar. The sequence continues at coordinate 56,735,286 of NC_138300.1, forward strand.
CTATGATCCTCTAGTTATTTTCCTCTAGTTATTTATATCCAGTCTATGGTCCTCTAGTTATTTATATCCAGTCTATGATCCTCTAGTTATTTTCCTCTAGTTATTTATATCCAGTCTATGGTCCTCTAGTTATTTATATCCAGTCTATGGTCCTCTAGTTATTTATATCCAGTCTATGGTCCCGTCTAGTTATTTATATCCAGTCTATGGTCCTCTAGTTATTTATATCCAGTCTATGGTCTCTTCTAGTTATTTATATCCAGTCTATGGTCCTCTAGTTATTTTCCTCTAGTTATTTATGTCCAGTCTATGGTCCTCTAGTTATTTATATCCAGTCTATCGTCCTCTAGTTATTTATATCCAGTCTCTGGTCCTCTAGTTATTTATATCCAGTCTATGGTCCCCTCTAGTTATTTATATCCAGTCTATTGTCCCCTCTAGTTATTTATATCCAGTCTATGGTCCCCTCTAGTTATTTATATCCAGTCTATGGTCCCCTCTAGTTATTTATATCCAGTCTATGGTCCCCTCTAGTTATTTATATCCAGGCTATGGTCTCCTCTAGTTATTTATATCCAGTCTATTGTCCTCGCTGGTTATTTATATCCAGTCTATGGTCCTCTAGTTATTTATATCCAGTCTATAGTCCCGTCTAGTTATTTATATCCAGTCTATGGTCCCCTCTAGTTATTTATATCCTGTCTATGGTCCTCTAGTTATTTATATCCAGTCTATGGTCTCCTCTAGTTATTTATATCCAGTCTATGGTCCTCTAGTTATTTATATCCAGTCTATGGTCCCCAAGTTATTTATATCCAGTCTATGGTCCCCTCTAGTTATTTAAATCCAGTCTATGGTCTCCTCTCGTTGTTTATATCCAGTCTATGTTCCCCTCTAGTTATTTATATCCATTCTATGGTCCCCTCTAGTTATTTATATCCATTCTATGGTCCCCTCTAGTTATTTATATCCAGTCTATGGTCCCCTCTAGTTATTTATATCCAGTCTATGGTCCCCTCTAGTTATTTATATCCAGTCTATGGTCCCCTCTAGTTATTTATATCCAGTCTATGGTCCCCTCTAGTTATTTATATCCAGTCTCTGGTCCCCTCTAGTTATTTATATCCAGTCTATGGTCCCCTCTAGTTATTTATATCCAGTCTATGGTCCCCTCTAGTTATTTATATCCAGTCTATGGTCCCCTCTAGTTATTTATATCCAGTCTATGGTCTCCTCTAGTTATTTATATCCAGTCTATAGTCCTCTAGTTATTTATATCCAGTCTATGGTCCTCTAGTTATTTATATCCAGTCTATGGTCCTCTAGTTATTTATATCCAGTCTATGGTCTCCTCTAGTTATTTTCCTTTAGTTATTTATATCCAGTCTATGGTCCTCTAGTTATTTATATCCAGTCTATGGTCCCGTCTAGTTATTTATATCCAGTCTATGGTCCCCTCTAGTTATTTATATCTAGTCTATGGTCCCCTCTAGTTATTTATATCCAGTCTATGGTCCTCTAGTTATTTATATCCAGTCTATGGTCTCTTCTAGTTATTTATATCCAGTCTATGGTCCTCTAGTTATTTTCCTCTAGTTATTTATATCCAGTCTATGGTCCTCTAGGTATTTATATCCAGTCTATGGTCCCCAAGTTATTTATATCCAGTCTATGGTCCCCTCTAGTTATTTATATCCAGTCTATGGTCCCCTCTAGTTATTTATATCCAGTCTATGGTCTCCTCTAGTTATTTATATCCAGTCTATGGTCTCCTCTAGTTGTTTATATCCATTCTATGGTCCCCTCTAGTTATTTATATCCATTCTATGGTCCCGTCTAGTTATTTATATCCATTCTATGGTCCCGTCTAGTTATTTATATCCAGTCTATGGTCCCCTCTAGTTATTTATATCCAGTCTATGGTCCCCTCTAGTTATTTATATCCAGTCTATGGTCCTCTAGTTATTTATATCCAGTCTATGATCCTCTAGTTATTTTCCTCTAGTTATTTATATCCAGTCTATGGTCCCCTCTAGTTATTTATATCCAGTCTATTGTCCCCTCTGGATATAAATAACTAGTCTATGGTCCCCTCTAGTTATTTATATCCAGTCTATGGTCCCCTCTAGTTATTTATATCCAGGCTATGGTCTCCTCTAGTTATTTATATCCAGTCTATTGTCCTCGCTGGTTATTTATATCCAGTCTATGGTCCTTTAGTTATTTATATCCAGTCTATAGTCCCGTCTAGTTATTTATATCCAGTCTATGGTCCCCTCTAGTTATTTATATCCAGTCTATGGTCCTCTAGTTATTTATATCCAGTCTATGGTCTCCTCTAGTTATTTTCCTCTAGTTATTTATATCCAGTCTATGGTCCTCTAGTTATTTATATCCAGTCTATGGTCCCGTCTAGTTATTTATATCCAGTCTATGGTCCCCTCTAGTTATTTATATCCAGTCTATGGTCCTCTAGTTATTTATATACAGTCTATGGTCTCTTCTAGTTATTTATATCCAGTCTATGGTCCTCTAGTTATTTTCCTCTAGTTATTTATATCCAGTCTATGGTCCTCTAGTTATTTATATCCAGTCTATGGTCCCCAAGTTATTTATATCCAGTCTATGGTCCCCTCTAGTTATTTATATCCAGTCTATGGTCTCCTCTAGTTATTTATATCCAGTCTATGGTCTCCTCTAGTTGTTTATATCCATTCTATGGTCCCCTCTAGTTATTTATATCCATTCTATGGTCCCTTCTAGTTATTTATATCCATTCTATGGTCCCGTCTAGTTATTTATATCCAGTCTATGGTCCCCTCTAGTTATTTATATCCAGTCTATGGTCCTCTAGTTATTTATATCCAGTCTATGATCCTCTAGTTATTTTCCTCTAGTTATTTATATCCAGTCTATGGTCCTCTAGTTATTTATATCCAGTCTATGATCCTCTAGTTATTTTCCTCTAGTTATTTATATCCAGTCTATGGTCCTCTAGTTATTTATATCCAGTCTATGGTCCTCTAGTTATTTATATCCAGTCTATGGTCCCGTCTAGTTATTTATATCCAGTCTATGGTCCTCTAGTTATTTATATCCAGTCTATGGTCTCTTCTAGTTATTTATATCCAGTCTATGGTCCTCTAGTTATTTTCCTCTAGTTATTTATGTCCAGTCTATGGTCCTCTAGTTATTTATATCCAGTCTATCGTCCTCTAGTTATTTATATCCAGTCTCTGGTCCTCTAGTTATTTATATCCAGTCTATGGTCCCCTCTAGTTATTTATATCCAGTCTATTGTCCCCTCTAGTTATTTATATCCAGTCTATGGTCCCCTCTAGTTATTTATATCCAGTCTATGGTCCCCTCTAGTTATTTATATCCAGGCTATGGTCTCCTCTAGTTATTTATATCCAGTCTATTGTCCTCGCTGGTTATTTATATCCAGTCTATGGTCCTCTAGTTATTTATATCCAGTCTATAGTCCCGTCTAGTTATTTATATCCAGTCTATGGTCCCCTCTAGTTATTTATATCCTGTCTATGGTCCTCTAGTTATTTATATCCAGTCTATGGTCCTCTAGTTATTTATATCCAGTCTATGGTCCCCAAGTTATTTATATCCAGTCTATGGTCCCCTCTAGTTATTTAAATCCAGTCTATGGTCTCCTCTCGTTGTTTATATCCAGTCTATGTTCCCCTCTAGTTATTTATATCCATTCTATGGTCCCCTCTAGTTATTTATATCCATTCTATGGTCCCCTCTAGTTATGTATATATCCAGTCTATGGTCCCCTCTAGTTATTTATATCAAGTCTATGGTCCCCTCTAGTTATTTATATCCAGTCTATGGTCCCCTCTAGTTATTTATATCCAGTCTATGGTCCCCTCTAGTTATTTATATCCAGTCTCTGGTCCCCTCTAGTTATTTATATCCAGTCTATGGTCCCCTCTAGTTATTTATATCCAGTCTATGGTCCCCTCTAGTTATTTATATCCAGTCTATGGTCCCCTCTAGTTATTTATATCCAGTCTATGGTCTCCTCTAGTTATTTATATCCAGTCTATAGTCCTCTAGTTATTTATATCCAGTCTATGGTCCTCTAGTTATTTATATCCAGTCTATGGTCCTCTAGTTATTTATATCCAGTCTATGGTCTCCTCTAGTTATTTTCCTCTAGTTATTTATATCCAGTCTATGGTCCTCTAGTTATTTATATCCAGTCTATGGTCCCGTCTAGTTATTTATATCCAGTCTATGGTCCCCTCTAGTTATTTATATCTAGTCTATGGTCCCCTCTAGTTATTTATATCCAGTCTATGGTCCTCTAGTTATTTATATCCAGTCTATGGTCTCTTCTAGTTATTTATATCCAGTCTATGGTCCTCTAGTTATTTTCCTCTAGTTATTTATATCCAGTCTATGGTCCTCTAGTTATTTATATCCAGTCTATGGTCCCCAAGTTATTTATATCCAGTCTATGGTCCCCTCTAGTTATTTATATCCAGTCTATGGTCCCCTCTAGTTATTTATATCCAGTCTATGGTCTCCTCTAGTTATTTTCCTCTAGTTATTTATATCCAGTCTATGGTCCTCTAGTTATTTATATCCAGTCTATGGTCCCGTCTAGTTATTTATATCCAGTCTATGGTCCCCTCTAGTTATTTATATCTAGTCTATGGTCCCCTCTAGTTATTTATATCTAGTCTATGGTCCCCTCTAGTTATTTATATCCAGTCTATGGTCCTCTAGTTATTTATATCCAGTCTATGGTCTCTTCTAGTTATTTATATCCAGTCTATGGTCCTCTAGTTATTTATATCCAGTCTATGGTCCCCAAGTTATTTATATCCAGTCTATGGTCCCCTCTAGTTATTTATATCCAGTCTATGGTCCCCTCTAGTTATTTATATCCAGTCTATGGTCTCCTCTAGTTATTTATATCCAGTCTATGGTCTCTTCTAGTTGTTTATATCCATTCTATGGTCCCCTCTAGTTATTTATATCCATTCTATGGTCCCTTCTAGTTATTTATATCCATTCTATGGTCCCGTCTAGTTATTTATATCCAGTCTATGGTCCCCTCTAGTTATTTATATCCAGTCTATGGTCCTCTAGTTATTTATATCCAGTCTATGATCCTCTAGTTATTTATATCCAGTCTATGGTCCTCTAGTTATTTATATCCAGTCTATGATCCTCTAGTTATTTTCCTCTAGTTATTTATATCCAGTCTATGGTCCCCTCTAGTTATTTATATCCAGTCTATTGTCCCCTCTGGATATAAATAACTAGTCTATGGTCCCCTCTAGTTATTTATATCCAGTCTATGGTCTCTTCTAGTTATTTATATCCAGTCTATGGTCCTCTAGTTATTTTCCTCTAGTTATTTATGTCCAGTCTATGGTCCTCTAGTTATTTATATCCAGTCTATCGTCCTCTAGTTATTTATATCCAGTCTCTGGTCCTCTAGTTATTTATATCCAGTCTATGGTCCCCTCTAGTTATTTATATCCAGTCTATTGTCCCCTCTAGTTATTTATATCCAGTCTATTGTCCCCTCTAGTTATTTATATCCAGTCTATGGTCCCCTCTAGTTATTTATATCCAGTCTATGGTCCCCTCTAGTTATTTATATCCAGGCTATGGTCTCCTCTAGTTATTTATATCCAGTCTATTGTCCTCGCTGGTTATTTATATCCAGTCTATGGTCCTCTAGTTATTTATATCCAGTCTATAGTCCCGTCTAGTTATTTATATCCAGTCTATGGTCCCCTCTAGTTATTTATATCCAGGCTATGGTCTCCTCTAGTTATTTATATCCAGTCTATTGTCCTCGCTGGTTATTTATATCCAGTCTATGGTCCTCTAGTTATTTATATCCAGTCTATAGTCCCGTCTAGTTATTTATATCCAGTCTATGGTCCCCTCTAGTTATTTATATCCAGTCTATGGTCCTCTAGTTATTTATATCCAGTCTATGGTCTCCTCTAGTTATTTATATCCAGTCTATGGTCTCCTCTCATTGTTTATATCCAGTCTATGGTCCCCTCTAGTTATTTATATCCATTCTATGGTCCCCTCTAGTTATTTATATCCATTCTATGGTCCCCTCTAGTTATTTATATCCAGTCTATGGTCCCCTCTAGTTATTTATATCCAGGCTATGGTCTCCTCTAGTTATTTATATCCAGTCTATTGTCCTCGCTGGTTATTTATATCCAGTCTATGGTCCTTTAGTTATTTATATCCAGTCTATAGTCCCGTCTAGTTATTTATATCCAGTCTATGGTCCCCTCTAGTTATTTATATCCAGTCTATGGTCCTCTAGTTATTTATATCCAGTCTATGGTCTCCTCTAGTTATTTTCCTCTAGTTATTTATATCCAGTCTATGGTCCTCTAGTTATTTATATCCAGTCTATGGTCCCGTCTAGTTATTTATATCCAGTCTATGGTCCCCTCTAGTTATTTATATCTAGTCTATGGTCCCCTCTAGTTATTTATATCCAGTCTATGGTCCTCTAGTTATTTATATCCAGTCTATGGTCTCTTCTAGTTATTTATATCCAGTCTATGGTCCTCTAGTTATTTTCCTCTAGTTATTTATATCCAGTCTATGGTCCTCTAGTTATTTATATCCAGTCTATGGTCCCCAAGTTATTTATATCCAGTCTATGGTCCCTTCTAGTTATTTATATCCATTCTATGGTCCCGTCTAGTTATTTATATCCAGTCTATGGTCCCCTCTAGTTATTTATATCCAGTCTATGGTCCTCTAGTTATTTATATCCAGTCTATGATCCTCTAGTTATTTTCCTCTAGTTATTTATATCCAGTCTATGGTCCTCTAGTTATTTATATCCAGTCTATGATCCTCTAGTTATTTTCCTCTAGTTATTTATATCCAGTCTATGGTCCTCTAGTTATTTATATCCAGTCTATGGTCCTCTAGTTATTTATATCCAGTCTATGGTCCCGTCTAGTTATTTATATCCAGTCTATGGTCCTCTAGTTATTTATATCCAGTCTATGGTCTCTTCTAGTTATTTATATCCAGTCTATGGTCCTCTAGTTATTTTCCTCTAGTTATTTATGTCCAGTCTATGGTCCTCTAGTTATTTATATCCAGTCTATCGTCCTCTAGTTATTTATATCCAGTCTCTGGTCCTCTAGTTATTTATATCCAGTCTATGGTCCCCTCTAGTTATTTATATCCAGTCTATTGTCCCCTCTAGTTATTTATATCCAGTCTATTGTCCCCTCTAGTTATTTATATCCAGTCTATGGTCCCCTCTAGTTATTTATATCCAGTCTATGGTCCCCTCTAGTTATTTATATCCAGGCTATGGTCTCCTCTAGTTATTTATATCCAGTCTATTGTCCTCGCTGGTTATTTATATCCAGTCTATGGTCCTCTAGTTATTTATATCCAGTCTATAGTCCCGTCTAGTTATTTATATCCAGTCTATGGTCCCCTCTAGTTATTTATATCCTGTCTATGGTCCTCTAGTTATTTATATCCAGTCTATGGTCTCCTCTAGTTATTTATATCCAGTCTATGGTCCTCTAGTTATTTATATCCAGTCTATGGTCCCCAAGTTATTTATATCCAGTCTATGGTCCCCTCTAGTTATTTAAATCCAGTCTATGGTCTCCTCTCGTTGTTTATATCCAGTCTATGTTCCCCTCTAGTTATTTATATCCATTCTATGGTCCCCTCTAGTTATTTATATCCATTCTATGGTCCCCTCTAGTTATTTATATCCAGTCTATGGTCCCCTCTAGTTATTTATATCCAGTCTATGGTCCCCTCTAGTTATTTATATCCAGTCTATGGTCCCCTCTAGTTATTTATATCCAGTCTATGGTCCCCTCTAGTTATTTATATCCAGTCTCTGGTCCCCTCTAGTTATTTATATCCAGTCTATGGTCCCCTCTAGTTATTTATATCCAGTCTATGGTCCCCTCTAGTTATTTATATCCAGTCTATGGTCCCCTCTAGTTATTTATATCCAGTCTATGGTCTCCTATAGTTATTTATATCCAGTCTATAGTCCTCTAGTTATTTATATCCAGTCTATGGTCCTCTAGTTATTTATATCCAGTCTATTTTCCTCTAGTTATTTATATCCAGTCTATGGTCTCCTCTAGTTATTTTCCTCTAGTTATTTATATCCAGTCTATGGTCCTCTAGTTATTTATATCCAGTCTATGGTCCCGTCTAGTTATTTATATCCAGTCTATGGTCCCCTCTAGTTATTTATATCCAGTCTATGGTCCCCTCTAGTTATTTATATCCAGTCTATGGTCCCCTCTAGTTATTTATATCCAGTCTATGGTCCCCTCTAGTTATTTATATCCAGTCTATGGTCTCCTATAGTTATTTATATCCAGTCTATAGTCCTCTAGTTATTTATATCCAGTCTATGGTCCTCTAGTTATTTATATCCAGTCTATTTTCCTCTAGTTATTTATATCCAGTCTATGGTCTCCTCTAGTTATTTTCCTCTAGTTATTTATATCCAGTCTATGGTCCTCTAGTTATTTATATCCAGTCTATGGTCCCGTCTAGTTATTTATATCCAGTCTATGGTCCCCTCTAGTTATTTATATCTAGTCTATGGTCCCCTCTAGTTATTTATATCCAGTCTATGGTCCTCTAGTTATTTATATCCAGTCTATGGTCTCTTCTAGTTATTTATATCCAGTCTATGGTCCTCTAGTTATTTTCCTCTAGTTATTTATATCCAGTCTATGGTCCTCTAGGTATTTATATCCAGTCTATGGTCCCCAAGTTATTTATATCCAGTCTATGGTCCCCTCTAGTTATTTATATCCAGTCTATGGTCCCCTCTAGTTATTTATATCCAGTCTATGGTCCCCTCTAGTTATTTATATCCAGTCTATGGTCTCCTCTAGTTATTTATATCCAGTCTATGGTCTCCTCTAGTTGTTTATATCCATTCTATGGTCCCCTCTAGTTATTTATATCCATTCTATGGTCCCGTCTAGTTATTTATATCCATTCTATGGTCCCGTCTAGTTATTTATATCCAGTCTATGGTCCCCTCTAGTTATTTATATCCAGTCTATGGTCCCCTCTAGTTATTTATATCCAGTCTATGGTCCTCTAGTTATTTATATCCAGTCTATGATCCTCTAGTTATTTTCCTCTAGTTATTTATATCCAGTCTATGGTCCCCTCTAGTTATTTATATCCAGTCTATTGTCCCCTCTGGATATAAATAACTAGTCTATGGTCCCCTCTAGTTATTTATATCCAGTCTATGGTCCCCTCTAGTTATTTATATCCAGGCTATGGTCTCCTCTAGTTATTTATATCCAGTCTATTGTCCTCGCTGGTTATTTATATCCAGTCTATGGTCCTTTAGTTATTTATATCCAGTCTATAGTCCCGTCTAGTTATTTATATCCAGTCTATGGTCCCCTCTAGTTATTTATATCCAGTCTATGGTCCTCTAGTTATTTATATCCAGTCTATGGCCTCCTCTAGTTATTTTCCTCTAGTTATTTATATCCAGTCTATGGTCCTCTAGTTATTTATATCCAGTCTATGGTCCCGTCTAGTTATTTATATCCAGTCTATGGTCCCCTCTAGTTATTTATATCCAGTCTATGGTCCTCTAGTTATTTATATACAGTCTATGGTCTCTTCTAGTTATTTATATCCAGTCTATGGTCCTCTAGTTATTTTCCTCTAGTTATTTATATCCAGTCTATGGTCCTCTAGTTATTTATATCCAGTCTATGGTCCCCAAGTTATTTATATCCAGTCTATGGTCCCCTCTAGTTATTTATATCCAGTCTATGGTCTCCTCTAGTTATTTATATCCAGTCTATGGTCTCCTCTAGTTGTTTATATCCATTCTATGGTCCCCTCTAGTTATTTATATCCATTCTATGGTCCCTTCTAGTTATTTATATCCATTCTATGGTCCCGTCTAGTTATTTATATCCAGTCTATGGTCCCCTCTAGTTATTTATATCCAGTCTATGGTCCTCTAGTTATTTATATCCAGTCTATGATCCTCTAGTTATTTTCCTCTAGTTATTTATATCCAGTCTATGGTCCTCTAGTTATTTATATCCAGTCTATGATCCTCTAGTTATTTTCCTCTAGTTATTTATATCCAGTCTATGGTCCTCTAGTTATTTATATCCAGTCTATGATCCTCTAGTTATTTATATCCAGTCTATGGTCCCGTCTAGTTATTTATATCCAGTCTATGGTCCTCTAGTTATTTATATCCAGTCTATGGTCTCTTCTAGTTATTTATATCCAGTCTATGGTCCTCTAGTTATTTTCCTCTAGTTATTTATGTCCAGTCTATGGTCCTCTAGTTATTTATATCCAGTCTATCGTCCTCTAGTTATTTATATCCAGTCTCTGGTCCTCTAGTTATTTATATCCAGTCTATGGTCCCCTCTAGTTATTTATATCCAGTCTATTGTCCCCTCTAGTTATTTATATCCAGTCTATGGTCCCCTCTAGTTATTTATATCCAGTCTATGGTCCCCTCTAGTTATTTATATCCAGGCTATGGTCTCCTCTAGTTATTTATATCCAGTCTATTGTCCTCGCTGGTTATTTATATCCAGTCTATGGTCCTCTAGTTATTTATATCCAGTCTATAGTCCCGTCTAGTTATTTATATCCAGTCTATGGTCCCCTCTAGTTATTTATATCCTGTCTATGGTCCTCTAGTTATTTATATCCAGTCTATGGTCTCCTCTAGTTATTTTCCTCTAGTTATTTATATCCAGTCTATGGTCCTCTAGTTATTTATATCCAGTCTATGGTCCCGTCTAGTTATTTATATCCAGTCTATGGTCCCCTCTAGTTATTTATATCCAGTCTATGGTCCCCTCTAGTTATTTATATCCAGTCTCTGGTCCCCTCTAGTTATTTATATCCAGTCTATGGTCCCCTCTAGTTATTTATATCCAGTCTATGGTCCCCTCTAGTTATTTATATCCAGTCTATGGTCCCCTCTAGTTATTTATATCCAGTCTATGGTCTCCTATAGTTATTTATATCCAGTCTATAGTCCTCTAGTTATTTATATCCAGTCTATGGTCCTCTAGTTATTTATATCCAGTCTATGGTCCTCTAGTTATTTATATCCAGTCTATGGTCTCCTCTAGTTATTTTCCTCTAGTTATTTATATCCAGTCTATGGTCCTCTAGTTATTTATATCCAGTCTATGGTCCCGTCTAGTTATTTATATCCAGTCTATGGTCCCCTCTAGTTATTTATATCTAGTCTATGGTCCCCTCTAGTTATTTATATCCAGTCTATGGTCCTCTAGTTATTTATATCCAGTCTATGGTCTCTTCTAGTTATTTATATCCAGTCTATGGTCCTCTAGTTATTTTCCTCTAGTTATTTATATCCAGTCTATGGTCCTCTAGGTATTTATATCCAGTCTATGGTCCCCAAGTTATTTATATCCAGTCTATGGTCCCCTCTAGTTATTTATATCCAGTCTATGGTCCCCTCTAGTTATTTATATCCAGTCTATGGTCCCCTCTAGTTATTTATATCCAGTCTATGGTCTCCTCTAGTTATTTATATCCAGTCTATGGTCTCCTCTAGTTGTTTATATCCATTCTATGGTCCCCTCTAGTTATTTATATCCATTCTATGGTCCCGTCTAGTTATTTATATCCATTCTATGGTCCCGTCTAGTTATTTATATCCAGTCTATGGTCCCCTCTAGTTATTTATATCCAGTCTATGGTCCCCTCTAGTTATTTATATCCAGTCTATGGTCCTCTAGTTATTTATATCCAGTCTATGATCCTCTAGTTATTTTCCTCTAGTTATTTATATCCAGTCTATGGTCCCCTCTAGTTATTTATATCCAGTCTATTGTCCCCTCTGGATATAAATAACTAGTCTATGGTCCCCTCTAGTTATTTATATCCAGTCTATGGTCCCCTCTAGTTATTTATATCCAGGCTATGGTCTCCTCTAGTTATTTATATCCAGTCTATTGTCCTCGCTGGTTATTTATATCCAGTCTATGGTCCTTTAGTTATTTATATCCAGTCTATAGTCCCGTCTAGTTATTTATATCCAGTCTATGGTCCCCTCTAGTTATTTATATCCAGTCTATGGTCCTCTAGTTATTTATATCCAGTCTATGGTCTCCTCTAGTTATTTTCCTCTAGTTATTTATATCCAGTCTATGGTCCTCTAGTTATTTATATCCAGTCTATGGTCCCGTCTAGTTATTTATATCCAGTCTATGGTCCCCTCTAGTTATTTATATCCAGTCTATGGTCCTCTAGTTATTTATATACAGTCTATGGTCTCTTCTAGTTATTTATATCCAGTCTATGGTCCTCTAGTTATTTTCCTCTAGTTATTTATATCCAGTCTATGGTCCTCTAGTTATTTATATCCAGTCTATGGTCCCCAAGTTATTTATATCCAGTCTATGGTCCCCTCTAGTTATTTATATCCAGTCTATGGTCTCCTCTAGTTATTTATATCCAGTCTATGGTCTCCTCTAGTTGTTTATATCCATTCTATGGTCCCCTCTAGTTATTTATATCCATTCTATGGTCCCTTCTAGTTATTTATATCCATTCTATGGTCCCGTCTAGTTATTCATATCCAGTCTATGGTCCCCTCTAGTTATTTATATCCAGTCTATGGTCCTCTAGTTATTTATATCCAGTCTATGATCCTCTAGTTATTTTCCTCTAGTTATTTATATCCAGTCTATGGTCCTCTAGTTATTTATATCCAGTCTATGATCCTCTAGTTATTTTCCTCTAGTTATTTATATCCAGTCTATGGTCCTCTAGTTATTTATATCCAGTCTATGATCCTCTAGTTATTTATATCCAGTCTATGGTCCCGTCTAGTTATTTATATCCAGTCTATGGTCCTCTAGTTATTTATATCCAGTCTATGGTCTCTTCTAGTTATTTATATCCAGTCTATGGTCCTCTAGTTATTTTCCTCTAGTTATTTATGTCCAGTCTATGGTCCTCTAGTTATTTATATCCAGTCTATCGTCCTCTAGTTATTTATATCCAGTCTCTGGTCCTCTAGTTATTTATATCCAGTCTATGGTCCCCTCTAGTTATTTATATCCAGTCTATTGTCCCCTCTAGTTATTTATATCCAGTCTATGGTCCCCTCTAGTTATTTATATCCAGGCTATGGTCTCCTCTAGTTATTTATATCCAGTCTATTGTCCTCGCTGGTTATTTATATCCAGTCTATGGTCCTCTAGTTATTTATATCCAGTCTATAGTCCCGTCTAGTTATTTATATCCAGTCTATGGTCCCCTCTAGTTATTTATATCCTGTCTATGGTCCTCTAGTTATTTATATCCAGTCTATGGTCCTCTAGTTATTTATATCCAGTCTATGGTCCCCAAGTTATTTATATCCAGTCTATGGTCCCCTCTAGTTATTTAAATCCAGTCTATGGTCTCCTCTCGTTGTTTATATCCAGTCTATGTTCCCCTCTAGTTATTTATATCCATTCTATGGTCCCCTCTAGTTATTTATATCCATTCTATGGTCCCCTCTAGTTATGTATATATCCAGTCTATGGTCCCCTCTAGTTATTTATATCAAGTCTATGGTCCCCTCTAGTTATTTATATCCAGTCTATGGTCCCCTCTAGTTATTTATATCCAGTCTATGGTCCCCTCTAGTTATTTATATCCAGTCTCTGGTCCCCTCTAGTTATTTATATCCAGTCTATGGTCCCCTCTAGTTATTTATATCCAGTCTATGGTCCCCTCTAGTTATTTATATCCAGTCTATGGTCCCCTCTAGTTATTTATATCCAGTCTATGGTCTCCTCTAGTTATTTATATCCAGTCTATAGTCCTCTAGTTATTTATATCCAGTCTATGGTCCTCTAGTTATTTATATCCAGTCTATGGTCCTCTAGTTATTTATATCCAGTCTATGGTCTCCTCTAGTTATTTTCCTCTAGTTATTTATATCCAGTCTATGGTCCTCTAGTTATTTATATCCAGTCTATGGTCCCGTCTAGTTATTTATATCCAGTCTATGGTCCCCTCTAGTTATTTATATCTAGTCTATGGTCCCCTCTAGTTATTTATATCCAGTCTATGGTCCTCTAGTTATTTATATCCAGTCTATGGTCTCTTCTAGTTATTTATATCCAGTCTATGGTCCTCTAGTTATTTTCCTCTAGTTATTTATATCCAGTCTATGGTCCTCTAGTTATTTATATCCAGTCTATGGTCCCCAAGTTATTTATATCCAGTCTATGGTCCCCTCTAGTTATTTATATCCAGTCTATGGTCCCCTCTAGTTATTTATATCCAGTCTATGGTCCTCTCTAGTTATTTATATCCAGTCTATGGTCTCCTCTAGTTATTTATATCCAGTCTATGGTCTCCTCTAGTTGTTTATATCCATTCTATGGTCCCCTCTAGTTATTTATATCCATTCTATGGTCCCTTCTAGTTATTTATATCCATTCTATGGTCCCGTCTAGTTATTTATATCCAGTCTATGGTCCCCTCTAGTTATTTATATCCAGTCTATGGTCCCCTCTAGTTATTTATATCCAGTCTATGGTCCTCTAGTTATTTATATCCAGTCTATGATCCTCTAGTTATTTTCCTCTAGTTATTTATATCCAGTCTATGGTCCCCTCTAGTTATTTATATCCAGTCTATTGTCCCCTCTGGATATAAATAACTAGTCTATGGTCCCCTCTAGTTATTTATATCCAGTCTATGGTCCCCTCTAGTTATTTATATCCAGGCTATGGTCTCCTCTAGTTATTTATATCCAGTCTATTGTCCTCGCTGGTTATTTATATCCAGTCTATGGTCCTCTAGTTATTTATATCCAGTCTATAGTCCCGTCTAGTTATTTATATCCAGTCTATGGTCCCCTCTAGTTATTTATATCCAGTCTATGGTCCTCTAGTTATTTATATCCAGTCTATGGTCTCCTCTAGTTATTTTCCTCTAGTTATTTATATCCAGTCTATGGTCCTCTAGTTATTTATATCCAGTCTATGGTCCCGTCTAGTTATTTATATCCAGTCTATGGTCCCCTCTAGTTATTTATATCTAGTCTATGGTCCCCTCTAGTTATTTATATCCAGTCTATGGTCCTCTAGTTATTTATATCCAGTCTATGGTCTCTTCTAGTTATTTATATCCAGTCTATGGTCCTCTAGTTATTTTCCTCTAGTTATTTATATCCAGTCTATGGTCCTCTAGTTATTTATATCCAGTCTATGGTCCCCAAGTTATTTATATCCAGTCTATGGTCCCCTCTAGTTATTTATATCCAGTCTATGGTCCCCTCTAGTTATTTATATCCAGTCTATGGTCTCCTCTAGTTATTTATATCCAGTCTATGGTCTCTTCTAGTTGTTTATATCCATTCTATGGTCCCCTCTAGTTATTTATATCCATTCTATGGTCCCTTCTAGTTATTTATATCCATTCTATGGTCCCGTCTAGTTATTTATATCCAGTCTATGGTCCCCTCTAGTTATTTATATCCAGTCTATGGTCCTCTAGTTATTTATATCCAGTCTATGATCCTCTAGTTATTTATATCCAGTCTATGGTCCTCTAGTTATTTATATCCAGTCTATGATCCTCTAGTTATTTTCCTCTAGTTATTTATGTCCAGTCTATGGTCCCCTCTAGTTATTTATATCCAGTCTATTGTCCCCTCTGGATATAAATAACTAGTCTATGGTCCCCTCTAGTTATTTATATCCAGTCTATGGTCCCCTCTAGTTATTTATATCCAGGCTATGGTCTCCTCTAGTTATTTATATCCAGTCTATTGTCCTCGCTGGTTATTTATATCCAGTCTATGGTCCTCTAGTTATTTATATCCAGTCTATAGTCCCGTCTAGTTATTTATATCCAGTCTATGGTCCCCTCTAGTTATTTATATCCAGTCTATGGTCCTCTAGTTATTTATATCCAGTCTATGGTCTCCTCTAGTTATTTATATCCAGTCTATGGTCTCCTCTCATTGTTTATATCCAGTCTATGGTCCCCTCTAGTTATTTATATCCATTCTATGGTCCCCTCTAGTTATTTATATCCATTCTATGGTCCCCTCTAGTTATTTATATCCAGTCTATGGTCCCCTCTAGTTATTTATATCCAGGCTATGGTCTCCTCTAGTTATTTATATCCAGTCTATTGTCCTCGCTGGTTATTTATATCCAGTCTATGGTCCTTTAGTTATTTATATCCAGTCTATAGTCCCGTCTAGTTATTTATATCCAGTCTATGGTCCCCTCTAGTTATTTATATCCAGTCTATGGTCCTCTAGTTATTTATATCCAGTCTATGGTCTCCTCTAGTTATTTTCCTCTAGTTATTTATATCCAGTCTATGGTCCTCTAGTTATTTATATCCAGTCTATGGTCCCGTCTAGTTATTTATATCCAGTCTATGGTCCCCTCTAGTTATTTATATCTAGTCTATGGTCCCCTCTAGTTATTTATATCCAGTCTATGGTCCTCTAGTTATTTATATCCAGTCTATGGTCTCTTCTAGTTATTTATATCCAGTCTATGGTCCTCTAGTTATTTTCCTCTAGTTATTTATATCCAGTCTATGGTCCTCTAGTTATTTATATCCAGTCTATGGTCCCCAAGTTATTTATATCCAGTCTATGGTCCCTTCTAGTTATTTATATCCATTCTATGGTCCCGTCTAGTTATTTATATCCAGTCTATGGTCCCCTCTAGTTATTTATATCCAGTCTATGGTCCTCTAGTTATTTATATCCAGTCTATGATCCTCTAGTTATTTTCCTCTAGTTATTTATATCCAGTCTATGGTCCTCTAGTTATTTATATCCAGTCTATGATCCTCTAGTTATTTTCCTCTAGTTATTTATATCCAGTCTATGGTCCTCTAGTTATTTATATCCAGTCTATGGTCCTCTAGTTATTTATATCCAGTCTATGGTCCCGTCTAGTTATTTATATCCAGTCTATGGTCCTCTAGTTATTTATATCCAGTCTATGGTCTCTTCTAGTTATTTATATCCAGTCTATGGTCCTCTAGTTATTTTCCTCTAGTTATTTATGTCCAGTCTATGGTCCTCTAGTTATTTATATCCAGTCTATCGTCCTCTAGTTATTTATATCCAGTCTCTGGTCCTCTAGTTATTTATATCCAGTCTATGGTCCCCTCTAGTTATTTATATCCAGTCTATTGTCCCCTCTAGTTATTTATATCCAGTCTATGGTCCCCTCTAGTTATTTATATCCAGTCTATGGTCCCCTCTAGTTATTTATATCCAGGCTATGGTCTCCTCTAGTTATTTATATCCAGTCTATTGTCCTCGCTGGTTATTTATATCCAGTCTATGGTCCTCTAGTTATTTATATCCAGTCTATAGTCCCGTCTAGTTATTTATATCCAGTCTATGGTCCCCTCTAGTTATTTATATCCTGTCTATGGTCCTCTAGTTATTTATATCCAGTCTATGGTCTCCTCTAGTTATTTATATCCAGTCTATGGTCCTCTAGTTATTTATATCCAGTCTATGGTCCCCAAGTTATTTATATCCAGTCTATGGTCCCCTCTAGTTATTTAAATCCAGTCTATGGTCTCCTCTCGTTGTTTATATCCAGTCTATGTTCCCCTCTAGTTATTTATATCCATTCTATGGTCCCCTCTAGTTATTTATATCCATTCTATGGTCCCCTCTAGTTATTTATATCCAGTCTATGGTCCCCTCTAGTTATTTATATCCAGTCTATGGTCCCCTCTAGTTATTTATATCCAGTCTATGGTCCCCTCTAGTTATTTATATCCAGTCTATGGTCCCCTCTAGTTATTTATATCCAGTCTCTGGTCCCCTCTAGTTATTTATATCCAGTCTATGGTCCCCTCTAGTTATTTATATCGAGTCTATGGTCCCCTCTAGTTATTTATATCCAGTCTATGGTCCCCTCTAGTTATTTATATCCAGTCTATGGTCTCCTCTAGTTATTTATATCCAGTCTATAGTCCTCTAGTTATTTATATCCAGTCTATGGTCCTCTAGTTATTTATATCCAGTCTATGGTCCCGTCTAGTTATTTATATCCAGTCTATGGTCCCCTCTAGTTATTTATATCTAGTCTATGGTCCCCTCTAGTTATTTATATCCAGTCTATGGTCCTCTAGTTATTTATATCCAGTCTATGGTCTCTTCTAGTTATTTATATCCAGTCTATGGTCCTCTAGTTATTTTCCTCTAGTTATTTATATCCAGTCTATGGTCCTCTAGTTATTTATATCCAGTCTATGGTCCCCAAGTTATTTATATCCAGTCTATGGTCCCCTCTAGTTATTTATATCCAGTCTATGGTCCCCTCTAGTTATTTATATCCAGTCTATGGTCCCCTCTAGTTATTTATATCCAGTCTATGGTCTCCTCTAGTTATTTATATCCAGTCTATGGTCTCCTCTAGTTGTTTATATCCATTCTATGGTCCCCTCTAGTTATTTATATCCATTCTATGGTCCCTTCTAGTTATTTATATCCATTCTATGGTCCCGTCTAGTTATTTATATCCAGTCTATGGTCCCCTCTAGTTATTTATATCCAGTCTATGGTCCCCTCTAGTTATTTATATCCAGTCTATGGTCCTCTAGTTATTTATATCCAGTCTATGATCCTCTAGTTATTTTCCTCTAGTTATTTATATCCAGTCTATGGTCCCCTCTAGTTATTTATATCCAGTCTATTGTCCCCTCTGGATATAAATAACTAGTCTATGGTCCCCTCTAGTTATTTATATCCAGTCTATGGTCCCCTCTAGTTATTTATATCCAGGCTATGGTCTCCTCTAGTTATTTATATCCAGTCTATTGTCCTCGCTGGTTATTTATATCCAGTCTATGGTCCTCTAGTTATTTATATCCAGTCTATAGTCCCGTCTAGTTATTTATATCCAGTCTATGGTCCCCTCTAGTTATTTATATCCAGTCTATGGTCCTCTAGTTATTTATATCCAGTCTATGGTCTCCTCTAGTTATTCATATCCAGTCTATGGTCTCCTCTCATTGTTTATATCCAGTCTATGGTCCCCTCTAGTTATTTATATCCATTCTATGGTCCCCTCTAGTTATTTATATCCATTCTATGGTCCCCTCTAGTTATTTATATCCAGTCTATGGTCCCCTCTAGTTATTTATATCCAGTCTATGGTCCCCTCTAGTTATTTATATCCATTCTATGGTCCCTTCTAGTTATTTATATCCAGGCTATGGTCTCCTCTAGTTATTTATATCCAGTCTATTGTCCTCGCTGGTTATTTATATCCAGTCTATGGTCCTCTAGTTATTTATATCCAGTCTATAGTCCCGTCTAGTTATTTATATCCAGTCTATGGTCCCCTCTAGTTATTTATATCCTGTCTATGGTCCTCTAGTTATTTATATCCAGTCTATGGTCCTCTAGTTATTTATATCCAGTCTATGGTCCCCAAGTTATTTATATCCAGTCTATGGTCCCCTCTAGTTATTTAAATCCAGTCTATGGTCTCCTCTCGTTGTTTATATCCAGTCTATGTTCCCCTCTAGTTATTTATATCCATTCTATGGTCCCCTCTAGTTATTTATATCCATTCTATGGTCCCCTCTAGTTATTTATATCCAGTCTATGGTCCCCTCTAGTTATTTATATCAAGTCTATGGTCCCCTCTAGTTATTTATATCCAGTCTATGGTCCCCTCTAGTTATTTATATCCAGTCTATGGTCCCCTCTAGTTATTTATATCCAGTCTCTGGTCCCCTCTAGTTATTTATATCCAGTCTATGGTCCCCTCTAGTTATTTATATCCAGTCTATGGTCCCCTCTAGTTATTTATATCCAGTCTATGGTCCCCTCTAGTTATTTATATCCAGTCTATGGTCTCCTCTAGTTATTTATATCCAGTCTATAGTCCTCTAGTTATTTATATCCAGTCTATGGTCCTCTAGTTATTTATATCCAGTCTATGGTCCTCTAGTTATTTATATCCAGTCTATGGTCTCCTCTAGTTATTTTCCTCTAGTTATTTATATCCAGTCTATGGTCCTCTAGTTATTTATATCCAGTCTATGGTCCCGTCTAGTTATTTATATCCAGTCTATGGTCCCCTCTAGTTATTTATATCTAGTCTATGGTCCCCTCTAGTTATTTATATCCAGTCTATGGTCCTCTAGTTATTTATATCCAGTCTATGGTCTCTTCTAGTTATTTATATCCAGTCTATGGTCCTCTAGTTATTTTCCTCTAGTTATTTATATCCAGTCTATGGTCCTCTAGTTATTTATATCCAGTCTATGGTCCCCAAGTTATTTATATCCAGTCTATGGTCCCCTCTAGTTATTTATATCCAGTCTATGGTCCCCTCTAGTTATTTATATCCAGTCTATGGTCCCCTCTAGTTATTTATATCCAGTCTATGGTCTCCTCTAGTTATTTATATCCAGTCTATGGTCTCCTCTAGTTGTTTATATCCATTCTATGGTCCCCTCTAGTTATTTATATCCATTCTATGGTCCCTTCTAGTTATTTATATCCATTCTATGGTCCCGTCTAGTTATTTATATCCAGTCTATGGTCCCCTCTAGTTATTTATATCCAGTCTATGGTCCCCTCTAGTTATTTATATCCAGTCTATGGTCCTCTAGTTATTTATATCCAGTCTATGATCCTCTAGTTATTTTCCTCTAGTTATTTATATCCAGTCTATGGTCCCCTCTAGTTATTTATATCCAGTCTATTGTCCCCTCTGGATATAAATAACTAGTCTATGGTCCCCTCTAGTTATTTATATCCAGTCTATGGTCCCCTCTAGTTATTTATATCCAGGCTATGGTCTCCTCTAGTTATTTATATCCAGTCTATTGTCCTCGCTGGTTATTTATATCCAGTCTATGGTCCTCTAGTTATTTATATCCAGTCTATAGTCCCGTCTAGTTATTTATATCCAGTCTATGGTCCCCTCTAGTTATTTATATCCAGTCTATGGTCCTCTAGTTATTTATATCCAGTCTATGGTCTCCTCTAGTTATTTTCCTCTAGTTATTTATATCCAGTCTATGGTCCTCTAGTTATTTATATCCAGTCTATGGTCCCGTCTAGTTATTTATATCCAGTCTATGGTCCCCTCTAGTTATTTATATCTAGTCTATGGTCCCCTCTAGTTATTTATATCCAGTCTATGGTCCTCTAGTTATTTATATCCAGTCTATGGTCTCTTCTAGTTATTTATATCCAGTCTATGGTCCTCTAGTTATTTTCCTCTAGTTATTTATATCCAGTCTATGGTCCTCTAGTTATTTATATCCAGTCTATGGTCCCCAAGTTATTTATATCCAGTCTATGGTCCCCTCTAGTTATTTATATCCAGTCTATGGTCCCCTCTAGTTATTTATATCCAGTCTATGGTCTCCTCTAGTTATTTATATCCAGTCTATGGTCTCTTCTAGTTGTTTATATCCATTCTATGGTCCCCTCTAGTTATTTATATCCATTCTATGGTCCCTTCTAGTTATTTATATCCATTCTATGGTCCCGTCTAGTTATTTATATCCAGTCTATGGTCCTCTAGTTATTTATATCCAGTCTATGATCCTCTAGTTATTTATATCCAGTCTATGGTCCTCTAGTTATTTATATCCAGTCTATGATCCTCTAGTTATTTTCCTCTAGTTATTTATGTCCAGTCTATGGTCCCCTCTAGTTATTTATATCCAGTCTATTGTCCCCTCTGGATATAAATAACTAGTCTATGGTCCCCTCTAGTTATTTATATCCAGTCTATGGTCCCCTCTAGTTATTTATATCCAGGCTATGGTCTCCTCTAGTTATTTATATCCAGTCTATTGTCCTCGCTGGTTATTTATATCCAGTCTATGGTCCTCTAGTTATTTATATCCAGTCTATAGTCCCGTCTAGTTATTTATATCCAGTCTATGGTCCCCTCTAGTTATTTATATCCAGTCTATGGTCCTCTAGTTATTTATATCCAGTCTATGGTCTCCTCTAGTTATTTATATCCAGTCTATGGTCTCCTCTCATTGTTTATATCCAGTCTATGGTCCCCTCTAGTTATTTATATCCATTCTATGGTCCCCTCTAGTTATTTATATCCATTCTATGGTCCCCTCTAGTTATTTATATCCAGTCTATGGTCCCCTCTAGTTATTTATATCCAGGCTATGGTCTCCTCTAGTTATTTATATCCAGTCTATTGTCCTCGCTGGTTATTTATATCCAGTCTATGGTCCTTTAGTTATTTATATCCAGTCTATAGTCCCGTCTAGTTATTTATATCCAGTCTATGGTCCCCTCTAGTTATTTATATCCAGTCTATGGTCCTCTAGTTATTTATATCCAGTCTATGGTCTCCTCTAGTTATTTTCCTCTAGTTATTTATATCCAGTCTATGGTCCTCTAGTTATTTATATCCAGTCTATGGTCCCGTCTAGTTATTTATATCCAGTCTATGGTCCCCTCTAGTTATTTATATCTAGTCTATGGTCCCCTCTAGTTATTTATATCCAGTCTATGGTCCTCTAGTTATTTATATCCAGTCTATGGTCTCTTCTAGTTATTTATATCCAGTCTATGGTCCTCTAGTTATTTTCCTCTAGTTATTTATATCCAGTCTATGGTCCTCTAGTTATTTATATCCAGTCTATGGTCCCCAAGTTATTTATATCCAGTCTATGGTCCCTTCTAGTTATTTATATCCATTCTATGGTCCCGTCTAGTTATTTATATCCAGTCTATGGTCCCCTCTAGTTATTTATATCCAGTCTATGGTCCTCTAGTTATTTATATCCAGTCTATGATCCTCTAGTTATTTTCCTCTAGTTATTTATATCCAGTCTATGGTCCTCTAGTTATTTATATCCAGTCTATGATCCTCTAGTTATTTTCCTCTAGTTATTTATATCCAGTCTATGGTCCTCTAGTTATTTATATCCAGTCTATGGTCCTCTAGTTATTTATATCCAGTCTATGGTCCCGTCTAGTTATTTATATCCAGTCTATGGTCCTCTAGTTATTTATATCCAGTCTATGGTCTCTTCTAGTTATTTATATCCAGTCTATGGTCCTCTAGTTATTTTCCTCTAGTTATTTATGTCCAGTCTATGGTCCTCTAGTTATTTATATCCAGTCTATCGTCCTCTAGTTATTTATATCCAGTCTCTGGTCCTCTAGTTATTTATATCCAGTCTATGGTCCCCTCTAGTTATTTATATCCAGTCTATTGTCCCCTCTAGTTATTTATATCCAGTCTATGGTCCCCTCTAGTTATTTATATCCAGTCTATGGTCCCCTCTAGTTATTTATATCCAGGCTATGGTCTCCTCTAGTTATTTATATCCAGTCTATTGTCCTCGCTGGTTATTTATATCCAGTCTATGGTCCTCTAGTTATTTATATCCAGTCTATAGTCCCGTCTAGTTATTTATATCCAGTCTATGGTCCCCTCTAGTTATTTATATCCTGTCTATGGTCCTCTAGTTATTTATATCCAGTCTATGGTCTCCTCTAGTTATTTATATCCAGTCTATGGTCCTCTAGTTATTTATATCCAGTCTATGGTCCCCAAGTTATTTATATCCAGTCTATGGTCCCCTCTAGTTATTTAAATCCAGTCTATGGTCTCCTCTCGTTGTTTATATCCAGTCTATGTTCCCCTCTAGTTATTTATATCCATTCTATGGTCCCCTCTAGTTATTTATATCCATTCTATGGTCCCCTCTAGTTATTTATATCCAGTCTATGGTCCCCTCTAGTTATTTATATCCAGTCTATGGTCCCCTCTAGTTATTTATATCCAGTCTATGGTCCCCTCTAGTTATTTATATCCAGTCTATGGTCCCCTCTAGTTATTTATATCCAGTCTCTGGTCCCCTCTAGTTATTTATATCCAGTCTATGGTCCCCTCTAGTTATTTATATCGAGTCTATGGTCCCCTCTAGTTATTTATATCCAGTCTATGGTCCCCTCTAGTTATTTATATCCAGTCTATGGTCTCCTCTAGTTATTTATATCCAGTCTATAGTCCTCTAGTTATTTATATCCAGTCTATGGTCCTCTAGTTATTTATATCCAGTCTATGGTCCCGTCTAGTTATTTATATCCAGTCTATGGTCCCCTCTAGTTATTTATATCTAGTCTATGGTCCCCTCTAGTTATTTATATCCAGTCTATGGTCCTCTAGTTATTTATATCCAGTCTATGGTCTCTTCTAGTTATTTATATCCAGTCTATGGTCCTCTAGTTATTTTCCTCTAGTTATTTATATCCAGTCTATGGTCCTCTAGTTATTTATATCCAGTCTATGGTCCCCAAGTTATTTATATCCAGTCTATGGTCCCCTCTAGTTATTTATATCCAGTCTATGGTCCCCTCTAGTTATTTATATCCAGTCTATGGTCCCCTCTAGTTATTTATATCCAGTCTATGGTCTCCTCTAGTTATTTATATCCAGTCTATGGTCTCCTCTAGTTGTTTATATCCATTCTATGGTCCCCTCTAGTTATTTATATCCATTCTATAGTCCCTTCTAGTTATTTATATCCATTCTATGGTCCCGTCTAGTTATTTATATCCAGTCTATGGTCGCCTCTAGTTATTTATATCCAGTCTATGGTCCCCTCTAGTTATTTATATCCAGTCTATGGTCCTCTAGTTATTTATATCCAGTCTATGATCCTCTAGTTATTTTCCTCTAGTTATTTATATCCAGTCTATGGTCCCCTCTAGTTATTTATATCCAGTCTATTGTCCCCTCTGGATATAAATAACTAGTCTATGGTCCCCTCTAGTTATTTATATCCAGTCTATGGTCCCCTCTAGTTATTTATATCCAGGCTATGGTCTCCTCTAGTTATTTATATCCAGTCTATTGTCCTCGCTGGTTATTTATATCCAGTCTATGGTCCTCTAGTTATTTATATCCAGTCTATAGTCCCGTCTAGTTATTTATATCCAGTCTATGGTCCCCTCTAGTTATTTATATCCAGTCTATGGTCCTCTAGTTATTTATATCCAGTCTATGGTCTCCTCTAGTTATTCATATCCAGTCTATGGTCTCCTCTCATTGTTTATATCCAGTCTATGGTCCCCTCTAGTTATTTATATCCATTCTATGGTCCCCTCTAGTTATTTATATCCATTCTATGGTCCCCTCTAGTTATTTATATCCAGTCTATGGTCCCCTCTAGTTATTTATATCCAGTCTATGGTCCCCTCTAGTTATTTATATCCAGTCTATGGTCCCCTCTAGTTATTTATATCCAGTCTATGGTCTCCTCTAGTTATTTATATCCAGTCTATGGTCTCCTCTAGTTGTTTATATCCATTCTATGGTCCCCTCTAGTTATTTATATCCATTCTATGGTCCCTTCTAGTTATTTATATCCATTCTATGGTCCCGTCTAGTTATTTATATCCAGTCTATGGTCCCCTCTAGTTATTTATATCCAGTCTATGGTCCCCTCTAGTTATTTATATCCAGTCTATGGTCCTCTAGTTATTTATATCCAGTCTATGATCCTCTAGTTATTTTCCTCTAGTTATTTATATCCAGTCTATGGTCCCCTCTAGTTATTTATATCCAGTCTATTGTCCCCTCTGGATATGAATAACTAGTCTATGGTCCCCTCTAGTTATTTATATCCAGTCTATGGTCCCCTCTAGTTATTTATATCCAGGCTATGGTCTCCTCTAGTTATTTATATCCAGTCTATTGTCCTCGCTGGTTATTTATATCCAGTCTATGGTCCTCTAGTTATTTATATCCAGTCTATAGTCCCGTCTAGTTATTTATATCCAGTCTATGGTCCCCTCTAGTTATTTATATCCAGTCTATGGTCCTCTAGTTATTTATATCCAGTCTATGGTCTCCTCTAGTTATTCATATCCAGTCTATGGTCTCCTCTCATTGTTTATATCCAGTCTATGGTCCCCTCTAGTTATTTATATCCATTCTATGGTCCCCTCTAGTTATTTATATCCATTCTATGGTCCCCTCTAGTTATTTATATCCAGTCTATGGTCCCCTCTAGTTATTTATATCCAGTCTATGGTCCCCTCTAGTTATTTATATCCAGTC
This sequence comes from Salmo salar, assembly GCF_965601325.2. Classification (NCBI taxonomy): domain Eukaryota; kingdom Metazoa; phylum Chordata; class Actinopteri; order Salmoniformes; family Salmonidae; genus Salmo; species Salmo salar. The sequence continues at coordinate 56,761,424 of NC_138300.1, forward strand.
TATGGTCTCCTCTAGTTATTTATATCCAGTCTATGGTCTCCTCTAGTTGTTTATATCCATTCTATGGTCCCCTCTAGTTATTTATATCCATTCTATGGTCCCTTCTAGTTATTTATATCCATTCTATGGTCCCGTCTAGTTATTTATATCCAGTCTATGGTCCCCTCTAGTTATTTATATCCAGTCTATGGTCCCCTCTAGTTATTTATATCCAGTCTATGGTCCTCTAGTTATTTATATCCAGTCTATGATCCTCTAGTTATTTTCCTCTAGTTATTTATATCCAGTCTATGGTCCCCTCTAGTTATTTATATCCAGTCTATTGTCCCCTCTGGATATAAATAACTAGTCTATGGTCCCCTCTAGTTATTTATATCCAGTCTATGGTCCCCTCTAGTTATTTATATCCAGGCTATGGTCTCCTCTAGTTATTTATATCCAGTCTATTGTCCTCGCTGGTTATTTATATCCAGTCTATGGTCCTCTAGTTATTTATATCCAGTCTATAGTCCCGTCTAGTTATTTATATCCAGTCTATGGTCCCCTCTAGTTATTTATATCCAGTCTATGGTCCTCTAGTTATTTATATCCAGTCTATGGTCTCCTCTAGTTATTTATATCCAGTCTATGGTCTCCTCTCATTGTTTATATCCAGTCTATGGTCCCCTCTAGTTATTTATATCCATTCTATGGTCCCCTCTAGTTATTTATATCCATTCTATGGTCCCCTCTAGTTATTTATATCCAGTCTATGGTCCCCTCTAGTTATTTATATCCAGTCTATGGTCCCCTCTAGTTATTTATATCCAGTCTATGGTCCCCTCTAGTTATTTATATCCAGTCGATGGTCCCCTCTAGTTATTTATATCCAGTCTCTGGTCCCCTCTAGTTATTTATATCCAGTCTATGGTCCACTCTAGTTATTTATATCCAGTCTATGGTCCCCTCTAGTTATTTATATCCAGTCTATGGTCTCCTCTAGTTATTTATATCCAGTCTATGGTCCTCTAGTTATTTATATCCAGTCTATGGTCCTCTAGTTATTTATATCCAGTCTATGGTCCCCTCTAGTTATTTATATCCAGTCTATGGTCCCCTCTAGTTATTTATATCCAGTCTATGGTCCCCTCTAGTTATTTATATCCAGTCTATGGTCTCCTCTAGTCGTTTATATCCAGTCTATGGTCCTCTAGTTATTTATATCCAGTCTATGGTCCCCTCTAGTTATTTATATCCAGTCTATGGTCCCCTCTAGTTATTTATATCCAGTCTATGGTCCCCTCTAGTTATTTATATCCAGTCTATGGTCTCCTCTAGTCGTTTATATCCAGTCTATGGTCCCCTCTAGTCATTTATATCCATTCTATGGTCCCCTCTAGTTATTTATATCCATTCTATGGTCCCCTCTAGTTATTTATATCCAGTCTATGGTCTCCTCTAGTTGTTTATATCCAGTCTATGGTCCCCTCTAGTTATTTATATCCATTCTATGGTCCCCTCTAGTTATTTATATCCATTCTATGGTCCCCTCTAGTTATTTATATCCAGTCTATGGTCCCCTCTAGTTATTTATATCCAGTCTATGGTCCCCTCTAGTTATTTATATCCAGTCTATGGTCCCCTCTAGTTATTTATATCCAGTCTATGGTCCCCTCTAGTTATTTATATCCAGTCTCTGGTCCCCTCTAGTTATTTATATCCAGTCTATGGTCCCCTCTAGTTATTTATATCCAGTCTATGGTCTCCTCTAGTTATTTATATCCAGTCTATGGCCCTCTAGTTAATTATATCCAGTCTATGGTCCTCTAGTTATTTATATCCAGTCTATGGTCCTCTAGTTATTTATATCCAGTCTATGGTCTCCTCTAGTTGTTTATATCCAGTCTATGGTCCCCTCTAGTTATTTATATCCATTCTATGGTCCCCTCTAGTTATTTATATCCAGTCTATGGTCCCCTCTAGTTATTTATATCCAGTCTATGGTCCCCTCTAGTTATTTATATCCAGTCTATGGTCCCCTCTAGTTATTTATATCCAGTCTATGGTCTCCTCTAGTTATTTATATCCAGTCTATGGTCCTCTAGTTATTTATATCCAGTCTATGGTCCTCTAGTTATTTTCCTCTAGTTATTTATATCCAGTCTATGGTCCTCTAGTTATTTATATCCAGTCTATGGTCCCGTCTAGTTATTTATATCCAGTCTATGGTCCCCTCTATTTATTTATATCTAGTCTATGGTCCCCTCTAGTTATTTATATCCAGTCTATGGTCCTCTAGTTATTTATATCCAGTCTATGGTCTCTTCTAGTTATTTATATCCAGTCTATGGTCCTCTAGTTATTTTCCTCTAGTTATTTATATCCAGTCTATGGTCCTCTAGTTATTTATATCCAGTCTATGGTCCCCAAGTTATTTATATCCAGTCTATGGTCCCCTCTAGTTATTTATATCCAGTCTATGGTCCCCTCTAGTTATTTATATCCAGTCTATGGTCCCCTCTAGTTATTTATATCCAGTCTATGGTCTCCTCTAGTTATTTATATCCAGTCTATGGTCTCCTCTAGTTGTTTATATCCATTCTATGGTCCCCTCTAGTTATTTATATCCATTCTATGGTCCCTTCTAGTTATTTATATCCATTCTATGGTCCCGTCTAGTTATTTATATCCAGTCTATGGTCCCCTCTAGTTATTTATATCCAGTCTATGGTCCCCTCTAGTTATTTATATCCAGTCTATGGTCCCCTCTAGTTATTTATATCCAGTCTATGGTCCCCTCTAATTATTTATATCCAGTCTATGGTCCTCTAGTTATTTATATCCAGTCTATGGTCCTCTAGTTATTTATATCCAGTCTATGGTCCTCTAGTTATTTATATCCAGTCTATGGTCCCCTCTAGTTATTTATATCCAGTCTATGGTCCCGTCTAGTTATTTATATCCAGTCTATGGTCCCGTCTAGTTATTTATATCCAGTCTATGGTCCCCTCTAGTTATTTATATCCAGTCTATGGTCCCCTCTAGTTATTTATATCCAGTCTATGGTCCTCTAGTTATTTATATCCAGTCTATGGTCCTCTAGTTATTTTCCTCAAGTTATTTATATCCAGTCTATGGTCCTCTAGTTATTTATATCCAGTCTATGGTCCCCAAGTTATTTATATCCAGTCTATGGTCCCCTCTAGTTATTTATATCCAGTCTATGGTCCCCTCTAGTTATTTATATCCAGTCTATGGTCTCCTCTAGTTGTTTATATCCAGTCTATGGTCCCCTCTAGTTATTTATATCCATTCTATGGTCCCCTCTAGTTATTTATATCCATTCTATGGTCCCCTCTAGTTATTTATATCCAGTCTATGGTCCCCTCTAGTTATTTATATCCAGTCTATGGTCCCCTCTAGTTATTTATATCCAGTCTATGGTCTCCTCTAGTTATTTATATCCAGTCTATGGTCCTCTAGTTATTTATATCCAGTCTATGGTCCTCTAGTTATTTATATCCAGTCTATGGTCCCCAAGTTATTTATATCCAGTCTATGGTCCCCTCTAGTTATTTATATCCAGTCTATGGTCCCCTCTAGTTATTTATATCCAGTCTATGGTCTCCTCTAGTTATTTATATCCAGTCTATGGTCTCCTCTAGTTGTTTATATCCATTCTATGGTCCCCTCTAGTTATTTATATCCATTCTATGGTCCCCTCTAGTTATTTATATCCATTCTATGGTCCCGTCTAGTTATTTATATCCAGTCTATGGTCCCCTCTAGTTATTTATATCCAGTCTATGGTCCCCTCTAGTTATTTATATCCAGTCTATGGTCCCCTCTAGTTATTTATATCCAGTCTATGGTCCCCTCTAGTTATTTATATCCAGTCTATGGTCTCCTCTAGTTATTTATATCCAGTCTATGGTCCTCTAGTTATTTATATCCAGTCTATGGTCCTCTAGTTATTTATATCCAGTCTATGGTCCTCTAGTTATTTTCCTCGAGTTATTTATATCCAGTCTATGGTCCTCTAGTTATTTATATCCAGTCTATGGTCCCGTCTAGTTATTTATATCCAGTCTATGGTCCCCTCTAGTTATTTATATCTAGTCTATGGTCCCCTCTAGTTATTTATATCCAGTCTATGGTCCTCTAGTTATTTATATCCAGTCTATGGTCTCTTCTAGTTATTTATATCCAGTCTATGGTCCTCTAGTTATTTATATCCAGTCTATGGTCCTCTAGTTATTTATATCCAGTCTATGGTCCCCAAGTTATTTATATCCAGTCTATGGTCCCCTCTAGTTATTTATATCCAGTCTATGGTCCCCTCTAGTTATTTATATCCAGTCTATGGTCTCCTCTAGTTATTTATATCCAGTCTATGGTCTCCTCTAGTTGTTTATATCCATTCTATGGTCCCCTCTAGTTATTTATATCCATTCTATGGTCCCCTCTAGTTATTTATATCCATTCTATGGTCCCGTCTAGTTATTTATATCCAGTCTATGGTCCCCTCTAGTTATTTATATCCAGTCTATGGTCCCCTCTAGTTATTTATATCCAGTCTATGGTCCCCTCTAGTTATTTATATCCAGTCTATGGTCCCCTCTAGTTATTTATATCCAGTCTATGGTCTCCTCTAGTTATTTATATCCAGTCTATGGTCCTCTAGTTATTTATATCCAGTCTATGGTCCTCTAGTTATTTATATCCAGTCTATGGTCCTCTAGTTATTTTCCTCGAGTTATTTATATCCAGTCTATGGTCCTCTAGTTATTTATATCCAGTCTATGGTCCCGTCTAGTTATTTATATCCAGTCTATGGTCCCCTCTAGTTATTTATATCTAGTCTATGGTCCCCTCTAGTTATTTATATCCAGTCTATGGTCCTCTAGTTATTTATATCCAGTCTATGGTCTCTTCTAGTTATTTATATCCAGTCTATGGTCCTCTAGTTATTTATATCCAGTCTATGGTCCTCTAGTTATTTATATCCAGTCTATGGTCCCCAAGTTATTTATATCCAGTCTATGGTCCCCTCTAGTTATTTATATCCAGTCTATGGTCCCCTCTAGTTATTTATATCCAGTCTATGGTCTCCTCTAGTTATTTATATCCAGTCTATGGTCTCCTCTAGTTGTTTATATCAATTCTATGGTCCCCTCTAGTTATTTATATCCATTCTATGGTCCCGTCTAGTTATTTATATCCAGTCTATGGTCCCCTCTAGTTATTTATATCCAGTCTATGGTCCCCTCTAGTTATTTATATCCAGTCTATGGTCCCCTCTAGTTATTTATATCCATTCTATGGTCCCCTCTAGTTATTTATATCCATTCTATGGTCCCCTCTAGTTATTTATATCCAGTCTATGGTCCCCTCTAGTTATTTATATCCAGTCTATGGTCCCCTCTAGTTATTTATATCCAGTCTATGGTCCCCTCTAGTTATTTATATCCAGTCTATGGTCCCCTCTAGTTATTTATATCCAGTCTCTGGTCCCCTCTAGTTATTTATATCCAGTCTATGGTCCCCTCTAGTTATTTATATCCAGTCTATGGTCTCCTCTAGTTATTTATATCCAGTCTATGGCCCTCTAGTTATTTATATCCAGTCTATGGTCCTCTAGTTATTTATATCCAGTCTATGGTCCTCTAGTTATTTATATCCAGTCTATGGTCTCCTCTAGTTGTTTATATCCAGTCTATGGTCCCCTCTAGTTATTTATATCCATTCTATGGTCCCCTCTAGTTATTTATATCCAGTCTATGGTCCCCTCTAGTTATTTATATCCAGTCTATGGTCCCCTCTAGTTATTTATATCCAGTCTATGGTCCCCTCTAGTTATTTATATCCAGTCTATGGTCTCCTCTAGTTATTTATATCCAGTCTATGGTCCTCTAGTTATTTATATCCAGTCTATGGTCCTCTAGTTATTTTCCTCTAGTTATTTATATCCAGTCTATGGTCCTCTAGTTATTTATATCCAGTCTATGGTCCCGTCTAGTTATTTATATCCAGTCTATGGTCCCCTCTATTTATTTATATCTAGTCTATGGTCCCCTCTAGTTATTTATATCCAGTCTATGGTCCTCTAGTTATTTATATCCAGTCTATGGTCTCTTCTAGTTATTTATATCCAGTCTATGGTCCTCTAGTTATTTTCCTCTAGTTATTTATATCCAGTCTATGGTCCTCTAGTTATTTATATCCAGTCTATGGTCCCCAAGTTATTTATATCCAGTCTATGGTCCCCTCTAGTTATTTATATCCAGTCTATGGTCCCCTCTAGTTATTTATATCCAGTCTATGGTCCCCTCTAGTTATTTATATCCAGTCTATGGTCTCCTCTAGTTATTTATATCCAGTCTATGGTCTCCTCTAGTTGTTTATATCCATTCTATGGTCCCCTCTAGTTATTTATATCCATTCTATGGTCCCTTCTAGTTATTTATATCCATTCTATGGTCCCGTCTAGTTATTTATATCCAGTCTATGGTCCCCTCTAGTTATTTATATCCAGTCTATGGTCCCCTCTAGTTATTTATATCCAGTCTATGGTCCCCTCTAGTTATTTATATCCAGTCTATGGTCCCCTCTAATTATTTATATCCAGTCTATGGTCCTCTAGTTATTTATATCCAGTCTATGGTCCTCTAGTTATTTATATCCAGTCTATGGTCCTCTAGTTATTTATATCCAGTCTATGGTCCCCTCTAGTTATTTATATCCAGTCTATGGTCCTGTCTAGTTATTTATATCCAGTCTATGGTCCCGTCTAGTTATTTATATCCAGTCTATGGTCCCCTCTAGTTATTTATATCCAGTCTATGGTCCCCTCTAGTTATTTATATCCAGTCTATGGTCCTCTAGTTATTTATATCCAGTCTATGGTCCTCTAGTTATTTTCCTCAAGTTATTTATATCCAGTCTATGGTCCTCTAGTTATTTATATCCAGTCTATGGTCCCCAAGTTATTTATATCCAGTCTATGGTCCCCTCTAGTTATTTATATCCAGTCTATGGTCCCCTCTAGTTATTTATATCCAGTCTATGGTCTCCTCTAGTTGTTTATATCCAGTCTATGGTCCCCTCTAGTTATTTATATCCATTCTATGGTCCCCTCTAGTTATTTATATCCATTCTATGGTCCCCTCTAGTTATTTATATCCAGTCTATGGTCCCCTCTAGTTATTTATATCCAGTCTATGGTCCCCTCTAGTTATTTATATCCAGTCTATGGTCTCCTCTAGTTATTTATATCCAGTCTATGGTCCTCTAGTTATTTATATCCAGTCTATGGTCCTCTAGTTATTTATATCCAGTCTATGGTCCCCAAGTTATTTATATCCAGTCTATGGTCCCCTCTAGTTATTTATATCCAGTCTATGGTCCCCTCTAGTTATTTATATCCAGTCTATGGTCTCCTCTAGTTATTTATATCCAGTCTATGGTCTCCTCTAGTTGTTTATATCCATTCTATGGTCCCCTCTAGTTATTTATATCCATTCTATGGTCCCCTCTAGTTATTTATATCCATTCTATGGTCCCGTCTAGTTATTTATATCCAGTCTATGGTCCCCTCTAGTTATTTATATCCAGTCTATGGTCCCCTCTAGTTATTTATATCCAGTCTATGGTCCCCTCTAGTTATTTATATCCAGTCTATGGTCCCCTCTAGTTATTTATATCCAGTCTATGGTCTCCTCTAGTTATTTATATCCAGTCTATGGTCCTCTAGTTATTTATATCCAGTCTATGGTCCTCTAGTTATTTATATCCAGTCTATGGTCCTCTAGTTATTTTCCTCGAGTTATTTATATCCAGTCTATGGTCCTCTAGTTATTTATATCCAGTCTATGGTCCCGTCTAGTTATTTATATCCAGTCTATGGTCCCCTCTAGTTATTTATATCTAGTCTATGGTCCCCTCTAGTTATTTATATCCAGTCTATGGTCCTCTAGTTATTTATATCCAGTCTATGGTCTCTTCTAGTTATTTATATCCAGTCTATGGTCCTCTAGTTATTTATATCCAGTCTATGGTCCTCTAGTTATTTATATCCAGTCTATGGTCCCCAAGTTATTTATATCCAGTCTATGGTCCCCTCTAGTTATTTATATCCAGTCTATGGTCCCCTCTAATTATTTATATCCAGTCTATGGTCCTCTAGTTATTTATATCCAGTCTATGGTCCTCTAGTTATTTATATCCAGTCTATGGTCCTCTAGTTATTTATATCCAGTCTATGGTCCCCTCTAGTTATTTATATCCAGTCTATGGTCCCCTCTAGTTATTTATATCCAGTCTATGGTCCCGTCTAGTTATTTATATCCAGTCTATGGTCCCCTCTAGTTATTTATATCCAGTCTATGGTCCCCTCTAGTTATTTATATCCAGTCTATGGTCCCCTCTAGTTATTTATATCCAGTCTATGGTCCCCTCTAATTATTTATATCCAGTCTATGGTCCTCTAGTTATTTATATCCAGTCTATGGTCCTCTAGTTATTTATATCCAGTCTATGGTCCTCTAGTTATTTATATCCAGTCTATGGTCCCCTCTAGTTATTTATATCCAGTCTATGGTCCCGTCTAGTTATTTATATCCAGTCTATGGTCCCGTCTAGTTATTTATATCCAGTCTATGGTCCCCTCTAGTTATTTATATCCAGTCTATGGTCCTCTAGTTATTTATATCCAGTCTATGGTCCCCTCTAGTTATTTATATCCAGGCTATGGTCTCCTCTAGTTATTTATATCCAGTCTATTGTCCTCGCTGGTTATTTATATCCAGTCTATGGTCCTCTAGTTATTTATATCCAGTCTATAGTCCCGTCTAGTTATTTATATCCAGTCTATGGTCCCCTCTAGTTATTTATATCCAGTCTATGGTCCTCTAGTTATTTATATCCAGTCTATGGTCTCCTCTAGTTATTCATATCCAGTCTATGGTCTCCTCTCATTGTTTATATCCAGTCTATGGTCCCCTCTAGTTATTTATATCCATTCTATGGTCCCCTCTAGTTATTTATATCCATTCTATGGTCCCCTCTAGTTATTTATATCCAGTCTATGGTCCCCTCTAGTTATTTATATCCAGTCTATGGTCCCCTTTAGTTATTTATATCCAGTCTATGGTCTCCTCTAGTTATTTATATCCAGTCTATGGTCTCCTCTAGTTGTTTATATCCATTCTATGGTCCCCTCTAGTTATTTATATCCATTCTATGGTCCCTTCTAGTTATTTATATCCATTCTATGGTCCCGTCTAGTTATTTATATCCAGTCTATGGTCCCCTCTAGTTATTTATATCCAGTCTATGGTCCCCTCTAGTTATTTATATCCAGTCTATGGTCCTCTAGTTATTTATATCCAGTCTATGATCCTCTAGTTATTTTCCTCTAGTTATTTATATCCAGTCTATGGTCCCCTCTAGTTATTTATATCCAGTCTATTGTCCCCTCTGGATATAAATAACTAGTCTATGGTCCCCTCTAGTTATTTATATCCAGTCTATGGTCCCCTCTAGTTATTTATATCCAGGCTATGGTCTCCTCTAGTTATTTATATCCAGTCTATTGTCCTCGCTGGTTATTTATATCCAGTCTATGGTCCTCTAGTTATTTATATCCAGTCTATAGTCCCGTCTAGTTATTTATATCCAGTCTATGGTCCCCTCTAGTTATTTATATCCAGTCTATGGTCCTCTAGTTATTTATATCCAGTCTATGGTCTCCTCTAGTTATTTATATCCAGTCTATGGTCTCCTCTCATTGTTTATATCCAGTCTATGGTCCCCTCTAGTTATTTATATCCATTCTATGGTCCCCTCTAGTTATTTATATCCATTCTATGGTCCCCTCTAGTTATTTATATCCAGTCTATGGTCCCCTCTAGTTATTTATATCCAGTCTATGGTCCCCTCTAGTTATTTATATCCAGTCTATGGTCCCCTCTAGTTATTTATATCCAGTCGATGGTCCCCTCTAGTTATTTATATCCAGTCTCTGGTCCCCTCTAGTTATTTATATCCAGTCTATGGTCCACTCTAGTTATTTATATCCAGTCTATGGTCCCCTCTAGTTATTTATATCCAGTCTATGGTCTCCTCTAGTTATTTATATCCAGTCTATGTTCCTCTAGTTATTTATATCCAGTCTATGGTCCTCTAGTTATTTATATCCAGTCTATGGTCCCCTCTAGTTATTTATATCCAGTCTATGGTCCCCTCTAGTTATTTATATCCAGTCTATGGTCCCCTCTAGTTATTTATATCCAGTCTATGGTCTCCTCTAGTCGTTTATATCCAGTCTATGGTCCTCTAGTTATTTATATCCAGTCTATGGTCCCCTCTAGTTATTTATATCCAGTCTATGGTCCCCTCTAGTTATTTATATCCTGTCTATGGTCCCCTCTAGTTATTTATATCCAGTCTATGGTCTCCTCTAGTCGTTTATATCCAGTCTATGGTCCCCTCTAGTCATTTATATCCATTCTATGGTCCCCTCTAGTTATTTATATCCATTCTATGGTCCCCTCTAGTTATTTATATCCAGTCTATGGTCTCCTCTAGTTGTTTATATCCAGTCTATGGTCCCCTGTAGTTATTTATATCCATTCTATGGTCCCCTCTAGTTATTTATATCCATTCTATGGTCCCCTCTAGTTATTTATATCCAGTCTATGGTCCCCTCTAGTTATTTATATCCAGTCTATGGTCCCCTCTAGTTATTTATATCCAGTCTATGGTCCCCTCTAGTTATTTATATCCAGTCTATGGTCCCCTCTAGTTATTTATATCCAGTCTCTGGTCCCCTCTAGTTATTTATATCCAGTCTATGGTCCCCTCTAGTTATTTATATCCAGTCTATGGTCTCCTCTAGTTATTTATATCCAGTCTATGGCCCTCTAGTTATTTATATCCAGTCTATGGTCCTCTAGTTATTTATATCCAGTCTATGGTCCTCTAGTTATTTATATCCAGTCTATGGTCTCCTCTAGTTGTTTATATCCAGTCTATGGTCCCCTCTAGTTATTTATATCCATTCTATGGTCCCCTCTAGTTATTTATATCCAGTCTATGGTCCCCTCTAGTTATTTATATCCAGTCTATGGTCCCCTCTAGTTATTTATATCCAGTCTATGGTCCCCTCTAGTTATTTATATCCAGTCTATGGTCTCCTCTAGTTATTTATATCCAGTCTATGGTCCTCTAGTTATTTATATCCAGTCTATGGTCCTCTAGTTATTTTCCTCTAGTTATTTATATCCAGTCTATGGTCCTCTAGTTATTTATATCCAGTCTATGGTCCCGTCTAGTTATTTATATCCAGTCTATGGTCCCCTCTATTTATTTATATCTAGTCTATGGTCCCCTCTAGTTATTTATATCCAGTCTATGGTCCTCTAGTTATTTATATCCAGTCTATGGTCTCTTCTAGTTATTTATATCCAGTCTATGGTCCTCTAGTTATTTTCCTCTAGTTATTTATATCCAGTCTATGGTCCTCTAGTTATTTATATCCAGTCTATGGTCCCCAAGTTATTTATATCCAGTCTATGGTCCCCTCTAGTTATTTATATCCAGTCTATGGTCCCCTCTAGTTATTTATATCCAGTCTATGGTCCCCTCTAGTTATTTATATCCAGTCTATGGTCTCCTCTAGTTATTTATATCCAGTCTATGGTCTCCTCTAGTTGTTTATATCCATTCTATGGTCCCCTCTAGTTATTTATATCCATTCTATGGTCCCTTCTAGTTATTTATATCCATTCTATGGTCCCGTCTAGTTATTTATATCCAGTCTATGGTCCCCTCTAGTTATTTATATCCAGTCTATGGTCCCCTCTAGTTATTTATATCCAGTCTATGGTCCCCTCTAGTTATTTATATCCAGTCTATGGTCCCCTCTAATTATTTATATCCAGTCTATGGTCCTCTAGTTATTTATATCCAGTCTATGGTCCTCTAGTTATTTATATCCAGTCTATGGTCCTCTAGTTATTTATATCCAGTCTATGGTCCCCTCTAGTTATTTATATCCAGTCTATGGTCCCGTCTAGTTATTTATATCCAGTCTATGGTCCCGTCTAGTTATTTATATCCAGTCTATGGTCCCCTCTAGTTATTTATATCCAGTCTATGGTCCCCTCTAGTTATTTATATCCAGTCTATGGTCCTCTAGTTATTTATATCCAGTCTATGGTCCTCTAGTTATTTTCCTCAAGTTATTTATATCCAGTCTATGGTCCTCTAGTTATTTATATCCAGTCTATGGTCCCCAAGTTATTTATATCCAGTCTATGGTCCCCTCTAGTTATTTATATCCAGTCTATGGTCCCCTCTAGTTATTTATATCCAGTCTATGGTCTCCTCTAGTTGTTTATATCCAGTCTATGGTCCCCTCTAGTTATTTATATCCATTCTATGGTCCCCTCTAGTTATTTATATCCATTCTATGGTCCCCTCTAGTTATTTATATCCAGTCTATGGTCCCCTCTAGTTATTTATATCCAGTCTATGGTCCCCTCTAGTTATTTATATCCAGTCTATGGTCTCCTCTAGTTATTTATATCCAGTCTATGGTCCTCTAGTTATTTATATCCAGTCTATGGTCCTCTAGTTATTTATATCCAGTCTATGGTCCCCAAGTTATTTATATCCAGTCTATGGTCCCCTCTAGTTATTTATATCCAGTCTATGGTCCCCTCTAGTTATTTATATCCAGTCTATGGTCTCCTCTAGTTATTTATATCCAGTCTATGGTCTCCTCTAGTTGTTTATATCCATTCTATGGTCCCCTCTAGTTATTTATATCCATTCTATGGTCCCCTCTAGTTATTTATATCCATTCTATGGTCCCGTCTAGTTATTTATATCCAGTCTATGGTCCCCTCTAGTTATTTATATCCAGTCTATGGTCCCCTCTAGTTATTTATATCCAGTCTATGGTCCCCTCTAGTTATTTATATCCAGTCTATGGTCCCCTCTAGTTATTTATATCCAGTCTATGGTCTCCTCTAGTTATTTATATCCAGTCTATGGTCCTCTAGTTATTTATATCCAGTCTATGGTCCTCTAGTTATTTATATCCAGTCTATGGTCCTCTAGTTATTTTCCTCGAGTTATTTATATCCAGTCTATGGTCCTCTAGTTATTTATATCCAGTCTATGGTCCCGTCTAGTTATTTATATCCAGTCTATGGTCCCCTCTAGTTATTTATATCTAGTCTATGGTCCCCTCTAGTTATTTATATCCAGTCTATGGTCCTCTAGTTATTTATATCCAGTCTATGGTCTCTTCTAGTTATTTATATCCAGTCTATGGTCCTCTAGTTATTTATATCCAGTCTATGGTCCTCTAGTTATTTATATCCAGTCTATGGTCCCCAAGTTATTTATATCCAGTCTATGGTCCCCTCTAGTTATTTATATCCAGTCTATGGTCCCCTCTAGTTATTTATATCCAGTCTATGGTCTCCTCTAGTTATTTATATCCAGTCTATGGTCTCCTCTAGTTGTTTATATCCATTCTATGGTCCCCTCTAGTTATTTATATCCATTCTATGGTCCCCTCTAGTTATTTATATCCATTCTATGGTCCCGTCTAGTTATTTATATCCAGTCTATGGTCCCCTCTAGTTATTTATATCCAGTCTATGGTCCCCTCTAGTTATTTATATCCAGTCTATGGTCCCCTCTAGTTATTTATATCCAGTCTATGGTCCCCTCTAGTTATTTATATCCAGTCTATGGTCTCCTCTAGTTATTTATATCCAGTCTATGGTCCTCTAGTTATTTATATCCAGTCTATGGTCCTCTAGTTATTTATATCCAGTCTATGGTCCTCTAGTTATTTTCCTCGAGTTATTTATATCCAGTCTATGGTCCTCTAGTTATTTATATCCAGTCTATGGTCCCGTCTAGTTATTTATATCCAGTCTATGGTCCCCTCTAGTTATTTATATCTAGTCTATGGTCCCCTCTAGTTATTTATATCCAGTCTATGGTCCTCTAGTTATTTATATCCAGTCTATGGTCTCTTCTAGTTATTTATATCCAGTCTATGGTCCTCTAGTTATTTATATCCAGTCTATGGTCCTCTAGTTATTTATATCCAGTCTATGGTCCCCAAGTTATTTATATCCAGTCTATGGTCCCCTCTAGTTATTTATATCCAGTCTATGGTCCCCTCTAGTTATTTATATCCAGTCTATGGTCTCCTCTAGTTATTTATATCCAGTCTATGGTCTCCTCTAGTTGTTTATATCAATTCTATGGTCCCCTCTAGTTATTTATATCCATTCTATGGTCCCGTCTAGTTATTTATATCCAGTCTATGGTCCCCTCTAGTTATTTATATCCAGTCTATGGTCCCCTCTAGTTATTTATATCCAGTCTATGGTCCCCTCTAGTTATTTATATCCATTCTATGGTCCCCTCTAGTTATTTATATCCATTCTATGGTCCCCTCTAGTTATTTATATCCAGTCTATGGTCCCCTCTAGTTATTTATATCCAGTCTATGGTCCCCTCTAGTTATTTATATCCAGTCTATGGTCCCCTCTAGTTATTTATATCCAGTCTATGGTCCCCTCTAGTTATTTATATCCAGTCTCTGGTCCCCTCTAGTTATTTATATCCAGTCTATGGTCCCCTCTAGTTATTTATATCCAGTCTATGGTCTCCTCTAGTTATTTATATCCAGTCTATGGCCCTCTAGTTATTTATATCCAGTCTATGGTCCTCTAGTTATTTATATCCAGTCTATGGTCCTCTAGTTATTTATATCCAGTCTATGGTCTCCTCTAGTTGTTTATATCCAGTCTATGGTCCCCTCTAGTTATTTATATCCATTCTATGGTCCCCTCTAGTTATTTATATCCAGTCTATGGTCCCCTCTAGTTATTTATATCCAGTCTATGGTCCCCTCTAGTTATTTATATCCAGTCTATGGTCCCCTCTAGTTATTTATATCCAGTCTATGGTCTCCTCTAGTTATTTATATCCAGTCTATGGTCCTCTAGTTATTTATATCCAGTCTATGGTCCTCTAGTTATTTTCCTCTAGTTATTTATATCCAGTCTATGGTCCTCTAGTTATTTATATCCAGTCTATGGTCCCGTCTAGTTATTTATATCCAGTCTATGGTCCCCTCTATTTATTTATATCTAGTCTATGGTCCCCTCTAGTTATTTATATCCAGTCTATGGTCCTCTAGTTATTTATATCCAGTCTATGGTCTCTTCTAGTTATTTATATCCAGTCTATGGTCCTCTAGTTATTTTCCTCTAGTTATTTATATCCAGTCTATGGTCCTCTAGTTATTTATATCCAGTCTATGGTCCCCAAGTTATTTATATCCAGTCTATGGTCCCCTCTAGTTATTTATATCCAGTCTATGGTCCCCTCTAGTTATTTATATCCAGTCTATGGTCCCCTCTAGTTATTTATATCCAGTCTATGGTCTCCTCTAGTTATTTATATCCAGTGTATGGTCTCCTCTAGTTGTTTATATCCATTCTATGGTCCCCTCTAGTTATTTATATCCATTCTATGGTCCCTTCTAGTTATTTATATCCATTCTATGGTCCCGTCTAGTTATTTATATCCAGTCTATGGTCCCCTCTAGTTATTTATATCCAGTCTATGGTCCCCTCTAGTTATTTATATCCAGTCTATGGTCCCCTCTAGTTATTTATATCCAGTCTATGGTCCCCTCTAATTATTTATATCCAGTCTATGGTCCTCTAGTTATTTATATCCAGTCTATGGTCCTCTAGTTATTTATATCCAGTCTATGGTCCTCTAGTTATTTATATCCAGTCTATGGTCCCCTCTAGTTATTTATATCCAGTCTATGGTCCCGTCTAGTTATTTATATCCAGTCTATGGTCCCGTCTAGTTATTTATATCCAGTCTATGGTCCCCTCTAGTTATTTATATCCAGTCTATGGTCCCCTCTAGTTATTTATATCCAGTCTATGGTCCTCTAGTTATTTATATCCAGTCTATGGTCCTCTAGTTATTTTCCTCAAGTTATTTATATCCAGTCTATGGTCCTCTAGTTATTTATATCCAGTCTATGGTCCCCAAGTTATTTATATCCAGTCTATGGTCCCCTCTAGTTATTTATATCCAGTCTATGGTCCCCTCTAGTTATTTATATCCAGTCTATGGTCTCCTCTAGTTGTTTATATCCAGTCTATGGTCCCCTCTAGTTATTTATATCCATTCTATGGTCCCCTCTAGTTATTTATATCCATTCTATGGTCCCCTCTAGTTATTTATATCCAGTCTATGGTCCCCTCTAGTTATTTATATCCAGTCTATGGTCCCCTCTAGTTATTTATATCCAGTCTATGGTCTCCTCTAGTTATTTATATCCAGTCTATGGTCCTCTAGTTATTTATATCCAGTCTATGGTCCTCTAGTTATTTATATCCAGTCTATGGTCCCCAAGTTATTTATATCCAGTCTATGGTCCCCTCTAGTTATTTATATCCAGTCTATGGTCCCCTCTAGTTATTTATATCCAGTCTATGGTCTCCTCTAGTTATTTATATCCAGTCTATGGTCTCCTCTAGTTGTTTATATCCATTCTATGGTCCCCTCTAGTTATTTATATCCATTCTATGGTCCCCTCTAGTTATTTATATCCATTCTATGGTCCCGTCTAGTTATTTATATCCAGTCTATGGTCCCCTCTAGTTATTTATATCCAGTCTATGGTCCCCTCTAGTTATTTATATCCAGTCTATGGTCCCCTCTAGTTATTTATATCCAGTCTATGGTCCCCTCTAGTTATTTATATCCAGTCTATGGTCTCCTCTAGTTATTTATATCCAGTCTATGGTCCTCTAGTTATTTATATCCAGTCTATGGTCCTCTAGTTATTTATATCCAGTCTATGGTCCTCTAGTTATTTTCCTCGAGTTATTTATATCCAGTCTATGGTCCTCTAGTTATTTATATCCAGTCTATGGTCCCGTCTAGTTATTTATATCCAGTCTATGGTCCCCTCTAGTTATTTATATCTAGTCTATGGTCCCCTCTAGTTATTTATATCCAGTCTATGGTCCTCTAGTTATTTATATCCAGTCTATGGTCTCTTCTAGTTATTTATATCCAGTCTATGGTCCTCTAGTTATTTATATCCAGTCTATGGTCCTCTAGTTATTTATATCCAGTCTATGGTCCCCAAGTTATTTATATCCAGTCTATGGTCCCCTCTAGTTATTTATATCCAGTCTATGGTCCCCTCTAATTATTTATATCCAGTCTATGGTCCTCTAGTTATTTATATCCAGTCTATGGTCTTCTAGTTATTTATATCCAGTCTATGGTCCTCTAGTTATTTATATCCAGTCTATGGTCCCCTCTAGTTATTTATATCCAGTCTATGGTCCCGTCTAGTTATTTATATCCAGTCTATGGTCCCGTCTAGTTATTTATATCCAGTCTATGGTCCCCTCTAGTTATTTATATCCAGTCTATGGTCCCCTCTAGTTATTTATATCCAGTCTATGGTCCCCTCTAGTTATTTATATCCAGTCTATGGTCCCCTCTAATTATTTATATCCAGTCTATGGTCCTCTAGTTATTTATATCCAGTCTATGGTCCTCTAGTTATTTATATCCAGTCTATGGTCCTCTAGTTATTTATATCCAGTCTATGGTCCCCTCTAGTTATTTATATCCAGTCTATGGTCCCGTCTAGTTATTTATATCCAGTCTATGGTCCCGTCTAGTTATTTATATCCAGTCTATGGTCCCCTCTAGTTATTTATATCCAGTCTATGGTCCCCTCTAGTTATTTATATCCAGTCTATGGTCCTCTAGTTATTTATATCCAGTCTATGGTCCTCTAGTTATTTTCCTCAAGTTATTTATATCCAGTCTATGGTCCTCTAGTTATTTATATCCAGTCTATGGTCCCCAAGTTATTTATATCCAGTCTATGGTCCCCTCTAGTTATTTATATCCAGTCTATGGTCCCCTCTAGTTATTTATATCCAGTCTATGGTCTCCTCTAGTTGTTTATATCCAGTCTATGGTCCCCTCTAGTTATTTATATCCATTCTATGGTCCCCTCTAGTTATTTATATCCATTCTATGGTCCCCTCTAGTTATTTATATCCAGTCTATGGTCCCCTCTAGTTATTTATATCCAGTCTATGGTCCCCTCTAGTTATTTATATCCAGTCTATGGTCTCCTCTAGTTATTTATATCCAGTCTATGGTCTCCTCTAGTTATTTATATCCAGTCTATGGTCCTCTAGTTATTTATATCCAGTCTATGGTCCCCAAGTTATTTATATCCAGTCTATGGTCCCCTCTAGTTATTTATATCCAGTCTATGGTCCCCTCTAGTTATTTATATCCAGTCTATGGTCTCCTCTAGTTATTTATATCCAGTCTATGGTCTCCTCTAGTTGTTTATATCCATTCTATGGTCCCCTCTAGTTATTTATATCCATTCTATGGTCCCCTCTAGTTATTTATATCCAGTCTATGGTCCCGTCTAGTTATTTATATCCAGTCTATGGTCCCCTCTAGTTATTTATATCCAGTCTATGGTCCCCTCTAGTTATTTATATCCAGTCTATGGTCCCCTCTAGTTATTTATATCCAGTCTATGGTCCCCTCTAGTTATTTATATCCAGTCTATGGTCTCCTCTAGTTATTTATATCCAGTCTATGGTCCTCTAGTTATTTATATCCAGTCTATGGTCCTCTAGTTATTTATATCCAGTCTATGGTCCTCTAGTTATTTTCCTCGAGTTATTTATATCCAGTCTATGGTCCTCTAGTTATTTATATCCAGTCTATGGTCCCGTCTAGTTATTTATATCCAGTCTATGGTCCCCTCTAGTTATTTATATCTAGTCTATGGTCCCCTCTAGTTATTTATATCCAGTCTATGGTCCTCTAGTTATTTATATCCAGTCTATGGTCTCTTCTAGTTATTTATATCCAGTCTATGGTCCTCTAGTTATTTATATCCAGTCTATGGTCCTCTAGTTATTTATATCCAGTCTATGGTCCCCAAGTTATTTATATCCAGTCTATGGTCCCCTCTAGTTATTTATATCCAGTCTATGGTCCCCTCTAATTATTTATATCCAGTCTATGGTCCTCTAGTTATTTATATCCAGTCTATGGTCCTCTAGTTATTTATATCCAGTCTATGGTCCTCTAGTTATTTATATCCAGTCTATGGTCCCCTCTAGTTATTTATATCCAGTCTATGGTCCCGTCTAGTTATTTATATCCAGTCTATGGTCCCGTCTAGTTATTTATATCCAGTCTATGGTCCCCTCTAGTTATTTATATCCAGTCTATGGTCCCCTCTAGTTATTTATATCCAGTCTATGGTCCTCTAGTTATTTATATCCAGTCTATGGTCCTCTAGTTATTTTCCTCAAGTTATTTATATCCAGTCTATGGTCCTCTAGTTATTTATATCCAGTCTATGGTCCCCAAGTTATTTATATCCAGTCTATGGTCCCCTCTAGTTATTTATATCCAGTCTATGGTCCCCTCTAGTTATTTATATCCAGTCTATGGTCTCCTCTAGTTGTTTATATCCAGTCTATGGTCCCCTCTAGTTATTTATATCCATTCTATGGTCCCCTCTAGTTATTTATATCCATTCTATGGTCCCCTCTAGTTATTTATATCCAGTCTATGGTCCCCTCTAGTTATTTATATCCAGTCTATGGTCCCCTCTAGTTATTTATATCCAGTCTATGGTCTCCTCTAGTTATTTATATCCAGTCTATGGTCCTCTAGTTATTTATATCCAGTCTATGGTCCTCTAGTTATTTATATCCAGTCTATGGTCCCCAAGTTATTTATATCCAGTCTATGGTCCCCTCTAGTTATTTATATCCAGTCTATGGTCCCCTCTAGGTTTTTATATCCAGTCTATGGTCTCCTCTAGTTATTTATATCCAGTCTATGGTCTCCTCTAGTTGTTTATATCCATTCTATGGTCCCCTCTAGTTATTTATATCCATTCTATGGTCCCCTCTAGTTATTTATATCCATTCTATGGTCCCGTCTAGTTATTTATATCCAGTCTATGGTCCCCTCTAGTTATTTATATCCAGTCTATGGTCCCCTCTAGTTATTTATATCCAGTCTATGGTCCCCTCTAGTTATTTATATCCAGTCTATGGTCCCCTCTAGTTATTTATATCCAGTCTATGGTCTCCTCTAGTTATTTATATCCAGTCTATGGTCCTCTAGTTATATCCAGTCTATGGTCCTCTAGTTATTTTCCTCGAGTTATTTATATCCAGTCTATGGTCCTCTAGTTATTTATATCCAGTCTATGGTCCCGTCTAGTTATTTATATCCAGTCTATGGTCCCCTCTAGTTATTTATATCTAGTCTATGGTCCCCTCTAGTTATTTATATCCAGTCTATGGTCCTCTAGTTATTTATATCCAGTCTATGGTCTCTTCTAGTTATTTATATCCAGTCTATGGTCCTCTAGTTATTTATATCCAGTCTATGGTCCTCTAGTTATTTATATCCAGTCTATGGTCCCCAAGTTATTTATATCCAGTCTATGGTCCCCTCTAGTTATTTATATCCAGTCTATGGTCCCCTCTAGTTATTTATATCCAGTCTATGGTCTCCTCTAGTTATTTATATCCAGTCTATGGTCTCCTCTAGTTGTTTATATCCATTCTATGGTCCCCTCTAGTTATTTATATCCATTCTATGGTCCCCTCTAGTTATTTATATCCATTCTATGGTCCCGTCTAGTTATTTATATCCAGTCTATGGTCCCCTCTAGTTATTTATATCCAGTCTATGGTCCCCTCTAGTTATTTATATCCAGTCTATGGTCCCCTCTAGTTATTTATATCCAGTCTATGGTCCCCTCTAGTTATTTATATCCAGTCTATGGTCTCCTCTAGTTATTTATATCCAGTCTATGGTCCTCTAGTTATTTATATCCAGTCTATGGTCCTCTAGTTATTTATATCCAGTCTATGGTCCTCTAGTTATTTTCCTCGAGTTATTTATATCCAGTCTATGGTCCTCTAGTTATTTATATCCAGTCTATGGTCCCCTCTAGTTATTTATATCCAGTCTATGGTCTCCTCTAGTTATTTATATCCAGTCTATGGTCTCCTCTAGTTGTTTATATCCATTCTATGGTCCCCTCTAGTTATTTATATCCATTCTATGGTCCCCTCTAGTTATTTATATCCATTCTATGGTCCCGTCTAGTTATTTATATCCAGTCTATGATCCCCTCTAGTTATTTATATCCAGTCTATGGTCCCCTCTAGTTATTTATATCCAGTCTATGGTCCCCTCTAGTTATTTATATCCAGTCTATGGTCCCCTCTAGTTATTTATATCCAGTCTATGGTCTCCTCTAGTTATTTATATCCAGTCTATGGTCCTCTAGTTATTTATATCCAGTCTATGGTCCTCTAGTTATTTATATCCAGTCTATGGTCCTCTAGTTATTTTCCTCGAGTTATTTATATCCAGTCTATGGTCCTCTAGTTATTTATATCCAGTCTATGGTCCCGTCTAGTTATTTATATCCAGTCTATGGTCCCCTCTAGTTATTTATATCTAGTCTATGGTCCCCTCTAGTTATTTATATCCAGTCTATGGTCCTCTAGTTATTTATATCCAGTCTATGGTCTCTTCTAGTTATTTATATCCAGTCTATGGTCCTCTAGTTATTTATATCCAGTCTATGGTCCTCTAGTTATTTATATCCAGTCTATGGTCCCCAAGTTATTTATATCCAGTCTATGGTCCCCTCTAGTTGTTTATATCCAGTCTATGGTCCCCTCTAGTTATTTATATCCAGTCTATGGTCCCCTCTAGTTATTTATATCCAGTCTATGGTCTCCTCTAGTTATTTATATCCAGTCTATGGTCTCCTCTAGTTGTTTATATCCATTCTATGGTCCCCTCTAGTTATTTATATCCATTCTATGGTCCCTTCTAGTTATTTATATCCATTCTATGGTCCCGTCTAGTTATTTATATCCAGTCTATGGTCCCCTCTAGTTATTTATATCCAGTTTATATCCATTCTATGGTCCCTTCTAGTTATTTATATCCAGTCTATGGTCCCGTCTAGTTATTTATATCCAGTCTATGGTCCCCTCTAGTTATTTATATCTAGTCTATGGTCCCCTCTAGTTATTTATATCCAGTCTATGGTCCTCTAGTTATTTATATCCAGTCTATGGTCTCTTCTAGTTATTTATATCCAGTCTATGGTCCTCTAGTTATTTATATCCAGTCTATGGTCCTCTAGTTATTTATATCCAGTCTATGGTCCCCAAGTTATTTATATCCAGTCTATGGTCCTCTAGTTATTTATATCCAGTCTATGGTCCTCTAGTTATTTTCCTCAAGTTATTTATATCCAGTCTATGGTCCTCTAGTTATTTATATCCAGTCTATGGTCCCCAAGTTATTTATATCCAGTCTATGGTCCCCTCTAGTTATTTATATCCAGTCTATGGTCCCCTCTAGTTATTTATATCCAGTCTATGGTCTCCTCTAGTTGTTTATATCCAGTCTATGGTCCCCTCTAGTTATTTATATCCATTCTATGGTCCCCTCTAGTTATTTATATCCATTCTATGGTCCCCTCTAGTTATTTATATCCAGTCTATGGTCCCCTCTAGTTATTTATATCCAGTCTATGGTCCCCTCTAGTTATTTATATCCAGTCTATGGTCTCCTCTAGTTATTTATATCCAGTCTATGGTCCTCTAGTTATTTATATCCAGTCTATGGTCCTCTAGTTATTTATATCCAGTCTATGGTCCCCAAGTTATTTATATCCAGTCTATGGTCCCCTCTAGTTATTTATATCCAGTCTATGGTCCCCTCTAGGTTTTTATATCCAGTCAAGGGTCTCCTCTAGTTATTTATATCCAGTCTATGGTCTCCTCTAGTTGTTTATATCCATTCTATGGTCCCCTCTAGTTATTTATATCCATTCTATGGTCCCCTCTAGTTATTTATATCCATTCTATGGTCCCGTCTAGTTATTTATATCCAGTCTATGGTCCCCTCTAGTTATTTATATCCAGTCTATGGTCCCCTCTAGTTATTTATATCCAGTCTATGGTCCCCTCTAGTTATTTATATCCAGTCTATGGTCCCCTCTAGTTATTTATATCCAGTCTATGGTCTCCTCTAGTTATTTATATCCAGTCTATGGTCCTCTAGTTATTTATATCCAGTCTATGGTCCTCTAGTTATTTATATCCAGTCTATGGTCCTCTAGTTATTTTCCTCGAGTTATTTATATCCAGTCTATGGTCCTCTAGTTATTTATATCCAGTCTATGGTCCCGTCTAGTTATTTATATCCAGTCTATGGTCCCCTCTAGTTATTTATATCTAGTCTATGGTCCCCTCTAGTTATTTATATCCAGTCTATGGTCCTCTAGTTATTTATATCCAGTCTATGGTCTCTTCTAGTTATTTATATCCAGTCTATGGTCCTCTAGTTATTTATATCCAGTCTATGGTCCTCTAGTTATTTATATCCAGTCTATGGTCCCCAAGTTATTTATATCCAGTCTATGGTCCCCTCTAGTTATTTATATCCAGTCTATGGTCCCCTCTAGTTATTTATATCCAGTCTATGGTCTCCTCTAGTTATTTATATCCAGTCTATGGTCTCCTCTAGTTGTTTATATCCATTCTATGGTCCCCTCTAGTTATTTATATCCATTCTATGGTCCCCTCTAGTTATTTATATCCATTCTATGGTCCCGTCTAGTTATTTATATCCAGTCTATGGTCCCCTCTAGTTATTTATATCCAGTCTATGGTCCCCTCTAGTTATTTATATCCAGTCTATGGTCCCCTCTAGTTATTTATATCCAGTCTATGGTCCCCTCTAGTTATTTATATCCAGTCTATGGTCTCCTCTAGTTATTTATATCCAGTCTATGGTCCTCTAGTTATTTATATCCAGTCTATGGTCCTCTAGTTATTTATATCCAGTCTATGGTCCTCTAGTTATTTTCCTCGAGTTATTTATATCCAGTCTATGGTCCTCTAGTTATTTATATCCAGTCTATGGTCCCCTCTAGTTATTTATATCCAGTCTATGGTCTCCTCTAGTTATTTATATCCAGTCTATGGTCTCCTCTAGTTGTTTATATCCATTCTATGGTCCCCTCTAGTTATTTATATCCATTCTATGGTCCCCTCTAGTTATTTATATCCATTCTATGGTCCCGTCTAGTTATTTATATCCAGTCTATGGTCCCCTCTAGTTATTTATATCCAGTCTATGGTCCCCTCTAGTTATTTATATCCAGTCTATGGTCCCCTCTAGTTATTTATATCCAGTCTATGGTCCCCTCTAGTTATTTATATCCAGTCTATGGTCCCCTCTAGTTATTTATATCCAGTCTATGGTCTCCTCTAGTTATTTATATCCAGTCTATGGTCTCCTCTAGTTGTTTATATCCATTCTATGGTCCCCTCTAGTTATTTATATCCATTCTATGGTCCCCTCTAGTTATTTATATCCATTCTATGGTCCCGTCTAGTTATTTATATCCAGTCTATGGTCCCCTCTAGTTATTTATATCCAGTCTATGGTCCCCTCTAGTTATTTATATCCAGTCTATGGTCCCCTCTAGTTATTTATATCCAGTCTATGGTCCCCTCTAGTTATTTATATCCAGTCTATGGTCTCCTCTAGTTATTTATATCCAGTCTATGGTCCTCTAGTTATTTATATCCAGTCTATGGTCCTCTAGTTATTTATATCCAGTCTATGGTCCTCTAGTTATTTTCCTCGAGTTATTTATATCCAGTCTATGGTCCTCTAGTTATTTATATCCAGTCTATGGTCCCCTCTAGTTATTTATATCCAGTCTATGGTCTCCTCTAGTTATTTATATCCAGTCTATGGTCTCCTCTAGTTGTTTATATCCATTCTATGGTCCCCTCTAGTTATTTATATCCATTCTATGGTCCCCTCTAGTTATTTATATCCATTCTATGGTCCCGTCTAGTTATTTATATCCAGTCTATGGTCCCCTCTAGTTATTTATATCCAGTCTATGGTCCCCTCTAGTTATTTATATCCAGTCTATGGTCCCCTCTAGTTATTTATATCCAGTCTATGGTCCCCTCTAGTTATTTATATCCAGTCTATGGTCTCCTCTAGTTATTTATATCCAGTCTATGGTCCTCTAGTTATTTATATCCAGTCTATGGTCCTCTAGTTATTTATATCCAGTCTATGGTCCTCTAGTTATTTTCCTCGAGTTATTTATATCCAGTCTATGGTCCTCTAGTTATTTATATCCAGTCTATGGTCCCGTCTAGTTATTTATATCCAGTCTATGGTCCCCTCTAGTTATTTATATCTAGTCTATGGTCCCCTCTAGTTATTTATATCCAGTCTATGGTCCTCTAGTTATTTATATCCAGTCTATGGTCTCTTCTAGTTATTTATATCCAGTCTATGGTCCTCTAGTTATTTATATCCAGTCTATGGTCCTCTAGTTATTTATATCCAGTCTATGGTCCCCAAGTTATTTATATCCAGTCTATGGTCCCCTCTAGTTATTTATATCCAGTCTATGGTCCCCTCTAGTTATTTATATCCAGTCTATGGTCTCCTCTAGTTATTTATATCCAGTCTATGGTCTCCTCTAGTTGTTTATATCAATTCTATGGTCCCCTCTAGTTATTTATATCCATTCTATGGTCCCGTCTAGTTATTTATATCCAGTCTATGGTCCCCTCTAGTTATTTATATCCAGTCTATGGTCCCCTCTAGTTATTTATATCCAGTCTATGGTCCTCTAGTTATTTATATCCAGTCTATGATCCTCTAGTTATTTTCCTCTAGTTATTTATATCCAGTCTATGGTCCCGTCTAGTTATTTATATCCAGTCTATGGTCCCCTCTAGTTATTTATATCTAGTCTATGGTCCCCTCTAGTTATTTATATCCAGTCTATGGTCCTCTAGTTATTTATATCCAGTCTATGGTCTCTTCTAGTTATTTATATCCAGTCTATGGTCCTCTAGTTATTTATATCCAGTCTATGGTCCTCTAGTTATTTATATCCAGTCTATGGTCCCCAAGTAATTTATATCCAGTCTATGGTCCCCTCTAGTTATTTATATCCAGTCTATGGTCCCCTCTAGTTATTTATATCCAGTCTATGGTCTCCTCTAGTTATTTATATCCAGTCTATGGTCTCCTCTAGTTGTTTATATCCATTCTATGGTCCCCTCTAGTTGTTTATATCCATTCTATGGTCCCCTCTAGTTATTTATATCCATTCTATGGTCCCGTCTAGTTATTTATATCCAGTCTATGGTCCCCTCTAGTTATTTATATCCAGTCTATGGTCCCCTCTAGTTATTTATATCCAGTCTATGGTCCCCTCTAGTTATTTATATCCAGTCTATGGTCCCCTCTAGTTATTTATATCCAGTCTATGGTCTCCTCTAGTTATTTATATCCAGTCTATGGTCCTCTAGTTATTTATATCCAGTCTATGGTCCTCTAGTTATTTATATCCAGTCTATGGTCCTCTAGTTATTTTCCTCGAGTTATTTATATCCAGTCTATGGTCCTCTAGTTATTTATATCCAGTCTATGGTCCCCTCTAGTTATTTATATCCAGTCTATGGTCTCCTCTAGTTATTTATATCCAGTCTATGGTCTCCTCTAGTTGTTTATATCCATTCTATGGTCCCCTCTAGTTATTTATATCCATTCTATGGTCCCCTCTAGTTATTTATATCCATTCTATGGTCCCGTCTAGTTATTTATATCCAGTCTATGGTCCCCTCTAGTTATTTATATCCAGTCTATGGTCCCCTCTAGTTATTTATATCCAGTCTATGGTCCCCTCTAGTTATTTATATCCAGTCTATGGTCCCCTCTAGTTATTTATATCCAGTCTATGGTCTCCTCTAGTTATTTATATCCAGTCTATGGTCCTCTAGTTATTTATATCCAGTCTATGGTCCTCTAGTTATTTTCCTCGAGTTATTTATATCCAGTCTATGGTCCTCTAGTTATTTATATCCAGTCTATGGTCCCGTCTAGTTATTTATATCCAGTCTATGGTCCCCTCTAGTTATTTATATCTAGTCTATGGTCCCCTCTAGTTATTTATATCCAGTCTATGGTCCTCTAGTTATTTATATCCAGTCTATGGTCTCTTCTAGTTATTTATATCCAGTCTATGGTCCTCTAGTTATTTATATCCAGTCTATGGTCCTCTAGTTATTTATATCCAGTCTATGGTCCCCAAGTTATTTATATCCAGTCTATGGTCCCCTCTAGTTGTTTATATCCAGTCTATGGTCCCCTCTAGTTATTTATATCCAGTCTATGGTCCCCTCTAGTTATTTATATCCAGTCTATGGTCTCCTCTAGTTATTTATATCCAGTCTATGGTCTCCTCTAGTTGTTTATATCCATTCTATGGTCCCCTCTAGTTATTTATATCCATTCTATGGTCCCTTCTAGTTATTTATATCCATTCTATGGTCCCGTCTAGTTATTTATATCCAGTCTATGGTCCCCTCTAGTTATTTATATCCAGTTTATATCCATTCTATGGTCCCTTCTAGTTATTTATATCCAGTCTATGGTCCCGTCTAGTTATTTATATCCAGTCTATGGTCCCCTCTAGTTATTTATATCTAGTCTATGGTCCCCTCTAGTTATTTATATCCAGTCTATGGTCCCCTCTAGTTATTTATATCCATTCTATGGTCCCCTCTAGTTATTTATATCCATTCTATGGTCCCTTCTAGTTATTTATATCCATTCTATGGTCCCGTCTAGTTATTTATATCCAGTCTATGGTCCCCTCTAGTTATTTATATCCAGTTTATATCCATTCTATGGTCCCTTCTAGTTATTTATATCCATTCTATGGTCCCGTCTAGTTATTTATATCCAGTCTATGGTCCCCTCTAGTTATTTATATCCAGTCTATGGTCCCCTCTAGTTATTTATATCCAGTCTATGGTCCTCTAGTTATTTATATCCAGTCTATGATCCTCTAGTTATTTTCCTCTAGTTATTTATATCCAGTCTATGGTCCCGTCTAGTTATTTATATCCAGTCTATGGTCCCCTCTAGTTATTTATATCTAGTCTATGGTCCCCTCTAGTTATTTATATCCAGTCTATGGTCCTCTAGTTATTTATATCCAGTCTATGGTCTCTTCTAGTTATTTATATCCAGTCTATGGTCCTCTAGTTATTTATATCCAGTCTATGGTCCTCTAGTTATTTATATCCAGTCTATGGTCCCCAAGTAATTTATATCCAGTCTATGGTCCCCTCTAGTTATTTATATCCAGTCTATGGTCCCCTCTAGTTATTTATATCCAGTCTATGGTCTCCTCTAGTTATTTATATCCAGTCTATGGTCTCCTCTAGTTGTTTATATCCATTCTATGGTCCCCTCTAGTTGTTTATATCCATTCTATGGTCCCCTCTAGTTATTTATATCCATTCTATGGTCCCGTCTAGTTATTTATATCCAGTCTATGGTCCCCTCTAGTTATTTATATCCAGTCTATGGTCCCCTCTAGTTATTTATATCCAGTCTATGGTCCCCTCTAGTTATTTATATCCAGTCTATGGTCCCCTCTAGTTATTTATATCCAGTCTATGGTCTCCTCTAGTTATTTATATCCAGTCTATGGTCCTCTAGTTATTTATATCCAGTCTATGGTCCTCTAGTTATTTATATCCAGTCTATGGTCCTCTAGTTATTTTCCTCGAGTTATTTATATCCAGTCTATGGTCCTCTAGTTATTTATATCCAGTCTATGGTCCCCTCTAGTTATTTATATCCAGTCTATGGTCTCCTCTAGTTATTTATATCCAGTCTATGGTCTCCTCTAGTTGTTTATATCCATTCTATGGTCCCCTCTAGTTATTTATATCCATTCTATGGTCCCCTCTAGTTATTTATATCCATTCTATGGTCCCGTCTAGTTATTTATATCCAGTCTATGGTCCCCTCTAGTTATTTATATCCAGTCTATGGTCCCCTCTAGTTATTTATATCCAGTCTATGGTCCCCTCTAGTTATTTATATCCAGTCTATGGTCCCCTCTAGTTATTTATATCCAGTCTATGGTCTCCTCTAGTTATTTATATCCAGTCTATGGTCCTCTAGTTATTTATATCCAGTCTATGGTCCTCTAGTTATTTTCCTCGAGTTATTTATATCCAGTCTATGGTCCTCTAGTTATTTATATCCAGTCTATGGTCCCGTCTAGTTATTTATATCCAGTCTATGGTCCCCTCTAGTTATTTATATCTAGTCTATGGTCCCCTCTAGTTATTTATATCCAGTCTATGGTCCTCTAGTTATTTATATCCAGTCTATGGTCTCTTCTAGTTATTTATATCCAGTCTATGGTCCTCTAGTTATTTATATCCAGTCTATGGTCCTCTAGTTATTTATATCCAGTCTATGGTCCCCAAGTTATTTATATCCAGTCTATGGTCCCCTCTAGTTGTTTATATCCAGTCTATGGTCCCCTCTAGTTATTTATATCCAGTCTATGGTCCCCTCTAGTTATTTATATCCAGTCTATGGTCTCCTCTAGTTATTTATATCCAGTCTATGGTCTCCTCTAGTTGTTTATATCCATTCTATGGTCCCCTCTAGTTATTTATATCCATTCTATGGTCCCTTCTAGTTATTTATATCCATTCTATGGTCCCGTCTAGTTATTTATATCCAGTCTATGGTCCCCTCTAGTTATTTATATCCAGTTTATATCCATTCTATGGTCCCTTCTAGTTATTTATATCCAGTCTATGGTCCCGTCTAGTTATTTATATCCAGTCTATGGTCCCCTCTAGTTATTTATATCTAGTCTATGGTCCCCTCTAGTTATTTATATCCAGTCTATGGTCCTCTAGTTATTTATATCCAGTCTATGGTCTCTTCTAGTTATTTATATCCAGTCTATGGTCCTCTAGTTATTTATATCCAGTCTATGGTCCTCTAGTTATTTATATCCAGTCTATGGTCCCCAAGTTATTTATATCCAGTCTATGGTCCCCTCTAGTTATTTATATCCAGTCTATGGTCCCCTCTAATTATTTATATCCAGTCTATGGTCCTCTAGTTATTTATATCCAGTCTATGGTCCTCTAGTTATTTATATCCAGTCTATGGTCCTCTAGTTATTTATATCCAGTCTATGGTCCCCTCTAGTTATTTATATCCAGTCTATGGTCCCGTCTAGTTATTTATATCCAGTCTATGGTCCCGTCTAGTTATTTATATCCAGTCTATGGTCCCCTCTAGTTATTTATATCCAGTCTATGGTCCCCTCTAGTTATTTATATCCAGTCTATGGTCCTCTAGTTATTTATATCCAGTCTATGGTCCTCTAGTTATTTTCCTCAAGTTATTTATATCCAGTCTATGGTCCTCTAGTTATTTATATCCAGTCTATGGTCCCCAAGTTATTTATATCCAGTCTATGGTCCCCTCTAGTTATTTATATCCAGTCTATGGTCCCCTCTAGTTATTTATATCCAGTCTATGGTCTCCTCTAGTTGTTTATATCCAGTCTATGGTCCCCTCTAGTTATTTATATCCATTCTATGGTCCCCTCTAGTTATTTATATCCATTCTATGGTCCCCTCTAGTTATTTATATCCAGTCTATGGTCCCCTCTAGTTATTTATATCCAGTCTATGGTCCCCTCTAGTTATTTATATCCAGTCTATGGTCTCCTCTAGTTATTTATATCCAGTCTATGGTCCTCTAGTTATTTATATCCAGTCTATGGTCCTCTAGTTATTTATATCCAGTCTATGGTCCCCAAGTTATTTATATCCAGTCTATGGTCCCCTCTAGTTATTTATATCCAGTCTATGGTCCCCTCTAGGTTTTTATATCCAGTCAAGGGTCTCCTCTAGTTATTTATATCCAGTCTATGGTCTCCTCTAGTTGTTTATATCCATTCTATGGTCCCCTCTAGTTATTTATATCCATTCTATGGTCCCCTCTAGTTATTTATATCCATTCTATGGTCCCGTCTAGTTATTTATATCCAGTCTATGGTCCCCTCTAGTTATTTATATCCAGTCTATGGTCCCCTCTAGTTATTTATATCCAGTCTATGGTCCCCTCTAGTTATTTATATCCAGTCTATGGTCCCCTCTAGTTATTTATATCCAGTCTATGGTCTCCTCTAGTTATTTATATCCAGTCTATGGTCCTCTAGTTATTTATATCCAGTCTATGGTCCTCTAGTTATTTATATCCAGTCTATGGTCCTCTAGTTATTTTCCTCGAGTTATTTATATCCAGTCTATGGTCCTCTAGTTATTTATATCCAGTCTATGGTCCCGTCTAGTTATTTATATCCAGTCTATGGTCCCCTCTAGTTATTTATATCTAGTCTATGGTCCCCTCTAGTTATTTATATCCAGTCTATGGTCCTCTAGTTATTTATATCCAGTCTATGGTCTCTTCTAGTTATTTATATCCAGTCTATGGTCCTCTAGTTATTTATATCCAGTCTATGGTCCTCTAGTTATTTATATCCAGTCTATGGTCCCCAAGTTATTTATATCCAGTCTATGGTCCCCTCTAGTTATTTATATCCAGTCTATGGTCCCCTCTAGTTATTTATATCCAGTCTATGGTCTCCTCTAGTTATTTATATCCAGTCTATGGTCTCCTCTAGTTGTTTATATCCATTCTATGGTCCCCTCTAGTTATTTATATCCATTCTATGGTCCCCTCTAGTTATTTATATCCATTCTATGGTCCCGTCTAGTTATTTATATCCAGTCTATGGTCCCCTCTAGTTATTTATATCCAGTCTATGGTCCCCTCTAGTTATTTATATCCAGTCTATGGTCCCCTCTAGTTATTTATATCCAGTCTATGGTCCCCTCTAGTTATTTATATCCAGTCTATGGTCTCCTCTAGTTATTTATATCCAGTCTATGGTCCTCTAGTTATTTATATCCAGTCTATGGTCCTCTAGTTATTTATATCCAGTCTATGGTCCTCTAGTTATTTTCCTCGAGTTATTTATATCCAGTCTATGGTCCTCTAGTTATTTATATCCAGTCTATGGTCCCCTCTAGTTATTTATATCCAGTCTATGGTCTCCTCTAGTTATTTATATCCAGTCTATGGTCTCCTCTAGTTGTTTATATCCATTCTATGGTCCCCTCTAGTTATTTATATCCATTCTATGGTCCCCTCTAGTTATTTATATCCATTCTATGGTCCCGTCTAGTTATTTATATCCAGTCTATGGTCCCCTCTAGTTATTTATATCCAGTCTATGGTCCCCTCTAGTTATTTATATCCAGTCTATGGTCCCCTCTAGTTATTTATATCCAGTCTATGGTCCCCTCTAGTTATTTATATCCAGTCTATGGTCTCCTCTAGTTATTTATATCCAGTCTATGGTCCTCTAGTTATTTATATCCAGTCTATGGTCCTCTAGTTATTTATATCCAGTCTATGGTCCTCTAGTTATTTTCCTCGAGTTATTTATATCCAGTCTATGGTCCTCTAGTTATTTATATCCAGTCTATGGTCCCGTCTAGTTATTTATATCCAGTCTATGGTCCCCTCTAGTTATTTATATCTAGTCTATGGTCCCCTCTAGTTATTTATATCCAGTCTATGGTCCTCTAGTTATTTATATCCAGTCTATGGTCTCTTCTAGTTATTTATATCCAGTCTATGGTCCTCTAGTTATTTATATCCAGTCTATGGTCCTCTAGTTATTTATATCCAGTCTATGGTCCCCAAGTTATTTATATCCAGTCTATGGTCCCCTCTAGTTATTTATATCCAGTCTATGGTCCCCTCTAGTTATTTATATCCAGTCTATGGTCTCCTCTAGTTATTTATATCCAGTCTATGATCCTCTAGTTATTTTCCTCTAGTTATTTATATCCAGTCTATGGTCCCGTCTAGTTATTTATATCCAGTCTATGGTCCCCTCTAGTTATTTATATCCAGTCTATGGTCCCGTCTATTTATTTATATCCAGTCTATGGTCCCCTCTAGTTATTTATATCCAGTCTATGGTCCCCTCTAGTTATTTATATCCAGTCTATGGTCCCCTGTAGTTATTTATATCCAGTCTATGGTCCCCTCTAGTTATTTATATCCAGTCTATGGTCCTCTAGTTATGTATATCCAGTCTATTGTCTCTTCTAGTTATTTATATCCAGTCTATGGTCCTCTAGTTATTTTCCTCTATTTATTTATATCCAGTCTATGGTCCCCAAGTTATTTATATCCAGTCTATGGTCTCCTCTAGTTATTTATATCCAGTCTATGGTCCCCTCTAGTTGTTTATATCCATTCTATGGTCCCCTCTAGTTATTTATATCCAGTCTATGGTCCCCTCTAGTTATTTATATCCAGTCTATGGTCTCCTCTAGTTATTTATATCCAGTCTATGGTCTCCTCTAGTTATTTATATCCAGTCTATGGTCCTCTAGTTATTTATATCCAGTCTATGGTCCCCTCTAGTTATTTATATCCAGTCTATGGTCCCCTCTAGTTATTTATATCCAGTCTATGGTCCCCTCTAGTTATTTATATCCAGTCTATGGTCTCCTCTAGTCGTTTATATCCAGTCTATGGTCCCCTCTAGTCATTTATATCCATTCTATGGTCCCCTCTAGTTATTTATATCCATTCTATGGTCCCCTCTAGTTATATATATCCAGTCTATGGTCTCCTCTAGTTGTTTATATCCAGTCTATGGTCCCCTCTAGTTATTTATATCCATTCTATGGTCCCCTCTAGTTATTTATATCCATTCTATGGTCCCCTCTAGTTATTTATATCCAGTCTATGGTCCCCTCTAGTTATTTATATCCAGTCTATGGTCCCCTCTAGTTATTTATATCCAGTCTATGGTCCCCTCTAGTTATTTATATCCAGTCTATGGTCCCCTCTAGTTATTTATATCCAGTCTATGGTCCCCTCTAGTTATTTATATCCAGTCTATGGTCCCCTCTAGTTATTTATATCCAGTCTCTGGTCCCCTCTAGTTATTTATATCCAGTCTATGGTCCCCTCTAGTTATTTATATCCAGTCTATGGTCTCCTCTAGTTATTTATATCCAGTCTATGGCCCTCTAGTTATTTATATCCAGTCTATGGTCCTCTAGTTATTTATATCCAGTCTATGGTCCTCTAGTTATTTATATCCAGTCTATGGTCTCCTCTAGTTGTTTATATCCAGTCTATGGTCCCCTCTAGTTATTTATATCCATTCTATGGTCCCCTCTAGTTATTTATATCCATTCTATGGTCCCCTCTAGTTATTTATATCCAGTCTATGGTCCCCTCTAGTTATTTATATCCAGTCTATGGTCCCCTCTAGTTATTTATATCCAGTCTATGGTCCCCTCTAGTTATTTATATCCAGTCTATGGTCCCCTCTAGTTATTTATATCCAGTCTCTGGTCCCCTCTAGTTATTTATATCCAGTCTATGGTCTCCTCTAGTTATTTATATCCAGTCTATGGTCTCCTCTAGTTATTTATATCCAGTCTATGGTCCTCTAGTTATTTATATCCAGTCTATGGTCCTCTAGTTATTTTCCTCTAGTTATTTATATCCAGTCTATGGTCCTCTAGTTATTTATATCCAGTCTATGGTCCCGTCTAGTTATTTATATCCAGTCTATGGTCCCCTCTAGTTATTTATATCTAGTCTATGGTCCCCTCTAGTTATTTATATCCAGTCTATGGTCCTCTAGTTATTTATATCCAGTCTATGGTATCTTCTAGTTATTTATATCCAGTCTATGGTCCTCTAGTTATTTATATCCAGTCTATGGTCTCCTCTAGTTGTTTATATCCATTCTATGGTCCCCTCTAGTTATTTATATCCATTCTATGGTCCCCTCTAGTTATTTATATCTATTCTATGGTCCCGTCTAGTTATTTATATCCAGTCTATGGTCCCCTCTAGTTATTTATATCCAGTCTATGGTCCCCTCTAGTTATTTATATCCAGTCTATGGTCCCCTCTAGTTATTTATATCCAGTCTATGGTCCCCTCTAGTTATTTATATCCAGTCTATGGTCTCCTCTAGTTATTTATATCCAGTCTATGGTCCTCTAGTTATTTATATCCAGTCTATGGTCCTCTAGTTATTTATATCCAGTCTATGGTCCTCTAGTTATTTTCCTCGAGTTATTTATATCCAGTCTATGGTCCTCTAGTTATTTATATCCAGTCTATGGTCCCCTCTAGTTATTTATATCCAGTCTATGGTCTCCTCTAGTTATTTATATCCAGTCTATGGTCTCCTCTAGTTGTTTATATCCATTCTATGGTCCCCTCTAGTTATTTATATCCATTCTATGGTCCCCTCTAGTTATTTATATCCATTCTATGGTCCCGTCTAGTTATTTATATCCAGTCTATGGTCCCCTCTAGTTATTTATATCCAGTCTATGGTCCCCTCTAGTTATTTATATCCAGTCTATGGTCCCCTCTAGTTATTTATATCCAGTCTATGGTCCCCTCTAGTTATTTATATCCAGTCTATGGTCTCCTCTAGTTATTTATATCCAGTCTATGGTCCTCTAGTTATTTATATCCAGTCTATGGTCCTCTAGTTATTTATATCCAGTCTATGGTCCTCTAGTTATTTTCCTCGAGTTATTTATATCCAGTCTATGGTCCTCTATTTATTTATATCCAGTCTATGGTCCCGTCTAGTTATTTATATCCAGTCTATGGTCCCCTCTAGTTATTTATATCTAGTCTATGGTCCCCTCTAGTTATTTATATCCAGTCTATGGTCCTCTAGTTATTTATATCCAGTCTATGGTCTCTTCTAGTTATTTATATCCAGTCTATGGTCCTCTAGTTATTTATATCCAGTCTATGGTCCTCTAGTTATTTATATCC
Source organism: Salmo salar (assembly GCF_965601325.2). Classification (NCBI taxonomy): domain Eukaryota; kingdom Metazoa; phylum Chordata; class Actinopteri; order Salmoniformes; family Salmonidae; genus Salmo; species Salmo salar. The sequence goes on from NC_138300.1 coordinate 56,797,379, forward strand.
AGTCTATGGTCCCCAAGTTATTTATATCCAGTCTATGGTCTCCTCTAGTTATTTATATCCAGTCTATGGTCCCCTCTAGTTGTTTATATCCATTCTATGGTCCCCTCTAGTTATTTATATCCAGTCTATGGTCCCCTCTAGTTATTTATATCCAGTCTATGGTCTCCTCTAGTTATTTATATCCAGTCTATGGTCTCCTCTAGTTATTTATATCCAGTCTATGGTCCTCTAGTTATTTATATCCAGTCTATGGTCCCCTCTAGTTATTTATATCCAGTCTATGGTCCCCTCTAGTTATTTATATCCAGTCTATGGTCCCCTCTAGTTATTTATATCCAGTCTATGGTCTCCTCTAGTCGTTTATATCCAGTCTATGGTCCCCTCTAGTCATTTATATCCATTCTATGGTCCCCTCTAGTTATTTATATCCATTCTATGGTCCCCTCTAGTTATATATATCCAGTCTATGGTCTCCTCTAGTTGTTTATATCCAGTCTATGGTCCCCTCTAGTTATTTATATCCATTCTATGGTCCCCTCTAGTTATTTATATCCATTCTATGGTCCCCTCTAGTTATTTATATCCAGTCTATGGTCCCCTCTAGTTATTTATATCCAGTCTATGGTCCCCTCTAGTTATTTATATCCAGTCTATGGTCCCCTCTAGTTATTTATATCCAGTCTATGGTCCCCTCTAGTTATTTATATCCAGTCTATGGTCCCCTCTAGTTATTTATATCCAGTCTATGGTCCCCTCTAGTTATTTATATCCAGTCTCTGGTCCCCTCTAGTTATTTATATCCAGTCTATGGTCCCCTCTAGTTATTTATATCCAGTCTATGGTCTCCTCTAGTTATTTATATCCAGTCTATGGCCCTCTAGTTATTTATATCCAGTCTATGGTCCTCTAGTTATTTATATCCAGTCTATGGTCCTCTAGTTATTTATATCCAGTCTATGGTCTCCTCTAGTTGTTTATATCCAGTCTATGGTCCCCTCTAGTTATTTATATCCATTCTATGGTCCCCTCTAGTTATTTATATCCATTCTATGGTCCCCTCTAGTTATTTATATCCAGTCTATGGTCCCCTCTAGTTATTTATATCCAGTCTATGGTCCCCTCTAGTTATTTATATCCAGTCTATGGTCCCCTCTAGTTATTTATATCCAGTCTATGGTCCCCTCTAGTTATTTATATCCAGTCTCTGGTCCCCTCTAGTTATTTATATCCAGTCTATGGTCTCCTCTAGTTATTTATATCCAGTCTATGGTCTCCTCTAGTTATTTATATCCAGTCTATGGTCCTCTAGTTATTTATATCCAGTCTATGGTCCTCTAGTTATTTTCCTCTAGTTATTTATATCCAGTCTATGGTCCTCTAGTTATTTATATCCAGTCTATGGTCCCGTCTAGTTATTTATATCCAGTCTATGGTCCCCTCTAGTTATTTATATCTAGTCTATGGTCCCCTCTAGTTATTTATATCCAGTCTATGGTCCTCTAGTTATTTATATCCAGTCTATGGTATCTTCTAGTTATTTATATCCAGTCTATGGTCCTCTAGTTATTTATATCCAGTCTATGGTCCTCTAGTTATTTATATCCAGTCTATGGTCCCCAAGTTATTTATATCCAGTCTATGGTCCCCTCTAGTTATTTATATCCAGTCTATGGTCCCCTCTAGTTATTTATATCCAGTCTATGGTCTCCTCTAGTTATTTATATCCAGTCTATGGTCTCCTCTAGTTATTTATATCCAGTCTATGGTCCCCTCTAGTTATTTATATCCAGTCTATGGTCCTCTAGTTATGTATATCCAGTCTATGGTCTCTTCTAGTTATTTATATCCAGTCTATGGTCCTCTAGTTATTTTCCTCTATTTATTTATATCCAGTCTATGGTCCTCTAGTTATTTATATCCAGTCTATGGTCCCCAAGTTATTTATATCCAGTCTATGGTCTCCTCTAGTTATTTATATCCAGTCTATGGTCCCCTCTAGTTATTTATATCCATTCTATGGTCCCCTCTAGTTATTTATATCCAGTCTATGGTCCCCTCTAGTTATTTATATCCATTCTATGGTCCCCTCTAGTTATTTATATCCATTCTATGGTCCCGTCTAGTTATTTATATCCAGTCTATGGTCCCCTCTAGTTATTTATATCCAGTCTATGGTCCCCTCTAGTTATTTATATCCAGTCTATGGTCCCCTCTAGTTATTTATATCCAGTCTATGGTCCTCTAGTTATGTATATCCAGTCTATGGTCTCCTCTCGTTGTTTATATCCAGTCTATGGTCCCCTCTAGTTATTTATATCCATTCTGTGGTCCCCTCTAGTTATTTATATCCATTCTATGGTCCCCTCTAGTTATTTATATCCAGTCTATGGTCCCCTCTAGTTATATATATCCAGTCTATGGTCCCCTCTAGTTATTTATATCCAGTCTATGGTCCCCTCTAGTTATTTATATCCAGTCTATGGTCCCCTCTAGTTATTTATATCCAGTCTCTGGTCCCCTCTAGTTATTTATATCCAGTCTATGGTCCCCTCTAGTTATTTATATCCAGTCTATGGTCCCCTCTAGTTATTTATATCCAGTCTATGGTCCCCTCTAGTTATTTATATCCAGTCTATGGTCTCCTCTAGTTATTTATATCCAGTCTATGGTCCCCTCTAGTTATTTATATCCAGTCTATGGTCTCCTCTCGTTGTTTATATCCAGTCTATGGTCCCCTCTAGTTATTTATATCCAGTCTATGGTCCCCTCTAGTCATTTATATCCATTCTATGGTCCCCTCTAGTTATTTATATCCATTCTATGGTCCCCTCTAGTTATATATATCCAGTCTATGGTCTCCTCTAGTTGTTTATATCCAGTCTATGGTCCCCTCTAGTTATTTATATCCAGTCTATGGTCCCCTCTAGTTATTTATATCCAGTCTATGGTCCCCTCTAGTTATTTATATCCAGTCTATGGTCCCCTCTAGTTATTTATATACAGTCTCTGGTCCCGTCTGGTTATTTATATCCAGTCTATGGTCCCGTCTGGTTATTTATATCCAGTCTATGGTCCTCTAGTTATTTATATCCAGTCTATGGTCCTCTAGTTATTTATATCCAGTCTATGGTCCTCTATTTATTTATATCCAGTCTATGGTCCTCTAGTTATTTATATCCAGTCTATGGTCCCCAAGTTGTTTATATCCAGTCTATGGTCTCCTCTAGTTATTTATATCCAGTCTATGGTCCCCTCTAGTTGTTTATATCCATTCTATGGTCCCCTCTAGTTATTTATATCCAGTCTATGGTCCCCTCTAGTTATTTATATCCAGTCTATGGTCTCCTCTAGTTATTTATATCCAGTCTATGGTCTCCTCTCGTTATTTATATCCAGTCTATGGTCCCCTCTAGTTATTTATATCCATTCTGTGGTCCCCTCTAGTTATTTATATCCATTCTATGGTCCCCTCTAGTTATTTATATCCAGTCTATGGTCCCCTCTAGTTATTTATATCCAGTCTATGGTCCCCTCTAGTTATTTATATCCAGTCTATGGTCCCCTCTAGTTATTTATATCCAGTCTCTGGTCCCCTCTAGTTATTTATATCCAGTCTATGGTCCCCTCTAGTTATTTATATCCAGTCTATGGTCCCCTCTAGTCATTTATATCCAGTCTATGGTCCCCTCTAGTCATTTATATCCATTCTATGGTCCCCTCTAGTTATTTATCTCCATTCTATGGTCCCCTCTAGTTATATATATCCAGTCTATGGTCTCCTCTAGTTGTTTATATCCAGTCTATGGTCCCCTCTAGTTATTTATATCCATTCTATGGTCCCCTCTAGTTATTTATATCCATTCTATGGTCCCCTCTAGTTATTTATATCCAGTCTATGGTCCCCTCTAGTTATTTATATCCAGTCTATGGTCCCCTCTAGTTATTTATATCCAGTCTATGGTCCCCTCTAGTTATTTATATCCAGTCTATGGTCCCCTCTAGTTATTTATATCCAGTCTCTGGTCCCCTCTAGTTATTTATATCCAGTCTCTGGTCCCCTCTAGTTATTTATATCCAGTCTATGGTCCCCTCTAGTTATTTATATCCAGTCTATGGTCTCCTCTAGTTATTTATATCCAGTCTATGGCCCTCTAGTTATTTATATCCAGTCTATGGTCCTCTAGTTATTTATATCCAGTCTATGGTCCTCTAGTTATTTATATCCAGTCTATGGTCTCCTCTAGTTGTTTATATCCAGTCTATGGTCCCCTCTAGTTATTTATATCCATTCTATGGTCCCCTCTAGTTATTTATATCCATTCTATGGTCCCCTCTAGTTATTTATATCCAGTCTTTGGTCCCCTCTAGTTATTTATATCCAGTCTATGGTCCCCTCTAGTTATTTATATCCAGTCTATGGTCCCCTCTAGTTATTTATATCCAGTCTCTGGTCCCCTCTAGTTATTTATATCCAGTCTATGGTCCCCTCTAGTTATTTATATCCAGTCTATGGTCTCCTCTAGTTATTTATATCCAGTCTATGGTCTCCTCTAGTTGTTTATATCCATTCTATGGTCCCCTCTAGTTATTTATATCCATTCTATGGTCCCCTCTAGTTATTTATATCCATTCTATGGTCCCGTCTAGTTATTTATATCCAGTCTATGGTCCCCTCTAGTTATTTATATCCAGTCTATGGTCCCCTCTAGTTATTTATATCCAGTCTATGGTCCCCTCTAGTTATTTATATCCAGTCTATGGTCCCCTCTAGTTATTTATATCCAGTCTATGGTCTCCTCTAGTTATTTATATCCAGTCTATGGTCCTCTAGTTATTTATATCCAGTCTATGGTCCTCTAGTTATTTATATCCAGTCTATGGTCCTCTAGTTATTTTCCTCGAGTTATTTATATCCAGTCTATGGTCCTCTAGTTATTTATATCCAGTCTATGGTCCCGTCTAGTTATTTATATCCATTCTATGGTCCCCTCTAGTTATTTATATCCAGTCTTTGGTCCCCTCTAGTTATTTATATCCAGTCTATGGTCCCCTCTAGTTATTTATATCCAGTCTATGGTCCCCTCTAGTTATTTATATCCAGTCTCTGGTCCCCTCTAGTTATTTATATCCAGTCTATGGTCCCCTCTAGTTATTTATATCCAGTCTATGGTCTCCTCTAGTTATTTATATCCAGTCTATGGTCTCCTCTAGTTGTTTATATCCATTCTATGGTCCCCTCTAGTTATTTATATCCATTCTATGGTCCCCTCTAGTTATTTATATCCATTCTATGGTCCCGTCTAGTTATTTATATCCAGTCTATGGTCCCCTCTAGTTATTTATATCCAGTCTATGGTCCCCTCTAGTTATTTATATCCAGTCTATGGTCCCCTCTAGTTATTTATATCCAGTCTATGGTCCCCTCTAGTTATTTATATCCAGTCTATGGTCTCCTCTAGTTATTTATATCCAGTCTATGGTCCTCTAGTTATTTATATCCAGTCTATGGTCCTCTAGTTATTTATATCCAGTCTATGGTCCTCTAGTTATTTTCCTCGAGTTATTTATATCCAGTCTATGGTCCTCTAGTTATTTATATCCAGTCTATGGTCCCGTCTAGTTATTTATATCCAGTCTATGGTCCCCTCTAGTTATTTATATCTAGTCTATGGTCCCCTCTAGTTATTTATATCCAGTCTATGGCCCTCTAGTTATTTATATCCAGTCTATGGTCCTCTAGTTATTTATATCCAGTCTATGGTCCTCTAGTTATTTATATCCAGTCTATGGTCTCCTCTAGTTGTTTATATCCAGTCTATGGTCCCCTCTAGTTATTTATATCCATTCTATGGTCCCCTCTAGTAATTTATATCCATTCTATGGTCCCCTCTAGTTATTTATATCCAGTCTTTGGTCCCCTCTAGTTATTTATATCCAGTCTATGGTCCCCTCTAGTTATTTATATCCAGTCTATGGTCCCCTCTAGTTATTTATATCCAGTCTCTGGTCCCCTCTAGTTATTTATATCCAGTCTCTGGTCCCCTCTAGTTATTTATATCCAGTCTATGGTCCCCTCTAGTTATTTATATCCAGTCTCTGGTCCCCTCTAGTTATTTATATCCAGTCTCTGGTCCCCTCTAGTTATTTATATCCAGTCTATGGTCCCCTCTAGTTATTTATATCCAGTCTATGGTCTCCTCTAGTTATTTATATCCAGTCTATGGTCTCCTCTAGTTGTTTATATCCATTCTATGGTCCCCTCTAGTTATTTATATCCATTCTATGGTCCCCTCTAGTTATTTATATCCATTCTATGGTCCCGTCTAGTTATTTATATCCAGTCTATGGTCCCCTCTAGTTATTTATATCCAGTCTATGGTCCCCTCTAGTTATTTATATCCAGTCTATGGTCCCCTCTAGTTATTTATATCCAGTCTATGGTCCCCTCTAGTTATTTATATCCAGTCTATGGTCTCCTCTAGTTATTTATATCCAGTCTATGGTCCTCTAGTTATTTATATCCAGTCTATGGTCCTCTAGTTATTTATATCCAGTCTATGGTCCTCTAGTTATTTTCCTCGAGTTATTTATATCCAGTCTATGGTCCTCTAGTTATTTATATCCAGTCTATGGTCCCGTCTAGTTATTTATATCCAGTCTATGGTCCCCTCTAGTTATTTATATCTAGTCTATGGTCCCCTCTAGTTATTTATATCCAGTCTATGGTCCTCTAGTTATTTATATCCAGTCTATGGTCTCTTCTAGTTATTTATATCCAGTCTATGGTCCTCTAGTTATTTATATCCAGTCTATGGTCCTCTAGTTATTTATATCCAGTCTATGGTCCCCAAGTTATTTATATCCAGTCTATGGTCCCCTCTAGTTGTTTATATCCAGTCTATGGTCCCCTCTAGTTATTTATATCCAGTCTATGGTCCCCTCTAGTTATTTATATCCAGTCTATGGTCTCCTCTAGTTATTTATATCCAGTCTATGGTCTCCTCTAGTTGTTTATATCCATTCTATGGTCCCCTCTAGTTATTTATATCCATTCTATGGTCCCCTCTAGTTATTTATATCCATTCTATGGTCCCGTCTAGTTATTTATATCCAGTCTATGGTCCCCTCTAGTTATTTATATCCAGTCTATGGTCCCCTCTAGTTATTTATATCCAGTCTATGGTCCCCTCTAGTTATTTATATCCAGTCTATGGTCCCCTCTAGTTATTTATATCCAGTCTATGGTCTCCTCTAGTTATTTATATCCAGTCTATGGTCCTCTAGTTATTTATATCCAGTCTATGGTCCTCTAGTTATTTATATCCAGTCTATGGTCCTCTAGTTATTTTCCTCGAGTTATTTATATCCAGTCTATGGTCCTCTAGTTATTTATATCCAGTCTATGGTCCCGTCTAGTTATTTATATCCAGTCTATGGTCCCCTCTAGTTATTTATATCTAGTCTATGGTCCCCTCTAGTTATTTATATCCAGTCTATGGTCCTCTAGTTATTTATATCCAGTCTATGGTCTCTTCTAGTTATTTATATCCAGTCTATGGTCCTCTAGTTATTTATATCCAGTCTATGGTCCTCTAGTTATTTATATCCAGTCTATGGTCCCCAAGTTATTTATATCCAGTCTATGGTCCCCTCTAGTTGTTTATATCCAGTCTATGGTCCCCTCTAGTTATTTATATCCAGTCTATGGTCCCCTCTAGTTATTTATATCCAGTCTATGGTCTCCTCTAGTTATTTATATCCAGTCTATGGTCTCCTCTAGTTGTTTATATCCATTCTATGGTCCCCTCTAGTTATTTATATCCATTCTATGGTCCCTTCTAGTTATTTATATCCATTCTATGGTCCCGTCTAGTTATTTATATCCAGTCTATGGTCCCCTCTAGTTATTTATATCCAGTTTATATCCATTCTATGGTCCCTTCTAGTTATTTATATCCAGTCTATGGTCCCGTCTAGTTATTTATATCCAGTCTATGGTCCCCTCTAGTTATTTATATCTAGTCTATGGTCCCCTCTAGTTATTTATATCCAGTCTATGGTCTCTTCTAGTTATTTATATCCAGTCTATGGTCCTCTAGTTATTTATATCCAGTCTATGGTCCTCTAGTTATTTATATCCAGTCTATGGTCCCCAAGTTATTTATATCCAGTCTATGGTCCCCTCTAGTTATTTATATCCAGTCTATGGTCCCCTCTAATTATTTATATCCAGTCTATGGTCCTCTAGTTATTTATATCCAGTCTATGGTCCTCTAGTTATTTATATCCAGTCTATGGTCCTCTAGTTATTTATATCCAGTCTATGGTCCCCTCTAGTTATTTATATCCAGTCTATGGTCCCGTCTAGTTATTTATATCCAGTCTATGGTCCCGTCTAGTTATTTATATCCAGTCTATGGTCCCCTCTAGTTATTTATATCCAGTCTATGGTCCCCTCTAGTTATTTATATCCAGTCTATGGTCCTCTAGTTATTTATATCCAGTCTATGGTCCTCTAGTTATTTTCCTCAAGTTATTTATATCCAGTCTATGGTCCTCTAGTTATTTATATCCAGTCTATGGTCCCCAAGTTATTTATATCCAGTCTATGGTCCCCTCTAGTTATTTATATCCAGTCTATGGTCCCCTCTAGTTATTTATATCCAGTCTATGGTCTCCTCTAGTTGTTTATATCCAGTCTATGGTCCCCTCTAGTTATTTATATCCATTCTATGGTCCCCTCTAGTTATTTATATCCATTCTATGGTCCCCTCTAGTTATTTATATCCAGTCTATGGTCCCCTCTAGTTATTTATATCCAGTCTATGGTCCCCTCTAGTTATTTATATCCAGTCTATGGTCTCCTCTAGTTATTTATATCCAGTCTATGGTCCTCTAGTTATTTATATCCAGTCTATGGTCCTCTAGTTATTTATATCCAGTCTATGGTCCCCAAGTTATTTATATCCAGTCTATGGTCCCCTCTAGTTATTTATATCCAGTCTATGGTCCCCTCTAGGTTTTTATATCCAGTCAAGGGTCTCCTCTAGTTATTTATATCCAGTCTATGGTCTCCTCTAGTTGTTTATATCCATTCTATGGTCCCCTCTAGTTATTTATATCCATTCTATGGTCCCCTCTAGTTATTTATATCCATTCTATGGTCCCGTCTAGTTATTTATATCCAGTCTATGGTCCCCTCTAGTTATTTATATCCAGTCTATGGTCCCCTCTAGTTATTTATATCCAGTCTATGGTCCCCTCTAGTTATTTATATCCAGTCTATGGTCCCCTCTAGTTATTTATATCCAGTCTATGGTCTCCTCTAGTTATTTATATCCAGTCTATGGTCCTCTAGTTATTTATATCCAGTCTATGGTCCTCTAGTTATTTATATCCAGTCTATGGTCCTCTAGTTATTTTCCTCGAGTTATTTATATCCAGTCTATGGTCCTCTAGTTATTTATATCCAGTCTATGGTCCCGTCTAGTTATTTATATCCAGTCTATGGTCCCCTCTAGTTATTTATATCTAGTCTATGGTCCCCTCTAGTTATTTATATCCAGTCTATGGTCCTCTAGTTATTTATATCCAGTCTATGGTCTCTTCTAGTTATTTATATCCAGTCTATGGTCCTCTAGTTATTTATATCCAGTCTATGGTCCTCTAGTTATTTATATCCAGTCTATGGTCCCCAAGTTATTTATATCCAGTCTATGGTCCCCTCTAGTTATTTATATCCAGTCTATGGTCCCCTCTAGTTATTTATATCCAGTCTATGGTCTCCTCTAGTTATTTATATCCAGTCTATGGTCTCCTCTAGTTGTTTATATCCATTCTATGGTCCCCTCTAGTTATTTATATCCATTCTATGGTCCCCTCTAGTTATTTATATCCATTCTATGGTCCCGTCTAGTTATTTATATCCAGTCTATGGTCCCCTCTAGTTATTTATATCCAGTCTATGGTCCCCTCTAGTTATTTATATCCAGTCTATGGTCCCCTCTAGTTATTTATATCCAGTCTATGGTCCCCTCTAGTTATTTATATCCAGTCTATGGTCTCCTCTAGTTATTTATATCCAGTCTATGGTCCTCTAGTTATTTATATCCAGTCTATGGTCCTCTAGTTATTTATATCCAGTCTATGGTCCTCTAGTTATTTTCCTCGAGTTATTTATATCCAGTCTATGGTCCTCTAGTTATTTATATCCAGTCTATGGTCCCCTCTAGTTATTTATATCCAGTCTATGGTCTCCTCTAGTTATTTATATCCAGTCTATGGTCTCCTCTAGTTGTTTATATCCATTCTATGGTCCCCTCTAGTTATTTATATCCAGTCTATGGTCCCCTCTAGTTATTTATATCCAGTCTATGGTCCCCTCTAGTTATTTATATCCAGTCTATGGTCCTCTAGTTATTTATATCCAGTCTATGATCCTCTAGTTATTTTCCTCTAGTTATTTATATCCAGTCTATGGTCCCGTCTAGTTATTTATATCCAGTCTATGGTCCCCTCTAGTTATTTATATCCAGTCTATGGTCCCGTCTATTTATTTATATCCAGTCTATGGTCCCCTCTAGTTATTTATATCCAGTCTATGGTCCCCTCTAGTTATTTATATCCAGTCTATGGTCCCCTGTAGTTATTTATATCCAGTCTATGGTCCCCTCTAGTTATTTATATCCAGTCTATGGTCCTCTAGTTATGTATATCCAGTCTATGGTCTCTTCTAGTTATTTATATCCAGTCTATGGTCCTCTAGTTATTTTCCTCTATTTATTTATATCCAGTCTATGGTCCTCTAGTTATTTATATCCAGTCTATGGTCCCCAAGTTATTTATATCCAGTCTATGGTCTCCTCTAGTTATTTATATCCAGTCTATGGTCCCCTCTAGTTGTTTATATCCATTCTATGGTCCCCTCTAGTTATTTATATCCAGTCTATGGTCCCCTCTAGTTATTTATATCCAGTCTATGGTCTCCTCTAGTTATTTATATCCAGTCTAGGCCCCTGCCGTCGGTCCTCTAGTTATTTATATCCAGTCTATGGTCCCCTCTAGTTATTTATATCCAGTCTATGGTCCCCTCTAGTTATTTATATCCAGTCTATGGTCCCCTCTAGTTATTTATATCCAGTCTATGGTCTCCTCTAGTCGTTTATATCCAGTCTATGGTCCCCTCTAGTCATTTATATCCATTCTATGGTCCCCTCTAGTTATTTATATCCATTCTATGGTCCCCTCTAGTTATATATATCCAGTCTATGGTCTCCTCTAGTTGTTTATATCCAGTCTATGGTCCCCTCTAGTTATTTATATCCATTCTATGGTCCCCTCTAGTTATTTATATCCATTCTATGGTCCCCTCTAGTTATTTATATCCAGTCTATGGTCCCCTCTAGTTATTTATATCCAGTCTATGGTCCCCTCTAGTTATTTATATCCAGTCTATGGTCCCCTCTAGTTATTTATATCCAGTCTATGGTCCCCTCTAGTTATTTATATCCAGTCTATGGTCCCCTCTAGTTATTTATATCCAGTCTATGGTCCCCTCTAGTTATTTATATCCAGTCTCTGGTCCCCTCTAGTTATTTATATCCAGTCTATGGTCCCCTCTAGTTATTTATATCCAGTCTATGGTCTCCTCTAGTTATTTATATCCAGTCTATGGCCCTCTAGTTATTTATATCCAGTCTATGGTCCTCTAGTTATTTATATCCAGTCTATGGTCCTCTAGTTATTTATATCCAGTCTATGGTCTCCTCTAGTTGTTTATATCCAGTCTATGGTCTCCTCTAGTTATTTATATCCATTCTATGGTCCCCTCTAGTTATTTATATCCATTCTATGGTCCCCTCTAGTTATTTATATCCAGTCTATGGTCCCCTCTAGTTATTTATATCCAGTCTATGGTCCCCTCTAGTTATTTATATCCAGTCTATGGTCCCCTCTAGTTATTTATATCCAGTCTATGGTCCCCTCTAGTTATTTATATCCAGTCTCTGGTCCCCTCTAGTTATTTATATCCAGTCTATGGTCTCCTCTAGTTATTTATATCCAGTCTATGGTCTCCTCTAGTTATTTATATCCAGTCTATGGTCCTCTAGTTATTTATATCCAGTCTATGGTCCTCTAGTTATTTTCCTCTAGTTATTTATATCCAGTCTATTGTCCCGTCTAGTTATTTATATCCAGTCTATGGTCCCCTCTAGTTATTTATATCTAGTCTATGGTCCCCTCTAGTTATTTATATCCAGTCTATGGTCCTCTAGTTATTTATATCCAGTCTATGGTCCTCTAGTTATTTATATCCAGTCTATGGTCCTCTAGTTATTTTCCTCGAGTTATTTATATCCAGTCTATGGTCCTCTAGTTATTTATATCCAGTCTATGGTCCCCTCTAGTTATTTATATCCAGTCTATGGTCTCCTCTAGTTATTTATATCCAGTCTATGGTCTCCTCTAGTTGTTTATATCCATTCTATGGTCCCCTCTAGTTATTTATATCCAGTCTATGGTCCCCTCTAGTTATTTATATCCAGTCTATGGTCCCCTCTAGTTATTTATATCCAGTCTATGGTCCTCTAGTTATTTATATCCAGTCTATGATCCTCTAGTTATTTTCCTCTAGTTATTTATATCCAGTCTATGGTCCCCTCTAGTTATTTATATCCAGTCTATGGTCCCGTCTATTTATTTATATCCAGTCTATGGTCCCCTCTAGTTATTTATATCCAGTCTATGGTCCCCTCTAGTTATTTATATCCAGTCTATGGTCCCCTGTAGTTATTTATATCCAGTCTATGGTCCCCTCTAGTTATTTATATCCAGTCTATGGTCCTCTAGTTATGTATATCCAGTCTATGGTCTCTTCTAGTTATTTATATCCAGTCTATGGTCCTCTAGTTATTTTCCTCTATTTATTTATATCCAGTCTATGGTCCTCTAGTTATTTATATCCAGTCTATGGTCCCCAAGTTATTTATATCCAGTCTATGGTCTCCTCTAGTTATTTATATCCAGTCTATGGTCCCCTCTAGTTGTTTATATCCATTCTATGGTCCCCTCTAGTTATTTATATCCAGTCTATGGTCCCCTCTAGTTATTTATATCCAGTCTATGGTCTCCTCTAGTTATTTATATCCAGTCTATGGTCTCCTCTAGTTATTTATATCCAGTCTATGGTCCTCTAGTTATTTATATCCAGTCTATGGTCCCCTCTAGTTATTTATATCCAGTCTATGGTCCCCTCTAGTTATTTATATCCAGTCTATGGTCCCCTCTAGTTATTTATATCCAGTCTATGGTCTCCTCTAGTCGTTTATATCCAGTCTATGGTCCCCTCTAGTCATTTATATCCATTCTATGGTCCCCTCTAGTTATTTATATCCATTCTATGGTCCCCTCTAGTTATATATATCCAGTCTATGGTCTCCTCTAGTTGTTTATATCCAGTCTATGGTCCCCTCTAGTTATTTATATCCAGTCTATGATCCTCTAGTTATTTTCCTCTAGTTATTTATATCCAGTCTATGGTCCCGTCTAGTTATTTATATCCAGTCTATGGTCCCCTCTAGTTATTTATATCCAGTCTATGGTCCCGTCTATTTATTTATATCCAGTCTATGGTCCCCTCTAGTTATTTATATCCAGTCTATGGTCCCCTCTAGTTATTTATATCCAGTCTATGGTCCCCTGTAGTTATTTATATCCAGTCTATGGTCCCCTCTAGTTATTTATATCCAGTCTATGGTCCTCTAGTTATGTATATCCAGTCTATGGTCTCTTCTAGTTATTTATATCCAGTCTATGGTCCTCTAGTTATTTTCCTCTATTTATTTATATCCAGTCTATGGTCCTCTAGTTATTTATATCCAGTCTATGGTCCCCAAGTTATTTATATCCAGTCTATGGTCTCCTCTAGTTATTTATATCCAGTCTATGGTCCCCTCTAGTTGTTTATATCCATTCTATGGTCCCCTCTAGTTATTTATATCCAGTCTATGGTCCCCTCTAGTTATTTATATCCAGTCTATGGTCTCCTCTAGTTATTTATATCCAGTCTATGGTCTCCTCTAGTTATTTATATCCAGTCTATGGTCTCCTCTAGTTATTTATATCCAGTCTATGGTCTCCTCTAGTTATTTATATCCAGTCTATGGTCCTCTAGTTATTTATATCCAGTCTATGGTCCCCTCTAGTTATTTATATCCAGTCTATGGTCCCCTCTAGTTATTTATATCCAGTCTATGGTCCCCTCTAGTTATTTATATCCAGTCTATGGTCTCCTCTAGTCGTTTATATCCAGTCTATGGTCCCCTCTAGTCATTTATATCCATTCTATGGTCCCCTCTAGTTATTTATATCCATTCTATGGTCCCCTCTAGTTATATATATCCAGTCTATGGTCTCCTCTAGTTGTTTATATCCAGTCTATGGTCCCCTCTAGTTATTTATATCCATTCTATGGTCCCCTCTAGTTATTTATATCCATTCTATGGTCCCCTCTAGTTATTTATATCCAGTCTATGGTCCCCTCTAGTTATTTATATCCAGTCTATGGTCCCCTCTAGTTATTTATATCCAGTCTATGGTCCCCTCTAGTTATTTATATCCAGTCTATGGTCCCCTCTAGTTATTTATATCCAGTCTATGGTCCCCTCTAGTTATTTATATCCAGTCTATGGTCCCCTCTAGTTATTTATATCCAGTCTCTGGTCCCCTCTAGTTATTTATATCCAGTCTATGGTCCCCTCTAGTTATTTATATCCAGTCTATGGTCTCCTCTAGTTATTTATATCCAGTCTATGGCCCTCTAGTTATTTATATCCAGTCTATGGTCCTCTAGTTATTTATATCCAGTCTATGGTCCTCTAGTTATTTATATCCAGTCTATGGTCTCCTCTAGTTGTTTATATCCAGTCTATGGTCTCCTCTAGTTATTTATATCCATTCTATGGTCCCCTCTAGTTATTTATATCCATTCTATGGTCCCCTCTAGTTATTTATATCCAGTCTATGGTCCCCTCTAGTTATTTATATCCAGTCTATGGTCCCCTCTAGTTATTTATATCCAGTCTATGGTCCCCTCTAGTTATTTATATCCAGTCTATGGTCCCCTCTAGTTATTTATATCCAGTCTCTGGTCCCCTCTAGTTATTTATATCCAGTCTATGGTCTCCTCTAGTTATTTATATCCAGTCTATGGTCTCCTCTAGTTATTTATATCCAGTCTATGGTCCTCTAGTTATTTATATCCAGTCTATGGTCCTCTAGTTATTTTCCTCTAGTTATTTATATCCAGTCTATTGTCCCGTCTAGTTATTTATATCCAGTCTATGGTCCCCTCTAGTTATTTATATCTAGTCTATGGTCCCCTCTAGTTATTTATATCCAGTCTATGGTCCTCTAGTTATTTATATCCAGTCTATGGTCCTCTAGTTATTTATATCCAGTCTATGGTCCTCTAGTTATTTTCCTCGAGTTATTTATATCCAGTCTATGGTCCTCTAGTTATTTATATCCAGTCTATGGTCCCCTCTAGTTATTTATATCCAGTCTATGGTCTCCTCTAGTTATTTATATCCAGTCTATGGTCTCCTCTAGTTGTTTATATCCATTCTATGGTCCCCTCTAGTTATTTATATCCAGTCTATGGTCCCCTCTAGTTATTTATATCCAGTCTATGGTCCCCTCTAGTTATTTATATCCAGTCTATGGTCCTCTAGTTATTTATATCCAGTCTATGATCCTCTAGTTATTTTCCTCTAGTTATTTATATCCAGTCTATGGTCCCGTCTAGTTATTTATATCCAGTCTATGGTCCCCTCTAGTTATTTATATCCAGTCTATGGTCCCGTCTATTTATTTATATCCAGTCTATGGTCCCCTCTAGTTATTTATATCCAGTCTATGGTCCCCTCTAGTTATTTATATCCAGTCTATGGTCCCCTGTAGTTATTTATATCCAGTCTATGGTCCCCTCTAGTTATTTATATCCAGTCTATGGTCCTCTAGTTATGTATATCCAGTCTATGGTCTCTTCTAGTTATTTATATCCAGTCTATGGTCCTCTAGTTATTTTCCTCTATTTATTTATATCCAGTCTATGGTCCTCTAGTTATTTATATCCAGTCTATGGTCCCCAAGTTATTTATATCCAGTCTATGGTCTCCTCTAGTTATTTATATCCAGTCTATGGTCCCCTCTAGTTGTTTATATCCATTCTATGGTCCCCTCTAGTTATTTATATCCAGTCTATGGTCCCCTCTAGTTATTTATATCCAGTCTATGGTCTCCTCTAGTTATTTATATCCAGTCTATGGTCTCCTCTAGTTATTTATATCCAGTCTATGGTCCTCTAGTTATTTATATCCAGTCTATGGTCCCCTCTAGTTATTTATATCCAGTCTATGGTCCCCTCTAGTTATTTATATCCAGTCTATGGTCCCCTCTAGTTATTTATATCCAGTCTATGGTCTCCTCTAGTCGTTTATATCCAGTCTATGGTCCCCTCTAGTCATTTATATCCATTCTATGGTCCCCTCTAGTTATTTATATCCATTCTATGGTCCCCTCTAGTTATATATATCCAGTCTATGGTCTCCTCTAGTTGTTTATATCCAGTCTATGGTCCCCTCTAGTTATTTATATCCAGTCTATGATCCTCTAGTTATTTTCCTCTAGTTATTTATATCCAGTCTATGGTCCCGTCTAGTTATTTATATCCAGTCTATGGTCCCCTCTAGTTATTTATATCCAGTCTATGGTCCCGTCTATTTATTTATATCCAGTCTATGGTCCCCTCTAGTTATTTATATCCAGTCTATGGTCCCCTCTAGTTATTTATATCCAGTCTATGGTCCCCTGTAGTTATTTATATCCAGTCTATGGTCCCCTCTAGTTATTTATATCCAGTCTATGGTCCTCTAGTTATGTATATCCAGTCTATGGTCTCTTCTAGTTATTTATATCCAGTCTATGGTCCTCTAGTTATTTTCCTCTATTTATTTATATCCAGTCTATGGTCCTC
Organism: Salmo salar; assembly: GCF_965601325.2. NCBI lineage: Eukaryota > Metazoa > Chordata > Actinopteri > Salmoniformes > Salmonidae > Salmo > Salmo salar. Next base: position 56,814,414 of record NC_138300.1, read on the forward strand.
TAGTTATTTATATCCAGTCTATGGTCCCCAAGTTATTTATATCCAGTCTATGGTCTCCTCTAGTTATTTATATCCAGTCTATGGTCCCCTCTAGTTGTTTATATCCATTCTATGGTCCCCTCTAGTTATTTATATCCAGTCTATGGTCCCCTCTAGTTATTTATATCCAGTCTATGGTCTCCTCTAGTTATTTATATCCAGTCTATGGTCTCCTCTAGTTATTTATATCCAGTCTATGGTCCTCTAGTTATTTATATCCAGTCTATGGTCCCCTCTAGTTATTTATATCCAGTCTATGGTCCCCTCTAGTTATTTATATCCAGTCTATGGTCCCCTCTAGTTATTTATATCCAGTCTATGGTCTCCTCTAGTCGTTTATATCCAGTCTATGGTCCCCTCTAGTCATTTATATCCATTCTATGGTCCCCTCTAGTTATTTATATCCATTCTATGGTCCCCTCTAGTTATATATATCCAGTCTATGGTCTCCTCTAGTTGTTTATATCCAGTCTATGGTCCCCTCTAGTTATTTATATCCATTCTATGGTCCCCTCTAGTTATTTATATCCATTCTATGGTCCCCTCTAGTTATTTATATCCAGTCTATGGTCCCCTCTAGTTATTTATATCCAGTCTATGGTCCCCTCTAGTTATTTATATCCAGTCTATGGTCCCCTCTAGTTATTTATATCCAGTCTATGGTCCCCTCTAGTTATTTATATCCAGTCTATGGTCCCCTCTAGTTATTTATATCCAGTCTATGGTCCCCTCTAGTTATTTATATCCAGTCTCTGGTCCCCTCTAGTTATTTATATCCAGTCTATGGTCCCCTCTAGTTATTTATATCCAGTCTATGGTCTCCTCTAGTTATTTATATCCAGTCTATGGCCCTCTAGTTATTTATATCCAGTCTATGGTCCTCTAGTTATTTATATCCAGTCTATGGTCCTCTAGTTATTTATATCCAGTCTATGGTCTCCTCTAGTTGTTTATATCCAGTCTATGGTCTCCTCTAGTTATTTATATCCATTCTATGGTCCCCTCTAGTTATTTATATCCATTCTATGGTCCCCTCTAGTTATTTATATCCAGTCTATGGTCCCCTCTAGTTATTTATATCCAGTCTATGGTCCCCTCTAGTTATTTATATCCAGTCTATGGTCCCCTCTAGTTATTTATATCCAGTCTATGGTCCCCTCTAGTTATTTATATCCAGTCTCTGGTCCCCTCTAGTTATTTATATCCAGTCTATGGTCTCCTCTAGTTATTTATATCCAGTCTATGGTCTCCTCTAGTTATTTATATCCAGTCTATGGTCCTCTAGTTATTTATATCCAGTCTATGGTCCTCTAGTTATTTTCCTCTAGTTATTTATATCCAGTCTATTGTCCCGTCTAGTTATTTATATCCAGTCTATGGTCCCCTCTAGTTATTTATATCTAGTCTATGGTCCCCTCTAGTTATTTATATCCAGTCTATGGTCCTCTAGTTATTTATATCCAGTCTATGGTATCTTCTAGTTATTTATATCCAGTCTATGGTCCTCTAGTTATTTATATCCAGTCTATGGTCCTCTAGTTATTTATATCCAGTCTATGGTCCCCAAGTTATTTATATCCAGGCTATGGTCCCCTCTAGTTATTTATATCCAGTCTATGGTCCCCTCTAGTTATTTATATCCAGTCTATGGTCTCCTCTAGTTATTTATATCCAGTCTATGGTCTCCTCTAGTTATTTATATCCAGTCTATGGTCCCCTCTAGTTATTTATATCCAGTCTATGGTCCTCTAGTTATGTATATCCAGTCTATGGTCTCTTCTAGTTATTTATATCCAGTCTATGGTCCTCTAGTTATTTTCCTCTATTTATTTATATCCAGTCTATGGTCCTCTAGTTATTTATATCCAGTCTATGGTCCCCAAGTTATTTATATCCAGTCTATGGTCTCCTCTAGTTATTTATATCCAGTCTATGGTCCCCTCTAGTTATTTATATCCATTCTATGGTCCCCTCTAGTTATTTATATCCAGTCTATGGTCCCCTCTAGTTATTTATATCCATTCTATGGTCCCCTCTAGTTATTTATATCCATTCTATGGTCCCGTCTAGTTATTTATATCCAGTCTATGGTCCCCTCTAGTTATTTATATCCAGTCTATGGTCCCCTCTAGTTATTTATATCCAGTCTATGGTCCCCTCTAGTTATTTATATCCAGTCTATGGTCCTCTAGTTATTTATATCCAGTCTATGATCCTCTAGTTATTTATATCCAGTCTATGGTCCCGTCTAGTTATTTATATCCAGTCTATGGTCCCCTCTAGTTATTTATATCCAGTCTATGGTCCCCTCTAGTTATTTATATCCAGTCTATGGTCCCCTGTAGTTATTTATATCCAGTCTATGGTCCCCTCTAGTTATTTATATCCAGTCTATGGTCCTCTAGTTATGTATATCCAGTCTATGGTCTCCTCTCGTTGTTTATATCCAGTCTATGGTCCCCTCTAGTTATTTATATCCATTCTGTGGTCCCCTCTAGTTATTTATATCCATTCTATGGTCCCCTCTAGTTATTTATATCCAGTCTATGGTCCCCTCTAGTTATATATATCCAGTCTATGGTCCCCTCTAGTTATTTATATCCAGTCTATGGTCCCCTCTAGTTATTTATATCCAGTCTATGGTCCCCTCTAGTTATTTATATCCAGTCTCTGGTCCCCTCTAGTTATTTATATCCAGTCTATGGTCCTCTATTTATTTATATCCAGTCTATGGTCCTCTAGTTATTTATATCCAGTCTATGGTCCCCAAGTTGTTTATATCCAGTCTATGGTCTCCTCTAGTTATTTATATCCAGTCTATGGTCCCCTCTAGTTGTTTATATCCATTCTATGGTCCCCTCTAGTTATTTATATCCAGTCTATGGTCCCCTCTAGTTATTTATATCCAGTCTATGGTCTCCTCTAGTTATTTATATCCAGTCTATGGTCTCCTCTCGTTGTTTATATCCAGTCTATGGTCCCCTCTAGTTATTTATATCCATTCTGTGGTCCCCTCTAGTTATTTATATCCATTCTATGGTCCCCTCTAGTTATTTATATCCAGTCTATGGTCCCCTCTAGTTATTTATATCCAGTCTATGGTCCCCTCTAGTTATTTATATCCAGTCTATGGTCCCCTCTAGTTATTTATATCCAGTCTCTGGTCCCCTCTAGTTATTTATATCCAGTCTATGGTCCCCTCTAGTTATTTATATCCAGTCTATGGTCCCCTCTAGTCATTTATATCCAGTCTATGGTCCCCTCTAGTCATTTATATCCATTCTATGGTCCCCTGTAGTTATTTATATCCATTCTATGGTCCCCTGTAGTTATATATATCCAGTCTATGGTCTCCTCTAGTTGTTTATATCCAGTCTATGGTCCCCTCTAGTTATTTATATCCATTCTATGGTCCCCTCTAGTTATTTATATCCATTCTATGGTCCCCTCTAGTTATTTATATCCAGTCTATGGTCCCCTCTAGTTATTTATATCCAGTCTATGGTCCCCTCTAGTTATTTATATCCAGTCTATGGTCCCCTCTAGTTATTTATATCCAGTCTATGGTCCCCTCTAGTTATTTATATCCAGTCTATGGTCCCCTCTAGTTATTTATATCCAGTCTCTGGTCCCCTCTAGTTATTTATATCCAGTCTATGGTCCCCTCTAGTTATTTATATCCAGTCTATGGTCTCCTCTAGTTATTTATATCCAGTCTATGGCCCTCTAGTTATTTATATCCAGTCTATGGTCCTCTAGTTATTTATATCCAGTCTATGGTCCTCTAGTTATTTATATCCAGTCTATGGTCTCCTCTAGTTGTTTATATCCAGTCTATGGTCCCCTCTAGTTATTTATATCCATTCTATGGTCCCCTCTAGTTATTTATATCCATTCTATGGTCCCCTCTAGTTATTTATATCCAGTCTTTGGTCCCCTCTAGTTATTTATATCCAGTCTATGGTCCCCTCTAGTTATTTATATCCAGTCTATGGTCCCCTCTAGTTATTTATATCCAGTCTCTGGTCCCCTCTAGTTATTTATATCCAGTCTATGGTCTCCTCTAGTTATTTATATCCAGTCTATGTGCTCTAGTTATTTATATCCAGTCTATGGTCCTCTAGTTATTTTCCTCTAGTTATTTATATCCAGTCTATGGTCCTCTAGTTATTTATATCCAGTCTATGGTCCCCTCTAGTTATTTATATCTAGTCTATGGTCCCCTCTAGTTATTTATATCCAGTCTATGGTCCTCTAGTTATTTATATCCAGTCTATGGTCTCTTCTAGTTATTTATATCCAGTCTATGGTCCTCTAGTTATTTTCCTCTAGTTATTTATATCCAGTCTATGGTCCTCTAGTTATTTATATCCAGTCTATGGTCCCCAAGTTATTTATATCCAGTCTATGGTCCCCTCTAGTTATTTATATCCAGTCTATGGTCCCCTCTAGTTATTTATATCCAGTCTATGGTCCCCTCTAGTTATTTATATCCAGTCTATGGTCTCCTCTAGTTATTTATATCCAGTCTATGGTCTCCTCTAGTTGTTTATATCCATTCTATGGTCCCCTCTAGTTATTTATATCCATTCTATGGTCCCTTCTAGTTATTTATATCCATTCTATGGTCCCGTCTAGTTATTTATATCCAGTCTATGGTCCCCTCTAGTTATTTATATCCAGTTTATATCCATTCTATGGTCCCTTCTAGTTATTTATATCCATTCTATGGTCCCGTCTAGTTATTTATATCCAGTCTATGGTCCCCTCTAATTATTTATATCCAGTCTATGGTCCCCTCTAGTTATTTATATCCAGTCTATGGTCCTCTAGTTATTTATATCCAGTCTATGATCCTCTAGTTATTTTCCTCTAGTTATTTATATCCAGTCTATGGTCCCCTCTAGTTATTTATATCCAGTCTATTGTCCCCTCTAGTTATTTATATCCAGTCTATGGTCCCCTCTAGTTATTTATATCCAGTCTATGGTCCCCTCTAGTTATTTATATCCAGGCTATGGTCTCCTCTAGTTATTGATATCCAGTCTATTGTCCTCGCTGGTTATTTATATCCAGTCTATGGTCCTCTAGTTATTTATATCCAGTCTATAGTCCCGTCTAGTTATTTATATCCAGTCTATGGTCCCCTCTAGTTATTTATATCCAGTCTATGGTCCCCTCTAGTTATTTATATCCAGTCTATGGTCTCCTCTAGTTATTTATATCCAGTCTATGGTCTCCTCTCGTTGTTTATATCCAGTCTATGGTCTCCTCTCGTTGTTTATATCCATTCTATGGTCCCCTCTAGTTATTTATATCCATTCTATGGTCCCCTCTAGTTATTTATATCCAGTCTATGGTCCCCTCTAGTTATTTATATCCAGTCTATGGTCCCCTCTAGTTATTTATATCCAGTCTATGGTCCCCTCTAGTTATTTATATCCAGTCTATGGTCCCCTCTAGTTATTTATATCCAGTCTATGGTCCCCTCTAGTTATTTATATCCAGTCTCTGGTCCCCTCTAGTTATTTATATCCAGTCTATGGTCCCCTCTAGTTATTTATATCCAGTCTATGGTCCCCTCTAGTTATTTATATCCAGTCTCTGGTCCCCTCTAGTTATTTATATCCAGTCTCTGGTCCCCTCTAGTTATTTATATCCAGTCTATGGTCTCCTCTAGTTATTTATATCCAGTCTATGGTCCCCTCTAGTTATTTATATCCAGTCTATGGTCCCCTCTAGTTATTTGTATCCAGTCTCTGGTCCCCTCTAGTTATTTATATCCAGTCTATGGTCCCCTCTAGTTATTTATATCCAGTCTATGGTCTCCTCTAGTTATTTATATCCAGTCTATGGCCCTCTAGTTATTTATATCCAGTCTTTGGTCCTCTAGTTATTTATATCCAGTCTATGGTCCTCTAGTTATTTATATCCAGTCTATGGTCTCCTCTAGTTGTTTATATCCAGTCTATGGTCCCCTCTAGTTATTTATATCCATTCTATGGTCCCCTCTAGTTATTTATATCCATTCTATGGTCCCCTCTAGTTATTTATATCCAGTCTATGGTCCCCTCTAGTTATTTATATCCAGTCTATGGTCCCCTCTAGTTATTTATATCCAGTCTATGCTCCTCTAGTTATTTATATCCAGTCTATGATCCTCTAGTTATTTTCCTCTAGTTATTTATATCCAGTCTATGGTCCCCTCTAGTTATTTATATCCAGTCTATTGTCCCCTCTAGTTATTTATATCCAGTCTATGGTCCCCTCTAGTTATTTATATCCAGTCTATGGTCCCCTCTAGTTATTTATATCCAGGCTATGGTCTCCTCTAGTTATTTATATCCAGTCTATTGTCCTCGCTGGTTATTTATATCCAGTCTATGGTCCTCTAGTTATTTATATCCAGTCTATAGTCCCGTCTAGTTATTTATATCCAGTCTATGGTCCCCTCTAGTTATTTATATCCAGTCTATGGTCCTCTAGTTATTTATATCCAGTCTATGGTCTCCTCTAGTTATTTATATCCAGTCTATGGTCTCCTCTCGTTGTTTATATCCAGTCTATGGTCCCCTCTAGTTATTTATATCCATTCTATGGTCCCCTCTAGTTATTTATATCCAGTCTATGGTCCCCTCTAGTTATTTATATCCAGTCTATGGTCCCCTCTAGTTATTTATATCCAGTCTATGGTCCCCTCTAGTTATTTATATCCAGTCTATGGTCCCCTCTAGTTATTTATATCCAGTCTATGGTCCCCTCTAGTTATTTATATCCAGTCTCTGGTCCCCTCTAGTTATTTATATCCAGTCTATGGTCTCCTCTAGTTATTTATATCCAGTCTATGGTCCTCTAGTTATTTATATCCAGTCTATGGTCCTCTAGTTATTTTCCTCTAGTTATTTATATCCAGTCTATGGTCCTCTAGTTATTTATATCCAGTCTATGGTCCCGTCTAGTTATTTATATCCAGTCTATGGTCCCCTCTAGTTATTTATATCTAGTCTATGGTCCCCTCTAGTTATTTATATCCAGTCTATGGTCCTCTAGTTATTTATATCCAGTCTATGGTCTCTTCTAGTTATTTATATCCAGTCTATGGTCCTCTAGTTATTTTCCTCTAGTTATTTATATCCAGTCTATGGTCCTCTAGTTATTTATATCCAGTCTATGGTCCCCAAGTTATTTATATCCAGTCTATGGTCCCCTCTAGTTATTTATATCCAGTCTATGGTCCCCTCTAGTTATTTATATCCAGTCTATGGTCCCCTCTAGTTATTTATATCCAGTCTATGGTCTCCTCTAGTTATTTATATCCAGTCTATGGTCTCCTCTAGTTGTTTATATCCATTCTATGGTCCCCTCTAGTTATTTATATCCATTCTATGGTCCCTTCTAGTTATTTATATCCATTCTATGGTCCCGTCTAGTTATTTATATCCAGTCTATGGTCCCCTCTAGTTATTTATATCCAGTTTATATCCATTCTATGGTCCCTTCTAGTTATTTATATCCATTCTATGGTCCCGTCTAGTTATTTATATCCAGTCTATGGTCCCCTCTAATTATTTATATCCAGTCTATGGTCCCCTCTAGTTATTTATATCCAGTCTATGGTCCTCTAGTTATTTATATCCAGTCTATGATCCTCTAGTTATTTTCCTCTAGTTATTTATATCCAGTCTATGGTCCCCTCTAGTTATTTATATCCAGTCTATTGTCCCCTCTAGTTATTTATATCCAGTCTATGGTCCCCTCTAGTTATTTATATCCAGTCTATGGTCCCCTCTAGTTATTTATATCCAGGCTATGGTCTCCTCTAGTTATTTATATCCAGTCTATTGTCCTCGCTGGTTATTTATATCCAGTCTATGGTCCTCTAGTTATTTATATCCAGTCTATAGTCCCGTCTAGTTATTTATATCCAGTCTATGGTCCCCTCTAGTTATTTATATCCAGTCTATGGTCCCCTCTAGTTATTTATATCCAGTCTATGGTCTCCTCTAGTTATTTATATCCAGTCTATGGTCTCCTCTCGTTGTTTATATCCAGTGTATGGTCTCCTCTCGTTGTTTATATCCATTCTATGGTCCCCTCTAGTTATTTATATCCATTCTATGGTCCCCTCTAGTTATTTATATCCAGTCTATGGTCCCCTCTAGTTATTTATATCCAGTCTATGGTCCCCTCTAGTTATTTATATCCAGTCTATGGTCCCCTCTAGTTATTTATATCCAGTCTATGGTCCCCTCTAGTTATTTATATCCAGTCTATGGTCCCCTCTAGTTATTTATATCCAGTCTATGGTCCCCTCTAGTTATTTATATCCAGTCTCTGGTCCCCTCTAGTTATTTATATCCAGTCTATGGTCCCCTCTAGTTATTTATATCCAGTCTCTGGTCCCCTCTAGTTATTTATATCCAGTCTCTGGTCCCCTCTAGTTATTTATATCCAGTCTATGGTCTCCTCTAGTTATTTATATCCAGTCTATGGTCCCCTCTAGTTATTTATATCCAGTCTATGGTCCCCTCTAGTTATTTATATCCAGTCTCTGGTCCCCTCTAGTTATTTATATCCAGTCTATGGTCCCCTCTAGTTATTTATATCCAGTCTATTTTCTCCTCTAGTTATTTATATCCAGTCTATGGCCCTCTAGTTATTTATATCCAGTCTATGGTCCTCTAGTTATTTATATCCAGTCTATGGCCCTCTAGTTATTTATATCCATTCTATGGTCCCCTCTAGTTATTTATATCCATTCTATGGTCCCCTCTAGTTATTTATATCCAGTCTATGGTCCCCTCTAGTTATTTATATCCAGTCTATGGTCCCCTCTAGTTATTTATATCCAGTCTATGGTCCTCTAGTTATTTATATCCAGTCTATGATCCTCTAGTTATTTTCCTCTAGTTATTTATATCCAGTCTATGGTCCCCTCTAGTTATTTATATCCAGTCTATTGTCCCCTCTAGTTATTTATATCCAGTCTATGGTCCCCTCTAGTTATTTATATCCAGTCTATGGTCCCCTCTAGTTATTTATATCCAGGCTATGGTCTCCTCTAGTTATTTATATCCAGTCTATTGTCCTCGCTGGTTATTTATATCCAGTCTATGGTCCTCTAGTTATTTATATCCAGTCTATAGTCCCGTCTAGTTATTTATATCCAGTCTATGGTCCCCTCTAGTTATTTATATCCATTCTATGGTCCCCTCTAGTTATTTATATCCAGTCTATGGTCCCCTCTAGTTATTTATATCCAGTCTATGGTCCCCTCTAGTTATTTATATCCAGTCTATGGTCCCCTCTAGTTATTTATATCCAGTCTATGGTCCCCTCTAGTTATTTATATCCAGTCTATGGTCCCCTCTAGTTATTTATATCCAGTCTATGGTCCCCTCTAGTTATTTATATCCAGTCTCTGGTCCCCTCTAGTTATTTATATCCAGTCTATGGTCCCCTCTAGTTATTTATATCCAGTCTCTGGTCCCCTCTAGTTATTTATATCCAGTCTCTGGTCCCCTCTAGTTATTTATATCCAGTCTATGGTCTCCTCTAGTTATTTATATCCAGTCTATGGTCCCCTCTAGTTATTTATATCCAGTCTATGGTCCCCTCTAGTTATTTATATCCAGTCTCTGGTCCCCTCTAGTTATTTATATCCAGTCTATGGTCCCCTCTAGTTATTTATATCCAGTCTATGGTCTCCTCTAGTTATTTATATCCAGTCTATGGCCCTCTAGTTATTTATATCCAGTCTATGGTCCTCTAGTTATTTATATCCAGTCTATGGTCCTCTAGTTATTTATATCCAGTCTATGGTCTCCTCTAGTTGTTTATATCCAGTCTATGGTCCCCTCTAGTTATTTATATCCATTCTATGGTCCCCTCTAGTTATTTATATCCATTCTATGGTCCCCTCTAGTTATTTATATCCAGTCTATGGTCCCCTCTAGTTATTTATATCCAGTCTATGGTCCCCTCTAGTTATTTATATCCAGTCTATGGTCCTCTAGTTATTTATATCCAGTCTATGATCCTCTAGTTATTTTCCTCTAGTTATTTATATCCAGTCTATGGTCCCCTCTAGTTATTTATATCCAGTCTATTGTCCCCTCTAGTTATTTATATCCAGTCTATGGTCCCCTCTAGTTATTTATATCCAGTCTATGGTCCCCTCTAGTTATTTATATCCAGGCTATGGTCTCCTCTAGTTATTTATATCCAGTCTATTTTCCTCGCTGGTTATTTATATCCAGTCTATGGTCCTCTAGTTATTTATATCCAGTCTATAGTCCCGTCTAGTTATTTATATCCAGTCTATGGTCCCCTCTAGTTATTTATATCCAGTCTATGGTCCTCTAGTTATTTATATCCAGTCTATGGTCTCCTCTAATTATTTATATCCAGTCTATGGTCTCCTCTCGTTGTTTATATCCAGTCTATGGTCCCCTCTAGTTATTTATATCCATTCTATGGTCCCCTCTAGTTATTTATATCCAGTCTATGGTCCCCTCTAGTTATTTATATCCAGTCTATGGTCCCCTCTAGTTATTTATATCCAGTCTATGGTCCCCTCTAGTTATTTATATCCAGTCTATGGTCCCCTCTAGTTATTTATATCCAGTCTATGGTCCCCTCTAGTTATTTATATCCAGTCTCTGGTCCCCTCTAGTTATTTATATCCAGTCTATGGTCCCCTCTAGTTATTTATATCCAGTCTATGGTCCCCTCTAGTTATTTATATCCAGTCTATGGTCCCCTCTAGTTATTTATATCCAGTCTATGGTCCTCTAGTTATTTATATCCAGTCTATGATCCTCTAGTTATTTTCCTCTAGTTATTTATATCCAGTCTATGGTCCCCTCTAGTTATTTATATCCAGTCTATTGTCCCCTCTAGTTATTTATATCCAGTCTATGGTCCCCTCTAGTTATTTATATCCAGTCTATGGTCCCCTCTAGTTATTTATATCCAGGCTATGGTCTCCTCTAGTTATTTATATCCAGTCTATTGTCCTCGCTGGTTATATCCAGTCTATGGTCCTCTAGTTATTTATATCCAGTCTATAGTCCCGTCTAGTTATTTATATCCAGTCTATGGTCCCCTCTAGTTATTTATATCCAGTCTATGGTCCTCTAGTTATTTATATCCAGTCTATGGTCTCCTCTAATTATTTATATCCAGTCTATGGTCTCCTCTCGTTGTTTATATCCAGTCTATGGTCCCCTCTAGTTATTTATATCCATTCTATGGTCCCCTCTAGTTATTTATATCCAGTCTATGGTCCCCTCTAGTTATTTATATCCAGTCTATGGTCCCCTCTAGTTATTTATATCCAGTCTATGGTCCCCTCTAGTTATTTATATCCAGTCTATGGTCCCCTCTAGTTATTTATATCCAGTCTATGGTCCCCTCTAGTTATTTATATCCAGTCTCTGGTCCCCTCTAGTTATTTATATCCAGTCTATGGTCCCCTCTAGTTATTTATATCCAGTCTCTGGTCCCCTCTAGTTATTTATATCCAGTCTATGGTCTCCTCTAGTTATTTATATCCAGTCTATGGTCCCCTCTAGTTATTTATATCCAGTCTATGGTCCCCGCTAGTTATTTATATCCAGTCTCTGGTCCCCTCTAGTTATTTATATCCAGTCTATGGTCCCCTCTAGTTATTTATATCCAGTCTATGGTCTCCTCTAGTTATTTATATCCAGTCTATGGCCCTCTAGTTATTTATATCCAGTCTATGGTCCTCTAGTTATTTATATCCAGTCTATGGTCCTCTAGTTATTTATATCCAGTCTATGGTCTCCTCTAGTTGTTTATATCCATTCTATGGTCCCCTCTAGTTATTTATATCCAGTCTATGGTCCCCTCTAGTTATTTATATCCAGTCTATGGTCCCCTCTAGTTATTTATATCCAGTCTATGGTCCCCTCTAGTTATTTATATCCATTCTATGGTCCCCTCTAGTTATTTATATCCAGTCTATGGTCTCCTCTAGTTATTTATATCCAGTCTATGGTCCTCTAGTTATTTATATCCAGTCTATGGTCCTCTAGTTATTTATATCCAGTCTATGGTCCTCTAGTTATTTATATCCAGTCTATGGTCCCCTCTAGTTATTTATATCCAGTCTATGGTCCTCTAGTTCTTTATATCCAGTCTATGGTCCCCTCTAGTTATTTATATCCAGTCTATGGTCCCGTCTAGCTATTTATATCCAGTCTATGGTCCCGTCTAGTTATTTATATCCAGTCTATGGTCCCCTCTAGTTATTTATATCCAGTCTGTGGTCCCCTCTAGTTATTTATATCCAGTCTATTGTCCTCGCTGGTTATTTATATCCAGTCTATGGTCCTCTAGTTATTTATATCCAGTCTATAGTCCCGTCTAGTTATTTATATCCAGTCTATGGTCCCCTCTAGTTATTTATATCCAGTCTATGGTCCCCTCTAGTTATTTATATCCAGTCTATGGTCCTCTAGTTATTTATATCCAGTCTATGGTCTCCTCTAGTTATTTATATCCAGTCTATGGTCCCCTCTAGTTATTTATATCCAGTCTATGGTCCCCTCTAGTTATTTATATCCAGTCTCTGGTCCCCTCTAGTTATTTATATCCAGTCTATGGTCCCCTCTAGTTATTTATATCCAGTCTATGGTCTCCTCTAGTTATTTATATCCAGTCTATGGCCCTCTAGTTATTTATATCCAGTCTATGGTCCTCTAGTTATTTATATCCAGTCTATGGTCCTCTAGTTATTTATATCCAGTCTATGGTCTCCTCTAGTTGTTTATATCCATTCTATGGTCCCCTCTAGTTATTTATATCCAGTCTATGGTCCCCTCTAGTTATTTATATCCAGTCTATGGTCCCCTCTAGTTATTTATATCCAGTCTATGGTCCCCTCTAGTTATTTATATCCATTCTATGGTCCCCTCTAGTTATTTATATCCAGTCTATGGTCTCCTCTAGTTATTTATATCCAGTCTATGGTCCTCTAGTTATTTATATCCAGTCTATGGTCCTCTAGTTATTTATATCCAGTCTATGGTCCTCTAGTTATTTATATCCAGTCTATGGTCCCCTCTAGTTATTTATATCCAGTCTATGGTCCTCTAGTTATTTATATCCAGTCTATGGTCCCCTCTAGTTATTTATATCCAGTCTATGGTCCCGTCTAGCTATTTATATCCAGTCTATGGTCCCGTCTAGTTATTTATATCCAGTCTATGGTCCCCTCTAGTTATTTATATCCAGTCTGTGGTCCCCTCTAGTTATTTATATCCAGTCTATGGTCCTCTAGTTATTTATATCCAGTCTATGGTCTCTTCTAGTTATTTATATCCAGTCTATTGTCCTCGCTGGTTATTTATATCCAGTCTATGGTCCTCTAGTTATTTATATCCAGTCTATGGTCTCCTCTAGTTATTTATATCCAGTCTATGGTCCTCTAGTTATTTATATCCAGTCTATGGTCCTCTAGTTATTTATATCCAGTCTATGGTCCTCTAGTTATTTATATCCAGTCTATGGTCCCCTCTAGTTATTTATATCCAGTCTATGGTCCTCTAGTTATTTATATCCAGTCTATGGTCTCCTCTAGTTATTTATATCCAGTCTATGGTCTCCTCTCGTTGTTTATATCCAGTCTATGGTCCCCTCTAGTTATTTATATCCATTCTATGGTCCCCTCTAGTTATTTATATCCAGTCTATGGTCCCCTCTAGTTATTTATATCCAGTCTATGGTCCCCTCTAGTTATTTATATCCAGTCTATGGTCCCCTCTAGTTATTTATTTCCAGTCTATGGTCCCCTCTAGTTATTTATATCCAGTCTATGGTCCCCTCTAGTTATTTATATCCAGTCTCTGGTCCCCTCTAGTTATTTATATCCAGTCTATGGTCCCCTCTAGTTATTTATATCCAGTCTCTGGTCCCCTCTAGTTATTTATATCCAGTCTATGGTCTCCTCTAGTTATTTATATCCAGTCTATGGTCCCCTCTAGTTATTTATATCCAGTCTATGGTCCCCTCTAGTTATTTATATCCAGTCTCTGGTCCCCTCTAGTTATTTATATCCAGTCTATGGTCCCCTCTAGTTATTTATATCCAGTCTATGGTCTCCTCTAGTTATTTATATCCAGTCTATGGCCCTCTAGTTATTTATATCCAGTCTATGGTCCTCTAGTTATTTATATCCAGTCTATGGTCCTCTAGTTATTTATATCCAGTCTATGGTCTCCTCTAGTTGTTTATATCCATTCTATGGTCCCCTCTAGTTATTTATATCCAGTCTATGGTCCCCTCTAGTTATTTATATCCAGTCTATGGTCCCCTCTAGTTATTTATATCCAGTCTATGGTCCCCTCTAGTTATTTATATCCATTCTATGGTCCCCTCTAGTTATTTATATCCAGTCTATGGTCTCCTCTAGTTATTTATATCCAGTCTATGGTCCTCTAGTTATTTATATCCAGTCTATGGTCCTCTAGTTATTTATATCCAGTCTATGGTCCTCTAGTTATTTATATCCAGTCTATGGTCCCCTCTAGTTATTTATATCCAGTCTATGGTCCTCTAGTTATTTATATCCAGTCTATGGTCCCCTCTAGTTATTTATATCCAGTCTATGGTCCCGTCTAGCTATTTATATCCAGTCTATGGTCCCGTCTAGTTATTTATATCCAGTCTATGGTCCCCTCTAGTTATTTATATCCAGTCTGTGGTCCCCTCTAGTTATTTATATCCAGTCTATGGTCCTCTAGTTATTTATATCCAGTCTATGGTCCCGTCTAGTTATTTATATCCAGTCTATGGTCCCCTCTAGTTATTTATATCTAGTCTATGGTCCCCTCTAGTTATTTATATCCTGTCTATGGTCCTCTAGTTATTTATATCCAGTCTATGGTCTCTTCTAGTTATTTATATCCAGTCTATTGTCCTCGCTGGTTATTTATATCCAGTCTATGGTCCTCTAGTTATTTATATCCAGTCTATAGTCCCGTCTAGTTATTTATATCCAGTCTATGGTCCCCTCTAGTTATTTATATCCAGTCTATGGTCCTCTAGTTATTTATATCCAGTCTATGGTCTCCTCTAGTTATTTATATCCAGTCTATGGTCCTCTAGTTATTTATATCCAGTCTATGGTCCTCTAGTTATTTATATCCAGTCTATGGTCCTCTAGTTATTTATATCCAGTCTATGGTCCCCTCTAGTTATTTATATCCAGTCTATGGTCCCGTCTAGTTATTTATATCCATTCTATGGTCCCGTCTAGTTATTTATATCTAGTCTATGGTCCCCTCTAGTTATTTATATCCATTCTATGGTCCCCTCTAGTTATTTATATCCAGTCTATGGTCCTCTAGTTATTTATATCCAGTCTATGGTCCTCTAGTTATTTTCCTCAAGTTATTTATATCCAGTCTATGGTCCTCTAGTTATTTATATCCAGTCTATGGTCAGTCTATGGTCCCCTCTAGTTATTTATATCCTGTCTATGGTCCTCTAGTTATTTATATCCAGTCTATGGTCTCTTCTAGTTATTTATATCCAGTCTATTGTCCTCGCTGGTTATTTATATCCAGTCTATGGTCCTCTAGTTATTTATATCCAGTCTATAGTCCCGTCTAGTTATTTATATCCAGTCTATGGTCCCCTCTAGTTATTTATATCCAGTCTATGGTCCTCTAGTTATTTATATCCAGTCTATGGTCTCCTCTAGTTATTTATATCCAGTCTATGGTCCTCTAGTTATTTATATCCAGTCTATGGTCCTCTAGTTATTTATATCCAGTCTATGGTCCTCTAGTTATTTATATCCAGTCTATGGTCCCCTCTAGTTATTTATATCCAGTCTATGGTCCCGTCTAGTTATTTATATCCATTCTATGGTCCCGTCTAGTTATTTATATCTAGTCTATGGTCCCCTCTAGTTATTTATATCCATTCTATGGTCCCCTCTAGTTATTTATATCCAGTCTATGGTCCTCTAGTTATTTATATCCAGTCTATGGTCCTCTAGTTATTTTCCTCAAGTTATTTATATCCAGTCTATGGTCCTCTAGTTATTTATATCCAGTCTATGGTCCCCAAGTTATTTATATCCAGTCTATGGTCCCCTCTAGTTATTTATATCCAGTCTATGGTCCCCTCTAGTTATTTATATCCAGTCTATGGTCTCCTCTATTTATTTATATCCAGTCTATGGTCCCCTCTAGTTACTTATATCCAGTCTATGGTCCCGTCTAGTTATTTATATCCAGTCTATGGTCCCGTCTAGTTATTTATATCCAGTCTATGGTCCCCTCTAGTTATTTATATCCAGTCTATGGTCCCCTCTAGTTATTTATATCCAGTCTATGGTCCTCTAGTTATTTATATCCAGTCTATGGTCCTCTAGTTATTTTCCTCAAGTTATTTATATCCAGTCTATGGTCCTCTAGTTATTTATATCTTGTCTATGGTCCCCAAGTTATTTATATCCAGTCTATGGTCCCCTCTAGTTATTTATATCCAGTCTATGGTCCCCTCTAGTTATTTATATCCAGTCTATGGTCTCCTCTAGTTGTTTATATCCAGTCTATGGTCCCCTCTAGTTATTTATATCCATTCTATGGTCCCCTCTAGTTATTTATATCCAGTCTATGGTCCTCTAGTTATTTTCCTCTAGTTATTTATATCCAGTCTATGGTCCTCTAGTTATTTATATCCAGTCTATGGTCCCGTCTAGTTATTTATATCCAGTCTATGGTCCCCTCTAGTTATTTATATCTAGTCTATGGTCCCCTCTAGTTATTTATATCCAGTCTATGGTCCTCTAGTTATTTATATCCAGTCTATGGTCTCTTCTAGTTATTTATATCCAGTCTATGGTCCTCTACTTATTTTCCTCTAGTTATTTATATCCAGTCTATGGTCCTCTAGTTATTTATATCCAGTCTATGGTCCCCAAGTTATTTATATCCAGTCTATGGTCCCCTCTAGTTATTTATATCCAGTCTATGGTCCCCTCTAGTTATTTATATCCAGTCTATGGTCCCCTCTAGTTATTTATATCCAGTCTATGGTCTCCTCTAGTTATTTATATCCAGTCTATGGTCTCCTCTAGTTGTTTATATCCATTCTATGGTCCCCTCTAGTTATTTATATCCATTCTATGGTCCCCTCTAGTTATTTATATCCATTCTATGGTCCCGTCTAGTTATTTATATCCAGTCTATGGTCCCCTCTAGTTATTTATATCCAGTCTATGGTCCCCTCTAGTTATTTATATCCAGTCTATGGTCCTCTAGTTATTTATATCCAGTCTATGATCCTCTAGTTATTTTCCTCTAGTTATATATATCCAGTCTATGGTCCCCTCTAGTTATTTATATCCAGTCTATGGTCCTCTAGTTATTTATATCCAGTCTATGGTCCCCTCTAGTTATTTATATCCAGTCTATTGTCCCCTCTAGTTATTTATATCCAGTCTATGGTCCCCTCTAGTTATTTATATCCAGTCTATGGTCCCCTCTAGTTATTTATATCCAGTCTATGGTCCTCTAGTTATTTATATCCAGTCTATGGTCCTCTAGTTATTTATATCCAGTCTATGGTCCCCAAGTTATTTATATCCAGTCTATGGTCCCCTCTAGTTATTTATATCCAGTCTATGGTCCCCTCTAGTTATTTATATCCAGTCTATGGTCCCCTCTAGTTATTTATTTCCAGTCTATGGTCTCCTCTAGTTATTTTTATCCAGTCTATGGTCTCCTCTAGTTGTTTATATCCATTCTATGGTCCCCTCTAGTTATTTATATCCATTCTATGGTCCCCTCTAGTTATTTATATCCATTCTATGGTCCCGTCTAGTTATTTATATCCAGTCTATGGTCCCCTCTAGTTATTTATATCCAGTCTATGGTCCCCTCTAGTTATTTGTATCCAGTCTATGGTCCTCTAGTTATTTATATCCAGTCTATGATCCTCTAGTTATTTTCCTCTAGTTATATATATCCAGTCTATGGTCCCCTCTAGTTATTTATATCCAGTCTATGGTCCTCTAGTTATTTATATCCAGTCTATGGTCCCCTCTAGTTATTTATATCCAGTCTATTGTCCCCTCTAGTTATTTATATCCAGTCTATGGTCCCCTCTAGTTATTTATATCCAGTCTATGGTCCCCTCTAGTTATTTATATCCAGGCTATGGTCTCCTCTAGTTATTTATATCCAGTCTATTGTCCTCGCTGGTTATTTATATCCAGTCTATGGTCCTCTAGTTATTTATATCCAGTCTATGGTCCCCAAGTTATTTATATCCAGTCTATGGTCCCCTCTAGTTATTTATATCCAGTCTATGGTCCCCTCTAGTTATTTATATCCAGTCTATGGTCTCCTCTATTTATTTATATCCAGTCTATGGTCCCCTCTAGTTACTTATATCCAGTCTATGGTCCCGTCTAGTTATTTATATCCAGTCTATGGTCCCGTCTAGTTATTTATATCCAGTCTATGGTCCCCTCTAGTTATTTATATCCAGTCTATGGTCCCCTCTAGTTATTTATATCCAGTCTATGGTCCTCTAGTTATTTATATCCAGTCTATGGTCCTCTAGTTATTTTCCTCAAGTTATTTATATCCAGTCTATGGTCCTCTAGTTATTTATATCTTGTCTATGGTCCCCAAGTTATTTATATCCAGTCTATGGTCCCCTCTAGTTATTTATATCCAGTCTATGGTCCCCTCTAGTTATTTATATCCAGTCTATGGTCTCCTCTAGTTGTTTATATCCAGTCTATGGTCCCCTCTAGTTATTTATATCCATTCTATGGTCCCCTCTAGTTATTTATATCCAGTCTATGGTCCTCTAGTTATTTTCCTCTAGTTATTTATATCCAGTCTATGGTCCTCTAGTTATTTATATCCAGTCTATGGTCCCGTCTAGTTATTTATATCCAGTCTATGGTCCCCTCTAGTTATTTATATCTAGTCTATGGTCCCCTCTAGTTATTTATATCCAGTCTATGGTCCTCTAGTTATTTATATCCAGTCTATGGTCCTCTAGTTATTTATATCCAGTCTATAGTCCCGTCTAGTTATTTATATCCAGTCTATGGTCCCCTCTAGTTATTTATATCCAGTCTATGGTCCCCTCTAGTTATTTATATCCAGTCTATGGTCCTCTAGTTATTTATATCCAGTCTATGGTCTCCTCTAGTTATTTATATCCAGTCTATGGTCCCCTCTAGTTATTTATATCCAGTCTATGGTCCCCTCTAGTTATTTATATCCAGTCTCTGGTCCCCTCTAGTTATTTATATCCAGTCTATGGTCCCCTCTAGTTATTTATATCCAGTCTATGGTCTCCTCTAGTTATTTATATCCAGTCTATGGCCCTCTAGTTATTTATATCCAGTCTATGGTCCTCTAGTTATTTATATCCAGTCTATGGTCCTCTAGTTATTTATATCCAGTCTATGGTCTCCTCTAGTTGTTTATATCCATTCTATGGTCCCCTCTAGTTATTTATATCCAGTCTATGGTCCCCTCTAGTTATTTATATCCAGTCTATGGTCCCCTCTAGTTATTTATATCCAGTCTATGGTCCCCTCTAGTTATTTATATCCATTCTATGGTCCCCTCTAGTTATTTATATCCAGTCTATGGTCTCCTCTAGTTATTTATATCCAGTCTATGGTCCTCTAGTTATTTATATCCAGTCTATGGTCCTCTAGTTATTTATATCCAGTCTATGGTCCTCTAGTTATTTATATCCAGTCTATGGTCCCCTCTAGTTATTTATATCCAGTCTATGGTCCTCTAGTTATTTATATCCAGTCTATGGTCCCCTCTAGTTATTTATATCCAGTCTATGGTCCCGTCTAGCTATTTATATCCAGTCTATGGTCCCGTCTAGTTATTTATATCCAGTCTATGGTCCCCTCTAGTTATTTATATCCAGTCTGTGGTCCCCTCTAGTTATTTATATCCAGTCTATGGTCCTCTAGTTATTTATATCCAGTCTATGGTCTCTTCTAGTTATTTATATCCAGTCTATTGTCCTCGCTGGTTATTTATATCCAGTCTATGGTCCTCTAGTTATTTATATCCAGTCTATGGTCTCCTCTAGTTATTTATATCCAGTCTATGGTCCTCTAGTTATTTATATCCAGTCTATGGTCCTCTAGTTATTTATATCCAGTCTATGGTCCTCTAGTTATTTATATCCAGTCTATGGTCCCCTCTAGTTATTTATATCCAGTCTATGGTCCTCTAGTTATTTATATCCAGTCTATGGTCTCCTCTAGTTATTTATATCCAGTCTATGGTCTCCTCTCGTTGTTTATATCCAGTCTATGGTCCCCTCTAGTTATTTATATCCATTCTATGGTCCCCTCTAGTTATTTATATCCAGTCTATGGTCCCCTCTAGTTATTTATATCCAGTCTATGGTCCCCTCTAGTTATTTATATCCAGTCTATGGTCCCCTCTAGTTATTTATTTCCAGTCTATGGTCCCCTCTAGTTATTTATATCCAGTCTATGGTCCCCTCTAGTTATTTATATCCAGTCTCTGGTCCCCTCTAGTTATTTATATCCAGTCTATGGTCCCCTCTAGTTATTTATATCCAGTCTCTGGTCCCCTCTAGTTATTTATATCCAGTCTATGGTCTCCTCTAGTTATTTATATCCAGTCTATGGTCCCCTCTAGTTATTTATATCCAGTCTATGGTCCCCTCTAGTTATTTATATCCAGTCTCTGGTCCCCTCTAGTTATTTATATCCAGTCTATGGTCCCCTCTAGTTATTTATATCCAGTCTATGGTCTCCTCTAGTTATTTATATCCAGTCTATGGCCCTCTAGTTATTTATATCCAGTCTATGGTCCTCTAGTTATTTATATCCAGTCTATGGTCCTCTAGTTATTTATATCCAGTCTATGGTCTCCTCTAGTTGTTTATATCCATTCTATGGTCCCCTCTAGTTATTTATATCCAGTCTATGGTCCCCTCTAGTTATTTATATCCAGTCTATGGTCCCCTCTAGTTATTTATATCCAGTCTATGGTCCCCTCTAGTTATTTATATCCATTCTATGGTCCCCTCTAGTTATTTATATCCAGTCTATGGTCTCCTCTAGTTATTTATATCCAGTCTATGGTCCTCTAGTTATTTATATCCAGTCTATGGTCCTCTAGTTATTTATATCCAGTCTATGGTCCTCTAGTTATTTATATCCAGTCTATGGTCCCCTCTAGTTATTTATATCCAGTCTATGGTCCTCTAGTTATTTATATCCAGTCTATGGTCCCCTCTAGTTATTTATATCCAGTCTATGGTCCCGTCTAGCTATTTATATCCAGTCTATGGTCCCGTCTAGTTATTTATATCCAGTCTATGGTCCCCTCTAGTTATTTATATCCAGTCTGTGGTCCCCTCTAGTTATTTATATCCAGTCTATGGTCCTCTAGTTATTTATATCCAGTCTATGGTCCCGTCTAGTTATTTATATCCAGTCTATGGTCCCCTCTAGTTATTTATATCTAGTCTATGGTCCCCTCTAGTTATTTATATCCTGTCTATGGTCCTCTAGTTATTTATATCCAGTCTATGGTCTCTTCTAGTTATTTATATCCAGTCTATTGTCCTCGCTGGTTATTTATATCCAGTCTATGGTCCTCTAGTTATTTATATCCAGTCTATAGTCCCGTCTAGTTATTTATATCCAGTCTATGGTCCCCTCTAGTTATTTATATCCAGTCTATGGTCCTCTAGTTATTTATATCCAGTCTATGGTCTCCTCTAGTTATTTATATCCAGTCTATGGTCCTCTAGTTATTTATATCCAGTCTATGGTCCTCTAGTTATTTATATCCAGTCTATGGTCCTCTAGTTATTTATATCCAGTCTATGGTCCCCTCTAGTTATTTATATCCAGTCTATGGTCCCGTCTAGTTATTTATATCCATTCTATGGTCCCGTCTAGTTATTTATATCCAGTCTATGGTCCCCTCTAGTTATTTATATCCATTCTATGGTCCCCTCTAGTTATTTATATCCAGTCTATGGTCCTCTAGTTATTTATATCCAGTCTATGGTCCTCTAGTTATTTTCCTCAAGTTATTTATATCCAGTCTATGGTCCTCTAGTTATTTATATCCAGTCTATGGTCCCCAAGTTATTTATATCCAGTCTATGGTCCCCTCTAGTTATTTATATCCAGTCTATGGTCCCCTCTAGTTATTTATATCCAGTCTATGGTCTCCTCTATTTATTTATATCCAGTCTATGGTCCCCTCTAGTTACTTATATCCAGTCTATGGTCCCGTCTAGTTATTTATATCCAGTCTATGGTCCCGTCTAGTTATTTATATCCAGTCTATGGTCCCCTCTAGTTATTTATATCCAGTCTATGGTCCCCTCTAGTTATTTATATCCAGTCTATGGTCCTCTAGTTATTTATATCCAGTCTATGGTCCTCTAGTTATTTTCCTCAAGTTATTTATATCCAGTCTATGGTCCTCTAGTTATTTATATCTTGTCTATGGTCCCCAAGTTATTTATATCCAGTCTATGGTCCCCTCTAGTTATTTATATCCAGTCTATGGTCCCCTCTAGTTATTTATATCCAGTCTATGGTCTCCTCTAGTTGTTTATATCCAGTCTATGGTCCCCTCTAGTTATTTATATCCATTCTATGGTCCCCTCTAGTTATTTATATCCAGTCTATGGTCCTCTAGTTATTTTCCTCTAGTTATTTATATCCAGTCTATGGTCCTCTAGTTATTTATATCCAGTCTATGGTCCCGTCTAGTTATTTATATCCAGTCTATGGTCCCCTCTAGTTATTTATATCTAGTCTATGGTCCCCTCTAGTTATTTATATCCAGTCTATGGTCCTCTAGTTATTTATATCCAGTCTATGGTCTCTTCTAGTTATTTATATCCAGTCTATGGTCCTCTACTTATTTTCCTCTAGTTATTTATATCCAGTCTATGGTCCTCTAGTTATTTATATCCAGTCTATGGTCCCCAAGTTATTTATATCCAGTCTATGGTCCCCTCTAGTTATTTATATCCAGTCTATGGTCCCCTCTAGTTATTTATATCCAGTCTATGGTCCCCTCTAGTTATTTATATCCAGTCTATGGTCTCCTCTAGTTATTTATATCCAGTCTATGGTCTCCTCTAGTTGTTTATATCCATTCTATGGTCCCCTCTAGTTATTTATATCCATTCTATGGTCCCCTCTAGTTATTTATATCCATTCTATGGTCCCGTCTAGTTATTTATATCCAGTCTATGGTCCCCTCTAGTTATTTATATCCAGTCTATGGTCCCCTCTAGTTATTTATATCCAGTCTATGGTCCTCTAGTTATTTATATCCAGTCTATGATCCTCTAGTTATTTTCCTCTAGTTATATATATCCAGTCTATGGTCCCCTCTAGTTATTTATATCCAGTCTATGGTCCTCTAGTTATTTATATCCAGTCTATGGTCCCCTCTAGTTATTTATATCCAGTCTATTGTCCCCTCTAGTTATTTATATCCAGTCTATGGTCCCCTCTAGTTATTTATATCCAGTCTATGGTCCCCTCTAGTTATTTATATCCAGTCTATGGTCCTCTAGTTATTTATATCCAGTCTATGGTCCTCTAGTTATTTATATCCAGTCTATGGTCCCCAAGTTATTTATATCCAGTCTATGGTCCCCTCTAGTTATTTATATCCAGTCTATGGTCCCCTCTAGTTATTTATATCCAGTCTATGGTCCCCTCTAGTTATTTATTTCCAGTCTATGGTCTCCTCTAGTTATTTTTATCCAGTCTATGGTCTCCTCTAGTTGTTTATATCCATTCTATGGTCCCCTCTAGTTATTTATATCCATTCTATGGTCCCCTCTAGTTATTTATATCCATTCTATGGTCCCGTCTAGTTATTTATATCCAGTCTATGGTCCCCTCTAGTTATTTATATCCAGTCTATGGTCCCCTCTAGTTATTTGTATCCAGTCTATGGTCCTCTAGTTATTTATATCCAGTCTATGATCCTCTAGTTATTTTCCTCTAGTTATATATATCCAGTCTATGGTCCCCTCTAGTTATTTATATCCAGTCTATGGTCCTCTAGTTATTTATATCCAGTCTATGGTCCCCTCTAGTTATTTATATCCAGTCTATTGTCCCCTCTAGTTATTTATATCCAGTCTATGGTCCCCTCTAGTTATTTATATCCAGTCTATGGTCCCCTCTAGTTATTTATATCCAGGCTATGGTCTCCTCTAGTTATTTATATCCAGTCTATTGTCCTCGCTGGTTATTTATATCCAGTCTATGGTCCTCTAGTTATTTATATCCAGTCTATGGTCCCCAAGTTATTTATATCCAGTCTATGGTCCCCTCTAGTTATTTATATCCAGTCTATGGTCCCCTCTAGTTATTTATATCCAGTCTATGGTCTCCTCTATTTATTTATATCCAGTCTATGGTCCCCTCTAGTTACTTATATCCAGTCTATGGTCCCGTCTAGTTATTTATATCCAGTCTATGGTCCCGTCTAGTTATTTATATCCAGTCTATGGTCCCCTCTAGTTATTTATATCCAGTCTATGGTCCCCTCTAGTTATTTATATCCAGTCTATGGTCCTCTAGTTATTTATATCCAGTCTATGGTCCTCTAGTTATTTTCCTCAAGTTATTTATATCCAGTCTATGGTCCTCTAGTTATTTATATCTTGTCTATGGTCCCCAAGTTATTTATATCCAGTCTATGGTCCCCTCTAGTTATTTATATCCAGTCTATGGTCCCCTCTAGTTATTTATATCCAGTCTATGGTCTCCTCTAGTTGTTTATATCCAGTCTATGGTCCCCTCTAGTTATTTATATCCATTCTATGGTCCCCTCTAGTTATTTATATCCAGTCTATGGTCCTCTAGTTATTTTCCTCTAGTTATTTATATCCAGTCTATGGTCCTCTAGTTATTTATATCCAGTCTATGGTCCCGTCTAGTTATTTATATCCAGTCTATGGTCCCCTCTAGTTATTTATATCTAGTCTATGGTCCCCTCTAGTTATTTATATCCAGTCTATGGTCCTCTAGTTATTTATATCCAGTCTATGGTCTCTTCTAGTTATTTATATCCAGTCTATGGTCCTCTACTTATTTTCCTCTAGTTATTTATATCCAGTCTATGGTCCTCTAGTTATTTATATCCAGTCTATGGTCCCCAAGTTATTTATATCCAGTCTATGGTCCCCTCTAGTTATTTATATCCAGTCTATGGTCCCCTCTAGTTATTTATATCCAGTCTATGGTCCCCTCTAGTTATTTATATCCAGTCTATGGTCTCCTCTAGTTATTTATATCCAGTCTATGGTCTCCTCTAGTTGTTTATATCCATTCTATGGTCCCCTCTAGTTATTTATATCCATTCTATGGTCCCCTCTAGTTATTTATATCCATTCTATGGTCCCGTCTAGTTATTTAAATCCAGTCTATGGTCCCCTCTAGTTATTTATATCCAGTCTATGGTCCCCTCTAGTTATTTATATCCAGTCTATGGTCCTCTAGTTATTTATATCCAGTCTATGATCCTCTAGTTATTTTCCTCTAGTTATATATATCCAGTCTATGGTCCCCTCTAGTTATTTATATCCAGTCTATGGTCCTCTAGTTATTTATATCCAGTCTATGGTCCCCTCTAGTTATTTATATCCAGTCTATTGTCCCCTCTAGTTATTTATATCCAGTCTATGGTCCCCTCTAGTTATTTATATCCAGTCTATGGTCCCCTCTAGTTATTTATATCCAGTCTATGGTCCTCTAGTTATTTATATCCAGTCTATGGTCCTCTAGTTATTTATATCCAGTCTATGGTCCCCAAGTTATTTATATCCAGTCTATGGTCCCCTCTAGTTATTTATATCCAGTCTATGGTCCCCTCTAGTTATTTATATCCAGTCTATGGTCCCCTCTAGTTATTTATTTCCAGTCTATGGTCTCCTCTAGTTATTTTTATCCAGTCTATGGTCTCCTCTAGTTGTTTATATCCATTCTATGGTCCCCTCTAGTTATTTATATCCATTCTATGGTCCCCTCTAGTTATTTATATCCATTCTATGGTCCCGTCTAGTTATTTATATCCAGTCTATGGTCCCCTCTAGTTATTTATATCCAGTCTATGGTCCCCTCTAGTTATTTGTATCCAGTCTATGGTCCTCTAGTTATTTATATCCAGTCTATGATCCTCTAGTTATTTTCCTCTAGTTATATATATCCAGTCTATGGTCCCCTCTAGTTATTTATATCCAGTCTATGGTCCTCTAGTTATTTATATCCAGTCTATGGTCCCCTCTAGTTATTTATATCCAGTCTATTGTCCCCTCTAGTTATTTATATCCAGTCTATGGTCCCCTCTAGTTATTTATATCCAGTCTATGGTCCCCTCTAGTTATTTATATCCAGGCTATGGTCTCCTCTAGTTATTTATATCCAGTCTATTGTCCTCGCTGGTTATTTATATCCAGTCTATGGTCCTCTAGTTATTTATATCCAGTCTATAGTCCCGTCTAGTTATTTATATCCAGTCTATGGTCCCCTCTAGTTATTTATATCCAGTCTATGGTCCTCTAGTTATTTATATCCAGTCAATGGCCTCCTCTAGTTATTTATATCCAGTCTATGGTCCTCTAGTTATTTATGTCCAGTCTATGGTCCTCTAGTTATTTATATCCAGTCTATGGTCCTCTAGTTATTTATATCCAGTCTATGGTCCCCTCTAGTTATTTATATCCAGTCTATGGTCCCGTCTAGTTATTTATATCCAGTCTATGGTCCCGTCTAGTTATTTATATCCAGTCTTTTGTCCCCTCTAGTTATTTATATCCAGTCTGTGGTCCCCTCTAGTTATTTATATCCAGTCTATGGTCCTCTAGTTATTTATATCCAGTCTATGGTCCCGTCTAGTTATTTATATCCAGTCTATGGTCCCCTCTAGTTATTTATATCTAGTCTATGGTCCCCTCTAGTTATTTATATCCAGTCTATGGTCCTCTAGTTATTTATATCCAGTCTATGGTCTCTTCTAGTTATTTATATCCAGTCTATTGTCCTCGCTGGTTATTTATATCCAGTCTATGGTCCTCTAGTTATTTATATCCAGTCTATAGTCCCGTCTAGTTATTTATATCCAGTCTATGGTCCCCTCTAGTTATTTATATCCAGTCTATGGTCCTGTAGTTATTTATATCCAGTCTATGGTCTCCTCTAGTTATTTATATCCAGTCTATGGTCCTCTAGTTGTTTATATCCAGTCTATGGTCCTCTAGTTATTTATATCCAGTCTATGGTCCTCTAGTTATTTATATCCAGTCTATGGTCCTCTAGTTATTTTCCTCAAGTTATTTATATCCAGTCTATGGTCCTCTAGTTATTTATATCCAGTCTATGGTCCCCAAGTTATTTATATCCAGTCTATGGTCCCCTCTAGTTATTATATCCAGTCTATGGTCCCCTCTAGTTATTTATATCCAGTCTATGGTCTCCTCTATTTATTTATATCCAGTCTATGGTCCCCTCTAGTTACTTATATCCAGTCTATGGTCCCGTCTAGTTATTTATATCCAGTCTATGGTCCCGTCTAGTTATTTATATCCAGTCTATGGCCCCTCTAGTTATTTATATCCAGTCTATGGTCCCCTCTAGTTATTTATATCCAGTCTATGGTCCTCTAGTTATTTATATCCAGTCTATGGTCCTCTAGTTATTTTCCTCAAGTTATTTATATCCAGTCTATGGTCCTCTAGTTATTTATATCTTGTCTATGGTCCCCAAGTTATTTATATCCAGTCTATGGTCCCCTCTAGTTATTTATATCCAGTCTATGGTCCCCTCTAGTTATTTATATCCAGTCTATGGTCTCCTCTAGTTGTTTATATCCAGTCTATGGTCCCCTCTAGTTATTTATATCCATTCTATGGTCCCCTCTAGTTATTTATATCCATTCTATGGTCCCCTCTAGTTATTTATATCCAGTCTATGGTCCCCTCTAGTTATTTATATCCAGTCTATGGTCCCCTCTAGTTATTTATATCCAGTCTATGGTCTCCTCTAGTTATTTATATCCAGTCTATGGTCCTCTAGTTATTTATATCCAGTCTATGGTCCTCTAGTTATTTATATCCAGTCTATGGTCCTCTAGTTATTTTCCTCTAGTTATTTATATCCAGTCTATGGTCCTCTAGTTATTTATATCCAGTCTATGGTCCCGTCTAGTTATTTATATCCAGTCTATGGTCCCCTCTAGTTATTTATATCTAGTCTATGGTCCCCTCTAGTTATTTATATCCAGTCTATGGTCCTCTAGTTATTTATATCCAGTCTATGGTCTCTTCTAGTTATTTATATCCAGTCTATGGTCCTCTACTTATTTTCCTCTAGTTATTTATATCCAGTCTATGGTCCTCTAGTTATTTATATCCAGTCTATGGTCCCCAAGTTATTTATATCCAGTCTATGGTCCCCTCTAGTTATTTATATCCAGTCTATGGTCCCCTCTAGTTATTTATATCCAGTCTATGGTCCCCTCTAGTTATTTATATCCAGTCTATGGTCTCCTCTAGTTATTTATATCCAGTCTATGGTCTCCTCTAGTTGTTTATATCCATTCTATGGTCCCCTCTAGTTATTTATATCCATTCTATGGTCCCCTCTAGTTATTTATATCCATTCTATGGTCCCGTCTAGTTATTTATATCCAGTCTATGGTCCCCTCTAGTTATTTATATCCAGTCTATGGTCCCCTCTAGTTATTTATATCCAGTCTATGGTCCTCTAGTTATTTATATCCAGTCTATGATCCTCTAGTTATTTTCCTCTAGTTATATATATCCAGTCTATGGTCCCCTCTAGTTATTTATATCCAGTCTATGGTCCTCTAGTTATTTATATCCAGTCTATGGTCCCCTCTAGTTATTTATATCCAGTCTATTGTCCCCTCTAGTTATTTATATCCAGTCTATGGTCCCCTCTAGTTATTTATATCCAGTCTATGGTCCCCTCTAGTTATTTATATCCAGTCTATGGTCCTCTAGTTATTTATATCCAGTCTATGGTCCTCTAGTTATTTATATCCAGTCTATGGTCCCCAAGTTATTTATATCCAGTCTATGGTCCCCTCTAGTTATTTATATCCAGTCTATGGTCCCCTCTAGTTATTTATATCCAGTCTATGGTCCCCTCTAGTTATTTATTTCCAGTCTATGGTCTCCTCTAGTTATTTATATCCAGTCTATGGTCTCCTCTAGTTGTTTATATCCATTCTATGGTCCCCTCTAGTTATTTATATCCATTCTATGGTCCCCTCTAGTTATTTATATCCATTCTATGGTCCCGTCTAGTTATTTATATCCAGTCTATGGTCCCCTCTAGTTATTTATATCCAGTCTATGGTCCCCTCTAGTTATTTATATCCAGTCTATGGTCCTCTAGTTATTTATATCCAGTCTATGATCTCCTCTAGTTATTTATATCCAGTCTATTGTCCTCGCTGGTTATTTATATCCAGTCTATGGTCCCCTCTAGTTATTTATATCCAGTCTATGGTCCCCTCTAGTTATTTATATCCAGTCTATGGTCCTCTAGTTATTTATATCCAGTCTATTGTCCCCTCTAGTTATTTATATCCAGTCTATGGTCCCCTCTAGTTATTTATATCCAGTCTATGGTCCCCTCTAGTTATTTATATCCAGTCTATTGTCCTCGCTGGTTATTTATATCCAGTCTATGGTCCTCTAGTTATTTATATCCAGTCTATAGTCCCGTCTAGTTATTTATATCCAGTCTATGGTCCCCTCTAGTTATTTATATCCAGTCTATGGTCCTCTAGTTATTTATATCCAGTCAATGGTCCCCTCTAGTTATTTATATCCAGTCTATGGTCCTCTAGTTATTTATGTCCAGTCTATGGTCCTCTAGTTATTTATATCCAGTCTATGGTCCTCTAGTTATTTATATCCAGTCTATGGTCCCCTCTAGTTATTTATATCCAGTCTATGGTCCCGTCTAGTTATTTATATCCAGTCTATGGTCCCGTCTAGTTATTTATATCCAGTCTATGGTCCCCTCTAGTTATTTATATCCAGTCTATGGTCCCCTCTAGTTATTTATATCCAGTCTATGGTCCTCTAGTTATTTATATCCAGTCTATGGTCCTCTAGTTATTTTCCTCAAGTTATTTATATCCAGTCTATGGTCCTCTAGTTATTTATATCCAGTCTATGGTCCCCAAGTTATTTATATCCAGTCTATGGTCCCCTCTAGTTATTTATATCCAGTCTATGGTCCCCTCTAGTTATTTATATCCAGTCTATGGTCCCCTCTAGTTATTTATATCCAGTCTATGGTCTCCTCTAGTTATTTATATCCAGTCTATGGTCTCCTCTAGTTGTTTATATCCATTCTATGGTCCCCTCTAGTTATTTATATCCATTCTATGGTCCCCTCTAGTTATTTATATCCATTCTATGGTCCCGTCTAGTTATTTATATCCAGTCTATGGTCCCCTCTAGTTATTTATATCCAGTCTATGATCCTCTAGTTATTTTCCTCTAGTTATTTATATCCAGTCTATGGCCCTCTAGTTATTTTCCTCTAGTTATTTATATCCAGTCTATGGTCCCCTCTAGTTATTTATATCCAGTCTATGGTCCCCTCTAGTTATTTATATCCAGTCTATGGTCCCCTCTAGTTATTTATATCCAGTCTATGGTCCTCTAGTTATTTATATCCAGTCTATGGTCTCTTCTAGTTATTTATATCCAGTCTATGGTCCTCTAGTTATTTTCCTCTAGTTATTTATATCCAGTCTATGGTCCTCCAGTTATTTATATCCAGTCTATGGTCCCCAAGTTATTTATATCCAGTCTATGGTCTCCTCTAGTTATTTATATCCAGTCTATGGTCTCCTCTAGTTGTTTATATCCATTCTATGGTCCCCTCTAGTTATTTATATCCATTCTATGGTCCCCTCTAGTTATTTATATACATTCTATGGTCCCCTCTAGTTATTTATAGCCATTCTATGGTCCCCTCTAGTTATTTATATCCAGTCTATGGTCCTCTAGTTATTTATATCCAGTCTATGGTTCTCTAGTTATTTATATCCAGTCTATGGTCCCCTCTAGTTATTTATATCCAGTCTATTGTCCTCTCTAGTTATTTATATCCAGTCTATGGTCCTCTCTAGTTATTTATATCCAGTCTATGGTCCCCTCTAGTTATTTATATCCAGGCTATGGTCCTCTAGTTATTTTTATCCAGTCTATGGTCCTCTAGTTATTTATATCCAGTCTATGGTCCCCTCTAGTTATTTATATCCAGTCTATTGTCCTCTCTAGTTATTTATATCCAGTCTATGGTCCTCTCTAGTTATTTATATCCAGTCTATGGTCTCCTCTAGTTATTTATATCCAGTCTATGGTCTCCTCTAGTTATTTATATCCAGTCTATGGTCCCCAAGTTATTTATATCCAGTCTATGGTCCCCTCTAGTTATTTATATCCAGTCTATGGTCCCCTCTAGTTATTTATATCCAGTCTATGGTCTCCTCTAGTTATTTATATCCAGTCTATGGTCCCCTCTAGTTATTTATATCCATTCTATGGTCCCCTCTAGTTATTTATATCCATTCTATGGTCCCCTTTAGTTATTTATATCCATTCTATGGTCCCGTCTAGTTATTTATATCCAGTCTATGGTCCCCTCTAGTTATTTATATCCAGTCTATGGTCCCGTCTAGTTATTTATATCCAGTCTATGGTCCCCTCTAGTTATTTATATCCAGTCTATGGTCCCCTCTAGTTATTTATATCCAGTCTATGGTCCTCTAGTTATTTATATCCAGTCTATGGTCCTCTAGTTATTTTCCTCAAGTTATTTATATCCAGTCTATGGTCCTCTAGTTATTTATATCCAGTCTATGGTCCCCAAGTTATTTATATCCAGTCTATGGTCCCCTCTAGTTATTTATATCCAGTCTATGGTCCCCTCTAGTTATTTATATCCAGTCTATGGTCTCCTCTATTTATTTATATCCAGTCTATGGTCCCCTCTAGTTACTTATATCCAGTCTATGGTCCCGTCTAGTTATTTATATCCAGTCTATGGTCCCGTCTAGTTATTTATATCCAGTCTATGGTCCCCTCTAGTTATTTATATCCAGTCTATGGTCCCCTCTAGTTATTTATATCCAGTCTATGGTCCTCTAGTTATTTATATCCAGTCTATGGTCCTCTAATTATTTTCCTCAAGTTATTTATATCCAGTCTATGGTCCTCTAGTTATTTATATCTTGTCTATGGTCCCCAAGTTATTTATATCCAGTCTATGGTCCCCTCTAGTTATTTATATCCAGTCTATGGTCCCCTCTAGTTATTTATATCCATTCTATGGTCTCCTCTAGTTGTTTATATCCAGTCTATGGTCCCCTCTAGTTATTTATATCCATTCTATGGTCCCCTCTAGTTATTTATATCCATTCTATGGTCCCCTCTAGTTATTTATATCCAGTCTATGGTCCCCTCTAGTTATTTATATCCAGTCTATGGTCCCCTCTAGTTATTTATATCCAGTCTATGGTCTCCTCTAGTTATTTATATCCAGTCTATGGTCCTCTAGTTATTTATATCCAGTCTATGGTCCTCTAGTTATTTATATCCAGTCTATGGTCCTCTAGTTATTTTCCTCTAGTTATTTATATCCAGTCTATGGTCCTCTAGTTATTTATATCCAGTCTATGGTCCCGTCTAGTTATTTATATCCAGTCTATGGTCCCCTCTAGTTATTTATATCTAGTCTATGGTCCCCTCTAGTTATTTATATCCAGTCTATGGTCCTCTAGTTATTTATATCCAGTCTATGGTCTCTTCTAGTTATTTATATCCAATCTATGGTCCTCTACTTATTTTCCTCTAGTTATTTATATCCAGTCTATGGACCTCTAGTTATTTATATCCAGTCTATGGTCCCCTCTAGTTATTTATATCCATTCTATGGTCCCCTCTAGTTATTTATATCCATTCTATGGTCCCCTCTAGTTATTTATATCCAGTCTATGGTCCCCTCTAGTTATTTATATCCAGTCTATGGTCCCCTCTAGTTATTTATATCCAGTCTATGGTCTCCTCTAGTTATTTATATCCAGTCTATGGTCCTCTAGTTATTTATATCCAGTCTATGGTCCTCTAGTTATTTATATCCAGTCTATGGTCCTCTAGTTATTTTCCTCTAGTTATTTATATCCAGTCTATGGTCCCGTCTAGTTATTTATATCCAGTCTATGGTCCCCTCTAGTTATTTATATCTAGTCTATGGTCCCCTCTAGTTATTTATATCCAGTCTATGGTCCTCTAGTTATTTATATCCAGTCTATGGTCTCTTCTAGTTATTTATATCCAGTCTATGGTCCTCTACTTATTTTCCTCTAGTTATTTATATCCAGTCTATGGTCCTCTAGTTATTTATATCCAGTCTATGGTCCCCAAGTTATTTATATCCAGTCTATGGTCCCCTCTAGTTATTTATATCCAGTCTATGGTCCCCTCTAGTTATTTATATCCAGTCTATGGTCCCCTCTAGTTATTTATATCCATTCTATGGTCCCCTCTAGTTATTTATATACATTCTATGGTCCCCTCTAGTTATTTATAGCCATTCTATGGTCCCCTCTAGTTATTTATATCCAGTCTATGGTCCTCTAGTTATTTATATCCAGTCTATGGTTCTCTAGTTATTTATATCCAGTCTATGGTCCCCTCTAGTTATTTATATCCAGTCTATTGTCCTCTCTAGTTATTTATATCCAGTCTATGGTCCTCTCTAGTTATTTATATCCAGTCTATGGTCCCCTCTAGTTATTTATATCCAGGCTATGGTCCTCTAGTTATTTTTATCCAGTCTATGGTCCTCTAGTTATTTATATCCAGTCTATGGTCCCCTCTAGTTATTTATATCCAGTCTATTGTCCTCTCTAGTTATTTATATCCAGTCTATGGTCCTCTCTAGTTATTTATATCCAGTCTATGGTCTCCTCTAGTTATTTATATCCAGTCTATGGTCTCCTCTAGTTATTTATATCCAGTCTATGGTCCCCAAGTTATTTATATCCAGTCTATGGTCCCCTCTAGTTATTTATATCCAGTCTATGGTCCCCTCTAGTTATTTATATCCAGTCTATGGTCTCCTCTAGTTATTTATATCCAGTCTATGGTCCCCTCTAGTTATTTATATCCATTCTATGGTCCCCTCTAGTTATTTATATCCATTCTATGGTCCCCTCTAGTTATTTATATCCATTCTATGGTCCCGTCTAGTTATTTATATCCAGTCTATGGTCCCCTCTAGTTATTTATATCCAGTCTATGGTCCCGTCTAGTTATTTATATCCAGTCTATGGTCCCCTCTAGTTATTTATATCCAGTCTATGGTCCCCTCTAGTTATTTATATCCAGTCTATGGTCCTCTAGTTATTTATATCCAGTCTATGGTCCTCTAGTTATTTTCCTCAAGTTATTTATATCCAGTCTATGGTCCTCTAGTTATTTATATCCAGTCTATGGTCCCCAAGTTATTTATATCCAGTCTATGGTCCCCTCTAGTTATTTATATCCAGTCTATGGTCCCCTCTAGTTATTTATATCCAGTCTATGGTCTCCTCTATTTATTTATATCCAGTCTATGGTCCCCTCTAGTTACTTATATCCAGTCTATGGTCCCGTCTAGTTATTTATATCCAGTCTATGGTCCCGTCTAGTTATTTATATCCAGTCTATGGTCCCCTCTAGTTATTTATATCCAGTCTATGGTCCCCTCTAGTTATTTATATCCAGTCTATGGTCCTCTAGTTATTTATATCCAGTCTATGGTCCTCTAATTATTTTCCTCAAGTTATTTATATCCAGTCTATGGTCCTCTAGTTATTTATATCTTGTCTATGGTCCCCAAGTTATTTATATCCAGTCTATGGTCCCCTCTAGTTATTTATATCCAGTCTATGGTCCCCTCTAGTTATTTATATCCATTCTATGGTCTCCTCTAGTTGTTTATATCCAGTCTATGGTCCCCTCTAGTTATTTATATCCATTCTATGGTCCCCTCTAGTTATTTATATCCATTCTATGGTCCCCTCTAGTTATTTATATCCAGTCTATGGTCCCCTCTAGTTATTTATATCCAGTCTATGGTCCCCTCTAGTTATTTATATCCAGTCTATGGTCTCCTCTAGTTATTTATATCCAGTCTATGGTCCTCTAGTTATTTATATCCAGTCTATGGTCCTCTAGTTATTTATATCCAGTCTATGGTCCTCTAGTTATTTTCCTCTAGTTATATATATCCAGTCTATGGTCCTCTAGTTATTTATATCCAGTCTATGGTCCCGTCTAGTTATTTATATCCAGTCTATGGTCCCCTCTAGTTATTTATATCTAGTCTATGGTCCCCTCTAGTTATTTATATCCAGTCTATGGTCCTCTAGTTATTTATATCCAGTCTATGGTCTCTTCTAGTTATTTATATCCAATCTATGGTCCTCTACTTATTTTCCTCTAGTTATTTATATCCAGTCTATGGTCCTCTAGTTATTTATATCCAGTCTATGGTCCCCTCTAGTTATTTATATCCAGTCTATGGTCCCCTCTAGTTATTTATATCCAGTCTATGGTCCCCTCTAGTTATTTATATCCAGTCTATGGTCCCCTCTAGTTATTTATATCCAGTCTATGGTCTCTTCTAGTTATTTATATCCAGTCTATGGTCCTCTACTTATTTTCCTCTAGTTATTTATATCCAGTCTATGGTCCTCTAGTTATTTATATCCAGTCTATGGTCCCCAAGTTATTTATATCCAGTCTATGGTCCCCTCTAGTTATTTATATCCAGTCTATGGTCCCCTCTAGTTATTTATATCCAGTCTATGGTCCCCTCTAGTTATTTATATCCAGTCTATGGTCTCCTCTAGTTATTTATATCCAGTCTATGGTCTCCTCTAGTTGTTTATATCCATTCTATGGTCCCCTCTAGTTATTTATATCCATTCTATGGTCCCCTCTAGTTATTTATATCCATTCTATGGTCCCGTCTAGTTATTTATATCCAGTCTATGGTCCCCTCTAGTTATTTATATCCAGTCTATGGTCCCCTCTAGTTATTTATATCCAGTCTATGGTCCTCTAGTTATTTTCCTCTAGTTATATATATCCAGTCTATGGTCCCCTCTAGTTATTTATATCCAGTCTATGGTCCTCTAGTTATTTATATCCAGTCTATGGTCCCCTCTAGTTATTTATATCCAGTCTATTGTCCCCTCTAGTTATTTATATCCAGTCTATGGTCCCCTCTAGTTATTTATATCCAGTCTATGGTCCCCTCTAGTTATTTATATCCAGTCTATGGTCCTCTAGTTATTTATATCCAGTCTATGGTCCTCTAGTTATTTATATCCAGTCTATGGTCCCCAAGTTATTTATATCCAGTCTATGGTCCCCTCTAGTTATTTATATCCAGTCTATGGTCCCCTCTAGTTATTTATATCCAGTCTATGGTCCTCTAGTTATTTATATCCAGTCTATGATCCTCTAGTTATTTTCCTCTAGTTATATATATCCAGTCTATGGTCCCCTCTAGTTATTTATATCCAGTCTATGGTCCTCTAGTTATTTATATCCAGTCTATGGTCCCCTCTAGTTATTTATATCCAGTCTATTGTCCCCTCTAGTTATTTATATCCAGTCTATGGTCCCCTCTAGTTATTTATATCCAGTCTATGGTCCCCTCTAGTTATTTATATCCAGGCTATGGTCTCCTCTAGTTATTTATATCCAGTCTATTGTCCTCGCTGGTTATTTATATCCAGTCTATGGTCCTCTAGTTATTTATATCCAGTCTATAGTCCCGTCTAGTTATTTATATCCAGTCTATGGTCCCCTCTAGTTATTTATATCCAGTCTATGGTCCTCTAGTTATTTATATCTAGTCAATGGTCTCCTCTAGTTATTTATATCCAGTCTATGGTCCTCTAGTTATTTATGTCCAGTCTATGGTCCTCTAGTTATTTATATCCAGTCTATGGTCCTCTAGTTATTTATATCCAGTCTATGGTCCCCTCTAGTTATTTATATCCAGTCTATGGTCCCGTCTAGTTATTTATATCCAGTCTATGGTCCCGTCTAGTTATTTATATCCAGTCTATGGTCCCGTCTAGTTATTTATATCCAGTCTATGGTCCCCTCTAGTTATTTATATCCAGGCTATGGTCTCCTCTAGTTATTTATATCCAGTCTATTGTCCTCGCTGGTTATTTATATCCAGTCTATGGTCCTCTAGTTATTTATATCCAGTCTATAGTCCCGTCTAGTTATTTATATCCAGTCTATGGTCCCCTCTAGTTATTTATATCCAGTCTATGGTCCTCTAGTTATTTATATCTAGTCAATGGTCTCCTCTAGTTATTTATATCCAGTCTATGGTCCTCTAGTTATTTATGTCCAGTCTATGGTCCTCTAGTTATTTATATCCAGTCTATGGTCCTCTAGTTATTTATATCCAGTCTATGGTACCCTCTAGTTATTTATATCCAGTCTATGGTCCCGTCTAGTTATTTATATCCAGTCTATGGTCCCGTCTAGTTATTTATATCCAGTCTATGGTCCCGTCTAGTTATTTATATCCAGTCTATGGTCCCCTCTAGTTATTTATATCCAGTCTATGGTCCCCTCTAGTTATTTATATCCAGTCTATGGTCCTCTAGTTATTTTCCTCAAGTTATTTATATCCAGTCTATGGTCCTCTAGTTATTTATATCCAGTCTATGGTCCCCAAGTTATTTATATCCAGTCTATGGTCCCCTCTAGTTATTTATATCCAGTCTATGGTCCCCTCTAGTTATTTATATCCAGTCTATGGTCCCCTCTAGTTATTTATATCCAGTCTATGGTCTCCTCTAGTTATTTATATCCAGTCTATGGTCTCCTCTAGTTGTTTATATCCATTCTATGGTCCCCTCTAGTTATTTATATCCATTCTATGGTCCCCTCTAGTTATTTATATCCATTCTATGGTCCCGTCTAGTTATTTATATCCAGTCTATGGTCCCCTCTAGTTATTTATATCCAGTCTATGGTCCCCTCTAGTTATTTATATCCAGTCTATGGTCCTCTAGTTATTTATGTCCAGTCTATGGTCCTCTAGTTATTTATATCCAGTCTATGGTCCTCTAATTATTTATATCCAGTCTATGGTCCCCTCTAGTTATTTATATCCAGTCTATGGTCCCGTCTAGTTATTTATATCCAGTCTATGGTCCCGTCTAGTTATTTATATCCAGTCTATGGTCCCCTCTAGTTATTTATATCCAGTCTATGGTCCCCTCTAGTTATTTATATCCAGTCTATGGTCCTCTAGTTATTTATATCCAGTCTATGGTCCTCTAGTTATTTTCCTCAAGTTATTTATATCCAGTCTATGGTCCTCTAGTTATTTATATCCAGTCTATGGTCCCCAAGTTATTTATATCCAGTCTATGGTCCCCTCTAGTTATTTATATCCAGTCTATGGTCCCCTCTAGTTATTTATATCCAGTCTATGGTCCCCTCTAGTTATTTATATCCAGTCTATGGTCTCCTCTAGTTATTTATATCCAGTCTATGGTCTCCTCTAGTTGTTTATATCCATTCTATGGTCCCCTCTAGTTATTTATATCCATTCTATGGTCCCCTCTAGTTATTTATATCCATTCTATGGTCCCGTCTAGTTATTTATATCCAGTCTATGGTCCCCTCTAGTTATTTATATCCAGTCTATGGTCCCCTCTAGTTATTTATATCCAGTCTATGGTCCCCTCTAGTTATTTATATCCAGGCTATGGTCTCCTCTAGTTATTTATATCCAGTCGATTGTCCTCGCTGGTTATTTATATCCAGTCTATGGTCCTCTAGTTATTTATATCCAGTCTATAGTCCCGTCTAGTTATTTATATCCAGTCTATGGTCCCCTCTAGTTATTTATATCCAGTCTATGGTCCTCTAGTTATTTATATCTAGTCAATGGTCTCCTCTAGTTATTTATATCCAGTCTATGGTCCTCTAGTTATTTATGTCCAGTCTATGGTCCTCTAGTTATTTATATCCAGTCTATGGTCCTCTAGTTATTTATATCCAGTCTATGGTCCCCTCTAGTTATTTATATCCAGTCTATGGTCCCGTCTAGTTATTTATATCCAGTCTATGGTCCCGTCTAGTTATTTATATCCAGTCTATGGTCCCGTCTAGTTATTTATATCCAGTCTATGGTCCCCTCTAGTTATTTATATCCAGTCTATGGTCCCCTCTAGTTATTTATATCCAGTCTATGGTCCTCTAGTTATTTTCCTCAAGTTATTTATATCCAGTCTATGGTCCTCTAGTTATTTATATCCTGTCTATGGTCCCCAAGTTATTTATATCCAGTCTATGGTCCCCTCTAGTTATTTATATCCAGTCTATGGTCCCCTCTAGTTATTTATATCCAGTCTATGGTCCCCTCTAGTTATTTATATCCAGTCTATGGTCTCCTCTAGTTATTTATATCCAGTCTATGGTCCCCTCTAGTTATTTATATCCAGTCTATGGTCCCCTCTAGTTATTTATATCCAGTCTATGGTCCTCTAGTTATTTATGTCCAGTCTATGGTCCTCTAGTTATTTATATCCAGTCTATGGTCCTCTAGTTATTTATATCCAGTCTATGGTCCCCTCTAGTTATTTATATCCAGTCTATGGTCCCGTCTAGTTATTTATATCCAGTCTATGGTCCCGTCTAGTTATTTATATCCAGTCTATGGTCCCCTCTAGTTATTTATATCCAGTCTATGGTCCCCTCTAGTTATTTATATCCAGTCTATGGTCCTCTAGTTATTTATATCCAGTCTATGGTCCTCTAGTTATTTTCCTCAAGTTATTTATATCCAGTCTATGGTCCTCTAGTTATTTATATCCAGTCTATGGTCCCCAAGTTATTTATATCCAGTCTATGGTCCCGTCTAGTTATTTATATCCAGTCTATGGTCCCGTCTAGTTATTTATATCCAGTCTATGGTCCCGTCTAGTTATTTATATCCAGTCTATGGTCCCCTCTAGTTATTTATATCCAGTCTATGGTCCCCTCTAGTTATTTATATCCAGTCTATGGTCCTCTAGTTATTTTCCTCAAGTTATTTATATCCAGTCTATGGTCCTCTAGTTATTTATATC
Organism: Salmo salar; assembly: GCF_965601325.2. Classification (NCBI taxonomy): domain Eukaryota; kingdom Metazoa; phylum Chordata; class Actinopteri; order Salmoniformes; family Salmonidae; genus Salmo; species Salmo salar. The sequence continues at coordinate 56,854,730 of NC_138300.1, forward strand.
CAGTCTATGGTCCCCAAGTTATTTATATCCAGTCTATGGTCCCCTCTAGTTATTTATATCCAGTCTATGGTCCCCTCTAGTTATTTATATCCAGTCTATGGTCCCCTCTAGTTATTTATATCCAGTCTATGGTCTCCTCTAGTTATTTATATCCAGTCTATGGTCTCCTCTAGTTGTTTATATCCATTCTATGGTCCCCTCTAGTTATTTATATCCATTCTATGGTCCCCTCTAGTTATTTATATCCATTCTATGGTCCCGTCTAGTTATTTATATCCAGTCTATGGTCCCCTCTAGTTATTTATATCCAGTCTATGGTCCCCTCTAGTTATTTATATCCAGTCTATGGTCCCCTCTAGTTATTTATATCCAGGCTATGGTCTCCTCTAGTTATTTATATCCAGTCGATTGTCCTCGCTGGTTATTTATATCCAGTCTATGGTCCTCTAGTTATTTATATCCAGTCTATAGTCCCGTCTAGTTATTTATATCCAGTCTATGGTCCCCTCTAGTTATTTATATCCAGTCTATGGTCCTCTAGTTATTTATATCTAGTCAATGGTCTCCTCTAGTTATTTATATCCAGTCTATGGTCCTCTAGTTATTTATGTCCAGTCTATGGTCCTCTAGTTATTTATATCCAGTCTATGGTCCTCTAGTTATTTATATCCAGTCTATGGTCCCCTCTAGTTATTTATATCCAGTCTATGGTCCCCTCTAGTTATTTATATCCAGTCTATGGTCCCCTCTAGTTATTTATATCCAGTCTATGGTCCCCTCTAGTTATTTATATCCAGGCTATGGTCTCCTCTAGTTATTTATATCCAGTCGATTGTCCTCGCTGGTTATTTATATCCAGTCTATGGTCCTCTAGTTATTTATATCCAGTCTATAGTCCCGTCTAGTTATTTATATCCAGTCTATGGTCCCCTCTAGTTATTTATATCCAGTCTATGGTCCTCTAGTTATTTATATCTAGTCAATGGTCTCCTCTAGTTATTTATATCCAGTCTATGGTCCTCTAGTTATTTATGTCCAGTCTATGGTCCTCTAGTTATTTATATCCAGTCTATGGTCCTCTAGTTATTTATATCCAGTCTATGGTCCCCTCTAGTTATTTATATCCAGTCTATGGTCCCGTCTAGTTATTTATATCCAGTCTATGGTCCCCTCTAGTTATTTATATCCAGTCTATGGTCCCCTCTAGTTATTTATATCCAGTCTATGGTCCCCTCTAGTTATTTATATCCAGTCTATGGTCCCCTCTAGTTATTTATATCCAGGCTATGGTCTCCTCTAGTTATTTATATCCAGTCGATTGTCCTCGCTGGTTATTTATATCCAGTCTATGGTCCTCTAGTTATTTATATCCAGTCTATAGTCCCGTCTAGTTATTTATATCCAGTCTATGGTCCCCTCTAGTTATTTATATCCAGTCTATGGTCCTCTAGTTATTTATATCTAGTCAATGGTCTCCTCTAGTTATTTATATCCAGTCTATGGTCCTCTAGTTATTTATGTCCAGTCTATGGTCCTCTAGTTATTTATATCCAGTCTATGGTCCTCTAGTTATTTATATCCAGTCTATGGTCCCCTCTAGTTATTTATATCCAGTCTATGGTCCCGTCTAGTTATTTATATCCAGTCTATGGTCCCGTCTAGTTATTTATATCCAGTCTATGGTCCCGTCTAGTTATTTATATCCAGTCTATGGTCCCCTCTAGTTATTTATATCCAGTCTATGGTCCCCTCTAGTTATTTATATCCAGTCTATGGTCCTCTAGTTATTTTCCTCAAGTTATTTATATCCAGTCTATGGTCCTCTAGTTATTTATATCCAGTCTATGGTCCCCAAGTTATTTATATCCAGTCTATGGTCCCCTCTAGTTATTTATATCCAGTCTATGGTCCCCTCTAGTTATTTATATCCAGTCTATGGTCTCCTCTATTTATTTATATCCAGTCTATGGTCCCCTCTAGTTACTTATATCCAGTCTATGGTCCCGTCTAGTTATTTATATCCAGTCTATGGTCCCGTCTAGTTATTTATATCCAGTCTATGGTCCCCTCTAGTTATTTATATCCAGTCTATGGTCCCCTCTAGTTATTTATATCCAGTCTATGGTCCTCTAGTTATTTATATCCAGTCTATGGTCCTCTAATTATTTTCCTCAAGTTATTTATATCCAGTCTATGGTCCTCTAGTTATTTATATATTGTCTATGGTCCCCAAGTTATTTATATCCAGTCTATGGTCCCCTCTAGTTATTTATATCCAGTCTATGGTCCCCTCTAGTTATTTATATCCATTCTATGGTCTCCTCTAGTTGTTTATATCCAGTCTATGGTCCCCTCTAGTTATTTATATCCATTCTATGGTCCCCTCTAGTTATTTATATCCATTCTATGGTCCCCTCTAGTTATTTATATCCAGTCTATTTTCCCCTCTAGTTATTTATATCCAGTCTATGGTCCCCTCTAGTTATTTATATCCAGTCTATGGTCTCCTCTAGTTATTTATATCCAGTCTATGGTCCTCTAGTTATTTATATCCAGTCTATGGTCCTCTAGTTATTTATATCCAGTCTATGGTCCTCTAGTTATTTTCCTCTAGTTATTTATATCCAGTCTATGGTCCTCTAGTTATTTATATCCAGTCTATGGTCCCGTCTAGTTATTTATATCCAGTCTATGGTCCCCTCTAGTTATTTATATCTAGTCTATGGTCCCCTCTAGTTATTTATATCCAGTCTATGGTCCTCTAGTTATTTATATCCAGTCTATGGTCTCTTCTAGTTATTTATATCCAATCTATGGTCCTCTACTTATTTTCCTCTAGTTATTTATATCCAGTCTATGGTCCTCTAGTTATTTATATCCAGTCTATGGTCCCCTCTAGTTATTTATATCCATTCTATGGTCCCCTCTAGTTATTTATATCCATTCTATGGTCCCCTCTAGTTATTTATATCCAGTCTATGGTCCCCTCTAGTTATTTATATCCAGTCTATGGTCCCCTCTAGTTATTTATATCCAGTCTATGGTCTCCTCTAGTTATTTATATCCAGTCTATGGTCCTCTAGTTATTTATATCCAGTCTATGGTCCTCTAGTTATTTATATCCAGTCTATGGTCCTCTAGTTATTTTCCTCTAGTTATTTATATCCAGTCTATGGTCCCGTCTAGTTATTTATATCCAGTCTATGGTCCCCTCTAGTTATTTATATCTAGTCTATGGTCCCCTCTAGTTATTTATATCCAGTCTATGGTCCTCTAGTTATTTATATCCAGTCTATGGTCTCTTCTAGTTATTTATATCCAGTCTATGGTCCTCTACTTATTTTCCTCTAGTTATTTATATCCAGTCTATGGTCCTCTAGTTATTTATATCCAGTCTATGGTCCCCAAGTTATTTATATCCAGTCTATGGTCCCCTCTAGTTATTTATATCCAGTCTATGGTCCCCTCTAGTTATTTATATCCAGTCTATGGTCCCCTCTAGTAATTTATATCCAGTCTATGGTCTCCTCTAGTTATTTATATCCATTCTATGGTCCCCTCTAGTTCTTTATATCCAGTCTATGGTCTCCTCTAGTTGTTTATATCCATTCTATGGTCCCCTCTAGTTATTTATATCCAGTCTATGGTCTCCTCTAGTTGTTTATATCCATTCTATGGTCCCCTCTAGTTCTTTATATCCATTCTATGGTCCCCTCTAGTTATTTATATCCATTCTATGGTCCCGTCTAGTTATTTATATCCAGTCTATGGTCCCCTCTAGTTATTTATATCCAGTCTATGGTCCCCTCTAGTTATTTATATCCAGTCTATGGTCCTCTAGTTATTTTCCTCTAGTTATATATATCCAGTCTATGGTCCCCTCTAGTTATTTATATCCAGTCTATGGTCCTCTAGTTATTTATATCCAGTCTATGGTCCCCTCTAGTTATTTATATCCAGTCTATTGTCCCCTCTAGTTATTTATATCCAGTCTATGGTCCCCTCTAGTTATTTATATCCAGTCTATGGTCCCCTCTAGTTATTTATATCCAGTCTATGGTCCTCTAGTTATTTATATCCAGTCTATGGTCCTCTAGTTATTTATATCCAGTCTATGGTCCCCAAGTTATTTATATCCAGTCTATGGTCCCCTCTAGTTATTTATATCCAGTCTATGGTCCCCTCTAGTTATTTATATCCAGTCTATGGTCCCCTCTAGTTATTTATTTCCAGTCTATGGTCTCCTCTAGTTATTTATATCCAGTCTATGGTCTCCTCTAGTTGTTTATATCCATTCTATGGTCCCTCTAGTTATTTATATCCTTCTATGGTCCCCTCTAGTTATTTATATCCATTCTATGGTCCCGTCTAGTTATTTATATCCAGTCTATGGTCCCCTCTAGTTATTTATATCCAGTCTATGGTCCCCTCTAGTTATTTATATCCAGTCTATGGTCCTCTAGTTATTTATATCCAGTCTATGATCCTCTAGTTATTTTCCTCTAGTTATATATATCCAGTCTATGGTCCCCTCTAGTTATTTATATCCAGTCTATGGTCCTCTAGTTATTTATATCCAGTCTATGGTCCCCTCTAGTTATTTATATCCAGTCTATTGTCCCCTCTAGTTATTTATATCCAGTCTATGGTCCCCTCTAGTTATTTATATCCAGTCTATGGTCCCCTCTAGTTATTTATATCCAGGCTATGGTCTCCTCTAGTTATTTATATCCAGTCTATTGTCCTCGCTGGTTATTTATATCCAGTCTATGGTCCTCTAGTTATTTATATCCAGTCTATAGTCCCGTCTAGTTATTTATATCCAGTCTATGGTCCCCTCTAGTTATTTATATCCAGTCTATGGTCCTCTAGTTATTTATATCTAGTCAATGGTCTCCTCTAGTTATTTATATCCAGTCTATGGTCCTCTAGTTATTTATGTCCAGTCTATGGTCCTCTAGTTATTTATATCCAGTCTATGGTCCTCTAGTTATTTATATCCAGTCTATGGTCCCCTCTAGTTATTTATATCCAGTCTATGGTCCCGTCTAGTTATTTATATCCAGTCTATGGTCCCGTCTAGTTATTTATATCCAGTCTATGGTCCTGTCTAGTTATTTATATCCAGTCTATGGTCCCCTCTAGTTATTTATATCCAGGCTATGGTCTCCTCTAGTTATTTATATCCAGTCTATTGTCCTCGCTGGTTATTTATATCCAGTCTATGGTCCTCTAGTTATTTATATCCAGTCTATAGTCCCGTCTAGTTATTTATATCCAGTCTATGGTCCCCTCTAGTTATTTATATCCAGTCTATGGTCCTCTAGTTATTTATATCTAGTCAATGGTCTCCTCTAGTTATTTATATCCAGTCTATGGTCCTCTAGTTATTTATGTCCAGTCTATGGTCCTCTAGTTATTTATATCCAGTCTATGGTCCTCTAGTTATTTATATCCAGTCTATGGTCCCCTCTAGTTATTTATATCCAGTCTATGGTCCCGTCTAGTTATTTATATCCAGTCTATGGTCCCGTCTAGTTATTTATATCCAGTCTATGGTCCCGTCTAGTTATTTATATCCAGTCTATGGTCCCCTCTAGTTATTTATATCCAGTCTATGGTCCCCTCTAGTTATTTATATCCAGTCTATGGTCCTCTAGTTATTTTCCTCAAGTTATTTATATCCAGTCTATGGTCCTCTAGTTATTTATATCCAGTCTATGGTCCCCAAGTTATTTATATCCAGTCTATGGTCCCCTCTAGTTATTTATATCCAGTCTATGGTCCCCTCTAGTTATTTATATCCAGTCTATGGTCCCCTCTAGTTATTTATATCCAGTCTATGGTCTCCTCTAGTTATTTATATCCAGTCTATGGTCTCCTCTAGTTGTTTATATCCATTCTATGGTCCCCTCTAGTTATTTATATCCATTCTATGGTCCCCTCTAGTTATTTATATCCATTCTATGGTCCCGTCTAGTTATTTATATCCAGTCTATGGTCCCCTCTAGTTATTTATATCCAGTCTATGGTCCCCTCTAGTTATTTATATCCAGTCTATGGTCCTCTAGTTATTTATGTCCAGTCTATGGTCCTCTAGTTATTTATATCCAGTCTATGGTCCTCTAGTTATTTATATCCAGTCTATGGTCCCCTCTAGTTATTTATATCCAGTCTATGGTCCCGTCTAGTTATTTATATCCAGTCTATGGTCCCGTCTAGTTATTTATATCCAGTCTATGGTCCCCTCTAGTTATTTATATCCAGTCTATGGTCCCCTCTAGTTATTTATATCCAGTCTATGGTCCTCTAGTTATTTATATCCAGTCTATGGTCCTCTAGTTATTTTCCTCAAGTTATTTATATCCAGTCTATGGTCCTCTAGTTATTTATATCCAGTCTATGGTCCCCAAGTTATTTATATCCAGTCTATGGTCCCCTCTAGTTATTTATATCCAGTCTATGGTCCCCTCTAGTTATTTATATCCAGTCTATGGTCCCCTCTAGTTATTTATATCCAGTCTATGGTCTCCTCTAGTTATTTATATCCAGTCTATGGTCTCCTCTAGTTGTTTATATCCATTCTATGGTCCCCTCTAGTTATTTATATCCATTCTATGGTCCCCTCTAGTTATTTATATCCAGTCTATGGTCCTCTAGTTATTTATATCCAGTCTATAGTCCCGTCTAGTTATTTATATCCAGTCTATGGTCCCCTCTAGTTATTTATATCCAGTCTATGGTCCTCTAGTTATTTATATCTAGTCAATGGTCTCCTCTAGTTATTTATATCCAGTCTATGGTCCTCTAGTTATTTATGTCCAGTCTATGGTCCTCTAGTTATTTATATCCAGTCTATGGTCCTCTAGTTATTTATATCCAGTCTATGGTCCCCTCTAGTTATTTATATCCAGTCTATGGTCCCGTCTAGTTATTTATATCCAGTCTATGGTCCCGTCTAGTTATTTATATCCAGTCTATGGTCCCGTCTAGTTATTTATATCCAGTCTATGGTCCCCTCTAGTTATTTATATCCAGTCTATGGTCTCCTCTAGTTATTTATATCCAGTCTATGGTCCCCTCTAGTTATTTATATCCAGTCTATGGTCCCCTCTAGTTATTTATATCCAGTCTATGGTCCTCTAGTTATTTATGTCCAGTCTATGGTCCTCTAGTTATTTATATCCAGTCTATGGTCCCCTCTAGTTATTTATATCCAGTCTATGGTCCCCTCTAGTTATTTATATCCAGTCTATGGTCCCGTCTAGTTATTTATATCCAGTCTATGGTCCCGTCTAGTTATTTATATCCAGTCTATGGTCCCCTCTAGTTATTTATATCCAGTCTATGGTCCCCTCTAGTTATTTATATCCAGTCTATGGTCCTCTAGTTATTTATATCCAGTCTATGGTCCTCTAGTTATTTTCCTCAAGTTATTTATATCCAGTCTATGGTCCTCTAGTTATTTATATCCAGTCTATGGTCCCCAAGTTATTTATATCCAGTCTATGGTCCCGTCTAGTTATTTATATCCAGTCTATGGTCCCGTCTAGTTATTTATATCCAGTCTATGGTCCCGTCTAGTTATTTATATCCAGTCTATGGTCCCCTCTAGTTATTTATATCCAGTCTATGGTCCCCTCTAGTTATTTATATCCAGTCTATGGTCCTCTAGTTATTTTCCTCAAGTTATTTATATCCAGTCTATGGTCCTCTAGTTATTTATATCCAGTCTATGGTCCCCAAGTTATTTATATCCAGTCTATGGTCCCCTCTAGTTATTTATATCCAGTCTATGGTCCCCTCTAGTTATTTATATCCAGTCTATGGTCCCCTCTAGTTATTTATATCCAGTCTATGGTCTCCTCTAGTTATTTATATCCAATCTATGGTCTCCTCTAGTTGTTTATATCCATTCTATGGTCCCCTCTAGTTATTTATATCCATTCTATGGTCCCCTCTAGTTATTTATATCCATTCTATGGTCCCGTCTAGTTATTTATATCCAGTCTATGGTCCCCTCTAGTTATTTATATCCAGTCTATGGTCCCCTCTAGTTATTTATATCCAGTCTATGGTCCTCTAGTTATTTATGTCCAGTCTATGGTCCTCTAGTTATTTATATCCAGTCTATGGTCCCCTCTAGTTATTTATATCCAGTCTATGGTCCTCTAGTTATTTATGTCCAGTCTATGGTCCTCTAGTTATTTATATCCAGTCTATGGTCCTCTAGTTATTTATATCCAGTCTATGGTCCCCTCTAGTTATTTATATCCAGTCTATGGTCCCGTCTAGTTATTTATATCCAGTCTATGGTCCCGTCTAGTTATTTATATCCAGTCTATGGTCCCCTCTAGTTATTTATATCCAGTCTATGGTCCCCTCTAGTTATTTATATCCAGTCTATGGTCCTCTAGTTATTTATATCCAGTCTATGGTCCTCTAGTTATTTTCCTCAAGTTATTTATATCCAGTCTATGGTCCTCTAGTTATTTATATCCAGTCTATGGTCCCCAAGTTATTTATATCCAGTCTATGGTCCCCTCTAGTTATTTATATCCAGTCTATGGTCCCCTCTAGTTATTTATATCCAGTCTATGGTCCCCTCTAGTTATTTATATCCAGTCTATGGTCTCCTCTAGTTATTTATATCCAGTCTATGGTCTCCTCTAGTTGTTTATATCCATTCTATGGTCCCCTCTAGTTATTTATATCCATTCTATGGTCCCCTCTAGTTATTTATATCCATTCTATGGTCCCGTCTAGTTATTTATATCCAGTCTATGGTCCCCTCTAGTTATTTATATCCAGTCTATGGTCCCCTCTAGTTATTTATATCCAGTCTATGGTCCTCTAGTTATTTATGTCCAGTCTATGGTCCTCTAGTTATTTATATCCAGTCTATGGTCCTCTAGTTATTTATATCCAGTCTATGGTCCCCTCTAGTTATTTATATCCAGTCTATGGTCCCGTCTAGTTATTTATATCCAGTCTATGGTCCCGTCTAGTTATTTATATCCAGTCTATGGTCCCCTCTAGTTATTTATATCCAGTCTATGGTCCCCTCTAGTTATTTATATCCAGTCTATGGTCCTCTAGTTATTTATATCCAGTCTATGGTCCTCTAGTTATTTTCCTCAAGTTATTTATATCCAGTCTATGGTCCTCTAGTTATTTATATCCAGTCTATGGTCCCCAAGTTATTTATATCCAGTCTATGGTCCCCTCTAGTTATTTATATCCAGTCTATGGTCCCCTCTAGTTATTTATATCCAGTCTATGGTCCCCTCTAGTTATTTATATCCAGTCTATGGTCTCCTCTAGTTATTTATATCCAGTCTATGGTCTCCTCTAGTTGTTTATATCCATTCTATGGTCCCCTCTAGTTATTTATATCCATTCTATGGTCCCCTCTAGTTATTTATATCCAGTCTATGGTCCTCTAGTTATTTATATCCAGTCTATAGTCCCGTCTAGTTATTTATATCCAGTCTATGGTCCCCTCTAGTTATTTATATCCAGTCTATGGTCCTCTAGTTATTTATATCTAGTCAATGGTCTCCTCTAGTTATTTATATCCAGTCTATGGTCCTCTAGTTATTTATGTCCAGTCTATGGTCCTCTAGTTATTTATATCCAGTCTATGGTCCTCTAGTTATTTATATCCAGTCTATGGTCCCCTCTAGTTATTTATATCCAGTCTATGGTCCCGTCTAGTTATTTATATCCAGTCTATGGTCCCGTCTAGTTATTTATATCCAGTCTATGGTCCCGTCTAGTTATTTATATCCAGTCTATGGTCCCCTCTAGTTATTTATATCCAGTCTATGGTCTCCTCTAGTTATTTATATCCAGTCTATGGTCCCCTCTAGTTATTTATATCCAGTCTATGGTCCCCTCTAGTTATTTATATCCAGTCTATGGTCCTCTAGTTATTTATGTCCAGTCTATGGTCCTCTAGTTATTTATATCCAGTCTATGGTCCTCTAGTTATTTATATCCAGTCTATGGTCCCCTCTAGTTATTTATATCCAGTCTATGGTCCCGTCTAGTTATTTATATCCAGTCTATGGTCCCGTCTAGTTATTTATATCCAGTCTATGGTCCCCTCTAGTTATTTATATCCAGTCTATGGTCCCCTCTAGTTATTTATATCCAGTCTATGGTCCTCTAGTTATTTATATCCAGTCTATGGTCCTCTAGTTATTTTCCTCAAGTTATTTATATCCAGTCTATGGTCCTCTAGTTATTTATATCCAGTCTATGGTCCCCAAGTTATTTATATCCAGTCTATGGTCCCGTCTAGTTATTTATATCCAGTCTATGGTCCCGTCTAGTTATTTATATCCAGTCTATGGTCCCGTCTAGTTATTTATATCCAGTCTATGGTCCCCTCTAGTTATTTATATCCAGTCTATGGTCCCCTCTAGTTATTTATATCCAGTCTATGGTCCTCTAGTTATTTTCCTCAAGTTATTTATATCCAGTCTATGGTCCTCTAGTTATTTATATCCAGTCTATGGTCCCCAAGTTATTTATATCCAGTCTATGGTCCCCTCTAGTTATTTATATCCAGTCTATGGTCCCCTCTAGTTATTTATATCCAGTCTATGGTCCCCTCTAGTTATTTATATCCAGTCTATGGTCTCCTCTAGTTATTTATATCCAGTCTATGGTCTCCTCTAGTTGTTTATATCCATTCTATGGTCCCCTCTAGTTATTTATATCCATTCTATGGTCCCCTCTAGTTATTTATATCCATTCTATGGTCCCGTCTAGTTATTTATATCCAGTCTATGGTCCCCTCTAGTTATTTATATCCAGTCTATGGTCCCCTCTAGTTATTTATATCCAGTCTATGGTCCTCTAGTTATTTATGTCCAGTCTATGGTCCTCTAGTTATTTATATCCAGTCTATGGTCCCCTCTAGTTATTTATATCCAGTCTATGGTCCTCTAGTTATTTATGTCCAGTCTATGGTCCTCTAGTTATTTATATCCAGTCTATGGTCCTCTAGTTATTTATATCCAGTCTATGGTCCCCTCTAGTTATTTATATCCAGTCTATGGTCCCGTCTAGTTATTTATATCCAGTCTATGGTCCCGTCTAGTTATTTATATCCAGTCTATGGTCCCCTCTAGTTATTTATATCCAGTCTATGGTCCCCTCTAGTTATTTATATCCAGTCTATGGTCCTCTAGTTATTTATATCCAGTCTATGGTCCTCTAGTTATTTTCCTCAAGTTATTTATATCCAGTCTATGGTCCTCTAGTTATTTATATCCAGTCTATGGTCCCCAAGTTATTTATATCCAGTCTATGGTCCCCTCTAGTTATTTATATCCAGTCTATGGTCCCCTCTAGTTATTTATATCCAGTCTATGGTCCCCTCTAGTTATTTATATCCAGTCTATGGTCTCCTCTAGTTATTTATATCCAGTCTATGGTCTCCTCTAGTTGTTTATATCCATTCTATGGTCCCCTCTAGTTATTTATATCCATTCTATGGTCCCCTCTAGTTATTTATATCCATTCTATGGTCCCGTCTAGTTATTTATATCCAGTCTATGGTCCCCTCTAGTTATTTATATCCAGTCTATGGTCCCCTCTAGTTATTTATATCCAGTCTATGGTCCCCTCTAGTTATTTATATCCAGGCTATGGTCTCCTCTAGTTATTTATATCCAGTCGATTGTCCTCGCTGGTTATTTATATCCAGTCTATGGTCCTCTAGTTATTTATATCCAGTCTATAGTCCCGTCTAGTTATTTATATCCAGTCTATGGTCCCCTCTAGTTATTTATATCCAGTCTATGGTCCTCTAGTTATTTATATCTAGTCAATGGTCTCCTCTAGTTATTTATATCCAGTCTATGGTCCTCTAGTTATTTATGTCCAGTCTATGGTCCTCTAGTTATTTATATCCAGTCTATGGTCCTCTAGTTATTTATATCCAGTCTATGGTCCCCTCTAGTTATTTATATCCAGTCTATGGTCCCGTCTAGTTATTTATATCCAGTCTATGGTCCCGTCTAGTTATTTATATCCAGTCTATGGTCCCGTCTAGTTATTTATATCCAGTCTATGGTCCCCTCTAGTTATTTATATCCAGTCTATGGTCCCCTCTAGTTATTTATATCCAGTCTATGGTCCTCTAGTTATTTTCCTCAAGTTATTTATATCCAGTCTATGGTCCTCTAGTTATTTATATCCAGTCTATGGTCCCCAAGTTATTTATATCCAGTCTATGGTCCCCTCTAGTTATTTATATCCAGTCTATGGTCCCCTCTAGTTATTTATATCCAGTCTATGGTCCCCTCTAGTTATTTATATCCAGTCTATGGTCTCCTCTAGTTATTTATATCCAGTCTATGGTCTCCTCTAGTTGTTTATATCCATTCTATGGTCCCCTCTAGTTATTTATATCCAGTCTATGGTCCCCTCTAGTTATTTATATCCAGTCTATGGTCCTCTAGTTATTTATATCCAGTCTATGATCCTCTAGTTATTTTCCTCTAGTTATTTATATCCAGTCTATGGTCCTCTAGTTATTTTCCTCTAGTTATTTATATCCAGTCTATGGTCCCCTCTAGTTATTTATATCCAGTCTATGGTCCCCTCTAGTTATTTATATCCAGTCTATGGTCCCCTCTAGTTATTTATATCCAGTCTATGGTCCTCTAGTTATTTATATCCAGTCTATGGTCTCTTCTAGTTATTTATATCCAGTCTATGGTCCTCTAGTTATTTTCCTCTAGTTATTTATATCCAGTCTATGGTCCTCTAGTTATTTATATCCAGTCTATGGTCCCCAAGTTATTTATATCCAGTCTATGGTCTCCTCTAGTTATTTATATCCAGTCTATGGTCTCCTCTAGTTGTTTATATCCATTCTATGGTCCCCTCTAGTTATTTATATCCATTCTATGGTCCCCTCTAGTTATTTATATCCATTCTATGGTCCCCTCTAGTTATTTATAGCCATTCTATGGTCCCCTCTAGTTATTTATATCCAGTCTATGGTCCTCTAGTTATTTATATCCAGTCTATGGTCCTCTAGTTATTTATATCCAGTCTATGGTCCCCTCTAGTTATTTATATCCAGTCTATGGTCCCCTCTAGTTTTTTATTTCCAGTCTATGGTCCCGTCTAGTTATTTATATCCAGTCTATGGTCCCGTCTAGTTATTTATATCCAGTCTATGGTCCCGTCTAGTTTCTTATTTCCAGTCTATGGTCCCGTCTAGTTATTTATATCCAGTCTATTGTCCTCTAGTTATTTATATCCAGTCTATGGTCCCCCCTAGTTATTTATTTCCAGTCTATGGTCCCCCTTAGTTATTTATATCCAGTCTATGGTCCCCCCTAGTTATTTATATCCAGTCTATGGTCTCCTCTAGTTATTTATATCCAGTCTATGGTCTCCTCTAGTTATTTATATCCAGTCTATTGTCTCCTCTAGTTTTTTATATCCAGTCTATGGTCCCGTCTAGTTATTTATATCCAGTATATGGTCCCGTCTAGTTATTTATATCCAGTCTATGGTCCCGTCTAGTTATTTATATCCAGTCTATGGTCCTCTAGTTATTTATATCCAGTCTATGGTCCTCTAGTTATTTATATCCAGTCTATGGTCCCCAAGTTAGTTATTTATATCCAGTCTATGGTCCCCTCTAGTTATTTATATCCAGTCTATGGTCCTCTTTAGTTATTTATATCCAGTCTATGGTCCCCAAGTTATTTATATCCAGTCTATGGTCCCCTCTAGTTATTTATATCCAGTCTATGGTCCCCCTAGTTATTTATATCCAGTCTATGGTCTCCTCTATTTATTTATATCCAGTCTATGGTCTCCTCTAGTTATTTATATCCAGTCTATGGTCCCCTAGTTATTTATATCCAGTCTATGGTCCTCTAGTTATTTATATCCAGTCTATGGTCTCCTCTAGTTATTTATATCCAGTCTATGGTCTCCTCTAGTTATTTATATCCAGTCTATGGTCCCCTCTAGTTATTTATATCCAGTCTATGGTCCCCTCTAGTTATTTATATCCAGTTTATGGTCCCCTCTAGTTATTTATATCCAGTCTATGGTCCCCTCTAGTTATTTATATCCAGTCTATGGTCCCCTCTAGTTATTTATATTCATTCTATGGTCCCCTCTAGTTATTTATATTCATTCTATGGTCCCCTCTAGTTATTTATATTCATTCTATGGTCCCCTCTAGTTATTTATATCCATTCTATGGTCCCCTCTAGTTATTTATATCCATTCTATGGTCCCCTCTAGTTATTTATATCCAGTCTATGGTCCCGTCTAGTTATTTATATCCAGTCTATGGTCCCGTCTAGTTATTTATATCCAGTCTATTGTCCTCTAGTTATTTATATCCAGTCTATGGTCCCCCCTAGTTATTTATTTCCAGTCTATGGTCCCCCCTAGTTATTTATATCCAGTCTATGGTCCCCCCTAGTTATTTATATCCAGTCTATGGTCTCCTCTAGTTATTTATATCCAGTCTATGGTCTCCTCTAGTTATTTATATCCAGTCTGTTGTCTCCTCTAGTTATTTATATCCAGTCTATTGTCTCCTCTAGTTTTTTATATCCAGTCTATGGTCCCGTCTAGTTATTTATATCCAGTCTATGGTCCCGTCTAGTTATTTATATCCAGTCTATGGTCCCGTCTAGTTATTTATATCCAGTCTATGGTCCCGTCTAGTTATTTATATCCAGTCTATGGTACCTCCTAGTTATTTATATCCAGTCTATGGTCTCCTCTAGTTATTTATATCCAGTCTATGGTCCTCTAGTTATTTATATCCAGTCTATGGTCCTCTAGTTATTTATATCCAGTCTATGGTCCCCAAGTTATTTATATCCAGTCTATGGTCCCCTCTAGTTATTTATATCCAGTCTATGGTCCCCTCTAGTTATTTATATCCAGTCTATGGTCCCCTCTAGTTATTTATATCCAGTCTATGGTCCCCTCTAGTTATTTATATCCAGTCTATGGTCTCCTCTAGTTGTTTATATCCATTCTATGGTCCCCTCTAGTTATTTATATTCATTCTATGGTCCCCTCTAGTTATTTATATCCATTCTATGGTCCCCTCTAGTTATTTATATCCATTCTCTGGTCCCCTCTAGTTATTTATATCCATTCTCTGGTCCCCTCTAGTTATTTATATCCAGTCTATGGTCCCCTCTAGTTATTTATATCCAGTCTATGATCCTCTAGTTATTTTCCTCTAGTTATTTATATCCAGTCTATGGTCCCCTCTAGTTATTTATATCCAGTCTATTGTCCCCTCTGGATATAAATAACTAGTCTATGGTCCCCTCTAGTTATTTATATCCAGTCTATGGTCCCCTCTAGTTATTTATATCCAGGCTATGGTCTCCTCTAGTTATTTATATCCAGTCTGTTGTCTCCTCTAGTTATTTATATCCAGTCTATGGTCCCGTCTAGTTATTTATATCCAGTCTATGGTCCCGTCTAGTTATTTATATCCAGTCTATGGTCCCGTCTAGTTATTTATATCCAGTCTATGGTCCCGTCTAGTTATTTATATCCAGTCTATGGTCTCCTCTAGTTATTTATATCCAGTCTATGGTCTCCTCTAGTTATTTATATCCAGTCTATGGTCTCCTCTAGTTATTTATAGCCAGTCTATGGTCCTCTAGTTATTTATATCCAGTCTATGGTCTCCTCTAGTTATTTATATCCAGTCTATGGTCTCCTCTAGTTATTTATATCCAGTCTGTTGTCTCCTCTAGTTATTTATATCCAGTCTATTGTCTCCTCTAGTTTTTTATATCCAGTCTATGGTCCCGTCTAGTTATTTATATCCAGTCTATGGTCCCGTCTAGTTATTTATATCCAGTCTATGGTCCCGTCTAGTTATTTATAGCCAGTCTATGGTACCTCCTAGTTATTTATATCCAGTCTATGGTCCTCTAGTTATTTATATCCAGTCTATGGTCTCCTCTAGTTATTTATATCCAGTCTATGGTCTCCTCTAGTTATTTATATCCAGTCTATGGTCTCCTCTAGTTATTTATATCCAGTCTATCGTCTCCTCCAATTAAAATAGATACTTCATGCTTTGCACTATTGCGACCCTCTGCTCACTAGGAGCTAAACGTCGTAAAGTCGTACTTGAATGGCTCTGTTTACTGGTCTCGTTCTGCTAAGTAGAGCTTGTTGTCCTGCATCTGGCCCCCAGGAGAGGAGCTGATCTACCTGGACCCCCACACTACCCAGCCTGCAGTAGAGCCCTGTGAGGACAGCCAGGTCCCTGACGACACTTACCACTGTCAGCACCCGCCATGCCGCATGCACATCTGTGAAATAGACCCCTCCATCGCAGTGGTAAGAGAACCAGAGACTTAGGGCTAAGTGGGTTGAGGTCAAAAGGTAGAGCAATACTTCAGCTTGCTTACACTTTTAGCAAGCAGCAGGTATATCTTAATGATAGCATTTAGCTAAATATTATTTTGCTGACCACTATTTGAAGTGAATGACTAAACGTTGCCTCTGTTGGTTAGGTGTGATTTCAGCTCTAGGGATTTGCGTTTTATTTTGCTGACACAGTAAAGCAGATGTTTGTCCTACAGCTGTCCTTTTTTTCTGATGCTTACCAGGGTTTCTTCTGCAGAACGGAGGACGACTTTGATGACTGGTGTATGCGCTTCCGAAAGGTACTGTACGATGTTTCATCAAAGGGATACAAATATAGGAGGTTATCAATTCACCTCAGCACTAAACCTCTTTTCAGAACGGTTAGGGGTGTCAGTTGTCCCCGCTAAATGGGTCAACCTGGTTAAATAACGGTTACTTCATCGGGGCAGTTGTTTTCGTTGTGGTTCAGTGAGCCAGGTCCTGCGAGCATTGACTCCTCGTAATTCTCCCAGCGTGTACTAACCATTATTTTTCTGCTCTTTCTTCAGTTGTCCCACACTAGAGCAGGTCTGCCCATGTTTGAACTGGTAGACTGTCAACCATCTCACTTCGCCTGTTCTGTAGACGTTCTCAACCTCAATCCTGGTAAACATCAAACACTTGACCTACATTCTCTTGACCTGTGGGGGGGGATCGAGGAAGGGATATTGTGATTTAGTTCTCTTTACAGATTGAGGCTGGGATTCAGTCAGAGAGGTGCGTTGTCAACATGCGCCTTTTAAAAGGCAATTATCCCTGCAGATGTCAGCTCAAGTGTAAATGACCTTTAAATGCCAAGTGCTGTGTGTTTATCTACAACATGCCTTTGATCGAATCCTGGCCTAAATCTGGGTAGGACAATGCAGTGATTTAATAGGTTGTTGTTGAGGTGTTTCATTTCCCTTTGCAGACGTTGTGATAGTGTTGTTGAATCCAGTATTTCTCCCCCTCCTAGATTTCTCAGACTCTGATAGGTTGGAACGGTTCTTTGATTCTGAGGATGAAGAATTTGAAATTCTGTCCCTGTGATGATCGAATACAATCATATGTCCCGGCAGAAACCCCAACGATTCTTCTCTGCATCAGAAGGGAAGCCATAGGGGGACAGGAGATAATAACATCACTAGCCAGCCTGGCAACGATGGCGTAGTGATGTGTCAACACAGTTGTCTTCTGAACAGCCACTGACTGCCCTGTGTCCAATGAGGAGACTCCTTGCTAGGAGGTGGTGATACAAGGTAGTGGGAGCTTTCAGGACCAATTCAGTGCATCTTTACATGTTTCCATTAAGTCTTAACACTTCAAAAGGAAATATTTCAAGTGATATGGTGCCTTTACCCGCCCTTAAAAGCTGAATTTCCATAACACAGTTGACTAGTGTTTAATCCATAACGGTTTACTACTATACTTTTTGCTTAGGTCACTGATATCTGAAGTCTGTATTAACGGATGTAAACCAACATTTGGTTAAGTGAAATTCGCAGATCCAAATAGATTATCTTGTTCATTCAGAGTATCGTTGTCATGTTAAATCTCTCTGTACAAAAACACTGGCTCATTGATTTACTCAATCCATGAAGATGAATGATGAACAGACCATTTGAAATGTTAATAAGGACGAAATAAAGTTACAGCTTGGACATTTATTTCATTTACTTGTTTGTGTTTTTTTTTTGTGAAATAATGATTTGAAAGAGTTGACTATACCCACTTAAATATCGTAACATACAGTTTGCAGTTTCATATTCAAGCTTCTTCTTGTGTACTAGGCACTGTTGGGTGGAATCTCCAGAGGATAAATTTGGTCTCCTGGTCCAGGCTCACTTCCACAGCTCCCCGATTGGCTCATTCTCTGCTGCTTTGATGGCATCAACACTGTGGTTCTTAATGTCAGCGTGCACATCTTCAATGTTCCTGGCTGCATCAATCACCTGGGAGATGACAACAATATCTTGGTGAATTTCCCATTGAAGAGCACAATGTAACATGTTTGTGCCGTGCTGTATTATGGTGGGACAAACCAATGGCCAAATCTCCAGATTCTCCCACTTCTACCAGTGTACACTCCCATTAATAGATTAAAGTATTGGATAGGTGTAGTAATTGGCTGGAGGGGAGTTTCCACCATTGTTAAATCAATGATAAGGAGTGTGAAAGTGCAAACATAGGAAGTGTGGAGAATCAGGACACAGTTTCTTACCTGCCACTTGACAGAGGAGTCCTTCATCAGAAGTTCAAACTTCTGCTGTACGGCCTTCTGGAAGACGGTGGTCTCATATCTCTCTGTCCCAAACTGACCCCGCTGGGCGGCCTCGGAGGGGCTGAGCTGCAGGAACATCACCAGGTCTGGCTTGGGCAGCCCCTTGTCAGGATTCATACACCAGTCCAGACTGAAACCCTGCTCGGCAGACAAACATGAACTGGCTCGTTATGGCATAAGACCTACTGGCTTGTTATGTCAGAGTGAATGGACTGTCTTTCCATCGGCCCTGTGCAGTGATGTAGTGGTGCCTGGTGAAGAGACTGCTGTCTTTCCATCAGCCTTATGCAGTGGTGCCTGGTGAAGGTAAGGCCCCATGTGAAAAATCCTATGTTTTCATATAGATTTCTGATTTTCAGTCAAAAATCACATTTTTAACAACAAAAAAAGACAAAAATGTGTTGTTCTAAGTCCACAACAATGCTTAAACTGTCAGGAGACCATTTTTCAGGTCTGGGATAAATAAAAATTAAATATCTTTTTGGAGAGTGTAGTTGCCCTTTAATTAAATTGAGCAAAACAAAATGTCCTCCCCATTGACACAGCTCAGCATTAAATCGTTCTGTCAGGTAAGCTAACATTAATCAACATTTAATTGGGAAGGTTTGTTTGATAAAGCCTTTATTCATCCAAACAGTGTATGATGACTGGATTGAGCATTGCAAATAGCCAACTAACCAAGACTAACAACCAAACTTTTTCAATACCTGGTTTGCATACAGATAGCTGATGTTCTGAAAGAGCTGCAAAATCTGGACCCCTACAAATCAGCCGGGCTAGACAATCTGGACCCTCTCTTTCTAAAATGATCCGCCCCAATTGTTGTAACCCCTATTACTAGCCTGTTCAACCTCTCTTTCGTATCATCTGAGATCCACAAAGATTGGAAAGCTGCCGCGGTCATCCCCATCTTCAAAGGGGGAGACACTCTAGACCCAAACTGCTACAGACCTATATCTATCCTACCCTGCCTTTCTAAAGTCTTCGAAAGCCAAGTTAACAAACAGATCACCGAGCATTTCGAATTCCACCGCACCTTCTCCGCTATGCAATCTGGTTATGGGTGCACCTCAGCCACGCTCAAGGTCCTAAACGGTATCATAACCGCCATTGATAAAAGACAGTACTGTGCAGCCGTCTTCATCGACCAGGCAAAGGCTTTCGAGACTGTCAATCAGCGCATTCTTATCGGCAGACAACAGCCTTGGTTTCTCAAATGACTACCACGCCTGGTTCACTAACTACTTCTCAGATAGAGTTCAGTGTGTCAAATCAAAGGGCCTGTTGTCCGGACCTCTGGCAGTCTCTATGGGGTACCACAGGGTTCAATTCTCAGGCCGACTCTTCTCTGTATACATCAATGATGTCACTCTTGCTGCTGGTGATTCTCTGATCCACCTCTACGCAGACACCATTCTGTATACTTCTGGCCCTTCTTTGGACACTGTGTTAACTAACCTCCAGGCGAGCTTCAATGCCATACAACACTCCTTCCGTGGCCTCCAACTTCCCTTCAATGAAAGTGAAACTAAATGCATGCTCTTCAATCGATCACTGCCCGCCCATCTAGCATCACTACTCTGGACGGTTCTGACTTAGAATATGTGGACAACTACAAATGCCTTGGTGTCTGGTTAGACTGTAAACTCTCCTTCCAGGCTCACATTAAGCATCTCCAATCCAACATTAAATCTAGAATTGGCTTCCTATTTAGCAACAAAGCATCCTTCACTCATGATGCCAAACATACCCTTGTAAAAACTGACTATCCTACCGATCCTTGACTTCGGCGATGTCATTTACAAAATAGCCTCCAACACTCTACTCAGCAAACTGGATGCAGTCTCACAATGCCATCCGTTTTGTCACCAAAGCCCCATATACTACCCACCGCTGCGACCTGTGTGCTCTCGTTGGCTGGCACTCGCTTCAAATTCGTCGTCAAACCCACTGGCTCCAGGTCATCTATAAGTCTTTGCTATGTTAACCTGTTAGGGCTAGGGGGCAGTATTGACACGGCTGGATAAAAAACATACCCGATTTAATCTGGTTACTACTCCTGCCCAGTAACTAGAATATGCATATAATTATTGGCTTTGGATAGAAAACACTCCAAAGTTTCTAAAACTGTTTGAAAGGTGTCTGAGTATAACAGAACTCAAATGGCAGGTCAAAACCTGAGAAGATTCTGTACAGGAAGTACCCTGTCTGACCATTTCTTGGCCTTCTTTGCCATCTCTATCCATTACAAAGGATCTCTGCTGTTATGTGACACTTCCTACGGCTGCCATAGGCTCTGAGAAGGCGGCAAAAAGCTGAATCGTGGCTTTGCAGGCTCTGGCTGAAAAAAAGTAGCGCGTTTGGGTATTGGCTGGTTACAGTACTGTGAGACTCAGGCTCGTGCCCGCGTCGACCGAAAGCTTTGTTTTCTTTCCTCTGTTTACCTAAACGGAGATTCCCGGTCGGAATATTATCGCTTTTTTTACGAGAAAAATGGCATAAAAATAGATTTTAAACAGCGGTTGACATGCTTCGAAGTACGGTAATGGAATATTTAGAATTTTTTTGTCACGAATTGCGCCATGCTCGTAACCCTGATTTACCATTTCGGATAGTGTCTGGAACGCATGAACAAAACGCCGCTATTTGGATATAACGATGGATTATTTTGGACCAAACCAACATTTGTTATTGAAGTAGCAGTCCTGGGAGTGCATTCTGACGAAGACAACAAAGGTAATCAAACTTTTGTAATAGTAAATCTGACTTTGGTCAGGGCTAAACTTGGTCGGTGTCTAACTGGCTAGCCGTGATGGCTGGGCTATCTACTGAGAATATTGCAAAATGTGCTTTCACCGAAAAGCTATTTTAAAATCGGACACCTCGATTGCACAAAGGAGTTCTGTATCTATAATTCTTAAAATAATTGTTATGTTTTTTGTGAACGTTTATCGTGAGTAATTTAGTAAATTGTTAGTAAATTCCCCGGAAGTTTGCGGGGGGTATGCTAGTTCTGAACGTCACATGCTAATGTAAAAAGCTGGTTTTTGATATAAATATGAACTTGATTGAACAAAACATGCATGTATTGTATAACATAATGTCCTAGGTGTGTCATCTGATGAAGATCATCAAAGGTTAGTGCTGCATTTAGCTGTCTTCTGGGTTTATGTGACATTATATGCTAGCTTGAAAAATGGGTGTCTGATTATTTCTGGCTGGGTACTCTGCTGACATAATCTAATGTTTTGCTTTCGTTGTAAAGCCTTTTCGAAATCGGACAGTGTGGTTAGATTAACGAGATTATTGTCTTTAAAATGCTGTAAAATAGTCATATGTTTGAGAAATTGAAGTAATAGCATTTCTAAGGTATTTGAAAATCGCGCCACGGGATTCAACTGGCTGTTGCGTAGGTGGGACGAATTCATCCCGCCTAGCCCAGAGAGGTTAACTTGTTATGGATAGGGGGCAGTATTTTCACGGCCGGATAAAAAACGTACCCGATTTAATCTGGTTATTACTCCTGCCCAGAAACTAGAATATGCATATAATTAGTAGCTTTGGATAGAAAACACTCCAAAGTTTCTAAAACTGTTTGAATGGTGTCTGTGAGTATAACAGAACTCAAATGGCAGGCCAAAACCTGAGAAGATTCTGTACAGGAAGTACCCTGTCTGACCATTTCTTGGCCTTCTTTGTCATCACTATCCAAAACAGAGGATCTCTACTGTAACGTGACACTTTCTAAGGCTCCCATAGGCTCTCAGAAGGCGCCAGAACGTTGAATGATGACTCTGCAGTCTCTGGCTGAAAAACAGTAGCGCATTTGGATAGTGGTCGATCTGAGAACAATGAGACGGGTGCGCGCGTGCACGTGAAGAGTCCATTTTACATTTTCAGTCTTTGAACGAAAACAACGTCTCCCGGTCGGAATATTATCGCTATTTTACAAGAAAAATCACTTAACAATTGATTTTAAACAGCGTTTGACATGCTTCGAAGTACGGTAATGAATATTTTAAAGTTTTTTGTCACGATATGGGCCGGCGCGTCACCCTTTGGATAGTGTCTTGAACGCACGAACAAAACGCCGCTATTTGGATATAACTATGGATTATTTGGAACCAAACCAACATTTGTTGTTGAAGTAGAAGTCCTGGGAGTGCATTCTGACGAAGAACAGCAAAGGTAATCCAATTTTTCTTATAGTAAATCTGAGTTTGGTGAGTACCAAACTTGGCGGATGTCAAAATAGCTAGCCTGTGATGGCCGGGCTATCTACTCAGAATATTGCAAAATGTGCTTTCACCGAAAAGCTATTTTAAAATCGGACACCGCGATTGCATAAAGGAGTTCTGTATCTATAATTCTTAAAATAATTATGTTTTTTTGTGAACGTTTATCGTGAGTAATTTAGTAAATTCACCGGAAGTGTTCGGTGGGAATGCTAGTTCTGAACGTCACATGCTAATGTAAAAAGCTGGTTTTTGATATAAATATGAACTTGATTGAACAAAACATGCATGTATTGTATAACATAATGTCCTAGGAGTGTCATCTGATGAAGATCATCAAAAGGTTAGTGCTGCATTTAGCTGTGGTTTTGGTTTTTGTGACATTATATGCTAGCTTGAAAAATGG
This sequence comes from Salmo salar, assembly GCF_965601325.2. Taxonomy (NCBI): domain Eukaryota; kingdom Metazoa; phylum Chordata; class Actinopteri; order Salmoniformes; family Salmonidae; genus Salmo; species Salmo salar. Next base: position 56,878,074 of record NC_138300.1, read on the forward strand.
GTGTCTGATTATTTCTGGCTGGATACTCTCCTGTCATAATCTAATGTTTTGCTTTCGTTGTAAAGCCTTTTTGAAATCGGACAGTGGTTAGATAAAGGAGAGTCTTGTCTTTAAAATGGTGTAAAATAGTCATATGTTTGAAAAATTGAAGTTTTCGGATTTTCGAGGAATTTGTAATTCGCGCCACGCCCTATCATTGGATATTGGAGCGGTGTTCCGCTAGCAGAACATCTAGATGTAAGAGGTTAAGCTCCACCTTATCTCAGCTCACTGGTCATCATAGCGACACCCACCCGTAGCACGCGCTCCAGCAGGTATATTTCACTGGTCACCCCCAAAGCCAATTTCTACTTTGGCCGCCTTTCCTTCCAGTTCTCTGCTGCCAATGACTGGAACTAATGGCAAAAATCACTGAAGCTGGAGACTCATATCTCCCTCCCTAACTTTAAGCATCAGCTGTCAGAGCAGCTTACAGATCATTGCACCTGTACACAGCCCATCTGTAAATAGCCCACCCAACTACCTCATCCCCATATTGTTATTTATTTTTTTGCTCCTTTGCACCCCAGTATCTCTACTTGCACATTCATCTTCTGCACATCTATCACTCCAGTGTTTAATTGCTATATTGTAATTATTTCACGACTATGGCCTATTTATTGCAGTACCTCCCTAATCTTACTTCATTTGCACACACTGTATATAGACTTTCTATTGTGTTATTGACTGTACGTTTGTTTATTCCATGTGTAACTCTGTGTTGTTTGTGTCGCACTGCTTTGCTTTATCTTGGTCAGATCGCAGTTGTAAATGAGAACTTGTTCTCAACTGGCTTACCTGGTTAAATAAAAATATAGGATATGTAAACATTATTAAAGTGGATTAATTTAAAGTGACTAGTGATACCTTTATTAAGTCCATTTATTTAGTGGCCAGAAATGTGACTCTATGTTGGCAGCAGCCTCTCTATGTTCGTGGTGGCTGTTTAACAGTCTGATGGCCTTGAGATAGAAGCTGTTTTTCAGTCTCTTGGTCCCAGCTTTGACGCACCTGTACAGGCCTCGGCATCTGAACGGTAACGGGGTGAACAGACATTCTACTTATTTCACACGCGTAGCATTAAAAAGTTTGCCTTTTGGACCACGTGCTCTAAGACCCTATCGGCGTTCCATAGAACGTGGTCTGTTTTAGTTCTAAGCCAATAGCATTTGAGCCTCTCTATTCCTGTTGCTGTTATATAGCAAAGCGCCTGGAATTTTCGTTTTTGTGAGTTCAGTATTTAGCTATTGAAATATTTGTTCGCTATTTATAATGACATGCAGAAGAAGGGCTCTCATTGTGCTCGAAGTAGTGGACAAGGCAGGGAAAACGACACAATGTAACAAGCTAGTCCAAGCACTGCAGGATAGCGGACGGCAAACTGAGATTATGACATTTCCAGGTAAATTGACTTTATTATCCGTGGCTACTAATTTATCAAAATTAAAGGTATTTTTCCTCATAATTCTGTGGTTTGAAGCCTCTTTGATTGCTAATTTACCTAGACCCAAATCTCTCGGATTACATATTCCTTTTGCCTTGCCCGGTTCCCCCGTCTGGGTGGAGTTTGGGCCACATGGCGATGCAAAATGAATTCGCCTTTGACTAAATGCTCTTCCCGTATTACTCTTGTTTGTACAGAAAGAACTACAAAGATCGGCCAGCTGATCAACTTCTATCTTGAGAACAAAAGCAACCTGGAGGATCATACAACCGATGGGAACTAATGTAATACACTCAAACATACAGAAGCATTGATCATCACATCAAATGGTATTGGTCACATACACATGGTTAGCAGATGTTAATGCGAGTGTAGGGAAATGCTTGTGCTTCTAGTTCCGACAGTGCAGTAATATCTAACAAGTAATCTAACAATTTCACAACAACTACCTTATACACACAAGTGTGAAGGGATGAATATGTACATATTTTCTTTATTTTAGTTTTATTTAATGGAAAGTTGAGAAAAAATTATCATTCACAATTGCCACCTGGCCAAGATAAAGCAAAGCAGTTCGACACATACAACAACACGGATGAGCGATGGCCGTGCAGCTTAGGCAAGTATATACATATGATGAGTAATGTAGGGTATGTAAACATTATATAAAGTGGATTTATTTAAAGTGACTAGTGATACCTTTATTAAGTCCAATTATTTAGTGGCCAGAGATTTGAGTCAGTATGTTGGCAGCAGCCACTCTGTTAGTGATGGCTGTTTAACAGTCTGATGGCCTTGAGATAGAAGCTGTTTTTCAGTCTTTCGGTCCCAGCTTTGATGCACATGTACTGACCTCGCCTTCTGGATGATAGCGGGGTGAACAGGCAGTGGCTCGGGTGGTTGTTGTCCTTGATGATCTTTTTGGCCTTCCTGAGACATCGGGTGGTGTAGGTGTCCTGGAGGGCAAGTAGTTTGCCCCTGGTGATGTCTTGTGTAGACCTCACTACCCTCTGGAGAGCCTTTTACGGTTGTGGGCAGAGCAGTTGCTGTACCAGGCGGTAATGCAGCCCGACAGTATGCTTTGTGAGTGTTTTCGGTGACAAGCCAAATTTCTTCAGCCTCCTGAGGTTGAAGAGGTGCTGTTGCGCCTTCACCACGCTGTCTGTGTGGGTGGACCATTTTAGTTTTTCCGTGATGTATACTACCGGGAACATAAAACTTTCCACCTTCTCCACTGCTGTCCCGTCGATGTGGATAGGGGGGTGCTCCCTCTGCTGTTTCCTGAAGTCCACGATCATCTCCTTTGTTTTGTTGATGTTGAGTGTGAGGTTGTTTTCCTGACACCACACTCCGAGGGCCCTCACCACCTCCCTGTAGGCCGTCTCGTTGTTGGTAATCAAGCCTACCACTGTCGTGTCGTCTGCAAACTTGATGACTGAGTTGGAGGCGTGCATGGCCACGCAGTCGTGGGTGAACAGGGAGTACAGGAGAGGGCTGAGAACGCACCCTTGTGGGTCCCCAGTGTTGAGGATCAGCGGGGTGGAGATGTTTCCTACCCTCACCACCTGGGGGCGGCTCGTCAGAAAGTCCAGGACCCAGTTGCACAGGGCGGGGTCGCCCTGTGACGAGTTTGGAGGGTACTATGGTGTTGAATGCTGAGCTGTAGTCGATGAACAGCATTCTTACATAGGCCGTCCTTGTCCAGATGGGTTAGGGCAGTGTGATTGTGTCATCTGTGGACCCATTGGGGCGGTAAGCAAATTGGAGTGGGTCTAGGGTATCAGGTAGGGTGGAGGTGATATGATCCTTGACTAGTCTCTCAAAGCACTTCATGATGACAGAAGTGAGTGCTACGGGGCAATAGTCGTTTAGCTCAGTTTCCTTTGCTTTCCTGGGAACAGGAACAATGGTGGCCCTCTTGAAGCATGTGGGCACAGCAGACTGGGATAGGGATTGATTGAATATGTCAGTAAACACACCAGCCACCTGGTCTGCGTATGCTCTGAGGACGCGGCTAAGGATGCCGTCTGGGCCGGCAGCCTTGCGAGGGTTAACACGTTTAAATGTTTTACTCACGGTGAAGGAGAGCCCACAGGTTTTGTTAGCGGGCCGTGTCAGTGGCACTGTATTGTCCTCAGAGTGAGAAAATAAGTTGTTTAATTTGTCTGGGAGCAAGACAGTGTCCGCGACGGGGATGGTTTTCTTTATATAATCCGTGATTGACTGTAGACGCTGCCACATACAGTTGAAGTCGGAAGTTTACATACACTTAGGTTAGAGTCATTAACTCATTTTTCAACCACTCCACAAATTTGTTGTTAACAAACTATAGTTTGGGCAAGTCGGTTAGGACATCTACTTTGTGCATGACACAAGTAATTTTTCCAACAATTGTTTACAGACAGATTATTTCACTTTGTTTACAGACAGATTATTTCAAGTTTACATACACTAAGTTGACTGTGCCTTTAAACAGTTTGGAAAATTCCTGAAAATTGTGTCATGGATTTAGAATTTTCAAATAGACTAATTGACATAATTTGAGTCAATTGGGGTGTACCTGTGGATATATTCCAAGGCCCACCTTCAAGCTCAGTGCCTCTTTGCTTGACATCATGGGAAAATCAAAAGAAATCAGCGAAGACCTCTAAATACAATTGTAGACCTCCACAAGTCTGGTTCATCCTTGGGAGCAATTTCCAAAATGCCTGAAGGTACCACGTTCATCTGTACAAACAATAGTACGCAAGTATAAACACCATGGGACCACGCAGCCGTCATACCGCTCAGGAAGGAGACGGGTTCTGTCTCCTAGAGAAGAAAGTACTTTGGTGCGAAAAGTGCAAATCAATCCCAGAACAACAGCAAAGGACCTTGTGAAGATGCTGGAGGAAACAGGTACAAAAGTATCTATATCCACAGTAAAACGAGTCCTATATCGACATAACCAGAAAGGACACTCAGCAAGGAACAGGCCACTGCTCCAGAACCGCCATAAAAAAAGCCAGACTACGGTTTGCAACTGCACATGGGGACAAAGATCGTACTTTTTGGAGAAATGTCCTCTGGTCTGATGAAACAAAAATAGAACTGTTTGGCCATAATGACCATCGTTATGTTTGGAGAAAAAAGGGGGAGGCTTGCTAGCCAAAGAACACCATCCCAACCATGAAGTATGGGGGTGGCAGCATCATGTTGTGGGGGTGCTTTGCTGCAGGAGGGACTGGTGCACGTCACAAAATAGATGGCTTCATGAGGATGGAAAATTATGTGGATATATTGAAGCAACATCAAAACATCAGTTAGGATGTTAAAGCTTGGTCGCAAATTAGTCTTCCAAATGGACAATGACCCCAAGCACACTTCCAAAGTTGTGGCAAAATGGCTTAAGAACAACAAAGTCAAGGTATTGGAGTGGCCATCACAAAGCCCTGACCTCAACCCTACATAAAATGTGTGGGCAGAACTGAAAAAGCGTGTGCGAGCAAGGAGGCCTACAAACCTGACTCAGTTACACCAGCTCTGTCAGCAGGAATGGGCCAAAATTCACCCAACTTATTGTGGGAAGCTTGTGGAAGGCTACCCGACACCTTTGACCCAAGTTAAACAATTTAAAGGCAATGCTACCAAATACTAATTGAGTGTATGTAAACTTCTGACCCACTGGGAATGTGATGAAAGAAATAAAAGCTGAAATAAATCTACTATTATTCTGACATTTCACATTCTTAAAATAAAGTGGTGATCCTAACTGACCTAAGACAGGGATTTTTTACTAGGATTAAATGTCAGGAATTGTGAAAAACTGAGTTTAAATGTATTTCGGTAACGTGTATGTAAACTTCCGACTTCAACTGTATGTCTCGTGTCTGAGCCGTTGAATTGCGACTCTACTTGGTCTCTATACTGACGCTTAGCTTGTTTGATTACCTTGTTTAGGGAATAGCTACACTGTTTGTATTCGGTCATGTTTCCGGTCGCCTTGCCATGATTTAAAAGCAGTGGTTCGCGCCTTCAGTTTTGCACGAATGCTGCCATCAATCCACGGTTTTTGGTTAGGGAAGGTTTTAATAGTCACCGTGGGTACAACATCACCGATGCACTTGCTAATAAACTCGCTCACCGAGTCAGCGTATACATCAATGTTGTTGTCTGAAGCTATCCGGAACATATCCCAGTCCACGTGATCGAAGCAATCTTGAAGCCTGGAATACGATTGTTCGGACCAGCGTTGAACAGACCTGAGCACGGGCTTTTCCTGTTTTAGTTTCTGTCTATAGGCTGGGAGCAACAAAATGGAGTCGTGATCAGATTTGCCGAAAGGAGGGCGGGGGAGGGCTTTGTATGCGTCGCGGAAGTTAGAGTAGCAATGATCCAGAATTCTGCCGACTCGAGTCGCTCATTCGATGTGCTGATAAAATTTAGGGAGCCTTGTTTTCAGATTAACTTTGTTAAAATCCCCAGCTACAATAAATGCAGCCTCAGGATATATGGTTTCCAGTTTACATAGAGTCCAGTGAAGTTCTTTCAGGGCCGTCGAGGTGTCTGCTTGGGGGAGGGGATATACACGGCTGGGATTGTAATAGAAGAGATTTCTCTTTGTAGATAATGCGGTCAGCATTTGGTTAAGGAATTCTAGGTCAGGTGAACAAATAGACTTGAGTTCCTGTATGTTATGATTACACCACAAGTCATTAATCATAAGGCTTACACCCCCGCCCTTCTTCTTACCAGAGAGATGTTTGTTTCTGTCAGCGCGATGAGTGAAGAAACTGGGGGCTGTACCGACTAACATATCCCGAGTGAGCCATGTTTCTGTGAAACAGAGCGATGTGCCCGTCTATGGAGCCTGACCAGAAGACCGCTCCGTCTGCCCCTTCTGTGGCGCCGTTGTTTTGGGTCGGCTACTGGGATCAGATCCATTGTCCTGAGTAGTGTTCCGAACAGAGGATCCGCTTCGGGAAAGTCGTATTCCTGGTCGTAAAGTTGGTAAGTTGACGTTGCGCTGATGCACTATTGTAAAGTGGTTGTTCCACTGGATATTATAAGGTGAATGCACCAATTTGTAAGTCGCTCTGGATAAGAGCGTCTGCTAAATGACTTAAATGTAAATGTATATCCAATAAGAGTTAAGATTTCCTGGGGTAACAATGTAAGAAATAATAGATAATAAAAAATACTGCAAGTTTCCTAACATGAAGTGAGGTGATGGGGGTCAGTCACCCTGGGGTCATGATAAGAGCTGCACCAAATGATTGATGTATTATAATAATTGCTTATGTTGTATTAATGGAAGGGGAAGGGCTATAAGACCATCCCCCACTACATTTATAGGGTCCTGGACCATAGATTAGCAATATATGCATTACAAGGTTTAATACTGGTCCACAGTTCTTTTCTAGTCTCTGCCTCTTATAAGAAACGGTCTGAGCAAATGTGTGAGCCATTGCAGTCAAAACAGGGTGTTTGTGAGAAAGCGCCTCAAGGCTGAAAGAGAGACAGAGACCCCTGCAGGGGAGTAAATAGATAAGAGACAAGTCAGACATACCACTGTAAGCCACATGTGAATGTAAAATTACTGCTGAGCCCCTAAAAAACACTGGACTATTGTTTTCTGCTGCAAGTTTGTATAACTCTATATGCATGGGCTTGGTCTCATGAGTAGAAGGTGTTGATGTAGGCAGTTACATCACTAGGTGTTCGACTGCAAGCATATTAAAGCAACTTTGACCATTTTATTTTGCAGAACTTACTCTGAAACATTGGTGCTGTGTTTCTGTTGTCAACTTCTGTCTGCAATTGCATTAATAAAGGTTTGTTTGGTTTACTTAAAGGGATAGGACCCAGATTCCATTCCCTATGGCTTCCACTAGCTGTGAACATTGTTTCAGGCTTTTATTCTGAAAAATGAGGGAGAATGACCACATTGAGTCAGTGGATAGTGAGATGTCCGCAGAGCTGGTTACTGACCGAGAGCGCGCCTTTATTGTTTTTCTTTTATATTGACGACGCTATTGTCCGGTTGAAATATTATCGATTATTTAGGCTAAAAACAACCAGAGGATTGATTATAAACATCGTTTGACATGTTTCTACAAACTTTACGGATACTATTTGGAATTTTCGTCTGCCCGTTGTGACCGCATTTGAGCCATTGGATTACTGAACAAAACGCGCCAACAAAATGGAGGTTTTTGGATATAAAGAGGGACTTTATCGAACAAAAAACATTTGTGTAACTGGGAGTCTTGTGAGTGCAACCATACGAAGATCAAAGGTAAGTGATTCATTGTATTGCTATTTCTGACTTTCGTGACTAGTCTACTTGGCTGGTAACTGTATGTAATGTTTTGTCTGCTGAGCGCTGTCCTCAGATAATTGCATGGTTTGCTTTCGCCGTAAAGCCTTTTTGAAATCTGACACGGCGGCTGGATTAACAACAAGTTAAGCTTTATTTTGATGTATTGCACTTGTGATTTCATGGAAGTTAACCTCTCTGGGCTAGGCGGGACGAATTCGTCCCACCTACGTAACAGCCACTGGCAGCCTGTGGCGCAATTTTCAAAATCTTAAAAATCCTATTACTTCAATTTCTCAAACATATGACTATTTTACAGCTATTTAAAGACAAGACTCTCGTTAATCTAACCACACTGTCCGATTTCAAAAAGGCTTTACAACGAAAGCAAAACATTAGATTGTCAGCAGAGTACCAAGCCAGAAATAATCAGACACCCATTTTTCAAGCCAGCATATAATGTCACCAAAACCCAGAAGACAGCTAAATGCAGCACTCACCTTTGATGATCTTCATCAGATGACAACCCTAGGACATTATGTTATACAATACATGCATGTTTTGTTCAATCAAGTTCATATTTATATCAAAAACCAGCTTTTTACATTAGCATGTGACGTTCAGAACTAGCATACTTCCGGGGAATTCGCTAACATTTTACTAAATTACTCACGATAAACGTTCACAAAAAGCATAACAATTATTTTAAGAATTATAGATACAGACCTCCTCTATGCACTCGATATGTCCGATTTTAAAATAGCTTTTTGGTGAAAGCACATTTTGCAATATTCTAAGTACATAGCCCAGGCATCACGGGCTCGCTATTTAGACACCCGGCAAGTTTAGCACTCACCATAATCATATTTACTATTATAAAAGTTTGATTACCTTTTGTTGTCTTCGTCAGAATGCACACCCAGGACTGCTACTTCAATAACAAATGTTGGTTTGGTCCAAAATAATCCATCGTTATATCCGAATAGCGGCGTTTTGTTCGTGCGTTCCAGACACTATCCGAAATAGTAAAGAAGTGTCGCGCGCATGGCGCAATTCGTGACAATAAAATTCTAAATATTCCATTACCGTACTTCGAAGCATGTCAACCGCTGTTTAAAATCAATTTTTACGACATTTTTCTCGTAGAAAAGCGATAATATTCCGACAGGGAATCTCCTTTTCGGCAAACAGAGGAAAAAATCCCAAAGGCGGGTGCGGTCGGGTCACGAGCATAAGCCCAGTGTCCCTTGATCGGCCACTTGAGAAAGGCGATAATGTGTTTCAGCCTGGGGCTGGAATGACGACATTCTGTTTTTTCCCGGGCTCTGAGCGCCTATGGACGACGTGGGAAGTGTCACGTTAGAGCAGAGATCCTTAGTAAATGATAGAGATGGAAAAGAAGTTCAAGAAATGGTCAGACAGGCCACTTCCTGTAAAGGAATCTCTCAGGTTTTGACCTGCCATTTGAGTTCTGTTATACTCACAGACACCATTCAAACAGTTTTAGAAAATTTAGGGTGTTTTCTATCCATATGTAATAAGTATATGCATATTCTCGTTACTGGGTAGGAGTGGTAACCAGATTAAATCGGGTATGTTTTTTATCCAGCCGTGTCAATACTGCCCCCTATCCTAAACAGGTTAAATATTTATAGTAATTTAATTTGTATTTGGCGCTCTGCAATTTCACCAGAAGTTGTCGAGATGGGACGCTAGTACTGTTCCATAAGAAGTTAACCTGTTACAGAAAGACGTTCCGCTGTCGGAACCCCTCGCCAACAGCCAGTGAAATAGCAGGGCGCCAAATTCAAAACAACAAAAATCTCAATTCAAATTTCTCAAACATACAAGTATTATACACCATTTTAAAGATAAACTTCTCGTTAATCCAACCACAGTGTCCGATTTCAAAAAGGCTTTACGGCGAAAGCATACCATTAGATTATGTTAGGACAGCGCCTAGACAAGAAAAACCACAGAGCCATTTTCCAAGCAAGGAGAGGCGTCACAAAAACCAGAAATACAGCTAAAATTAATCACCAACCTTTGACGATCTTCTTCAGATGACACTCCCAGGACTTCATGTTACACAATACATGTATGTTTTGCTCGATAAAGTTCATATTTATATACAAAAAAAAACATTTTACATTGGCGCATAATGTTCAGAAAAGTTTTGCCTCCAAAACTTCCGGTGAATGAACACATCAATTTACAGAAATACTCATCATAAACATTGATAAAAGATACAAGTGTTATGCATAGAATTAAAGAAACTTCTCCTTAATGCAACCGCTGTGTCAGATTTCAAAAAAGCTTTACGGTGAAAGCACACCTTGCAATAATCTGAGTACAGCGCTCAGCCACCCAAACAAGCCATACAGATACCCGCCATGTTGGAGTCAACAGAAATAGCATTATAAATCACAAATAGCATTATAAATATTCACTTACCTTTGATGATCTTCATCGGAATGCACTCCCAGGAATCCCAGTTCCACAATAAATGTTTGATAAAGTCCATATTTAAGTCCAAATACTTTGTTTGCGCGTTCAGTTCACTATTCCAAATGCACAATGCGCGAGCACTAAGTTCAGACAAAGTCAAAAAAGTTCTATTACAGTTCATAGAAACAGGTCAAACGATGTATAGAATCAATCTTTAGGATGTTTTTATCATAAATCTTCAATAATATTCCAACCGGACAATTCCTTTTTCTTTAGAAATGAAAAGGAACTCAGCTCGCTCTCACGGCCGCACGCGTGACTGAGCTCATGGCATTTTGCCAGACACCTGGTTCAAACAGCTCTTATTCTCTCCCCATTCACAGTAGAAGCATGAAACAACGTTCTAAAGACTGTTGACATCTAGTGAAAGCCTTAGGAAGTGCAATATGACTCCACAGACACTGTATATTGGATAGGTATTCACTTGAAAATCTACAAACCTCAGATTTCCCACTTCCTGGTTGGATTTTATCTCAGGTTTTTGCCTGCCATATGAGTTCTGTTATACTCACAGACATCATTCAAACAGTTTTAGAAACGTCAGTGTTTTCTATCCAAGTCTACTAATAATATGCATATATTAGCTTCTGGGCCTGAGTAGCTGGCAGTTTACTCTGGGCACGCTTTTCATCCGAACATGAAAATACTGCCCCTTATCCCACTGAAGTTAAGGACATCATGGCACTGAAAACAATGGATACACTCTACAAGAGAACCAAGGAAATGGTTAGGTATGTGAAGGGTCATCAAGTTATAGCAGCAATCTACCTCACCAAGCAAAGTGAGAAGAAGAAGAGAACCACATTGAAGCTGCTAGGCAACACCATTTGGAAGGAGAAGGAGTCTCTCCAAGGAATGGCCAGATCCAGGTCTGCCGATATGGACAGCCCCATCAGGAGGATCTTCCTGGATGGTGTATTTTGGGAGAGCCTGAAACTCCTGAAACCTATAGCAGTAGCCATTGCACGGATTGAGGGAGACAATGCCATCCTGTCTGATGTTCAGACTCTGCTTGCGGATGTAAGAGAATATATCCGTATTGCCCTGCCCACTTCACTGTTGCTCCAAGCAGAGGAAACAGCAGTTCTGAAATGCATCAAAAAGTGTGAAGACTTCTGCCTGAAGCCCATACACGCCGCAGCATACATGTTGGACCCCAAGTATGCTGGCAAGAGCATCCTGTCTGGTGCAGAGATCAACAAGGCCTATGGTGTCATCACTACTGTGTCTCGCCACCTTGGCCTGGATGAGGGCAAGGTTCTTGGCAGTCTGGCGAAGTACACTTTCAAGCAAGGGATTTGGGATGGAGATGCAATATGGCAGTCGTGCCAAAATATCCCATCAGCCACCTGGTGGAAGGGACTTTGTGGATCTGAGGCTCTTTCCCCTGTTGCCTCCATCATCCTCCAAATCCCAACATCAGCTGCCTCAGAGCGCAACTGGTCCTTGTTTGAGAACACACACACACACCAAAGCACGCAACAGGCTGACCAATACAAGGGATGAAACATTGGTGGCCATCTGGGCATATTTTAGGCTTTTTGAGCCTGACAACAAGCCATTCTCAACAAGGTTGGTAAGTGACAGTGAAGATGTCTGATGTTCAAGAGGTGGACATTGAGGAGGTCCAGTGAGAAGACATGGAAGCCTGAGAGGAAGATAGTCTAGAAACTAAAGCTTTGGTTATCATTTTACAGATGTATGTTGAAAACGTTTTTGGGAGATGCGATGGATCATTCAATATTCCGTTTCTTTTGTTGTTCAGTGAAATCATCCCATGTGAAGAGTCAACTCTTTTAATTAGTAAAATTTGTAACTAAATAGATTATTTTTATTTCTATTGGAAGGATTTAATCATTTGCAATTATGTCTACTTATGATAAGGTAAAAGGTTTATGTTTCTGTCTCCATATGATATGGTAAATGTATCCAATGCAAAAAACATCTACATTTAAATGGTACTAATATTAATTTGCATATATTTCCATTAATTCCCACAGAAAGTTTCCACCTCTGAATAATCCCCAAAATTTGCAACCCTATTGGTTACTGTCATTTCAGCTTCACGAGCCTGTCACATACTGCAGGCCTAGGTCCAATAGGTCCACCACTGAAGGTTCAATAGGTTCACCACTGAAGGCCTAGGTCCAATAGGTTCACCACTGAAGGTTCAATAGGTTCACCACTGAAGGTTCAATAGGTTCACCACTGAAGGCCTAGGTCCAATAGGTTCACCACTGAAGGTTCAATAGGTTCACCACTGAAGGTTCAATAGGTTCACCTTCACCACTGAAGGCCTAGGTCCAATAGGTTCACCACTGAAGGTTCAATAGGTTCACCACTGAAGGCCTAGGTTCAGTAGGTTCACCACTGAAGGTTCAATAGATTCACCACTGAAGGCCTAGGTTCAGTAGGTTCACCTGAAGGCCTAGGTCCAATAGGTTCACCACTGAAGGCCTAGGTCCAATAGGTTCACCACTGAAGGTTCAATAGGTTCACCACTGAAGGTTCAATAGGTTCACCACTGAAGGTTCAATAGGTTCACCTTCACCACTGAAGGCCTAGGTCCAATAGGTTCACCACTGAAGGTTCAATAGGTTCACCACTGAAGGCCTAGGTTCAGTAGGTTCACCACTGAAGGTTCAATAGATTCACCACTGAAGGCCTAGGTTCAGTAGGTTCACCTGAAGGCCTAGGTCCAATAGGTTCACCACTGAAGGCCTAGGTCCAATAGGTTCGCCACTGCACAAACATGTCTATAATAGATATAACGACTGTTACAATTTCCCCCGTCTTCCCTTACTAGTAGTGAGCACGTAACTTTCCAACAATTTCCCCCACTCTTCCCTACCAGCGAGTCAAGCAAATTCAGCCAAAGTTTGAGGCTATTTTTCAATGAAAGTAAAAATCCCAGGTTTCAATAGACGATAAGATATGTTTCAAGAAAGGAGTGTATATATATTAGAGGTCGACCGATTAATTGGGGCCGATTTCAAGTTTTCATAACAATCAGAAATCGGTGTTTTTGGATGCTGATTTGGCCGATTTAAAAAATATATATATTTTGAATTCTATTTTTTTACACCTTTATTTAACTAGGCAAGTCAGTTAAGAACGCATTCTTATTTTCAATGACGGCCTAGGAACGGTGGGTTACCTGCCTTATTCAGGGGCAGAACGACAGATTTTTACCTTGTCAGCTCGGGGATTCAATCTTGCAACCTTACGGTTAACTAGTCCAACGCTCTAACCAGCTGCTTTACATTGCACTCCACGAGGAGCCTGCCTGTTACGCAAATGCAGTAAGAAGCCAAGGTAAGTTGCTAGCTAGTATTAAACTTATCTTACAAAAAACAATCAATCAATCATAATCACTAGTTAACTACACATGGTTGATGATATTACTAGTTTATCTAGCCTGTCCTGCGTTGCATATAATCGCTTAGGTACACGTTGCTCCAACGTGTACCTAACCATAAACATCAATGCCTTTCTTCAAATCAATACACAATTTTATATTTTTAAACCTGCATATTTAGTTAATATTGCCTGCTAACATGAATTTCTTTTAAATAGGGAAAATGTGTCACTTCTCTTGCAACAGAGTCAGGGTATATGCAACAGTTTGGGCCGCCTGGCTCGTTGCGAACTGTGAAGACTTTCTTCCTAACAAAGACAGCCGACTTCGCCAAACGGGATGATTTAACAAAAGCGCATTTGCGGAAAAAAAAGCAAAATTGTTGCACAACTGTACCTAACCATAAACATCAATGCCTTTCTTAAAATCAATACACAGAAGTATATATTTTTAAACCTGCATATTTAGCTAAAAGAAATCCAGGTTAGCAGGCAATATTAACCAGGTGAAATTGTGTCACTTATCTTGCGTTGATTGCACGCAGAGTCAGGGTATATGCAACAGTTTGGGCTAACTCATTTGCCAGAATTTTACGTAACTATGACATAATATTAAAGGTTGTGCAATGTAACAGGAATATTTAGACTTAGGGATACCACCCGTTAGATAAAATACGGAACGGTTCCGTATTTCACTGAAAGGAAAAACGTTTTGTTTTCGAGATGATAGTTTCCGGATTCGACCATATTAATGACCTAAGGCTCGTATTTCTGTGTGTTT